>NC_057803.1:154332146-154932146 GCF_018294505.1 Triticum aestivum | reverse complement strand
ACAAGTAGCCATCTAAATGCAACAAGATGAACATGCTACAGCACCCAAACATGACAACAAAATACATGGCCGGGATCCAATCATGATGCTTAACAAAAGATGAACACTGAGCTATGGCCAATTCATCCATTAACATGTTCAAACAAGCATGGCAAAAGTGCATTTAGTAAACAGATTTCAGACTTAGTGAAATTAACACTTATCTAGAATTTCAGATCAGGTAGCACACTTTGGAGCATGAAAACTATATGCTACAGGGCCTGAACATGGCAAAGTAAAGCATGGCATGGAGCTACTCGAAGAGCTTAACAAAAGTCCCTTAGTTACCTTGAGCCAAAAGGGATCAGAAAATACATTTGCAACCATGTGAACATGGCAAAAACATAATCAGATCACAGACTTAGTGAAAGACTGGAGCATGCAAATCAGATATCAAGTAGGCATGTTTACGAGCTCGGTGCACTCACTACAGAGCATGTCATGACAATCTAAGCATACACCCATCAAGAATACACATTATACAAGCTAGACATGGCAAGAACAATAGCATAGCATGCACGGATCAGCTACAACATCCTCGGCAAAATCGCTAACAAGTAGACAATCTGCCCAGAACCGCGAAATAGCAAAAGTAGAGCTCGATTGACTCAATCTATGGTGCTCATAATTGCAAACAAAGACTTGGATGGATAGAGCACTACAAGATTAACAAAACATCCTTACTGATCATCCTCAAAAGAGGCACGGATCACTAGGAAACAACATGAACATATGGCCTATTGAGATAAAAAGATCAAGGACTTAGTGGAATTGCTAAGTCCCTGAAATCAGCATTAACGAATGCACCACTTTGCAAGCTTGTGCTAGTCAGCACACACATCACAAAAATACATGGGTTCCACCTCTGGATAGATGGCAAAACATATAACAAAACACATGTAGAGCTCAGGGGCATATCATGCACACATTAATCATGGCAAAAATGACAAATAGCTATATGGAGCAGCAGATTTGACAATTATCTCAAATAGCACTCTTCCAACAGCATTTCAAGCATCAAGATGAACTCAATTGAAAATGATGCAATGATATGAAATGATGTACTCTCTGAGGCGAGCATTTTGATATGCTATATGCCCAAAATGGAGCTACGGATGCGGAGATACAACATGATGAAATATGCAAAATAAACCGCAGACTTGAAAAAAAAAACGAAGTCCTAGCTCCGAATCTGGATCTGGGCGCACGCAAAATGAGGATCGCCGGAACGGAACTCGGAGTCGCCGAAGATGGCCGGAGTCGTCGGGGGTCGCCGGACTTGGCGCTTCCCGGGGCGAGGAGGTGCGGAGGAGGCCGAGTCGGCGATGGCGGCGATCGGGCGCGGCGCCGGCGCGGGAACCGGTGTGGCGGGCGGCGGCTCGAGCTTGCCGGAGCTGGTGGTGTGGCGTCCGGAGGTGGCCGGAGCCGAGCAAGACGGCGGCGGGGAGGATCCCGGCGGTGGGGCGAAGGCCTGGCGGCGGGGCGCGGCTCGCGGGCCTCGGGGGCCAGATGCGGGCCGCGCGCGGTGGTGCCGGCAGGGAGACACGTGGCGGCCCCCTAGTGGCTGCGGGGCGGCGGCGCAAAATGCCTGGCGCGGACCGGACGTGTCCGGCGTGCGGATGGAGCGGGGCTAGGGTTTCGGGGGGAGGAAGAAAGGTGGATTTCGGAAGGGGCTATTTATAGGCATAGAGGGAGCTAGGAGTGTCCAAATGAGGTGTGGTTTTTAGCCACGCGATCGTGATCGAACGCTCTAGATGATGGAGAGGGTTTTGGTGGGTTTTGGGCCAAATTGGAGGGGTGTTGGGCTGCAACACACACGAGGCCTTCTCGGTCCCTCGGTTAACCGTTGGAGCATCAAACGAAGTCCAAATGGTACGAAACTTGACAGGCGGTCTACCGGTAGTAAACCAAGGCCGATTGGCAAGTCTCGGTAAAATCCGGAAATGTTTAACCCCCACACACAAAAGAAAGGTAGAAATGACCACCGGAGGAGAATGGAGCGCCGGAATGCAAAACGGACAACGGGGAATATGCTCGCATGCATGAGACAAACACATATGCAAATGCAATGCACATGATGACATGATGACATGATATGAGATGCATGACAACGACAATAACACACGGAGACAAAAACCCAAACCCGAGAAAATAAAATAACTTAACGCCGGAAATGGCAAGAGTTGGATTACATATTAGGTAAATCATATCCGGGGTGTTACAACTCTCCACCACTATGAAAGGATCTTGTCCCGAGATCTAGGACCGAAAGAACGCCGGGTATTTAGAACAGAGGTGATCCTTGCGTTCCCAGGTGGCTTCATGGTCGGAATGGTGTGACCACTTGACTTTGAGGAATTTGATTGACTTGTTGTGAGTCTTGCGTTCAGTCTTTCAAGAATAGCCACGGGGTGCTCACGATAAGAGAGATCTTCTTGGAGCTCAATGTCTTTGAAGTTGACGGTGCGATCAGGAGTCTTGAAGCACTTTCGGAGCTGAGAGACATGGAACACGTGATGCACATTTGCAAAGTTTGAAGGAAGCTCGAGTTGATAGGCGAGATCGCCTCTCTTGCTGACGATCTTGAAAGGTCCCACGTATCTAGGGGCAAGCTTCCCTTTGATACCGAAGTGACGAGTACCTTTCATTGGAGAGACGCGGAGGTAAACATGATCTCCGATCTCGAAAGCCAAATCACGGTGCTTACTATCATAGTAGCTCTTCTGGCGTGATTGGGCTGCTTTGAGGTTATCTCGAATGACTTTGCACATTTCCTCTGCCTCTGTGATTAAGTCATTTCCCAGAAGTTGACGTTCACCGGTTTCAGACCAGTTGAGAGGGGTACGACACTTCCTGCCATACAGAATTTCAAATGGGGCCTTGCCCGAACTTGCTTGAAAACTGTTGTTGTAGGAGAATTCAGCATATGGAAGACAATCTTCCCACTTCATGCCGAAGGAGATCACACAAGCCCTGAGCATATCTTCAAGAATCTGGTTGACACGCTCGACTGGACCGCTAGTTTGAGGATGGAAAGCTGTGCTGAAGCGGATGTTGGTGCCCATGGCCTTCTGAAAAGAATCCCAAAACTTGGAGGTAAAGATGCTGCCACGGTCTGAAGAGATCACCTGTGGAATACCGTGCAGAGAGACAATTCGAGAGGTATAGAGCTCCGCCAATTGAGCTGCAGCGATAGACTCTTTGATAGGCAGAAAGTGAGCCACTTTAGTGAGTTTGTCGATGACAACAAATATAGCATCATTGCCACGTTTGGACTTTGGAAACTCAGCCACGAAGTCCATCTCAATATGGTCAAACTTCCATTCTGGAATGGCAAGAGGTTGGAGGAGACCAGCTGGCCTTTGGTGTTCTGCCTTCACTCTTCTGCAGACATCACATTCATTCACGAACTGAGCAATCTCGCGCTTCATTCGAGTCCACCAATAAGCCTGGTTGAGGTCGTGATACATCTTCGTGCTCCCAGGGTGGATGGAGAGGAGAGAATTGTGAGCCTCGTTCATGATAACTTTACGAAGATCACCTTTGGGCACAACAATACGATCCTTGAAGAAGAGAGTATCCTTGTCATCAAGGCGGTAGCACTTGTACTTGGGTTGACTCTTGGCAATCCCAATCTTCACCTTCTTCACCATAGCATCAAGAAGCTGGGCTTGGCGAATCTGGTCTTCCAAGGTAGGAGAGACTTGAAGGTTGGCGAGGAAACCTTGAGGAACAACTTGCAGATTAAGTTTGCGGCAAGCTTCACAAAGCTCGGGTTGATAAGGCTTGAGAATAAGACTGTTGCAATAAGCCTTCCTGCTCAATGCGTCAGCAATCACATTGGCCTTGCCTAGAGTATACTCGATACTCGGATTATACTCTTGAATCATTTCGACCCAACGAGTTTGCCTGAGGTTGAGATTAGGCTGAGTGAAGATGTACTTGAGACTCTTGTGATCAGTGAAAATGTCCACTTTTCTTCCCAATAAGAGATGTCTCCAAGTCAAAAGAGCATGCACAACTGCCGCCAACTCGAGATCATGAGTGGGGTAGTTCTTCTCATTGGGCTTCAACTGGCGAGAGGTATAAGCAACAACTTTCTTCTCTTGCATCAATACTGTGCCAAGACCTTGGAGAGAGGCATCACAAAAGACCTCGTACGGCTTGGATTCATCAGGCGGAGTCAGAACTGGAGCAGTGACCAATTTCTCTTTCAAAGTGTTGAAAGCAATGTCACACTCCGGTGACCAAACGTACTTGACGTGCTTCTGGAGAAGATTTGAGAGAGGCTTCGCGATCTTAGAAAAGTTTTCAATGAATCTTTGACAGTAGCTTGCGAGACCGAGGAAGCTACGGAGTTGCTTCACGTTCTGAGGTGGTTCCCAATTCACAATTGCAGACACCTTCTCAGGATTCACCGCAATGCCCTTGGTAGAGATGATATGACCAAGATAAAGAACCTCATCGAGCCAAAATTCGCACTTGGAGAACTTGGCGTAGAACTGGTGTTCCCTCAGCTTATCGAGTACCAAACGCAAGTGCTTGGCATGATCTTCCTTGTTCTTTGAAAAGACCAGAATGTCGTCGAGATAGACCAAAACAAAGTCATTTGTGTAGGCGTTGAAGATGAAGTTCATCATGCGAGAGAAAGTTGGAGGAGTGTTGACGAGGCCAAAAGACATGACAGTGTATTCATATGAACCATAGCTTGTCCTGAAAGCCGTCTTGGGAATATCTTGCTCACGGATTCAAATCTGATGATAACCCATACGAAGATCAATCTTGGAGAATACTTGGGCGCCTTTGAGTTGTTTGAACAGCTCGTTGATGTTGGGAAGTGGGTATTTGTTCTTGATAGTCTGCTTGTTCAATGGACGGTAATCAACACAAAGTCGGTCCGTTCCATCCTTCTTCTTCACAAAAAGAACACCACAACCCCACGGAGAAGAACTAGGCCGGATGAGACCCATTCTCTCTTGAATATCGAGTTGCTTCTTTAGTTCCTTCAACTCTTAAGGTCCGAGCTTGTAAGGACGCTTGCACACTGGTTCCGTGCCAGGCTCAAGATCGATGACGAATTCAACTGGCCGGTGCGGAGGCATTCCTGGAAGCTCTTCTGGAAAGACGTCTTGATATTCACAAACGACTGGAATTTGCGAGATGGCATCCAGTTCACCCTTCTCATTGAGAGAAAACAGACGGATGGTATCATCATGAGTGGCAAATACAATTACATCCTCAGACGAATGAGTCAATTGAATCTGCCTGGCAGCACAATCAAGATGCGCCTTGTGCTTAGAAAGCCAATCCATTCCGAGAATAAGATCAATATCTGAGTTGCCAAGAACCACCGGAGAAGAAAGAAACTTGTAGTCGCCCAACGTGATAGAGATATCGGGAGCAACCAAACTAGAAGTCAAAAGCTTTCCGGGAGAAACAACTTGCATGACTTTGGGCATGACCTCAGTATCAACATTGTGCTTCGATGCAAAAGGGCATGACAAGAAAGAATGCGATGCACCAGTATGAAAAAGTACTTTTGCGGGAACATCGTTAACAGGAAGGTTACCCATGATGACATCTGACGAGTCCTCTGCCTGAGCTGCATTCATCAAGTTGACCTTGGCGTGCTTGGGGTTATGCTTGACCACAGCTGTACTTGCCGATCTCACAGGAGGAGGAGGAGGGAGACGCCTCTGATTGAAGCATTTGTTGGCATAGTGACCCTTCTGTTGGCACTTGTTGCACGTGACCTCTGAGAGCAGACGGTGATACGGACCACTCGACCTTGGAGCTTGAGACAAAGTCTTGCTTTGAAAGCCAGGGTTGGGTGGGTGGGAAGATCCACTGCCACCTTTGCTCTTCTGAAACGGCTAACAGAGGAGGAGGAAGCCAATACTTCTGCTGCTTGGCCACTTGAGTAGAGGAAGAAGGAGTAGCATCTCTAACTCGCTTCTTGGAAGCATCACACTTTAGTTGAGCAGCCTCTTGCTTCAATGTCATGTTGTAGAACTCATCGTACCTCAAGGGCTCAAAGAGAACACGAGCTAGTTGGATTTCTTCTCTGAGACCACCCCTGAACTGGTATATCATGCTCTTCTCGTCAGGGACGTCCTGCTTAGCAAAGCGGGTGAGCTTCTAAAACAACTTGTTGTAGTCATAGACAGACAAAGAGCCTTGCTTCAGGTTGCGGAATTCCTCACGCTTGCTTTCAACCACGCTTTGAGGAATATGATGATCTTTGAAATCTTGACGGAATTCATCCCAGGTAATCACACGGCCTCCTCTGGAATCTTTGTACTGCCGGAACCATTCTGCAGCTTGGTCTTTGAGTTGGAAGGAAGCGAACTTGACAAAGTCCTCAGGCTAGACGTTACTGCACTCGAAATGCTTGCACAAGTCCACTAGCCAATCGTCAGCATTAGTTGCCTTGGTTCGCTTGATTGCGCTCTTGAAGAAATTGCATGATCAACTGCGTGTTTGCATTGGTAGCGGCCATCACAGCTTGCCATGCCTCCGAAGGAGGGGGAGGTGGTGGCGGATCCTGATTCTGATTCTGATTGATGCTCTTAGTGGGAGCCATCCTGAAGAGGGTGACAACCGTTAGCACATTGACAGATAAAATGAAGCTGAATCAAACAGGTTGAATTTGCAACATAAAGTCTTCACATCCAAACATAAGAACGAATGCATTCCACTTGAAATGGTCGCATATCCATAAATTGAGAAGCCACTTAGAATTTAGGTAGAGGAATAAATCAACAAGGTACGGATCAAGAACGAATAGTCGGTAAGAAATCCCAATCTCGAACCAAATATCTGTGGAAGAAGAACTAGAGCTACAAGAATTCCCACCTATGAAACTCCCGAACCTTTCCAGTTATGCAATCAGGTGTTGGGGATACAGGGGAAGCATAATATCTCACCCAAAACTAGCAAATCCTACATCCAGCTGTATCCATCCTTCAACACATAACCGAGAAAAACTTCAGAAACCATCTACCTCAACCTTCGAAAAGCATCCGTTATACCAGTTATGGCAATACTCCCGAACTCCCGCCCCAGTACTGGGTGGCGTCGAGGTTATCTCACCAACGAACTGCATAAAAGAGATTTTCGATGTCGGCGTACTAAACTCAGGTATTCCAGAACTGTAACGATAAAATTGTGACGACAACACCTCGGAGCTCAACTCCCCGGGACACTGCCACAACCCCTAAAGACAGGAGGCACAAGAACAATGTTCTCCTCACAAAACCATCGGAACGATTCCAAGATACCCGCGTGATCCTAAATTTTTTTAGTGAAATTTGAGAAGAGAAGAGTCAAAACATTTTTCTAGACTCAACAACGACTGCTAAAAATGATCAAGCAATGGGGGCTCCTAAGGTCGGGGAAGGCTCTGATTACCAACTTGTAACGCCCTTGATGCGGCTATATCTCCTACTTGTCGAGGCACGACTTAGAGGCATAACCGCATTGAAAGCAATGTCGCAAGTTAGGCAATCTTCACAACATCCCATGTAATATAGATAATAAAAGGGGAGATACATAGTTGGCTTACACTCGCCACGTCAAACAAAGTACATAAATAGCATTACATCAACCAATCACTCATGGCCCGACTACGGCGCCAAAATAAAATATCAACCCAACATGCGACACGGTCCCGATCGCCCCAACTGGGCACCACTACTGATCATCAGGGAAAGACACATAGTAACGGCGTGAGTCCTCGTCGAACTCCCACTTGATCTCAAGCGCGTCATCTGGAACGAAGTCGTCAGGCCCTGCATCTGGTTTGGAAGTAATCTATGAGCCACAGGGACTCAGCAATCTCGCACCCTCGCGATCAAGACTATTTAAGCTTATAGGTAAGGCAAGGTAAAATATGTGGAGTTGCAGCAAGCGACTAGCATATATGGTGGCTAACCTATTCGCAAAAGAGAGCGAGAAGAGAAAGGCAAAGCGCGAACGAGTAACTAGAGAACAACCTGCGGCAAGCATTACTCCAACACCGTGTTCACTTCCCGGACTCCGCCGAGAAGAGACCATCACAGTAACTCACACAGTTGATTCATTTTAATTAATTTTAGGTTCAAGTTATCTACAACCGGACATTAACAAATTCCCATCTGCCCATAACCGCGGGCACGGCTTTTGAAAGCTCAAGTCCCTGCAGGGGAGTCCCAACTTAGCCCATGACAAGCTCTCACGGTCAACGAAGGAATAGACCTTCTCCCGAGACATTCCGATCAGACTCGGTATCCCGGTTCTACAAGACACTTCGACAAGTTAAAACAAATCCAGCAACACCGCCTGAATGTGCCGACAAATCCCGATAGGAGCTGCACATATCTCGTTCTCAGGGCACACTCATATGAGACATCCTACGAGTAAAACCAAACCTATGATGCAATGAGATGAAATGATGTACTCTCTGAGACAAACAGTTTGATATGCTATATGCCCAAAACGGAGCTACGGATGCGGAGATACAACGTGATGAAATATGCAAAATAAACTGCAGACTTGGGAAAAAAAAGTCAACCCTAGGGTTACTGTAGCTCCGAATCTGGATCTGGGCGCATGCAAAACGAGGATCGCTGGAACAAAACTCGGAGTCACCGGAGATGGCCGGAGTCGTCAGGGGTCACCGGACTTGGCGCTTCCCGGGGCGAGGAGGCCAAGTCGGCGATGGCGGCGGTCGGGCACGGCGCCAGCGCGGGAACCGGTGCGGTGGGCGGCGGCTCGAGCTCGCCGGAGCTGGTGGCGCAGCGGCTGGAGGTGGCCGGAGCCGAGCAAGACGGCGGCGGGGAGGATCCGGGCGGTGGGGCGAAGGCCGGGCGGCGGGGCGCGGCTCGTGGGCCTCGAGGGCCAGATGCGGGCCGGGCGGGCCGCACGCGGTGGTGCCGGCGGGGAGACACGTGGCGGCGCCCTAGTGGCTGCGGGGCGGCGGCGCGAAATGTTCGGAACGGAACGGACGTGCCCGGCGCGCGGATGGAGCAGGGCTAGGGTTTCGGGGGGAGGAAGAAAGGTGGATTTCGGAAGGGGCTATTTATAGGCATAGAGGGAGCTAGGAGTGTCCAAATGAGGTGCGGTTTTCGGCCACGTGATCATGATCGAACGCTCTAGATGATGGAGAGGGTTTTGGTGGGTTTTGGGCCAAATTGGAGGGGTGTTGGGCTGCAACACACACGAAGCCTTCTCGGTCCCTCGGTTAACCGTTGGAGCATCAAACGAAGTCCAAATGGTACGAAACTTGACAGGCGGTCTACCAGTAGTAAACCAAGGCCGCTTGGCAAGTCTCGGTCCAATCCGGAAATGTTTAACCCCCACACACGAAAGAAAGGTAGAAATGACCACCGGAGGAGAACGGAGCGCCGGAATGCAAAATGGACAACGGGGAAAATGCTCGCGTGCATGAGACGAACATGTATGCAAATGCAATGCACATGATGACATGATATGAGATAGATGACAACGACAATAACACACGGAGACAAAAACCCAAACCCGAGAAAATAAAATAACTTAACGCCGGAAAAGGCAAGAGTTGGATTACATATTAGGTAAATCATATTCGGGGTGTTACACGCGCCGACCCCCCCCCCCCCCCAAGCGCGCCCTCCACCCTCGTGGGGCCCTTGTTGCTCCACCGACGTACTCCTTCCTCCTATATATACCTACGCACCCCCAAACTACCAGATACGGAGCCAAAACCCTAATTCCACCGCCGTAACTTTCTATATCCACGAGATCCCATCTTGGGGCCTGTTCCGGAGCTCCACCGAAGGGGGCATCGATCATGGAGGGCTTCTACATCAACACCATAGCCTCTCCGATGAAGTGTGTGTAGTTTAATTCAGACCTATGGGTCCATAGTTATTAGCTAGATGGCTTCTTCTCTCTTTTTGGATCTCAATACAAAGTTCTCCCCCTCTCTTGTGGAGATCTATTCGATGTAATCTTCTTTTAAGGTGTGTTTGTTTAGACCGATGAATTGTGGGTTGATGATCAAGTCTATCTATGAACAATATTTGATTCTTCTCTGAAATCTTTTATGCATGATTGGTTATCTTTGCAAGTCTCTTCGAATTATCAGTTTGGTTTGGCCTACTAGATTGATCTTTCTTACAATGGGAGAAGTGCTTAGCTTTGGGTTCAATCTTGCGGTGTCCTTTCCCAGTGACAGTAGGGGAAGCAAGGCACGTATTGTATTGTTGCCATCGAGGATAACAAGATGGGGTTTTCATCATATTGCATGAGTTTATCCCTCTACATCATGTCATCTTGCTTAAGGCGTTACTCTGTTCTTATGAACTTAATACTCTAGATACATGCTGGATAGCAGTCGATGTGTGGAGTAATAGTAGTAGATGCAGGCAGGAGTCGGTCTACTTGTCTCGGACGTGATGCCTATATACATGATCATACCTAGATATTCTCATAACTATGCTCAATCCTGTCAATTTCTCAACAATAATTTGTTTACCCACCGTGAATACTTATGCTCTCGAGAGAAGCCACTAGTGAAACCTATGGCCCCCGGGTCTATCTTCCATCATATTAATCTTCCAATACTTAGTTATTTCCTTTGCCTTTTATTTTACTTTGCATCTTTATCATAAAAATACCAAAAATATTATCTTATCATATCTATCAGATCTCACTCTCGTAAGTGACCGTGTAGGGATTGACAACCCCTTATCGCGTTGGTTGCGAGGATTTATTTGTTTGTGTAGGTGCGAGGGACTCGTGCATGGCCTCCTAATGGATTGATACCTTGGTTCTCAAAAACTGAGGGAAATACTTATGCTACTCTGCTGCATCACCCTTTCCTCTTCAAGGGAAAACCAACGCAAGTGCTCAAGAGGTAAAATTGGAGTCGGGAACAAGTCAGGGGGTCCCCGAGGTGGCCACGAGGTAGGGGGCGTGCCCAGGGGGTAGGGCGCGCCCCCACCCTCATGGGGGCCTTGGGACTCTTCTGGCCCAGCTCCAGTACTCCGTGGGCTTCTTTTGGTCCAAAAATGATCTCCATGAAGGTTCAGGTCAATTAGACTCCGTTTGGTTTTCCTTTTCTGCTATACTCAAAAACAAGTTAAAAACTGAAACCGGCACTGGGATCTAGGTTAATAGGTTAGTCCCAAAAATCATATAAAATAGCATATAAATGCATATAAAACATCCAAGGTTGATAATATAATGGCATGTAACAATCAAAAATTATAGATACGTTGGAGACGTATCAGCGAGCCAGTTGCCACTCCAGTGAAGAAACCCAAGGTTGAACCGAAACCCGAGACTAAGTGCTTCTATTGTAAGGGGAACAGTCACTAGTAGCGGAGCTGCCCCAAATACTTGGTAGATAAGAAGGCTGGCGACTTCAACAAAACTATATTTGATATATGTGTTATTGATGTGTACCTCCTAGTAGCACCTGGGTATCAGATACTGGTCCAGTAGCCAATATTGGTAACTCGAAACGAAAGCTGTAGAATAAACGGAGACTAGCTAAGGGTGAGGTGACGATGTGTGTTGGAAGTGTTTCCAAGGTTGATGTGATCACCATTGCACACTCCCTCTACCTTCAAGATTAGTCTTGAACCTAGATAGATGTTATTTGGTGTCTGCGTTGAGAATGAACATGATTAGATCGTGTTGATTGCAATACGGTTATTCATTGAAGTCAAAGAATAATGGTTATTCTATTTACATGAATACTAACTTCTATGGTCATGCACGTAATGTGAATGGTTTATTGAATCTCGATTGTGGTGATACACATGTTCATAACATTGATGCCAAAAAGATGTAGAGTTGATAATGATAGTACCACTATCTTGTGGCACTTCTACTTAGGTCATATTGGTGTAATGCGCATGAAGAAACTCCATGCTGATGGACTTTTGGAGTCACTTGATTTGACTCACTTGACACATGTGAACCATGCCTCACGGGAAAGATGACTAAAACCCTATCTTCTAGAACAATGGAACGGGCAAGTGACTTGTTGGAAATCATACATACTGATGTGTGCGGTCCGATGAGTATTGACGCGCGTGGTGGATATCGTTATTTCCTCACCTTCACCAATGATTTGAGTAGATATGGGTATATTTACTTAATAAAGCATAAGTATGAAACATTTGAAAAGTTCAAGCAATTTCTGAGTGAAGTTGAGAATCATCATAACAAGAAGATTAAATTCCTTCGATCCAATCGAAGGGGAGAATATCTGAGTTATGAGTTTGGCAATCACTTAAGACAATGTGGAATTATTTCATGGTTGACGCCACCTGGAACACCACAGCGTAATGGTGTCACTACAAAAAAATACACTTCCATGATGATACTTGTTTGTCACAGTAGGTCACGTTTTCTATCATGCATGTACATCCATGACGATTTTATGACAGAATCAAGATAGTCATACATGTGCTCTCGTAGAAGTGTTCCATGAAATTACCAAAATTATCATCACATAAGTGTTCACTTCCATGACGATAAATGACGCATCATGGAAGTGCTTTCGTCAAGGGTGACCGACATGTAGCATCCACCATAGCAGGTCCCCGTTAAGCTATCGGGTCCGCTTTGGATCTGATAACCCGCTAACAGCCATGACCAATGCCGATTTTTCCACGTGTAAAATTCTCATTGGCCGACGAAACCACGTGTCAGCTCCGCGTTGGCACAGGTGTCACTCATCCAATGGGCGAGATGCACCTATGATATGTTGACACGTGGACCGGCCCAACAGTGGCCCATTCAGGTTAAAAGGCCGGGTCTGCCAAAATAAGCGGGCCAGCCGATTAGCGGCCTACTTGAGTCAGGCCCATTTACAAGCACGACCCATACAAGTTACACAGAATCGGGCCATCAAAGGCCCATTCTAGATTTGACAATTTCTAGCCCATTGTTAGTTTTAACCCGTTAACGGCCCGCTACGTCTTTGGGCCCAATTGCGGCCAGAGCTTCTTTCGGCCTATAGCAGCCCATCGTCAGTTCCAGCCCGTTAACGGCCCGAAACGTCTTTCGGCCTTTTCTCGGCCCATTCTGTAGTTTGGCCAATTCTAGCCCGCTGTGACTTTAGGCCTGTCCTCGGCCCATTCGGTAAATGGGCCAACTCCTAGCCCATTTTGTCTCTCGGCCTATTAACGGCCCACACAACAGTTGGGCCTTTGACATTAGGTCCATTAGGGGCCCATGTTCCACATGGCATCATTTCAGCCCAACGTGACTTTCGGCCTGTTAAAAGCCTTGTTTGCAAATTGGGCCTCCTCTGGCCCATAACACTTTCGGCCTCTTACTGGCCCATAAAGTAAAAGGGCTTAGGCAAAATTGAAATCTATTTCGGCCTGCTAGAGGCCCGCGGGCCATTTCCATTTATATGGCCCTATTGAGCTCATGGCCTGTTAACGATCTGCTAAGAGCCGTTGTTACGGTGGGCCACATCATTTGGGATCCACTTAATATTATTTTGACCAGCCCAATTAAGGCCCGCTTTGACTACACATGTTTGTTTGTTTGTTTGTTTGTTTGTATGGCATCCAGGAAATGTTTGGGTGTGTTGGTCCCCGTTTAAACGATATAGCATATTCAAGAATTATCCTACTCTATACTGTCGCCTCTAAAAAACATACACTATACAATAAAAAGACTAAGGCATAGAAACTTAGAATAATCCTACACTATACAATAAAGAAATTACAGCCGAATATACCCACTAGGCATTATAGTTCAGCACCAGTGATAATAAAGTGTACACAAACAGAAAATTACATACACTGGACATATAAAGCTCATACATCATGGACACGCATCAATAGAACTTACCATTTGGACTATAATCTCTTCAGAAAATAGGATTGGCCGGATTCAGATAGCACACATTTCAGTCTACAAAATCTCCAATTCCTTCATGGTTACCTCAGTGTCTTGTTTCATTTTTTGACTCTTGCATCTAATACCTGCATGTACAGTCTCAACTTGTTGATGAGAATCATGTACACGTTGTCTTGCCACCTCTAGTTGATGCTCGAGAACATCAGCACATTCCAATTCCAATCCATAATCATTCAGTAACGGCCATGCCGCACTGCTCGCAGATCTTTGTGTTGATGTCACTTCATACTGAAATGTTTATGTAAGTACACATGACTAGGGCAAAACTATAGTTACAACAGTGAAGTGAGCAAGACAGACTATTTTGTACATGGCAAAACAGGACCAACAATAATGTTACACGTCATGAAGCATAAGCGGGCGAGTTTTAAAAATTATAAAAATGGTAGTCTGTGCCGCCTGCATACAGAAATCTTTTTAGCTCACCAGAGGAGCATGATGTTGGGGCCAAATCCAAAACACAGACAATTTACAAATTTAGACAGCACGTTGCGTATAAGTAAGCAAGCAGTTGGCCATTCTGTATCTCAATTAAAGTCTTAGGGAGCATAATGAACAACAGAGGGATTCATACAAACCTACTACAACAAGAAAAACTATGCAATCATTAGCCTAGTATAAACTAGATTGTGAGCCTCATGCAGTAATAGTTGGTTAATAGACTTCAAAGCTTCAGGCACACTTCGCCAGAGTAATTAAATGGTAAGGCCTTTAATAATGTCAACTAATAGTTATACAAGTACCCAACATCAGGCTTCGTTGTTTGGGTATCTCATTAACCGAGGACAAATAAAGCAATTGAAAAGAGCAAACTAAATATGCCTGAAACAAACAAGGAATTGAACTGTTGAGTTGGATACAGCGACTTACCTTAACTCGTTGAATAGGCTCAGCGCTGCTCCTACTTCTCTTGCAAGGCTCCATCCTAACATCTTGTACTTGGAAATCCTCAATCTTATCTTCATTGCACCCCCTCTGCAAGGTGACACAAACTAGTTACTCGTCTCCTTGGAAGATAAATATGCATACTTTCCTGTCTGTGAACAACACGAAAGGATGAGATTATAACAAAACAACACCACATATGAAACATGCCACATCTCTTGCACTTGCACACAATGAAATGAGCATTTACTATGTGTGCACTATGTAAAAACTAGGCATACCTTTGAACTGGATCTCCAGGTACTCTTGGAGAACCTACTTTAGTGTACAACCAAACCTTTATGTCACCTATGATTTAGAAAATCCCCCACTACAGCAGCCTTTAGTGTTTAAATCGTTGACAAGCTCTGTTAAAGTGTTAGGTCAAGAACAACAAGTAATCAAAGCAAATAGTCCCAGTATGGCTGGCTAATGCAAACAAGCAATTGAACAGATGTGTCAGCAAATCTTACATATCAAGAAAAGAAGCAAAGAAGGAGGCTTAAAGACCATCACTTGACTGAACAGATTTAAGGGGCATTTAAACATCATGTGCAACGTATGAACTAACATAAACATTGCATATTCTAGATTCTACAATGGAATGCACATGTATTAGGTTATGCCATGTATGATGATGCCTAAATGTACACTATAGCAGGCAGGAGTGATTCATCATTGCACGCACAATTGAATTGCAGGTTAAGGGCTAGTTCTATTCCGCCTTTTTAGAGCTTATTGTGAAAATAAGCCATAAAAGATGTAAATAAGTCATTTTTGAGTTATGGGCTTGGGCTTAACTTATTTCGCTTTGGAGGGGGATGTTTCGGGTAGAAGCCCACTACAAATTGAAGGGAAGGGGAGTAATGAAATGACTCTGTTGTGTGCCTATATTACACTCAAAATGCAACTGCTCATGCCCGCGTCACACCTGACCCTCAAGTAAAAACAAACACGCAAGCGTTCATTGCCCTTCCTGCTTTCATCTCCTCTCCCCTTTCGCTCTCCCTCGATCCCCTGCCTGCAGCGCTAGGGTTCCTCTAGCGAGCCATTGCCATTCGTCCCATCTGGCCTGGTCCTCGGCGATGCTCTGTCCAGTTAGGCTACATGGCCGGTAGGTAGGGCCAAATCTCCCCGGCTGCTCCTCCCTCTGGCGCCGCCCCTCATTCTCATGGTCTACAACAGCTGCTCCACTATGGTCCGTCCAACGCACTACTCCGGCGGGCGCCGCACAACTATGGTTGATGCCACACTGCGGCAGAAGGCACCTTATTCCCCCTCCCCTCCTCCCAGGTCGTGGCCTTGAGGTGCTGTTAAAGGATGAGCTCATCCAGCAAGGTGAGGATTTCCGCTGATTTTTTTCCAAATTTTCATTCTGATCCACTATATGATGTATTGCTATGAGCTGCTTCTGCTAATGCGGATATATGATGCATTGCTATGAGCTGCTGCTGCTGCTATATGATGAATTGCTATGAGCTACTGTTGCTGCTATATGATGAATTTCTCTGAGCTGCTGCTGCTGCTATATGATGAGTTGCTATAAGCTGCTCCTGCTGCTGCTATAGGATGAATTGCTAGGAGCTGCTCCTGCTGCTGCTATATGATGAATTGCTATGAGCTTCTCCTGCTGCTTCTATATGATGAATTGCTATAAGCCACCGATGGTATATGATGAATTGCACACTGCTGCTGCTGTATGATGAGTTGCCATGAGCTACTACTGCTGCTATATGATGCTTTCAGGTGGTGCTGCTATATGATAATAACCAGCCACTTGGACCATTGAATTTCAATAAATAATTGTTCTTCATTTAAATGTGGGTCATGCGTTCTTCATTTAAATTAGGCAATGTGATCTCTATGGAAGACATTGACCAAAGTAGATTGTGCCAAGTAGATGGTATCTTTGTATTTGCATTTCGAACAAATAGTGATGGTCTGTTTTCCTGTCATATTAATTACTGCACTGGGTTCAATTTGTGATGTTTGCAAGTCAAATTAATTTTCATATGGGCAGCAAAATGACAAAATATAATGCAATCTAGACTTATGTAACATCCCAAATTTTCAATTTGGAATGTTATACATAGATCATTCATGCATATCATATTTTATTGCATTTTGTTTCTCGATCCTCGAAATCCTAAGCACCTTAACGACCCTCGGAGAGAGTTGGGGATTTCATTGTTTTCATATTTGAATTCTATCAAATATTGAAACGAGGATTTTGGTTTTAATTATTTTTCTATTTGAAAATATTTCATATTAAAATATATGAGAGGAGATAATATGACTTCTCCAAAATAATTGAAATATTGGAGGAAAAAATATTAAAATCAAATATTTGATTTTATTCAGATTTTATTGCTATTTTATTCGCATTAGAAAAATTGCATGTTCTTCAAAATTGCATTTTAAGGCCAAGAAAATGTTCATCTTGTTCTAAATATTTTATTTAGACGGTGAAAATTTGTTTTGGCATTTTAGATTTTTATTTTATTATCTAGGATTTATTTAATTTCCGGCAAAATTTATTAAAAAAACTCTAGCGCCCGACTGGGCCGAAGCCCAGCCGAGCCAGACCAGCCCCCAGCGCCCCCACCGTCCCCCGC
Source organism: Triticum aestivum (assembly GCF_018294505.1). Lineage (NCBI taxonomy): Eukaryota > Viridiplantae > Streptophyta > Magnoliopsida > Poales > Poaceae > Triticum > Triticum aestivum. The sequence continues at coordinate 154,914,660 of NC_057803.1, read as the reverse complement.
GCGCCCGTGCCCGCACAGGACTCCGCCAGAGTCCGGGAGTCCGCCGCCGCCCCGGCTTCCCCTTCCCCAAGCCGACCCTGCCCCCCCTTTATATGCCGCCCCACCCCGCCGCCACCACCCCGTCCCGCCCCACCACCCGCAGCCGCAGCCGCCGCCGCTCGCCGTGCCGCCGCCGCACGCCGCCGCCGCTGCCGCTTGTCGCGTCGCTGCCCAGCACCGCCGCCCTCCGCCGTCGCCGCTGATGCCACCTAGCCCCGCCGGATCCGACGAGGTAGCCGTTGCCGCCGATTTTCTCTAGAAAACTGAACCATTTTTTAGAAAACCCTAGTTTTCGTTTTTTAGAATAGATCGGTTTTTATTTTTTTCCGGTTTATTTTATTTAGCGGACGTTCGTCCGTATGTTCATTTTAACGAACGGTTTCTGCTCGTTAGTTACAGATAACGAACGTTCGTTTGTTAGCCTGTTCGTCAGTTTTTCTTTTTCTCGGGTTTTTCGCGATTATTTTCGATCATGATTTCTGATCCGATTTTCGTCTTAGTTTATCTTTTCGCTCATTTGTCAGAATCAGGCGATTCAAGCGCCTACATCTTCGTCTCGAAACCCTCTTTCTGTTTAATCAACTTGAACAAGATTTTGGTGCTATAAAATTTGACTTAGGTCCAGATTAGTAATCGGATCTTGTTTCTTTCGCAGTTTGAGTTTCGTTGCTCCGTTTGATTTGATTCTTTTCGCAAACCGGAGTTCTTAAGTTGAACTTTCTGGTTAGATCTTCTTATTTGAGAGTTCCCCGTGTTTCTTTGCTTGATTGCTTATCTATGCTATTGTTTGTTTGTGATAGAACACCCGGAGTGCGAAGCGTGTTACTACGAGTCCCTAGGTTTTGCGGATCATTAACAAGGCAAGTAACACTTTGATCACACTCTTTTCGTACCCAGTTTTTATGCATTAGTTACAATCCTCAAACATTGCATAATTAGGATGTGATTTAACTTGTGGGTTGGGAAGTAGTTGATGAGGTAGAGCCTATTGCCCTGTTATATTCAAACCTTGGGAGTTACTTCTACGTATTGCTTATATTGCTATGCTATGCTCGTAGACGTGGTTTGGGTGAGTGAAATACATGACAAATGTGAGATTATTAATTAATGGTTTAACTTAAGGTGGCAACTTAAATACACATCTGGGTGGATTGTTTGTTGGGCACCTGGGGAATCCAGTGTTGTCCTAGGATATCCCGGAGTACCCGTGTGATAATCCTATGGTCCGCCACCCAGGCTCAAAGGGAACTGAGATATTTCATGCTAGAAACTTCCGTGTGCAACCACATGCTATTATGGGCTCTAGCATAGTTGAGTAAGTTGCATGAAGCTCCTGAAGAGGTGGATCAGCAGGTAGAGGGATGTAGGTTGGTATGGTCTGCCCGGAGTAAGGAGTTAGTGCTTCTGAAAGACTGTGTCTCGGTCATCCATTTCTCAAACACCATGTAGTGCGAGAAATCCAATGGAGGAGATCGAGTCTTGTGGGGAAAAGTGCGCAAACCTCTGCAGAGTGTATAAACTAATCATGGTTAGCCGTGTCCCCAGTTATGGACATCTTGAGTATCTAGTACTTGGAGTATCCTAAGTATCTCATCACTATTAAATAATATTGTTGTGTTGTTAATTACCTTAATTGGGATTGAGTTGGAGGAACCTTCTCAATGATGCTTCAACTACCATGATAGTTAAATAAAATTTATTCCTTTGTTGTAGGGAAAATTTGGCTTTTCGCAAAACTATAACCATAGAGCTTTCCACCAGCCAAATATGCATGTAGTGATAGCATTATTATATTCTTGCTCTACTATGTTTCTTTGCCAGCATATTCCATGTGCTGACCCATTTTTGGGCTGCAACGTATTATGTTGCAGACTTTTCAGATGAGGAGTAAGGTTCGTTAGGTCGTTGCCGTGCAGCTCAGCTATGCCGTTGGAGTTGATGGACTCACTCTATCTTCCAAGCCTTCCGTTGTTATCGTATTAGATGGCCTTAAGCCATACTTATTGTAATAAGTTCTCTTTTGAGACATTCGATGTAATAAGTGTGTGATTGCTACTCTGTTGTAAATCCTTCAAGTACTGTGTGTGTCAGCATTTCTGATCCAGGGATGACCCTGAAGCACAGAGACTTGACCGTTTGAGGTCGGGTCGCTACAAGATGGTATCAGAGCACACGCTGAGTGTAGGACACGACCACTAAGCTAAAGCCCTAGATCACTATTCTCTTCTCATTTCTGACTCCTCTCCATTTTCTATTCTTTTGGATGGCGGACACAAGGAACAAGTTTGTACAACCGGATGAAGAAGCACCTTTTGGATGACACTTGAAGGAAGTCACTAGGTACCTAAACATTGGAATACCTAGCTTCACCGGGACTTACAACGCCACTTTACCAGAAGAGGAGCGATGGATGATTCAAGTTCAAGTTCCAGGAAGGACATTCACGCCAGTCACTAAGCCCATAGAGTTTTCCTTCGATGCACCAAACTGGAGTCTAGGAAAGAGTATGGCAGCTCACATCACCATGGGACGCATTGGAGAAGTTTACCATAAGGAGCTTAAGGATACTATCTATCAGATTGGTGGGCGCTGAGACGAGCAATGGGAGATGATCAGTACCAGGAAGGATAGATCAATTGCAGCTTTTATCCAGGAGTTAAACCAGCACATTCGTCGCCAGGAGAACCATATGTGCGCAGGAATGATAGATCTGAAGAAGGCGATGACTAGGACACATAACTGGAGGAAGAACTTAAGGCTACACGTGAAGATTATGAGGAGGAAATCATCGTACTAGTGGAGAAGAATGACGATCTGGAGAGAAAGCTAGGAGTACTCATGGGAGACCCCGCACCAGGAGCAGAAGACGAAGAACCCAAGGAGATTCGTCCAGAGGACTACATCATCATCGACCACACCGACTCAGACTCTGACGATAGCGATGATGACTATGAAGACGAAGCTGGAGCAGACATCATGGAGTCTTCGACCGATCAATATTTTTAGTAGACCACCACATCAGTAGTAGTATTCCACCATGTATATAGTATAGCCCGAGCACTTTTGTAACGATAGTTAGATCGATTGTATGCCTTGCTTGATTGAGTGAGTGAAATGATTGTGTTTGTCTCATGTGCATATGGGTAGTTGTCAGTGTCAAAACCGACGGATCTCGGGTAGGGGGTCCTGAACTGTGCGTCTAAGGCGGATGGTAACAGGAGGCAGGGGACACGATGTTTTACCCAGGTTCGGGCCATCTTAATGGAGGTAAAACCCTACGTCCTGCTTGATTATTCTTGATAATATGAATAGAACAAGAGTTGATCTACCAAGAGATCGAAGAGGCTAAACCCTAGAAGCTAGCCTATGGTATGATTGTCTGTTGTCCTACGGACTAAAACCCTCTGGTTTATATAGACACCGGAGGGGGCTAGGGTTACACAAGGTCGGTTACAAAGGAGGAGATATACATATCCGTATTGCCTAGCTTGCCTTCCACGCCAAGTAGAGTCCCATCCGGACACGGGACGAAGTCTTTAATCTTGTATCTTCATAGTCCAACAGTCCGACCAAAGGTCATAATCCGGCTGTCCGGATACCCCCTAATCCAGGACTCCCTCAGTAGCCCCTGAACGAGGCTTCAATGACGATGAGTCCGGCGCGCAGTGTTGTCTTCGGCATTGCAAGGTGGGTTCCTCCTTCGAATACACCACAGAAGAGTTTGAATACAAGGATAGTGTCCGACCCTGCAAAATAAGTTCCTCATACCACCGTAGAGAGAATAATATTTCCACAAATCTAATCTGCTGACACATTTTGGCAGCATGACATCATGGCATGGCCCGATAATTATTCGAACCATTTTTCTTTAACCAGCCCCGCACATAACGCGAGGCGGTTTCTTGACACGCCTTGTCAAAGCAGAGATTGTGTCCCCCTTATTACGGGATTCTCATCAATACAGGCGTGGGTAACCCAACCGCGCCACCAATTACAATGCTTGGGGGATAAGCGAGTTTTACCAGGCTGGTGGGGGGCGCATAGTTTCATCCGCCCTGATAAAGGGATAAGGTCTCACCTTTTTTCTACCCATGCCTTCTTCCTCCTTGCTCATCCATTCTCGCGCACTCGAGCTCCAGCGCCCAAGTCCGCATCCTTCTCCTCAACTCTCTCCAACCATGTCCGGAGCGGGAGGCAAGTGGATGGCCTCCTTCATCACGGAGGCACACATCAAAAAGCTACGTGGAGCCGGATACTTAGCCGCGGATACCGCGCACCGGCTGCCAGCCGCGGGGCAGGTCGTCCCTACCTCGGAACCTCACGAAAGGGTGGTTTTCTCCCCCATTTCGTCTGCAGATTGGGGTTTCCCCTCCAACCATTCGTCTCCGGCCTCATGTTCTATTACGGGCTAGACTTTCATGATCTGGCCCCGAATTTCATTCTCAACATCTCGGTGTTCATCGTCGTGTGCGAGGCTTTCCTCCGCATCCGTCCCCACTTCGGCCTATGGCTGAAGACCTTCAATATCAAACCGAAGGTAGTAGGCGGCCAACAAGCGGAAAGCGGCGGAGCTGTGGTGGGCAAAATGCCCAATGTTACATGGATCAAGGGCTCCTTCGTGGAGACCGTAAAGGGGTGGCAATCGGGGTGGTTCTACACCACCGAGCCGCGCGACACCAACCGGGTGGCGGCCCCCGAGTTTCAATCTGGAGTCCCCACGCGGCTCACTTCCTGGAAGGAGAAGGGCCTGTCTTGGGGCTCTTCGGTGGAGCTGGACCGACTCCAGAAGTGTAACCGGAACATGACAAGCAAGAAACTTAAGCTTGTCAACATAGTCCAGGTCATGCTCTTACGATGGATCCTCCCATGTCAACAACGGGATTTCAACTTATGGGAGTTCGACCCGGCCCAGCACCAGACTCTAAGCGAGCTCTTCGACACGACGCATAAGGACGTCTGGAGGGTGCTGTTCAAGGGCGTCGAGGTCCCTACTTCTCTTACCGAGGACCGCAGGCTAAGCGCGAAGCGTTCTGCGAATCCGGTAAGTTCTGTACATCTGGTAGGGTATTTATTTCCCATAGCTTAACCATGTGCGGGGTCTGAGCTCCCATGCCTTTGACAGGACTGGGTGAAGACATCAGAGCAGATTAACTGTTCGGCCCCTCTGCTCGAAGACACTGCGGACGCTCTTCTGACGGAGATGCGGACTCCGGCTCCTTATGAGGTGCCGGAGAAGACCAAGAAGAAGGCCAAGGGAACCCGAAAGAGTTCCCGGCGCCAGGTGGTATCGGACTCATCGTCCGATAACACCGAGACACCCTCCTCCCGTGAAAACGAGGAGAAGGAAGATTAAGATTCTCCCCCTCCAGCCGGGGGAGACAAGAAAAGGAAGCCCGCCCCAACCGGGGAGGCCGAAGGGTCCAAGAAGGGAAGCACTCTCCTTCCGGACTGCTCCACCACCGCCGCCGACGGCGAAGATGAGTGGCTGCTCAGGGCCAAGCCCCTGGCGAAGTCATAAGTATTCAGATACCAGAGTAACTCATAGCATACCTTTGTCGCACTGCTTCTCCGAACACCGAATATGATTATGTAGTCCGCCCCAAGCCCGTATGATACAACATCGTCGGACGGTTCCTTGGACTCGTCGGGCATGAATAGCGATACACTTCCAACCGCCTCCTCTCCTTGCCCTACGGACAATGCTGAGGTATTGTCTCAAGGGGCACCGAGCCGGGGGGAGACAGTCCCGGAGGCACCTCAAGGCGACCTTCCGGACTCCAGGAGCATAGGGAGCGAGGCTCCCGGGGGCTCCAAGTTAGGCTCTCAGCCGAACACCACGCCGGAACCTCCAGTGGTTCCAGACTCGGGTAGGCGGCCCCCTTCCAAAAGGGGCAAGACGCCCGTGCCGGTGACCTCTGTCCATCCAGAGGCACTGGACAACCTGCTGGGAGCGCTTCGCGGCGCTTCCATCGACGAAGAGCACCGCACTATTATGAGTGTGGTGATCAAGAAGGTTCAGTCCGCCAAGAGCGGATTGACTGAAGCATGTGTCAGCCTTCTAACAGGCTTTGAGGTAAGTATTTAAAATATAGGAAAAATATTACCGCATAGACAGTAGCCCCTGATGCTCTGTTTTGTGTTCACAAGAAAAGCCGAATAGAGGATCAAATAATATGTGCAGGAGTCTAATATAAGTATGTATGTATGTGTATGCAGGCTTCGCTGCTGACCTCTGCCGCACTGATTGCGGAGGTCACCGCATTGAAGCAGGACCTCGAGAGCTCCGAGAAAGAGCTGGGCCTTGCCAAGAGGTAGCTCGAGGAGAACAAAGGTAAGTAATACCTTGTCTATATATAAAAGAAAATGTGGTTGCGAAATGACAGGATCATCATGAATTTGCTAGGGGCCACGACTGAAGTGGCGACCCTGAAGCAAGCGCTGTCTGGGGCCGAAAACAAAGCGGCCAAGGATTGCACCGAGCGGGAAAAACAAGAGGCACGGGTGGGCGAGGTGCGGCAAGAGCTCAGGCTCTTGTGCAGAAGCACGAGGCTTTGGATCTTGACTCGAAGACACGAGAGTCCAAGCTTGACACGGCCTTCGAGAGCACAAAGCATGCTAAGGCTGAAGCCCAAAAGGCCCTCCAGGAAATTGAGGCGATGAGGAAGATAGCAGCGGGTAAGGCATTCAATATGCAAAGCAAGCATGTGAAAGTAAATTACTTGTTACTTACCCGAGTCCAGAGCTCTCCAGGAGCATTCGTAGATTTTCCCCGCAGCGTGTCGGATGCCACAAAATATTACCAGGCCGAGGAGGGAAGCTCGATGGAGAAGTTGTTCTGGTGTTAGTACACTGGGACTGAACACCCGATGCCTATGAGCGACCAACTGAAGCAAGTGGTCGAGCTGCACAAGGTAGCCGAACAGGCCATGAAGGGCTTGATAGTCCGGCTGTGGCCTGGTGACTCTCTTCCCAACAGCTACTTCGGCCTGGTGAGGTGGCTTGTGGATGCCTGCCCACGGCTGGAAGTCATCAAGCGGTCCGTCTGTATCGAAGGTGCCCCCCGGGCTTTTGCCCGTGCAAAGGTGCACTGGGCCAAGATGGACGCAGAGAAGCTGGTGAAGGAGGGGTTGCCGCAGGGCAAGGAGCATCGCCACCCCGAAATGTATTATGAGGGTGTCCTGAAGGGTGCCCGTCTTGTGGTGGACGAGTGTGCGAACGATGTAATTTTTGAGTGAACTTGCTCGTGTGATCCTGTATTATGAAAACTTGTTCATATGTGCTATGCAACGCTTGTTTGAATTTAAAATATGACCTTCAGTTCGGCTGTTTATTAAATCTGAGAGATGGCTAGTCGTCGGCTTCTGCCCTCATGCCACGAGTGCTGGGGTGTTCGGGATAAACCTGAGCACTCTTTTCCCCATTTTTGGGTCCTTCGAGGGAGGTGCTCAGCACAACGAACAAGGCAATCGGACTGTAATGCTTTATCACTCTCACTTAGCCATAGAATTCTACAATTTTAAATTTTGGCGAAGCCCCTAGTATTCGGAAGGCCGAATTCGGGGCGCTATACACGCCTTAAGCCGAACAAAGCCGACTCCTCGCTCTAAGCGGCATAAGTCTTTAGGGACTCGAGACCTCTCGAACAACGACCAGCTCTCGCCTTATCATGACAGTCAGTTTTAGCTTTCTCTACTGAGGTGCTTAGCCCAGCTGAACCGGGGCACAATCGTAGTAGTTCTCCCAGTGCTACCTTAGCCGATATAGCGGAACGTAAGGTACCAAAACATGGGAGCCGGGCAAACCCAACTATTGACCCAAGACATGATTCGGAGCTGATGCATATAATGCTATAAGTTCGGGGTGTCGCACTGTCGAAAGTGTTCGTACTTCTCACGCCGTATTATGGGGTATGCTTAAGCCCCTGGCGTATTGGCCGTACTAGAGTGTATGGGTGCTGAATGTCATGAATGAATATAGGACCACACTATTCTAATCCTAGGATTAGAATAGTTATTTGGATCATGACACCCTATATAGGGGCGATCGACATGTTCCGGAACCGACCGACTGAAAAAAGCGAACCCACCCACCCACCCCACTACCGTAGCTCTCCCCAACTCCCCTGATCCACCTGCTACCCACCACGTCCTGCCGATCCACCGCCGCCGCCTGCCCCGCCTCCTTCAAGCGCGCCGCCGCCCTCGCCTTCTCCTGGCGCCGCCGACCGCCTCCTCCCGGCGCGCCTCCACTCCGCCTTCTCCCGACGCACCTTCGCCGCGCCTCCCCTCGACGCACCACCCCCGCCTCCTCCTGGCGCCGCTGCCCGTGCCTCCTCCTGGCCCGCCGCTGATCTCGCCACATTCCGGCGAGTGTCCGGCCAACAGCTATTAGCTGCCCTTTTCCATGTCGGCCACCACCTTCTCCCCCCAACTACGCACCAGCGTCGCCGCCCAGGCACGGCCTCGATCCAGTGGCGCCGCCGCCCACCACTACCAAAGAGCCCATCCCACCGTCGCCTACCAGCATGATGCCCCCTCTGCGCGCGGATCTGACCTTCCCTCCGCTCCTTCGTGGCCTTCTATCCCCTCCAGCGCGACCTTCCATCCCCTCCGATGCGGCCGGCCCTATCCTTCGGTGCTCAAGGCCGCCGACGCTCTTCCCTGCACCTCCGAGCTGTAACAACCACCACTCCCCGCCCCCGCCGCAGCACAGTGATGGCGCTTTCCTTCCCATGCTCAAGCTTGATGGTTCCACGCAGCTCCTCTGAGCCTCCCTCCCTTCTTGGTCTTTCCGATTCTCCTCTCCCCATCTCCCTTGCCGGGGCAGCGGCTCTCGAACCGGCTATGCCATGGCCGAGGAAGGAGGACGCCGGCGGCCTGCCATTATTTCCCCTTCGGCTTTCTTTGTCATGGATGTGTGCGTGTGTGCTATGTGCGTGAGAGTGCGCTACAACCATTTATGTACAAAAAAGCATTTTCAATTAGTTAAAACAACTTGATGGTTGTCGAAGTTCAGACATATGCATTGGTGACGTTGGGGGTTAGAATGAGAAGTAATGCCTGCAGTTTTGTACTCGTAAGGTGTTTGTGTGTGTGACTGGCTGCTACACACACCGTGTTGCTCCTGCTGCTTTGACTTTTACATTTTCAGTTACTTGCATTTTTTTTCTTTGGATATATGTGGTCCAGTACACTTGTTCTATCGAGTAGAAGCGTATGTGCTTCTTAGTGCCCACGTACGTGAAATCTGTTTGCTGATTCACTTGATGACATGTACCAAAGTTCAAATAGGAAAAAGGGGAAAGTTTCAATGATTCTAAGGATCAAATTTCCCCATTTTAAGAAAAATAAAACTATGAAGTTCAAATTTAAAAACCAACCAAGTTTGATGTTAACAATAATAATAAACTATGAAGTTCAATTTCAAAAGACGGAGCAGTTCGATATTATATTAAAAAATTCGAATTTTTCACGTTACTAACGAATAAACCAAGAAGTTCGGTTTGAAATAATGAAGAAGTTCGACATTTAGTAAAAAAACTCCAATTTTTCACATTTCTAGAAAAATACAAAGAGGTTCAAAAAATTGAAAAAAATAGAACAGTCTGATGTCTATAAAAAATATGTTTTTTTGTTGCTAAAGGGTATCATCATTTTACGAAACAACCAAAAAACAAAAAACAGTTCAATCAATGTTTTAAAACTAGAAGTTCATATTAAATTAACGAGAGTGGTCCGATGTTTATGACAAAACTATGATTTTCCCCGTTACTAAGGAACAAACCAATAGGTTCAAAAATAAAAAGGAGCAATTCAAAAAGTTATAAAAAAGATAAAGGTTCTACATTTAACTAAAAAATGGAGAAGTTCAAAATTTAACAACATAGAAGTTCCAAATGTTTATAAAAATCTTAGATTTTTCCTCGATACTAAAGGTACACAATGATGTTCAAAATAAAAAGGTAGAGTGTCTATAAAAAACTCGGATATTTTCACGTAACCAAGAGAAGTTTATATTGATAACTACGAGAAGTTCATGTACTATACGGTGTGCATTTTATATTAAAAAAGAATGAAAAGGCAAAGGCTAAAAGTTTTTTTGCTAGAAGTTCAAGTGCTCGGCCCGAGAAAGTTCAAAAAAAATTGTGAGAGGTTGAACAAAAATAGGTGACAGAAGTTCAAGGTGAAAACATCGGGAAGTTCAACTACTACACAGAATGCATTCCAAATAAGAATAGAAAACAAAAATCTTAAAAAAGTTTGTTGCAAGAAGTTCACGTGCACCTTTGTGCATGTTTCAGAATTTATATTCAGGACGTCCGACCTCCAATTACATGTTTTAAAAATGGCAAAAAATGACGTCCGACCTTCAATTGCGTGTAATTCGACGTATACACAAAAATGTGATAGAAGTTCATAGTGAAAATAATGAGAAGTTCAAGTACTGCAAGGAATGCATTTCAGGTGAGAAAAAAATATAGAAAAATAAAAGCTTAAAGGTTTGTTGAAAGAAGTTCAAGTGCTCTATCCGGAGAAGTTCAAAAATTCTTGCGAGAGAGGTTCACCTTGTATTTCCATGTTCGATTTTTTCCGTATAAAAATCGAATACAATTCTTTACTCAAAATATAAAAAGGTGAAGTTCATATTGAAAAAACCAGGAAGTCCATATTAAAAAGATGGAGCAGTTCGATGATTATAGAAAACTCAAATTTCCCTCATTATGAAACAATGGAAGCAAGAAGTTCAAAAATAAAATAACAAGAAGTTCAACTTTTAAAAATGGAGCGCTTCAAAGTTCACTAAAAAGGATTAAGAAATTCAGATTAATATTTATAAAAATCTTAGATATTTTCACGTAACCGAGAGAAGTTCAGGTTGATAAACTACCAGAAGTTCACGTTCTACACGATGTGCATTTGGTATTAAAAAATAATAAAAATGCAAAGGCTAAATTTGTTGTCGTTATAAGTTCAAGTACTCTGTCGGAGAAAGTTAAAAAAATATTGTGAGAGAGGTTTGTACAACAAGAATATCCTTTGTGTAACACTGACGAATGGATGAGAAAATTACAAACGAAAATACGTCACAGAAGTTCAACGTGAAAATAGTATGAAGTTCAACTACTACGCTGAATGAATTTTAGATGAAATTTTTTAAAATTGTCGCGAGTATGAAAAGATGATCAACACGGGAAACTTGCATGCTTACAACAGCTTTCCATCGGTATAGCACCTGCTCAATTCTGGTGAATGGATGGAGAGTTACGAGTAGTGGATGGAGACCTACGAGCAAAAAAATCACGTGAAAAACAGAGTGAAGTTCAGGTACACGCACCGAGAAGTTCAGGTTCTTCACGCGGTGCATTTTTGAAGAATCTGTTTTGCGATAAAGGCGGAACGCATGATCCCGCTGTTTTCAAAATTACCTGAAAACGGCTAGGAATCAGAGAAAACCATCAGCATGAAAAAGTTTCGCATTTTCCGTAGCTTTTCAGCGGTATATTATTTGCCCCATTCCGATAAAGTTCATAGAAATTACGGCGAAAATACGTTTTCCGCCATTTTCGAAACTGACTTAAAACCGTAAATAATTGGGAGAAACAATACATACCAAAACTTTTCGCATTTGTCCAAGCTTTCCAACGCCATATCATTTGCTGCATTCGGATGCACGGTTAAAAAATTAGCTCGAAAATACGAACTCGATAGGACTTGAACCATTTTCTAAATTACTCTTAAACCATTCAAAATTAGAAAAAAAAACTTTCAAGTTGAAAAAGTAGCGCATTTTCATAAGCTTTCCAATGTCGTATCATATGCCTCCATTGGATTATCCGTTTAGAAATGACATCGAAAAAACGAACTCAGCTGTTCGGATTACGAAATTTTATGTTTTTTCAAATTACCATTTAACCATAGGGAATTAGAGAAAACATTCAACATGTGGAAGGAGCGGTTTTGCAGCAGCTTTCCAATGCCATATTATATGCCTCATTCCGATAAACGGTTTAGAAATGTGATCGAATATACGATTCACGTTTTTTGTGCGAAGAAAAAACGGTTTTCAAAACTGCTCTTAAACCGCTTATATTTTGCCAAAAATTTAAGTTGGGTCATGATATAGGGGTCCATAGCTTTCGAACGGTATATCGCAAGCCCCATTTGGGCAATGTTGGCGGAAGTTCGACCTAGTTTAGGGGGAAGTTCAACGTACTACTAGCGGGGCATGTCAGGTTGTGATCAGAATATTATTCTGATCCCGTGATCAGAATAGTGTTTATGTATATATGTATATATATATAAGGAAGAATAGAGAATGCGATAATAGTCTAGTGCTATGCATTGTTTATTCAAAAAGGTGCGTTAAAGCAGAATGATACAAGTAATGCGATAAGAAAAAAGTAGGACTATTTGACATGTCCCCTCCAAGGGCAAGCTGAGGAATGGTATTTAAAGCAAATATTTCACTCATTATCGGGATCCACCTGAAAGTTCCATGGTGCGACGTAGCTTTCTGCCTCCTTGGTTGCTGCATCATGTGTCCGACAATCATACTGCCGGACAGGGTTTCCAGAGATTGAAGTCCTGAAAGAGAAAAAAAATAACAAAGCGGAAAGCCCCTAGTGCGGTTGAGCCGCGTCTTGGGGCGTGCCGTAGTTGTGCCCCCTCCCCACCTATGCCCATGGTATTTTCAATGCGTAATTATGTACGCGTGGCACGGATTTCGCCGTTTGGCTAGGACTGGGGTGGGGGGCGCATTGCTATGCGAGCTCGGAACGTGCCAGGCGGTCTTGTTGCCAATTAGTCTGGGTGCGCTTGAAGTTGTCCGGGTCCTTAATCGCCGAACTGGTGGATTGCCTTAAGAGGCTGCTTTGCACTTCTGCTACGAGGGCCGCAGTGTGCTCCTCCGTGCGGAGAGAGCGCTTTGTGTTTCCATTAACTGTGATGACCCCCCGAGGTCCTGGCATCTTGAGATTGAGGTATGTATAATGCGGTACCGCATTGAATCTCGCAAATGCGGTTCGCCCGAGCAGTGCATGATAGCCACTACAGAACGGGACTATATCAAAGATTAACTCCTCACTTTGGAAGTTATCCGGGGATCCGAAGACGACTTCCAGTGTGACTGAGCCTGTGCAATGGGCCTATACACCTGGTATGACGCCTTTGAAGGTCGTTTTTGTGGGTTTGATCCTTGAGGGGTCTTTACCCATTTTGTGCACTGTGTCCTGATAGAGCAGGTTCAGGCTGCTGCCGCCATCCATAAGGACTCGAGTGAGGTGAAATCCGTCAATGATTGGGTCTAGGACCAGTGCGGCGAATCCGCCATGACGGATACTTGTGGGGTGGTCCCTGCGATCGAAGGTGATCGGACAAGAGGACCATGGGTTGAACTTTGGGGCGACTGGCTCCAACGCATATACGTCCCTTAGCGCACGCTTTCGCTCCCTCTTGGGGATGTGGGTTGCGTATATCATGTTCACCGTCCGCACTTGTGGGGGGAACTTCTTCTGTCCTCCGGTGTTCGGCTGCTGGGGCTCCTCCTCGTCATTGCTATGTGACCCCTTATCTTTGTTTTCGGCATTTAACTTGTCGGTCTGTTTGAACAACCAACAATCCCTATTGGTGTGGTTGGTTTGCTTGTCGGGGGTTCCGTGTATTTGACACGAGCGATCGAGTATACGGTCCAAACTGGACGGGCCTGGAGTGGTTCTTTTGAATGGCTTTTTCCACTGACCGGGATTTAGAGCCTTTGAATCCGGCATTGACTGCCGTATCCTCGTTATTGTCGTTGTTAATGCGGCGCTTGTGTTTGTTGCTACGTGACCTGCCATTGCCATCCTTGGTATCCGAAGTACCATGGTTCTTTGATATGTTATTGCTGCGAGCCAGTCGGCTGTCTTCTTCCGCGCAAAAGCGGGTCATGAGTGTCATGAGGGATGCCATAGATTTAGGCTTTTCCTCGCCGAGGTGCCGGGCGAGCCACTCGTCGTGGATGTTGTGCTTAAAAGCTGCTAGGGCCTCTGCATCCGAACAGTCGACAATTTGGTTTTTCTTTGTCAGGAACCGTGTCCAGAATTGCCTGGCCGATTCCTCTGGCTGCTGAATTATGTGGCTCAAGTCATCGGCGTCTGGTGGTCGCACATAAGTGCCCTGGAAGTTGTCGAGGATTGCGGCTTCCATATCTTCCCAACAGCCAATGGATTCTGCCGGCAGGCTGTTGAGCCAATGCCGAGCTGGTCCTTTGAGCTTGAGTGGGAGGTATTTGATGGCGTGTAGATCATCACCACGGGCCATGTGGATGTGTAAGAGGAAGTCCTCGATCCATACCGCAGGATCTGTTGTGCCGTCGTATGATTCATTACTTCGTCTGTGAAGCATAGGGGGTGTGCAGCGCCTCTATACTGGGCTATATTGCAACGCAGCTCAAATGAGTCTTCTCCGCTGTGTTCGGCCCGGCCGGATTTACTTTTACTGTATCCGGCGTGACGGTTATCGTCTCGCATAGTGGCGCGCCCTCGTGACCCGTAGATCGATCTTGCATGTTTTGCTTTGTCCTCCAATATGTCTCGCAGGTCTGGCGTATTTCCCCATGCCTTGACATTTTTATTTGAGTGGCATCTGGGTGCGGGCTGAGCTTTTGGCTAAAATGCCTCTCTGTCGCGGCCACGAGGTGCTCGATCAGCCGCGTCATACGCTGGAGATGTAGGTTTTGGTGGTTCCTCCTCCAGTCGGGGTAGCGACCTGCGCTTTGGGTAACTCTTGGAGGGGCGTTCGAGTTTATATTCCTCGGCCACAAGGACTTCAGTCCATCTGTCATCTAGCAAATCTTGATCAGCTTGAAGCTGCTGTTGCTTTTTCTTAAGGCTATTTACCGTGGCTATAAGACGGCGCTTGAAGCGCTCTTGTTCGACGGGATCCTCAGGTACAACGAATTCGTCATCGTCGAGGCTTGCCTCATATTCGAAGGGAGGCTTGTAATTATCATCCTCCGCTTCTCCATTTGCCGCTCTCTCGGGAGGGCTGGCTTCTCCATCCTCCTGCCCTAAATCTTGCTGGAGGGGATTGTTGTCGTCTTCGGCACTGTCCGGAGTGCTATTATCTCCTATGCCGGTGTCACTGCTTTTGCTTAGGCGATACTTAGAGCGGCGCCGCTGATGTCGGCGCTTGGGTTGCTTCTTGGAGGGGTCATCCTCTGCTGTCCCGTCGCCATTGCCTTCTTTGGGTGTGTCGACCATATATATGTCATATGACGAGGTGGTTGTTCAGTGCCCTGTGGGCAGTGGTTCTTGTTCGCCTCCTGCATCATCGTCCATGCCGTCGATGTTTTCAGAGTCGAAGTCGAGCATGTCAGTCAAATCATCGATAGTGGCTACTAAGTGGGTGGTGGGTGGGCGGCGAATTTCTTCGTCATCCACAGCCCAATCCCGCCGGACATAGTTAGGCCAGGACTCTCCTGACAAGGAGAGAGACCTTAATGAGTTCATTATATCACCGAAGGGCGAGTGCTGAAATATATCTGCAGAGGTAAACTCCATGATCGGCGCCCAGTCGGATTCGATTAGCACGGGCGCAGGCGGTTCGGAGTCCGTGGCCGGGGAAGGATCCGGTAGCTTGGCATCACGGCTCTCGTGAAGGGTAAGGTCGATATTCGGCTCGATCTCGTGGCAGGGTCTATCCACCCGTCCATGGATGGCGTAACTGGCTCCGAATTGAGGGTCAGAGCGATTGCCGGCGCGATCTCCTGAACACTGTCCGATGGCAGAGCTAAATCATGCTCATCGTGACCGTGTGGTGCACTAGGCAGGGGCTCGAATCCGTCGAAGATCAAGTCTCCGCGGATATCGGCCGTGTAGTTTAAGCTTCCAAACCTGACCTGGTGGCCAGGGGCGTAACTCTCGATCTGCTCCAGATGGCCGAGCGAGTTGGCCCGCAGTGCGAAGCCGCCAAATACAAAGATCTGTTTGGGGAGAAAAGTCTCACCCTGGACTGCATCTCTATCAATGATTGAAGGATCCATCAAGCCTAATGATGACGACACAGAGGAACTCTCAATGAAAGCACCAATGTCGGTGTCAAAACCGGCGGATCTCGGGTAGGGGGTCCCGAACTGTGCGTCTAAGGCGGATGGTAACAGGAGGCAGGGGACACGATGTTTTACCCAGGTTCGGGCCCTCTTACTGGAGGTAAAACCCTACATCCTGCTTGATTATTCTTGATAATATGAATAGTACAAGAGTTGATCTACCACGAGATCGGAGAGGCTAAACCCTAGAAGCTAGCCTATGGTATGATTGTCTGTTGTCCTACGGACTAAAACCCTCCGGTTTATATAGACACTAGAGGGGGCTAGGGTTACACAAGGTCGGTTACAAAGGAGGAGATATACATATCCGTATTGCCTAGCTTGCCTTCCACGCCAAGTAGAGTCCCATCCGGACACAGGACGAAGCCTTTAATCTTGTATCTTCATAGTCCAACAGTCCGGCCAAAGGTCATAATCCGGCTGTCCGGATACCCCCTAATCCAGGACTCCCTCAGTAGTGTTTCTCTCATTAGACCTCATTCTATTCTAATCTCTCCCCTCTAAACCCATCAGATGCCTCCGAGACGTGACCCCGGATTTACTTTCCCACCGGAGCTCACTCAGTTGATCCAGCAGCAGAATACCCCGATGTAGTTGTTAGTTCAGAACCAAGGCAACAACAACAACAACCCACCGCCACCAGTTGACAACTTAGCCCACTTTCTGAGGTTGTAGCCGCCGGTGTTTTCCAGTAGCACCAAGCCGATAGAGGCAGATGATTGGCTCCGCAGGATTGGAAGGGAGTTAACCACTGCAGGATGTACAGATGCTGAGAAGGTGCACTTTTCCGCACATCAGTTGGATGGACGAGCAGCCTCATGGTGGGAGAATTACACTGTCACCTACCCTATAGCCACTGTTACATGGGACCAGTTTCAGCAAGCTTTCTGTACAACCCATGTCTCAACTGGAGCTATGAGTATGTAGAAGTGTGAGTTTCGCAACTTACGCCAGGGGAGCCGTACTGTGGCTCAGTACGCGGATGAGTTTAGCAAGTTATCTCGATATGCCCCTGCCGATGTGGCCACAGATGCCGCAAAGCAGGAGAAGTTTATGGAAGGGCTAAATGATGAGATGAGCATGCAGTTGATGGTGGCAACATTCAACAACTACCAGGAGTTGGTAGATAAAGCTCTTATGATTGAAGGGAAGCAGCAACAGATTGAGAGCCGTAAGAGGAAGTATGGACAAGGAAGGTATAATTCAGGAGCTCAGCAGAAGCCTCGCCTAACCCCGAACTCGGGAGGACTAGTTTATAACCATGGAGGCCACACCCACAATGGAGGAAGTAACCATAACCATACTGGCCCAAGGAATGGGAATGGAAATGGAGCAAGCAACAATCAGAACCGCCGCAATCCAGCCACACCCGCCAAGAGAGACCTAAGCCACGTTACTTGTTTCAAGTGCGGGAAGACCGGACACTATGCCACGGAGTGCCCTGAAGCGAAGAATGGAAACGGTAATGGGAGCGTTGGAAAGAAGGCCAATCCATTCAATAAAGGACAAGTGAACCACGTTAACGTGGAGGAGGTTGAAGAGCAGCCAGACACAGTTATTGGTAAGTTTTTGGTTAAGTCTTTTACCGCCCTTGTTCTTTTTGATACTGGTGCATCGCATTCATACATATCAAGGGAATTCGTGGATAAGTTTAAACTACCAACCCAAACCCTTAGGACCCCTCTGTTAGTGAGTTGACCTGGAGCAGAGTATATGGCTAGTCGATGGTGCGACCAGATACCCTTAACCATTGGTAGCCATGTTTTTCCGTCTGACCTAATAATCTTGGAGTCACAAGGATTGGATGTGATATTAGGCATGGACTGGATGTCAAAGTATGGAGGAAGAATTGACTGTCTTAGTAAGTCAATTTGTCTCACCACCCTTGAGGGAAAAAGGATTAAGTATGTATCTAGGCATGCGCCAAGTTGTAGCCAAGTGAATACCCTCATGGGAGTTGTTCAGGAGGAAGTGCGTGTAGTGAAGGATTACCCGGATGTTTTTCCAGAGGAGTTACCAGGTATGCCGCCGGATCGAGACATCGAGTTTTTGATAGAGCTATTGCCAGGTAACGGGCCAATATCAAAGAGACCCTACCGGATGCCCGCAAATGATCTGGAGGAGATTAAGAAATAGGTCAAGGAGTTATTGGAGAAAGGTTACATCCGACGGAGTTCATCACCATGGGGAGCCCCAGTGCTTTTGGTTGAGAAGAAGGATAAGACTCTAAGATGGTTGTTGATTATCGTGCATTGAATGAGGTGACGATCAAGAACAAATACCCACTGCCGATGATCAATGATTTGTTTGACCAGTTGGAAGGAGCTAAGGCGTTTTCAAAGATCGATCTGCGATCAGGATATCACCAACTGAAGATCCGGGAAAAGGATATACCTAAAACCGCATTTACCACAAGGTACGGGTTATATGAGTATACGGTCATGTCATTTGGACTGACTAACACCCCTGCCTACTTCATGAGCAAGATGAACAAAGTGTTCATGGAATATTTGGATTAGTTTGTTGTGGTGTTCATTGATGATATAATGGTATACTCAAAGAACGAGGAGGAGCACGAAGAGCATTTGCGTTTAGTTCTCGAGAAACTCAGGGAACACTAGTTGTATGCCAAGTTCAGCAAATGTGAGTTTTGGTTAAAGGAAGTCGGATTCCTTGGACATGTTATATCACGAGAAGGTGTAGCAGTAGATCCCACTAAGGTTCAGTCAGTCACTGAATGGTTGGCACCCACTTCAGTTAGCGAGATCCGCAGTTTTCTTGGACTCGCAGGATACTATCGGAGATTCATTGAGAATTTTTCCAAGATTGCGAAGCCAATGACGGAGTTATTGAAAAAGGATACCAAGTTTAAATGGATGGAAGAATGTGACACAAGTTTTCAGGAGTTAAAGAAACGTTTGACTACAGCCCTAGTGCTGATTCTGCCGGATATACGTAAGGATTTCCAACTGTATTGAAACGCTTCTCGCCTAGGACTTGGAAGTGTGCTTATGCAGGACGGAAGAGTTGTTTCGTATGCCTCACGACAACTTAAACCGCACGAATTGAATTATGCCACACATGATTTGGAGTTAGCAGCCGTAGTGCATGTGTTGAAGACCTGGAGACATTACATTATTGGAAATCGTTGTGATGTGTACACGGATCATGAGAGTTTGAAGTACATTTTCACACAGAAGGATCTGAACCTTAGGCAGAGAAGATGGTTGGAGCTTATAAAGGATTATTACATGAAGCTTCACTATCATCCAGGCAAGGCCAATGTTGTAGCAGACGCTTTGAGTCGGAAGAGTTATGCTAACACCGTAGTAAGCATGGGATTGCCAAAGGAGTTAGCAGAAGATCTCAGGGAACTTTGATTGGAGATTGTTCCTAGAGGTTTGGTTGCAACAATGGAAGTTCAGTCTACATTGTTAAGAAAGATTCGAGAAGCTCAGAAGGATGACAAAGAGATTGTCGAGATAAAAGAGAGAATGAGCGAAGGAAAGGCCAAAGGTTTTCGTGAGGATGAGAACGACACCTTATGGTTTGAGGACCGGGTTTATGTGCCCAATAACACAGAGATCAGGAAGTTAATACTACAGGAGGCTCATGACTCACCATACTCAATACACCCCAGAAACACCAAGATGTATTTGGATTTGAAGGAACGTTTCTGGTGGACTAGTATGAAGAAGGAAATTGCCGAGTATGTAGTCGTATGCGATGTGTGTCAAAGAGTGAAGGCAGAGCATCAAAAGCCAGCGGGATTGTTACAGCCTATGCCGATACCCGAATGGAAGTGGAATAAACTTGGCATGGATTTCATCACCGGATTTCCCAGGACCAAATCAGGATATGATTCTACATGGGTAGTAGTGGATCGCTTGACCAAAGTAGCTCACTTTATCCCAGTGAAAACCGCCTATACAAGTGCAAAGTTGGCCAAGATATATGACCAGGATCGTATGTCTGCATGGAGTTCCAAGGACCATCATATCAGATAGAGGCACACAGTTTACTTCAAAGTTTTGGCATCAGCTGCATCAAACTTTGGGGACAAGGTTGGAGTTCAGTACATCATTCCACCCGTAGATAGATGGACACACCGAGAGAGTCAACCATATTCTGGAGGATATGTTGAGGGCCTGTGCGCTAGATTATGGATCTAGTTGGGATGAAAATTTGCCCTACGCGGAGTTCTCATATAACAATAGCTACCAAGCTAGTTTGAAGATGGCACCGTTCGAAGCCCTGTATGGACGAAGGTGCAGAACACCGTTGATGTGGGATGAAGTCGGAGACCGACAGTTGTTTGGACCAGATTTGATCAAGTAGTCCGAAGAGAAAGTTAAGCTGATCCGAGATAGACTAAAGGTAGCTCAGTCCAGGCAAAAGAGTTATGCAGATTCGAAACGCAAGGAGGTAACCTATGAAATTGGAGATAGAGCATATCTGCGAGTGTCACCCTTGCGAGGAGTGAAATGTTTTGGAATCATGGGAAAATTAGCCCCAAGATTTGTAGGACCGTATCGTGTTTTGGAACGTATGGGAGAAGTTGCCTACAAGTTGGAGTTACCTGAAGGACTGTCAGGAGTTCATGATATATTTCATGTTTCACAGCTGAAGAAATGTCATGCTGAGATGGTCGATATACCATTAAGAGATACAGTACCCTTGGAGGCGATTCAGTTGGACAGTGATTTGACCTATGAGGATGAAGCCACCTGGGAACGAGAGGATGATCTTCGCAAAGACCACCCACACCTATTTTCTAGCCAACCCGAATCTCGAGGGCGAGATTCATCTTAAGGGGGGTAGGTTTGTAACATCCCAAATTTACAATTTGGAATGTTATACGTAGATCATTCATGCATATCATATTTTATTGCATTTCATTTCTCGACCCTCGAAATCCTAAGCAACTCTAGGACCCTCGGAGAGAGTTGGGGATTTCATTGTTTTCATATTTGAATTCTATCAAATATTGAAATGAGGATTTTGGTTTTAATTATTTTTCTTTCCGAAAATATTTCATATTAAAATATATGAGAGGAGATAATATGACTTCTCCAAAATAATTGAAATATTGGAGGAAAAATATTGAAACCAAACTTTTGATTTTATTCGGATTTTATTGCTATTTTATTCGCAATAGAAAAATTGCATGTTTTTCAAAATTGCATTTTATGGCCAAGAAAATGTTCATCTTGTTCTAAATATTTTATTTAGACGGTGAAAATTTGTTTTGGCATTTTTAGATTTTCATTTTATTTTCTAGGATCTATTTAAGTTCCGGCGAAATTTATTATTTTTTTAAAAAAACTCCAGCGCCCGACTGGGCCGAAGCCCTGCCGAGCCATGCCGGCCCGCCGCGCCGCCACCGTCCCCCGCACGCCCATTCCCGCACCGGACTGCGCCGGAGTCCGGGAGTCCGCCGCCGCCCCGGTTTCCCCTTCCCCAAGCCGACCCCGCCCCCCCTTATATGCCGCCCGCCCCGCTGCCACCACCCCATCCCGCCCCGCCACCCGCAGCCGCAGCAGCAGCAGCCACCGCCGCCGCCGCTTGCCACGCCGCCACACGCTGCCTGCAGCCGCCGCCGCCGCACGCCGCGTCACCGCCCAGCGCCGCCGCCCTCCGTCGTTGCCGCCGACGCCACCTCGCCCCGTCGGAGCCCGCGCCCCGCTGGATCCGACGAGGTAGCCGCCGCCGCCGATTTTCTCTAGCAAACCGATCCGTTTTTTTAGAAAACACTACTTTTCGTTTTCTAGAATAGATCGGTTTTTTTTCTGGTTTAGTTTATTTAGTGGATGTTCGTCTGTATGTTCGTTTTAACGAACGGTTTCCGCTCGTTAGGAACATTCGTTCGTTAGCTTGTTCGTCAGTTTTTCTTTTTGTCGGATTTTTCGCGATTATTTTGGATCGTGATTTCTGATCCAATTTTCGTTTTAATTTATCTTTTCGCTCGTTTGTCGGAATCAGGCAATTCAAGCGCCTAGATCTTCGTCTCGAAACCCTCTTCATGTTTAATCAACTTGAACAAGATTTTGGTACTATAAAATTTGACTTAGGTCCAGATTAGTAATCAGATCTTGTTTCTTTCGCAGTTTGAGTTTCGTTGCTCCGTTTGATTTGATTCTTTTCGCAAACCGAGTTCTTAAGTTGAACTTTCTGGTTAGATATTATTATTTGAGAGTTCCCCATGTTTCTTTGCTTGATTGCTTATGTATTCTATTGTTTGTTTGCGATAGAACACTTGGAGTGTGAAGCGTGTTACTACGGGTCCCTAGGTTTTGCGGATCATCAGCAAGGCAAGTAACACTTTGATCATACTCTTTTCATACCTAGTTTTTATGCATTGTTTGTTGGGCACCTGGGGAATCCAGTGTTGTCCTAGGATATCCCGGAGTACCCGTGTGATAATCCTATGGTCCGCCACCCAGGCTCAAAGGGAACTGAGATATTTCATGCTAGAAACTTCTGTGTGCAGCCACATGCTATTATGGGCTCTAGCATAATTGAGTAAGTTGCGTGAAGCTCCTGAAGAGGTGGATCAGCAGGTAGAGGGATGTAGGTTGGTATGGTCTGCTCAGAGTAAGGAGTTAATGCTTTTGAAAGACTGTGTCTCGGTCATCCATTTCTCAAACACCATGTAGTGCGAGAAATCCAATGGAGGAGATCGAGTCTTGTGGGTAAAAGTGCGAAAACCTTTGCAGAGTGTATAAACTAATCATGGTTAGCCGTGTCCCCGGCTATGGACATCTTGAGTATCTAGTACTTGGAGTATCCTAAGTATCTCATCACTATTAAATAATATTGTTGGGTTGTTAATTACCTTAATTGGGATTGAGTTGGAGGAACCTTCTCAATGATGTTTCAACTACCATGATAGTTAAATAAAATTTATTCCTTTGTTGTAGGGAACAAACTATAACCATAGAGCTTTCCACCAGCCAAATGTGCATGTAGTGATAGCATTATTCTGTTCTTGCTCTACTGTGTTATTTTGCCAGCATATTCCATGTGCTGACCCGTTTTTGGTCTGCAACGTATTATGTTGCAGACTTTTCAGACGAGGAGTAAGGTTCGTTAGGTCATTGTCGTGCAGCTCAGCTATGCCGTTGGAGTTGATGGACTCACTCTATCTTCCAAGCCTTCCACTGTTATCGTATTAGATGGCCTTAAGCCATACTTATTGTAATAAGTTCTCTTTTGAGACATTCGATGTAATAAGTGTGTGATTGCTACTCTGTTATAAATCCTTCA
The DNA here is from genome assembly GCF_018294505.1 of Triticum aestivum. Classification (NCBI taxonomy): domain Eukaryota; kingdom Viridiplantae; phylum Streptophyta; class Magnoliopsida; order Poales; family Poaceae; genus Triticum; species Triticum aestivum. Next base: position 154,891,269 of record NC_057803.1, on the reverse strand, counting down.
AGTACTGTGTGTGTCAGCATTATCGATCCAGGGATGACACTGAAGCACAGAGACTTGACCGTTTGAGGTCGGGTCGCTACAACTTTTCACTGATCATACCAAAGATAAGCTAAAAAGGAAGGCAATGAAAAGAACTGGTTGGCTTATTACCGGGAGCTTATATTCACAAGTGCTTATTTTCTTAGGATAACATGTAATAACTGTCCCTAAGAAATTTGGCCAATAGAACTGACATACAAATAACATGTCACGATGATTGCAATGGAGGAGTGACCTACCATAGCACACTGTATAGGCTCACCGCCGCCTCTCCTTTTTTGCGATGTTCCATGAAATTGCCACATACATCTTGTACTTTTTCATTGTGTAACCTTATCTGCAAGTTGACACGACTAATTTCAGACATCTCTACATGATAATACATTGCATATCTCTTGCACATATTTAAACCACCAATTAATGATTGTGTGTGTAGCATAAACTAGCCATGACTCTGTGTGCTGGACTAGCAGGCACTCTAAGGGAGCCTAATGTAGTGCACTGGAATTCCTACATGCCACCTACGATTTTGTGTAATGTACTACCTATGTTCCTGAATATATGTCTTTGTAGAGATTTTAGTATGGACCACATACAAATGTACATAGATGCATTTTCGAGTGTAGATTCACTCATTTTGCTCCATATGTAGCCTATAGTGGAATCTCTAGAAAGACTTATATTTAGGAACGGAGGTACGAGGTAGTTTCATGTATGACATCTACATATCTAATTTAGCAGCCAGTACTAGAAATCATTGTCTGCACAAAGGGATTACTGGTCGAAAATCCTAGCAAAGCACGCTGGCAGGCACACAACAATACAAGTGAGAGAGAGAGAGAGAGAGAGAGAGAGAGAGACGCACTTACAAGATCATAGCAATGCCTTAGTCCAGGATCTTGGTTGGCCAAGCTGTTAGATCCAGAAGAAACATGGCCCTTGTAGTTTTTGCCAGCTGCATAACAGGTAACAACGACCTGTTAGTATATTTGAAGTACATCGGGCAGGTGATGCTGGACGGGTTTAAAGGTGACAAATACCTAGGCCGTGGCGGGTGCTTGGCATCTTGCGAGATGGTGGGAATCAGGTTAGAAACGTCTAGGGTGATGACGATGCGCTGGCTGTCGGGGTACGACAAGGAGATCTAGAACCGTCGAGTAGGGTGTTTGTGGAGCGGCTCCGGTAGGGTGGACTAAAGTGTGGGCTGCTACCTCTTGAGCACTGCGTTGGATTTCCCCGAAGATGAGAGGATGATGCAGGAAAGTAGCGTAAGTATTTCCCTTAGTTTTTGAGAACCAAGGTATCAATCCAGTAGGAGGCTACGCGTGAGTCCCTACGGTCACTTATGAAAGTGAGATCTGATAGAGATGATAAATAATATTTTTGGTATTTTTGGTATAGAGATGCAAAGTAAAAAGTAAAAGCAAAGCAATAATAAAGTGATGGAGATTGATATGATGAGAAAGAGATCGGGGGCCAGAGGTTTCACTAGTGGCTTCTCTCAAGAGCATAAGTACTCTACGGTGGGTGAACAAATTACTGTTGAGCAATTGACAGAATTGAGCATAGTTATGAGAATATCTAGGTATGATCATGTATATAGGCATCACGTCCGAGACAAGTAGACCAACTCCTGCCTACATCTACTAATATTACTCCACTCATCGACCGCTATCCAGCATGCATCTAGAGTATTAAGTTAAAAACAGAGTAACGCTTTAAGCAAGATGACATGATGTAGAGGGATAGTTTCATGCAATATGATAAAAAAAACCATCTTGTTATCCTCGATGGCAACAATACAATACGTGCCTTGCTACCCCTTCTGTCACTGGGAAAGGACACCGCAAGATCGAACCCAAAGCTAAGCACTTCTCCCATGGCAAGAAAAACCAATCTAGTAGGACAAACCAAACTGATAATTCGAAGAGACTTGCAAAGATAACCAATCATACATAAAACAATTCAGAGAAGATTCAAATATTATTCATAGATAGACTTGATCATAAACCCACAATTCATCGGTCTCAACAAACACACTGCAAAAAGAAGATTACATCGAATAGATCTCCACGAGAGTGGGGGAGAACATTGTATTGAGATCCAAAAAGAGAGAAGAAGCCATCTAGCTACTAACTATGGACCCATAGGTCTGAAGTAAACTACTCACACTTCATCGAAGGGGCTTGGATAATGATGTAGAAGCCCTCCGTGATCGATGCCCCCTCCAGCGGAGCTCCGGAACAGGCCCCAAGATGGGATCTCGTGGATACAGAAAGTTGCGGCGGTGGAATTAGGTTTTTGGCTCCGTCCCCGATTGTTTGGGGGTACGTAGGTATATATAGGAGGAAGAAGTACGTCGGTGGAACTTCGAGGGGCCCACGAGGCAGGGGGCACGCCCTAGGGGGCGCCCTCCACCCTCGTGACCGTCACATGGCTTTCTTGACGGAGGGTCCAAGTCTCCTAGATCTTATCTGATGAGAAAATCACATTTCCGAAGGTTTCATTCCGTTTGGACTCCGTTTGATATTCCTTTTCTTCAAAACCCTAAAACAGGCAAAAAACAGCAATTCTGGGCTGGGCCTCCGGTTAATAGGTTAGTCCCAAAAATGATATAAAAGTGGATAATAAAGCCCAATAATGTCTAAAACAGTAGATAATATAGCGTGGAGCAATCAAAAATTATAGATACGTTGGAGACGTATCAAGCATCCCCAAGCTTAATTCCTGCTCGTCCCCGAGTAGGTAAATGATAAAAAGAGAATTTTTGATGCGAAGTGCTACTTGGCATAATTTTAATGTAATTCTTCTTAATTGTGGTATGAATATTCAGATCTGAAAGATTCAAGACAAAAGTTCATATTGACATAAAAATGATAATACTTCTAGCATACTAACTAAGCAATTATGTCTTCTCAAAATAACATGGCCAAAGAAAGTTCATCCCTACAAAATCATATAGTTTAGTCATGTTTCATTTTCGTCACACAAGAATGCTCTCATCATGCACAACCCCGATGACAAGCCAAGCAATTGTTTCATACTTTAGTAATCTCAAACCTATAAACTTTCACGCAATATATGAGCGCGAGCCATGGACATAGCACTATGGGTGGAATAGAATATAATGAGGGGTTTATGTGGAGAAGACAAAAAGGGAGAAAGTCTCACATCAACGAGGCTAATCAATGGGCTATGGAGATGCCCACCGATTGATGTTAATGCAAGGAGTAGGGATTGCCATGCAACGGATGCACTAGAGCTATAAATGTATGAAAGCTCAAAAAAAGAAACTAGTGGGTGTGCATCCAACTTGCTTGCTCATGAAGACCTAGGGCACTTGAGAAGGCCCATTGTTGGAATATACAAGCCAAGTTCTATAATGAAAAATTCCCACTAGTATATGAAAGTGATAACATTAGAGACTCTATACTATGAAGATCATGGTGCTACTTTGAAGCACAAGTGTGGTAAAAGGATAGTAACATTGTCCCTTCTCTCTTTTTCTCTTAGTTTTTTTGGGCCTTCTCTTTTTTATGGCCTTTCTTTTTTTTGGGGCCTTCTCTTTTTTATGGCCATTCTTTTTTTATTCATCACTTTGGACAATGCTCTAATAATGATGATCATAACACTTCTATTTATTTACAACTCAATGATTACAACTCGATACTAGAACAAAGATGACTATATATGAATGCCTCCGACGGTGTACCGGGATATGTAATGAACCAAGAGTGACATGTATGAAAGAATTATGAACGGTGGCTTTGCCACAAATACTATGTCAACTACATGATCATGCTAAGCAATATGACAATGATGAATGTGTCATGATGAATGGAATGATGGAAAGTTGCATGGCAATATATCTCGGAATGGCTATGGAAATGCCATAATAGGTAGGTATGGTGGCTGTTTTGAGGAAGATATAAGGAGGTTTATGTGTGAAAGAGTGTATCATATCACGGGGTTTGGAGGCACCAGCGAAGTTTGCACCAACTCCCAATGTGAGAAAGGGCAATGCACGGTACCGAAGAGGCTAGCAAGGATGGAAGGGTGAGAGTGCGTATAATCCATGGACTCAACATTAGTCATAAAGAACTCACATACTTATTGCAAAAATCTACAAGTCATCAAAAACATCGGCACTACATGCATGCTCCTAGGGGGATAGATTGGTAGGAAAAGACCATCGCTCGTTCCCGACCGCCACTCATAAGGAAGACAATCAAATAACACCTCATGTTTCAAATTTGTTGCATAATGTTTACCATACGTGAATGCTTTGGGGCTTGCAAACCTCAACACAAGTATTTCCCAATTTCACAACTACTCAACTAGCATGACTTTGATATTATTACCTCCATATCTCAAAACAATCATCAAGCATCAAACTTTTCTTAGTATTCAACACACTCATAAGAAAGTTTTATTATTAATCTTGCATATCAAGCATATTAGAATTTTAAGCAAATTACCATGCTATTAAGACTCTCCAAATAATCTAAGTGAAGCATGAGAGATCAATAGTTTCTATAAAACAAATCCACCACAGTGCTCTAAAAGATATAAGTGAAGCACTAGAGCAAAACTATAAAGCTCAAAAGATATAAGTGAAGCACATAGAGTATTATATCAAATTCCAAATCATGTATTGCTCTCTCAAAAGGTGTGTACAGCAAGGATAATTGTGGTAGACTAACAAGCAAAGACTCAAATCATAAAAGATGCTCCAAGCAAAACACATATCATGTGGTGAATAAAAATATAGCTCCAAGTAAAGTTACCAATAGAAGTAGACGAAAGAGGGGATGCCTTCCGGAGCATCCCCAAGCTTTGGCTTTTAGGTGTCCTTACATTATCTTGGGGGTGCCATGGGCATCCCCAAGCTTAGGCTCTTGCCACTCCTTGTTCCATAATCCATCAAATCTTTACCCAAAACTTGAAAACTTCACAACACAAAACTTAAAGTAGAAAATCTCGTGAGCTCCGTTAGCGAAAGAAAACAAAAGAGCACTTCAAGGTACTGTAATGAACTCATTCTTTATTTATATTGGTGTTAAACCTACTGTATTCCAACTTCTCTATGGATTATAAACTATTTTACTAGCCATCGATTCATCAAAATAAGCAAACAACACACGAAAAACAGAATCTGTCAAAAACAGAACAATCTGTAGTAATCTGTAGCTAGCGTAAGATCTAGAACCCCAAAAATTCTAAAAAAAAATTCTGGACGTGAGGAACTTATCTATTAGTGATCTTCCAAAATAATTAACTAAATAGAACTTTACAAATAAAAATGACAACAGTTCTTGTGAGCGCTAAAGTTTCTGTTTTTTTACAGCAAGTTCAACAAGACTTTCCCCAAGTCTTCCCAACTATTCTACTTGGCACAAACACTAATTAAACACAAAAACACAACCAAATCAGAGGCTAAATAATTTATTTATTACTAAACAGGAGCAAAAAGCAATGAATAAAAATAAAATTGGGTTGCCTCCCAACAAGCGCTATCGTTTAACGCCCCTAGCTAGGCATAACAAGCAAGAATAGATCTAGGTATTGCCATAATAGTAAGATAGATTATTAAAAATCATTTCATATTATCTACGTTCGGCAGCAAGTTTTCTTTGAGGCAAGAAAAAGTAATCAAAAGGACTAAATTTAACGGGACAAAAGTCCCCAAGATCAACCTTGGGAGGTATAGGTTCCTCTGTTGGTCCTTCATAATGCACAACCAATTCATCATTATAAGCATTCTTTTGACAGAACTTTGTGAGCCTATATTCAAGAGAATATCCTAGTTCATTATTTCGAATAGCCAAATCATCATTAAGTTCAGAAATTCTATCAATTAAAACATTGGTAAGAACCCTTTTTCTAAGATTTTCATTGAAAGCAACATAGTCTAGAGATTGAAAACACATTATTTCTTCTTGATCAAATAGGATAGCCTCTATGGGAGGACGGCAAGCATCCACCCTATAATGTGCAAAGATTTCTTTGGCTTCTTTTATTATGAATCTAAACTCATGAGCCAAAAAGATAGTAGCGGCACGCTTAATAGAAGAATGCTCAATATTAGAAAATTCCAGAAAAATCATTTGTATGGAAGGATGCATGTGCATGAATTGTCTTTCAAGTTCAACTACAAGCATGGCAATAGCGTCCGCAAGACTACTAGTTCTGTGAAGGATAGAACTACCCATAGAAGGTAAAGCACCAGCACAAGTAAAGAAATCTTGAATAACTCCTTTTCCAATAATATTACCACTACCAACACAGAATTTCTTTGTATGGAAGATGGTAGGTTCTTTAGTAGGAGCATCAGAATTTTTCATGATATTATTATTGTCCATATCGACAATAATTTCCCCAATTTCAGACATAGAGGCAGAAGGTAAAGGATTGACATAACGACAAGCAAACAAACTAACACACAAGCAAACAAAAAGCAAACGGGCAAAAAGAGGCAAATAGAGAAAGAGAGGGAGGATAGAGAGAGAGGGCGAACAAAACGGCAAGGGTGAAGTGGGGGAGAGGAAAACGAGAGGCAAATGGCAAATAATGTAATGCGGGAGATAGGGATTGTGATGGGTACTTGGTATGTTGACTTTTGCGTAGACTCCCCGGCAACGGCGCCAGAAATTCTTCTTGCTACCTCTTGAGCACTGCGTTGGATTTCCCCGAAGAGGAGAGGATGATGCAGCAAAGTAGCGTAAGTGTTTCCCTCAGTTTTTGAGAACCTAGGTATCAATCCAGTAGGAGGCTATGCGCGAGTCCCTCGTACCTGCACAAAAACAATATCTCAACGCAACCAACGCGCTTAGGGGTTGTCAATCCCTTCACGGTCACTTACGAAAGTGAGATCTGATGGAGATGATAAATAATATTTTTGGTATTTTTGGTATAGAGATGCAAAGTAAAAAATTAAAAGAAAAGTAAAAGCAAAGCAAAAATAAAGTGATGGAGATTGATATGATGAGAACGAGACCTGGGGGCCATAGGTTTCACTAGTGGCTTCTCTCAAGAGCATAAGTATTCTACAGTGGGTGCACAAATTACTGTTGAGCAATTGACAGAATTGAGTATAGTTATGAGAATATCTAGGTATGATCATGTATATAGGCATCACGTCTGAGACAAGTAGACAGACTCCTGCCTGCATCTACCACTATTACTCCACTCATCGACCGCTATCCAACATGCATCTAGAGTATTAAGTTAAAAACAGAGTAACACTTTAAGCAAGATGACATGATGTAGAGGGATAGTTTCATGCAATATGATAAAAAACCCATCTTGTTATCCTGGATGGCAACAATATAATACGTGCCTTGCTGCCCCTTCTGTCAATGGGAAAGGACACCGCAAGATCGAACCCAAAGCTTAGCACTTCTCCCATGGAAAGAAAAACCAATCTAGTAGGCCAAACCAAACTAATAATTCGAAGAGACTTGCAAATATAACCAATCATACATAAAAGAATTCAGAGAAGATTCAAATATTATTCATAGATAGACTTGATCATAAACCCACTATTCATCAGTCTCAACAAACACACCGCAAAAAGAAGATTACATCGAATAGATCTCCACGATAGAGGGGGAGAACATTGTATTGAGATCCAAAAAGAGAGAAGAAGCCATCTAGCTACTAACTATGGACCCGTAGGTCTGAAGTAAACTACTCACACTTCATCGGAGGGGCTTGGATGATGATGTAGAAGCCCTCCCTGATCGATGCCCCCTCCGGCGGAGCTCCGAAACAGGCCCCAAGATGGGATCTCGTGGATACAGAAAGTTGCGGTGGTGGAATTAGGTTTTTGGCTCCATCCCCGATCGTTTGGGGGTACGTAGGTATATATAGGAGGAAGAAGTACGTCGGTGGAGCTTCGAGGGGCCCATGAGGCAGGGGGGCGCGCCCTAGGGGGGGCACCCTCCACCCTCGTGACCTTCTCATGGCTTTCTTGACGTAGGGTCCAAGTCTCCTGGATCTTATCTGATGAGAAAATCACGTTTCCGAAGGTTTCATTCCGTTTGGACTCTGTTTGATATTCCTTTTCTTCGAAACCCTAAAACAGCCAAAAACAACAATTCTAGGCTGGGCCTCCGGTTAATAGGTTAGTCCCAAAAATAATATAAAAGTGGATAATAAAGCCCAATAATGTCTAAAACAGTAGATAATATAGCATGGAGCAATCAAAAATTATAGATACGTTGGAGACGTATCATGGGCGAAGCGGATCTGTGGCCATGGACGAGGGCACCGGTGAAGCTGCTCCATTGGTTGGGTTAAGGATGGTGTTGACGATGCGGATCTATGGCCATGGACGGGGCGTCAGAAGCTACTCCAGTAGGTTGGATGAGGGTGCGACGAAGCGGATCTGAGGCCGTGGACTTGTGAGTTGGCAAAGCAGGCCCGGTAGGGTTGAGAATGGTATAGGCAAAGCTACACCGATAGGGTTGACGATGGTGCCGGCGAAGCGGCTCCGGTAGTGTTGAGGAAGGTGTCAGCAAAGAGGATCAGAGGCCATCAACCAGGGCGTCAGTGGGGCGGCTTCGGGGGGGGGGGGGTGGATGAAGCATCTCCGGTGGGGAGTATGAATGAGCCGCTGCAGGTGCGCTGCGATTGACGAGAGTATCGACGAAGCAGATTCGACGTCGTGGACAAGGCCGGCACTGAATGGCCTGTGGTACAGTGGTGGGTGAGCAGTCTACTTGTTTCTAGGGGAGGTCGGAGGGGTAGATGCGGCCGCAGAAGCAGATCCGGCGAGGTGGACGCTGCTGGCAGTGAATGGGCTCTGGTACGCCGGTGGATGAGCAATCTAGGGTTTCAAGAGGGGAGGGGTAGAAAGGCCGATAAAGTATGGACGGCGTTATGTAAGATGCTCTGGTGTTGTGGAGTTAGTCGCTTTTGTGGGAGGGGGAGAGGAAATGGGGGTGCCGTGTGGTGGGGGAACCGGAAGTTACCAAAGAAGCCCCGACCTATTATGTAGATGAGGGCGGTATTGTAACTGTTGTTCTCCGTGCACCAAGGACAAAAGGGGAATTTCGGATGCTAAAGACTAGGTGGCGGAAATTTTAGAAGGAGGCGGGAGACTTTGCCGCCTGCAGGATCATTCATATCCAGTTTCAACTAATTTTGGACCGTGCTAGCGGGAAGGTCATGCGAGACTATGTACACGAGGCGCGCGTTAGCAGTTAGTAACTGGTGTGAAGTCCACCCCAGAAAAAATACAATAACTTGGGATGATGCGCCGATAACTTGGACGTTCACACGGGCGCGTCCAATCGTACAGGTGTAGAGGCGCGTTCACAAAAAAGGGATCAAATGCTCAGCCTATGTATTTCTCGTGTAAATAGATAATTTAGTGCCATTGGTTATTTACTTTAAACATAATGCATTGACGTGTTAATGTAGAGGCGCACAAAAAGAAATGGATATTGTAGTCCCACAAAAGAAATGGATATTGTAGTCCGCTACTTAAAAGTGTTACCTCATATGATTACGTAGCCTCCATTTCATAAATTGCATACCCGTTGAATTCATATATGACTATTACATACATTACTTCATAATAGAACCTTAAATCATCCAAGACTAATGATCTGAATGCAAGAGTAACAATGGTGCATGTACATGATAACTACATTGGTTGCTTGAAGAAACATGATGTCTACTACGCAACCTTCTTCTTGTAGATGTTGTTGGGCCTCCAAGTGCAGAGGTTTGTAGGACAGTAGCAAATTTCCCTCAAGTGGATGACCTAAGGTTTATCAATCCGTTGGAAGCGTAGGTTGAAGATGGTCTCTCTCAAACAACCCTGCAACCAAATAACAAAGAGTCTCTTGTGTCCCCAACACACCCAATACAATGGTAAATTGTATAGGTGCACTAGTTCAGCGAAGAGATGGTGATACAAGTGCAATATGGATGATAGATATAGGTTTTGTAATCTGAAAATATAAAAACAGCAAGGTAACTAATGGTAAAAGTGAGCACAAACGGTATTGCAATGCGTTGAAACAAGGCCTAGGGTTTATACTTTCACTAGTGCATGTTCCCTCAACAATAATAACATAATTGGATCATATAACTATCGCTCGACATGCAACAAAGAGTCACTCCAAAGTCACTGATAGCGGAGAACAAACGAAGAGATTATGGTAGGGTACAAAACCACCACAAAGTTATCCTTTCTGATCGATCTATTCAAGAGTCCGTAGTAAAATAACACGAAGCTATTCTTTCCGTTCAATCTATCATAGAGTTTGTACTAGAATAACACCTTAAGACACAAATCAACCAAAACCCTAATGTCACCTAGATACTCCAATGTCACCTCAAGTATCCGTGGGTATGTTTATACGATATGCATCACACAATCTCAGATTCATCTATTCAACCAACACAAAGAACTTCAAAGAGTGCCCCAAAGTTTCTACCGGAGAGTCAAGATGAAAACGTGTGCCAACCCCTATGCATAAGTTTACGAGGTCACGGAACTCGCAAGTTGATCACCAAAACATACATCACGTGGATCACATGATATCCCATTGTCACCACAGATAAGCATGTGCAAGACATACATCAAGTGTTCTCAAATCCTTAAAGACTCAATCCGATAAGATAACTTCAAAGGGAAAACTCAATTCATCACAAGAGAGTAGAGGGGGAGAAACATCATAAGATCCAACTATAATAGCAAAGCTCGCGATACATCAAGATCGTGCCACCTCAAGAACACGAGAGAGAGAGAGATATCAAACACAAAGCTACTGGTACATACCCTCAGCCCCGAGGGAGAACTACTCCCTTCTCGTCATGGAGAGCACCGGGATGATGAAATGGCCATCGGAGAGGGCTTCCCCCCTTCGGCAGGGCGCCGGAACGGGTCTAGATTGGTTTTCGGTGGCTACGGAGGCTTCTGGCAGCGGAACTCCTGATCTATTCTGCTCCCCGAAGTTTTTAGGATATATATATATATATATATATATATATATATATATATATATATATATATAGGAGGAAGAAGTATGTCAGTGGATCTCCGGGCTGTCCATGAGGTAGGGGCGCGCCCAGGGGGTGGGCACGCCCCCACCCTCGTGGGCATCCCGGGACTCTTCTGGTCCATCTCCTATACTCCGTGGGCTTCGTCTGGTCCAAAAATAAGTTCCATGAAGTTTCAGGTCAATTGGACTCCATTTGATTTTCCTTTTCTGCGATACTCTAAAACAAGGAAAAAATAGAAACTGGCACTGGGCACTAGGTTAATTGGTTAGTCCCAAAAATCATATAAAATAGCACATAAAACATCTAAGGTTGATAATATAATAGCATGGAACAATCAAAAATTATAGATATGTTGGGGACGTATCAAGCATTCCCAAGCTTAATTCATGCTCGTCCTCGAGTAGGTAATGATAAAAATAGAATTTTTGATGTGGAATGCTACCTAACATATTTATCCATGTAATTCTCTTTATTGTGGCAAGAATATTCAGATCCATAAGATTCAAGACAAAAATTTAATATTGACATAAAAATAATAATACTTCAAGCATACTAACAAAGTAATCATGTCTTCTCAAAATAACATGGCCAAAGAAAGCTATCCCTACAAAATCATATAGTCTGGCTATGCTCTATCTTCATCACACAAAATATGTAAATCATGCACAACCCCGATGACAAGCCAAGCAATTGTTTCATACTTTTGGTGTTCTCAAACCTTTTCAATCTTCACGCAATACATGAGCGTGAGCCATGGATATAACACTATAGGTGGAATAGAATGGTGGTTGTGGAGAAGACAAAAAGGAGAAGATAGTCTCACATCAACTAGGCGTATCAATGGGCTATGGAGATGCCCATTAATAGAATGGTGAGTAGGGATTGCCATGCAGCGGATGCACCAGAGCTATAAGTGTATGAAAGCTCAAAAGGAAACTAAGTGGGTGTGCATCCAACTCGCTTGCTCACGAAGACCTAGGGCATTTTGAGGAAGCCCATCATTGGAATATACAAGCCAAGTTCTATAATGAAAGATTCCCACTAGTATATGAAAGTGACAACATAGGAGACTCTCTATCATGAAGATCATGGTGCTACTTTGAAGCACAAGTGTGGTAAAAAGGATAGTAGCATTGCCCCTTCTATCTTTTTCTCTCATTTTTTTGGGCCGTCTCTCTTTTTTGGCCTTTTTTTCTTTTTTTTCGTCCGGAGTCTCATCCCAACTTGTGGGGGAATCATAGTCTCCATCATCCTTTCCTCACTTGGACAATGATCTAATAATGATGATGATCACAATTTTATTTACTTACAACTCAAGAATTACAACTCGATACTTAGAACAAAATATGACTCTATATGAATGCCTCCGGCGGTGTACCGGCATGTGCAATGACTCATGAGTGACATGTATGAAAGAGTTATGAACGGTGGCTTTGCCACAAATACAATGGCAACTACATGATCATGCAAAGCAATATGACAATGATGAAGCGTGTCATAATAAACGTTACGGTGGAAAGTTGCATGGCAATATATCTCAGAATGGCTATGGAAATTCCATAATAGGTAGGTATGGTGGCTGTTTTGAGGAAGATATATGGTGGGTTTATGGTACCGGCGAAAGTTGCGCGGTACTAGAGAGGCTAGCAATGGTGGAAGGGTGAGAGTGCGTATAATCCATGGACTCAACATTAGTCATAAAGAACTCACATACTTATTGCAAAAATCTATTAGTCATCGAAACAAAGTACTACGCGCATGCTCCTAGGGGGATAGATTGGTAGGAAAAGACCATCGCTCGTCCCCGACCGCCACTCATAAGGAAGGCAATCAATAAATAAATCATGCTCCGACTTCATCACATAACGGTTCACCATACATGCATGCTACGAGAATCACAAACTTCAACACAAGTATTTCTCAAATTCACAACTACTCAACTAGCATGACTCTAATATCACCATCTTAATATCTTAAAACAATCATCAAGTATCAAACTTCTCATAGTATTCAATGCACTTTATATGAAAGTTTTTATTATATCCCTCTTGGATGCCCATCATATTTAGGACTAATTTCATAACCAAAGCAAATTACCATGCTGTTTAGAGACTCTCAAAATAATGTAAGTGAAGCACGAGAGTTCATCTATTTCTACAAAATAAAACCGCCGCCATGCTCTAAAAGAATATAAGTGAAGCACTAGAGCAAATGACAAACTACTTCAAAAGATATAAGTGAAGATCAATGAGTAGTTGAATAATTATGCAACTATGTGAAGACTTTCTAAAATTTAAGAATTTCAGATCTTGGTATTTTATTCAAACAACAAGCAAAACAAAATAAAATAAAATGACGCTCCAAGCAAAACACATATCATGTGGTGAATAAAAATATAGCTCCAAGTAAAGTTACTGATGAACGAAGACGAAAGAGGGCATGCCTTCCGGGGCATCCCCAAGCTTAGGCTCTTGGTTGTCCTTGAATATTACGTTGGGGTGCCTTGGGCATCCCCAAGCTTAGGCTCTTGCCACTCATTATTCTATAGCCCATCGAATCTTTACCCAAAACTTGAAAACTTCACAACACAAAACTTAACAGAAAACTCATAAGCTCCGTTAGTATAAGAAAACAAACTACCACTTAGGTACTGTTGTGAACTCATTCTAAATTCATATTGGTGTAATATCTACTGTATTCCAACTTCTCTATGGTTCATACCCTGATACTACTCATAGATTCATCAAAATAAGAAACAACACATAGAAAATAGAATCTGTCAAAAATAGAACAGTCTGTAGTAATCAGTAGGAATCGAATACTTCTGTAACTCCAAAAATCATGGGAAATTAGTAAGTCCTAGGAAATTTGTATATTGATCTACTGCAGTTGGAATTGGTATTTTATCACTCTCTGGTAAAAAATGAAAATTATTCTCGTGAGCGCATACTTTCTGTTTTTTACAGCAAAATCAAATAACAATCACCCAAGAAGATCCTAAAGGCTTTACTTGGCACAAACACTAATTAAAAGCATAAAACCACATATAACCAGAGGCTAGATGAATTATTTATTACTAAACAGGAGCAAAAGCGAGGAACAAAAATAAAAATTGGGTTGCCTCCCAACAAGCGCTATCGTTTAACGCCCCTAGCTAGGCATGATGATTTCAACGATGCTCACATAAAGGATAAGAGTTGAAACATAAAGAGAGCATCATGAAGAATATGACTAGCACATTTAAGTCTAACCCTCTTCCTATGCACATGGATTTTGTGAGCAAACAACTTATGGGAACAATAATCAACTAGCATAGGAGGGCAAAACAAGCATAACTTCAAAACTTTAAGCACATAGAGAGGAAACTTGATATTATTGCAATTCCTACAAGCATATGTTCCTCCCTCATAATAATTTTCAGTAGCATCATGAATAAATTCAACAATATAACCATCACTTAAAGCATTCTTTTCATGATCTACAAGCATAGAAATTTTATTACTCTCCACATAAGCAAAATTCTTCTCATTCGGAATAGTGGGAGTGTCATAAGAAACTCGAATACTATAAATTGTTTCCATATTAAAAGAGTAATGTTCAGAAAAGGGGTAATCATAATCATGACAAGTTTTATAAATATAATCATCACTACTTTTTATATCATAAGTATCATCACAATAATCATCATAGGTAGCAACTTTGTTGTCATCATAATCGATTGAAACCTCTTCCAAGATAGTGGAATCATTACTAAATAAAGTCACGTCCTCTCGAAATCCACTTTCATAATTATCATAATAAGATTCAACATCCTCCAAAATAGTTGGATCATTACTTCCTAAAGTTGACACTCTTCCAAACCCACTTTCATCAATATAATCATCATAAGTAGGAGGCATGCTATCATCATTATAATTTTGCATATCATAACTTGAGAGATTAAAAATATCATCTTTATTAAACGTAGAATCCCCAAGCTTGGGCCTTTTCATAACATAAGCATAATCACTCTCATCATTAATAGTATGGACAGCACCAATAGTATAGCAATTATCATCATCACAAGGAGTAATAGGAGAAACATCATTTGGGAGGGATACCTTTTTACCTTTGCTTCTCCGTCTTTTCTTTTTCTTCTTCACATCATGTGTGGGTTTAATCCTCTTTTAGGAGCTCCTTATTAATGAGATTGGTTGAATAGGAGGCTCCTCCTCGTTACCTGATTCATCATAAGAAATAATAGGAGGATATTGGGAAGTCTCTTCCATTTCATTAGTATTCTCTTCATCCTCTATTTGTTTTCTTTTCTTTATGTAATTGGCAATATAAGGATTTTCAATGCAATTTATCGCACAATACATATAAATTTCCTCTAGATCAATATCGAGGAATTTCCTGAGGTTATATTCTGGAATAAGCTTAGTTTAACGTTTCATTTCTTCATAACCCAAAAGCAAACTAAGTTCATTAGGATGTGGAAGGGAAATCAAGTCATCACAATTTTTGGACACGAGTCAATCATGAAACAATTTGCATTTGATATTTAAATGACCATGTTCATTGCAAAGTTCACAAGTATGGCTAAGATATTTCAAATTTTTAGCACTAACATTTAGCCTTTCTTGCAACCATTAAGTTTCCAAATACTTATGCCTCTTGCAAAATCTATTTTCCCTATTTGGTATGTACTTGTAAACTCTATGCACTCCACAAAAATTGACATGCTTATAAGAGATATTTTCATCATAACTAGTGCAATCATAATTAGTACTATGGATATTCAAGGAGTTCATACTAACAACATTGCAATCATGCTCATCATTCATAGATTTAGTGTCAAACATTTTATAGACTTCTTCTAGTATTTGAAGCACAATTTTCCTTTCCATCATTCTCACGAAAGATATTAAAAAGATGAAGCGTATGAGGCAAACTCAATTCCATTTTTTGTAGTTTTCTTTTATAAACTAAACTAGTGCTAAAACAAGAAACAAAAAGATTCGATTGCAAGATCTAAAGATATACCTTCAAGCGCTAACCTCCCCGGCAACGGCTCCAGAAAAGAGCTTGATGTCTACTATGCAACCTTCTTCTTGTAGACCTTGTTGGGCCTCCGAGTGTAGAGGTTTGTAGGACAGTAGCAAATTTCCCTCAAGTGGATGACCTAAGTTTTATCAATCTGTGGGAGGTGTAGGTTGAAGATGGTCTCTCTCAAACAACCCTGCAACCAAATAACAAAGAGTCTCTTGTGTCCCCAACACACCCAATACAATGGTAAATTGTATAGGTGCACTAGTTCAGCGAAGAGATGGTGATACAAGTGCAATATGGATGATAGATATAGGTTTTTGTAATATGAAAATATAAAAAGAGAAAGGTAACTAATGGTAAAAGTGAGCACAAACGGTATTGCAATGCATTGAAACAAGTCCTAGGGTTCATACTTTCACTAGTGCATGTTCCCTCAACAATAATAACATAATTGGATCATATAACTATCCCTCAACATGCAACAAAGAGTCACTCCAAAGTCACTGATAGCGGAGAACAAACGAAGAGATCATGGTAGGGTACGAAACCACCTCAAAGTTATCCTTTCTGATCGATCTATTCAAGAGTCCGTAGTAAAATAACACGAAGCTATTCTTTATGTTCAATCTATCATAGAGTTCGTACTAGAATAACACCTTAAGACACAAATCAACCAAAACCCTAATGTCACCTAGATACTCTAATGTCACCTCAAGTATCCATGGGTATGATTATACGATATGCATCACACAATCTCATGTTCATCTATTCAACCAACTCAAAGAACTTCAAAGTGTGCCCCAAAGTTTCTACCGGAGAGTCAAGACGAGAACGTGTGCCAACCCCTATGCATAAGTTCACGAGGTCATGGAACTCGCAAGTTGATCACCAAAACATACATCAAGTGGATCACATGATATCCCATTGTCACCACAGATAAGCATGTGCAAGACATACATCAAGTGGTCTCAAATCCTTAAAGACTCAATCCGATAAGATAACTTCAAAGGGAAAACTCAATTCATCACAAGATAGTAGAGGGGGAGAAATATACATCGTGCCACCTCAAGAACACAAGAGAGAGAGATCAAACACATAGCTACTTGTACATACCCTCAACCCCGAGGGAGAACTACTCCCTCCTCGTCATGGAGAGCACCGGGATGATGAAGATGGCCACCGGAAAGGGATTCCCCCCTCCGACATGGTGCCGGAACGGGTCTAGATTGGTTTTCGGTGGCTACGGAGGCTTCTGGCGGCGGAACTCCCGATCTATTCTGCTCCCCGAAGTTTTTAGGGTATATGGATATATATAGGAGGAAGAAGTACGTCAGTGGATCTCCGGGATGTCCACGAGGCAGGGGGCGCGCCCAGGGGGTGGGCATGCCCCCCACCCTCGTGGGCAGCCCGGGACTCTTCTGGTCCATCTCCCATACTCCATGGGCTTCTTTTGGTCCGAAAATAAGTTCCGTGAAGTTTCAGGTCAATTGGACTCCGTTTGATTTTCCTTTTCTGCGATACTCTATAACAAGGAAAAAACAGAAACTGGCATTGGGTTCTAGGTTAATAGGTTAGTCCCAAAAATCATATAAAATAGCATATAAATGCATATAAAACATCCAAGGTTGGTAATATAATAGCATGGAACAATAAAAAATTATAGATACGTTGGAGACGTATCAAAACATCACTGTAACTTTGGCTTGCACAATTGAAAAGGTTTATTTAGATAGAAAAATGTGATATGTGAGTGTCTAATCTTTATAGCATTGAATCGATATTGTACCTTTGGTCACGATACGAAGTAGATATTGATTTATGTTCAAGTGATGCACGTCCACGGTCGCTAGATAGTGATACGTGAATGAATTGTGCAATCTCTCTCACAAGCATACATATCTCATTTCCCCGTGGGCATCGGAATCACACACGCGCACTTCGTGTATATCTCTCCCTCCGTCAAGGTTAGAATTCGTCTTTCTACCCCGTCCTACAAGTCTCTCACACAGAAACACACACGCTCTCTCTATCGAACACGCCGACCCCTTTAATTCCGCCCCACCCACAACCACTAATGTCTCAAAGTATAATTATGTCTCTCACACGTATGCCTAAGATTTTGCTATCTCTCTCACAGACACACACACGCGCGCGCGCGTGCGCGCGCGCATGCACGTAGACATTGTTTCTCGCTTTATTTTTTCCAGCACTTGCATGCACACCATTTTTTATCTCCGTGATTCTTTAAGTATGTCTCGCACACATGCTATCTACCTATCCCTTAATATATATATGTGTCACACAAATTCCTTATCCCTACTAGCAAGATGCCCATGCGTTGCACGGTACATCAAGATGCATTTGTATGAGTAGTTTATCTTGTGGGAGAAAAGGATGAACGAGGGAATGCCTTATTTGCAAATGTGGAGAGGGGTGTGGGTATCTTTTTGCAAAATTGCCATAATTTCCTTCCTATCCGTCATATATAAATCAGATGGCCTATATTGCAGGATGGCAGGAACACCATCATCACCAACTTTGTTTTTTATAAGAGTAGAGATATGTAAGTGTCACTGCCCCCTCCACACCCACCCACACACACTTCCCGACACCGAAGGAGTAGGGTGACACCTCGATCTTGATACTAATCTATCGACTGGCTTCTCTCTCAAACACACGCACACACACACACACACACACACACACACACACACACTACCCGACACTGAAGGAGTAGGGTGGCACCTCGATCTTGATAGTAATCCATCTACTCCTCTTTCAAACACACACACACACACTCGCTAGTTGTGCCTCTGTGCCTACCGCGCACACTCTCGATACGTCTTTCTCTCCCTCCCCCTCCCCACCCCACCCCAACAATGACAGCGGAAGGGTGACAACTCGATCTGATCTTAATCTGTCAATTGGTTTCTCTCTCAAACATTGTGTCTCTGTGCCTCTCTCAGACACACTTGATACGTCTTTTTCTCAGTAGCCCCCTCGATATGTAGACTTCTCGCGCGCGCACAGCTGTAGTGATGATGACGCTAAACCCAGTGTGCCTTGTTTTTACCGGCCTCATGTGATAGTTTTCACCTTGTTTTCTATTAATTAACAAGGCAACCTTTTCTTTGTTACTACTAGTGAATCTGAAACCATTCGGGGCAGACATAAAATATATCACTTCAACCCAATTATCGCAGTAACTCTTTTAAAACAAACTAGCTAGATGCCCGCGCGTTGCACGGAACATCAAGATGCATTTGTATGAGTAGCTTATCTTGTGAGAGAAAAGGATGAACGAGGGAAGCCCTTATTTGCAAACATGGAGAGGGGTGTGGGTATCTTTTTGTAAAACTGCCATAGTTTCCTTCCTATCCGTTAGATATAAATCCGATGGCCAATATTGCAGGATGGCATGCACACTATCATCACCAACTCTGTTTTTTACTCCCTCCGTTCCTAAATATTTGTCTTTTTAGATATTTCGACAAGTGACTACATACGGAGCAAAATGAGTGAATCTACACTCTAAAGTATGTCTACATACACATCCGTATGTGGTAGTCCATTTGATGTCTGATAAAGACAAATATTTAGGAACAGATGGAGTATAAGAGTAGTCATGGAGATATATCTCTAGCATGATCTACAACGAAAATGGGCTGGACTGATTAGCGCAGGATTCTCGCAATGCGATGACGCGAGTTCGAATTCTGTGTTTAACTTTAGATTTTTATATCATATATTACTTATTTAATATATACTTCTTTCGCTATTGTACTGACAGTGGAACCCACAAAGTACTTAGAATACAAGATTAAGGATGGACTTGTTTCTTTTTAACTTTCTGTACGAAGATGTTGCCACCCTGCAAGTCACGTGTACACTGTACATGCAATTAACTATTTACAGAGGGAGAATCATACACGCAATTAACTCAAATGGATTGGGTGTGACCCTATTATTTCCGGCATAAGAGCATCTCCAACGGCAGCCGAAAAATTTCCTCCCGCTTCCTTCCGTGGAGGACGACATCAAACGCCTGCGACATACATTTTCACAACTCTACAACCAGATGAAATTCGTGCAAACACGGACTGATTTCATATAAGCATGAAGGATTTCGTATAAAAAGCCAGATCTTCATATAAACACGATGCATTTCATTACATTTACATGAACTAAGCGGTGCTTGATGTCGCTTGAAGCTACGTCGGTATTTCCCCAAAGAGGAAGGGATGATGTAGCATAGCGACGGTAGGTATTTCCCTCAGATATGAAACCAAGGTTATCGAACCAGTAGGAGAACCAAGCAACACAACGTAAACAACCCCTGCACACAGATAACAAATCCTCGCAACTCGACGTGTTAAAGGGGTTGTCAATCCCTTTCGGGTAACGGTGCCAGAAATTGGCAAACAGACGTGAGAGAGTTGTAAATATTGATAGATCGAACGCCAAATAAAATAAATTGCATCAAGGTATTTTTGGATTTTTTTGGTTTAATATATCTGAAAAATAAAAAGCAAATAAATAGATCACGAAGGCAAATAATATGAGAAAGAGACCCGGGGGCCGTAGGTTTCACTAGTGGCTTCTCTCGAGAAAAAATAGCAAAGTGGTGGGTGAACAAGTTACTGTTGGGCAATTGATGGAACTTCAAATAATTATGATGATATCCAGGCAATGATCATTATATAGGAATCACGTCCAAGATTAGTAGACCGACTCCTGCCTGCATCCACTACTATTACTCCACACATCAACCGCTATCCAGCATGGATCTAGTGTATTAAGTTCATGGAGAAACGGAGTAATGCAATAAGAACGATGACATGATGTAGACAAGATCTATCTATGTAGAGATAGACCCCGTCGTTTTATCCTTAGTAGCAACGATACATACATGTTGGTTCCCCTTCTGTCACTGGGATCAAGCATTGTAAGATCGAACCCACTACAAAGCACCTCTTCCCATTGCAAGATAAATAGATCAAGTTGGCCAAACAAAACCCAAATATCAGAGCAGAAATACGAGCTATAAGCAATCATGCATAAAAGAGATCAAACAAACTCAAATACTTTCATGGATATAAAAAGATAGAGTTGATCATAAACTCGAAGTTCATCAGATCCCAACAAACACACCGCAAAAGAGTTACATCATATGGATCTCCAAGAGACCATTGTATTGAGAATAAAGAGAGAGAGAGAGAGATGAAGCCATCTAGCTACTAACTACGGACCCGAAGGTCTACAAATAACTACTCACGCATCATCGGAGAGGCACCAATGGAGGTGGTGAACCCCATCTGAGATGGTGTCTAGATTGGATCTGGTGGTTCTGGACTCTGCGGTTGCTGGATGAATATTTTGTCGAATCCCCTAGGGTTCTGGAAATATCAGGGTATTTATAGAGCAAAGAGGCGGTCCGGGGGGGCACCCGAGGTGGGCAAAACCCACCAGGGCGCGCCTGGGCCTCCTGGTGCGCCCTGGTGGGTTGTCCCCTCCTCGAGACCCCCGGGTGCAACCAGGGCCCAACATGTTCCTTCTAGTCCATAAAAAATCTCCGTAAAGTTTCTTGGCATTTGGACTCCGTCTGATATTGATTTTCTGCGATGTAAAAAATATGGAAAACAGGAACTGGCACTTGGCACTATGTCAATAGGTTAGTACCAAAAATGATATAAAATGACTATAAAATGATTATAAAACATCCAAGATTGATAATATAACATGGAACAATAAAAAATTATAGATTCGTTGGAGACGTATCAGCATTCCCAAGCTTAAATCCTACTCGTCCTCGAGTAGGTAAGTGATAAAAATAGAATTTTTGATGTGGAATGCTGCCTATCATGTCATATCACATTTCTTTCTTTATAGCATGGAAATTTGGACTTTTAGTTGTTCAAAACAATAGTCTAGTTTTGACACGATAATTTAGATACTCAATCATATCAACAAGCAACCATGTCTTTCAAAATATCAACGCTAAAATAAGTTATCCCTAGCCCATCATGCTCAAACATTGATCCATTCATGAAACACACTCTAATATTAGCTACACCCAATACTTAAGTACGATCATATTGCCTCCTAGTTGGTGCTTCTATAAGAGAAGATGGAGACTCAAATTCAAAAATAAAAATTGCATGAAGTAAAAGAAAGGCCATTCGCAGAGGGAAGTAGGGATTTTTAGAGGTGCCAGAGCTAAAAGCGAAAAACTTAGAGATAAAAACATTGTGAGAGGTGTATCCATCCCACCAACAAAAACGACTTGGAGTTCCCAATACTTTCCATGCATAGATATATCATAGGCGGTTCCCAAACAGAAAATAAAGTTTATTCCTTTTTCCACCATAACTTTCACTTTCCATGGCTAGCCGTATCCACGGTTGCCCTCCATACCAACACTTTCCAAGGAATTTATTATTTGATAACATAAAGTAAATTCAATTTTTTTGCATTTCGGGACTGGGCATCCCTAATACCTTTGCCTTACTCTTGTGCAATGACAAGTGAATAAACACTCATCTTGAGAATAACACATCTAGCATGGAAAATATTAGCCACCCCTCACCGCCCCGTGAGCGAAACAAACACACAAAAGAGAAGTTTATTTTGAAACTTAGAGATGGCACATGCAAATTTGCTTAGAACGGAAAAGAATACCGCATATAGGTAGATATAGTGGACTCATGTGGCAAAACTGGGTTAAAGGATTTTGGATGCACAAGTAGTGATCATACTTATTGCAAATGAAGGCTAGCAAAATATTGGGAAGCGACCAACTAAGAAACGAATAATCTCATAAGCACGCATTAAGCATAAATAACACCGAATAATGCACCACAAGTAGGATATAATTTCATTGCATGGCTATTGACTTTCGTACTTGCATAGGGAATCACAAACCTTAACACCAATATTCTTACTAAAGCATAATTACTCATCAACATAACTCACATATCACATCATCATATCTCAAAACTATTACTAAGAATCAAGTTTATTTTGTCCAATGATCTTCATGAAAGTTTTTATTATATCCTTCTTGGATATCTATCACTTTGGGACTAATTTTCATGTGTTGATTTTGACAAGCTCCAACAAATATAAGTGAAGATCATGAGCATAATATATTTTTCTTTCTCTCAAATTAATTTAAGTGAAGCAAGAGATAATTTCTTGAAAATTTTACTAACTCTCAAATAAATCTAAGTGAAGTAAGAGAGCATTTCTTCAAAAATACTAAAGCACACCGTGCTAAAAAAAGATATAAGTGAAGCACTAGAGCAAATCCATTGCTCATAGAACTTTAAGTGAAGCATAGAGAGCAATTCTAACAAGTTATGACATAATTTTGGCTCTATCAAATAGGTGTGCCCAGCAAGGATTGATGACTTAGAACACAAAATAAAACAGGCAAAGACTCATATCAAACAAGATGCTCCAAGCAAAACACATATCATGTGACGAATAAAAATATAGTTTCAAGTAAAATACCGATGATCGTTGGAAGAAAGCGGGGATGCCACTCGGGGGCATACCCAAGCTTAGTTGGTTGCTCATTATTGGATAATAGCTTGGGATGCCGGGGCATCCCCAAGCTTAGGTTCTTCCATCCTTCCTTCATCCATCGTAAGATAACCCAAAACTTGAAACTTCAATCACACAAAACTCAACAAAACCTTTATGAGATCCGTTAGTATAAGAATAATAAATCACTACTATAAGTGTTGTATCAAACCAATTCATATTTTGTTATTGTATTATATATACTGTATTCCAACTTTTCTATGGCAAAAACTCATCGAAGAAAACCATAGAGCCATCAAAATAAGCACACAACACAAAGAAAACAAAATCTGTCAAAATAGAATAGTCTGTAGCAATCTGACTATTTCGAATACTTTTGTAACTCCAAAAATTCTGAAAAATTAGGACGACCTGAGCAATTTCTATATTGATCTACTGCAAGTTGAATGGGTATTTTATTGCTCTCTGGTGAAAAAGGAAAATTAATTTTGTGAGCATAAAAGATTCTGTTTTTCTCAGCAAGATCAGACAACTATCACCCAAGAAGATCCTAAAGGCTTTACTTGGCACACACACTAATTAAAACATAAAAAACACAATCATAGCAGTAGCATAATTGTGCTAACACACAAAAACAAGAAGCGAAAAGCAAAATAAAATTTATTCATTGGGTTGCCTCCCAACAAGCGCTATAGTTTTACGCCCTTAGCTAGGCATAAAGCAATGATCTAAGTTTTGTCATCTTTGGTTCGAGATCCATAAGATGCCCTCATGATTGATTCATATGGTGCCCTAATTCTAGTTCTAGGAATTTGTTCCATACCCTTCCTCAAAGGAAATTGGAACTTAATGTTGCATTCTTTCATATCAATCACGGCACCGATAGTGCGTAAAAATGGTCTACCAAGAATAATTGGACAAGACGGACTGCAATCAATATCAAGAACACTAAAATCTATGGGCACATAATTCCTATTTTCAAGAATAATAACATCATTAATTCTTCCCATAGGCCTTTTAATAGTAGAATCCACCAAGTGCAAATTAAAAGAACATTCTTCAAGATTAGTAAGACCAAGCACATCACATAAAGATTTCGGAATTGTAGAAACACTAACACCCAAGTCACACAAAGCAAAACACTCATAATTTTTAATCTTGACTTTGATAGTAGGTTCCCATTCATCATGTAATTTTCTAGGAATTGAAACTTATAATTCCAATTTTCCTTCAAAAGCTTCCATCATAGCATCAACAATATGTTTAGTAAAGCTTTATTTTGTTCATAAGCATTGGGTGAATTTATAATTGATTGCAACAAAGAAATAAAATCAATCAAAGAGCAACTATCATAATTAAAGTCTTTGTAATCCAAAAGAGTGGGAACATCACTAGCTAAAGTTTTGACCTCTCCAAACCCACTTTCATCAATTTTTTCAACAAGATTTTCTCCCTCCGAAATATTAGGACGCCTTCTACCTAAAGTTGACTCTTCTCGAGTCCCTTTTGCATCAATCTTAACTTTACTAAACAAGGAATCAATAGAGGAAAAACCAATCATTTTAAGATCTTCATCACTTTTGCAAAAGAAATCACTAGCAAAAGCTTTTTCTAACAATTCTCTTTTAGCTCTATGAATAGCGGTTCTTTTCTTACTTTCATCCATAGAAACATAAAGAACTTTAATTGATTCATCTAATTTAGGCACAAAAAATTTCATCTTGAGATTTTCCACATCATGAGCAATTCTATCAACACTTCTAGACAAATCATCAATCTTACTCAACTTTTCTTCTATGGAAGTGTTGAAAGCTTTTTGAGTGTTGATAAATTCTTTAATATTATTCTCAAGATCAGAGGTGTTCTATTATTATTATAAGATTGATTTCCATAGGAATTACCATAATTATTAGAGGAATTACTAGGAAAATGCCTAGGATTAAAATTACCTCTATAAGCAATGTTGTTGAAATTATTTCGAGAGATAAAATTCACATCTATGGCATCACTATTTTGCTCAATCAAAGTAGATAAAGGCATATCATTAAGATCAATACGAGCACTTCTACTAGCAACCAATTTCACAAGAGCATCAACCTTTTCACTCAAAGAAGAAATTTCTTCAACCGAATTAACCTTTTTACTAGTAGGAGCTCTTTTGGTATGCCATTGCGAATAATTTGCCATAATATTATCAAGCAATTTGGTGGCTTCACCCAAAGTAATTTCCGTAAAAGTACCACCCGCAACGGAATCTAAAAGAATACGGGAAACAAAATTCAACAACGCATAAAACAATTGTATGATCATCCAAAGATTTAACCCATGAGTTGGGAAATTCCTTAACATCATTTTCATCCTTTACCAAGATTGTGCAACATGCTCATGTTCAAGTTGCCTGAAATTCATGATCTGGGTTCTAAGGGAAATAATTTTTGCGGGAGGAAAATACTTAGTGATAAAAGCATCTTTGCACTTATTCCAAGAATCGATACTATTGCGAGGCAAAGAAGAGAACCAAATTTTTGCAGAATCACGCAAGGAAATGGAAATAATTCCATCTTGACCACATCATTGTCCACATCTTTTTTATTTTGCATATCGCATAATTCCACGAAGGTCTTAAGATGGGATGGGGCATCGTCATTAGGAGTACCGGAAAATTGGTCTTTCATAACAAGATTCAGCAAAGAAGTATTAATATCACAAGTCTCCGCACTAGTGGCGGGAGGAGCAAGCGGAGTGCCAATAAAATCATTGTTGTTGGTATTAGAGAAACCACATAACTTGGTGTTATCTTGAGTCATGATGACTACACAACAAGATTGCACTCAAAAATAGATTCGTCAAGCAAACGGTGAACGAAAAAGAGAGGCGAATAAAACGGCAATTTTTTGTGAAGTGGGGGAGAGGAAAACGAGAGGCAAATGGCAAATAATGTAAATTGCGAGGAGATAAGATTTGTGATTAGGAACCTGGTATATGTTGAAGATCTTCCCCGACAATGGCGCCAGAAATTCCTTTTGATGTCGCTTGAAGCTACGTCGGTATTTCCCCAAAGAGGAAGGGATGATGCAACACAGCGACGGTAGGTATTTCCCTCAGATATGAAACCAAGGTTATCGAACCAGTAGGAGAACCAAGCAACACAACATAAACAACCCCTGCACACAGATAACAAATCCCTTTCGGGTAACGGTGCCAGAAATTGGCAAACGGACGTGAGAGAGTTGTAAATATAGATAGATCAAACGCCAAATAAACTAAATTGCAGCAAGGTAATTTTGGATTTTTGGTTTAATAGATCTGAAAATAAAAGGCAAATAAAATAGACCGCGAAGGCAAATAATATGAGAAAGAGACCCGGGGGCCGTAGGTTTCACTAGTGGCTTCTCTCGAGAAAAATAGCAAAGCGGTGGGTGAACAAATTACTGTTCGGCAATTGATAGAACTTCAAATAATTATGACGATATCCAGGCAATGATCATTATATAGGCATCACGTCCAAGATTAGTAGACCAACTCCTGCCTGCATCTACTACTATTACTCCACACATCGACCGCTATACAAGATGCATCTAGTGTATTAAGTTCATGGAGAAATGGAGTAATGCAATAAGAACGATGATATGATGTAGACAAGATCTATCTATGTAGAGATAGACCCCATCGTTTTATCCTTAGTAGCAATGATACATACATGTCGGTTCCCCTTCTGTCACTAGGATCAAGCACCGTAAGATCGAACCCACTACAAAGCACCTCTTCCCATTGCAAGATAAATAGATCAAGTTGGCCAAACAAAACCCAAATATCAGAGAAGAAATATGAGGCTATAAGCAATCATGCATAAAAGAGATCAAAGAAACTTAAATACTTTCATGGATATAAAAAGAAAGATCTGATCATAAACTCGAAGTTCATCGGATCCCAACAAACACATCGCAAAAGAGTTACATCATATGGATCTCCAAGAGACCATTGTATTGAGAATCAAGAGAGAGAGAGAGAGAGAGATAGAGAGAGAGAGATGAAGCCATCTAGCTACTAACTACGGACCTGAAGGTCTACAAACTACTACTCACGCATCATCGGAGAGGCACCAATGGAGGTGGTGAACCCCATCCGAGATGGTGTCTAGATTGGATTTGGTGGTTCTAGACTCTGCGGCGGCTGGATGAATATTTCGTTGACTCCCCTAGGGTTCTAGAAATATTGGGGTATTTATAGAGCAAAGAGACGGTCCGGGGGGTACCCGAGGTGGGCACAACCCACCAGGGTGCGCCTAGGCCTCCTGGCGCACCCTGGTGGGTTGTCCCCTCCTCAGGACTCCCCCAGGTGCAACTAGGGCCCAACTTGTTCCTTCTGGTCTATAAAAAAATCTCTGTAAAGTTTTGTGGCATTTGGAATCCGTCTGATATTGATTTTCTGCGATGTAAAAACACAAAAAATAGGGTATAAAATGATATGAAATGACTATAAAATGATTATAAAACATCCAAGATTGATAATATAACAGCATGGAAGAATCAAAAATTATATATACATTGGAGACGTATCAGTGCTAATCCGGCTCTCTTGGTATAATTAATACTCCCTCCGTCCGGAAATACTTGTCCTAGAAATGGATGTATCTAGACTTATTTTAGTTATAGGTACATCCAGTTTATCCATTATTAGAACAAATATTTCCCGCCAGCCGGAGAGGGAGTACCTAATCTAAATGGCCGCCCGTGGATCTCTTTGTCTTCCTCATGTCCGGCAGACACTTGCGGGGTCGACGAAGGTCCTTGGAAGACACGAAGCAGCAAAGAAACCACCTGAATGCATAGTCGTCGCCTCGGCGGTGGCCTTCATGGGACCCAAGTGGCGGCAGCCTCCCGTGTTCTACTTCTCCTCGATGATGGCGGCAGACATGAAGAGGCTGACCACCGACTCTCTATCCACGCGCCCAGCTTCTGTCTCTGCCTGCATGGCGTTGCCCAAGCACGGGAGGCGCGCCCACAGACACGGGAGGCGCGGCCACCGGAGAAACTGGTGGCGCGGTACGACGCGGCAGCGACGACGCCTGTACCAGCGTGCTCGCAGCCATGCCAGCATGGAGCAACTCGCCTCTCCTCATCGAGCTGAACTGGAGCGGCGAGTTGCTGAACCACGCGCTGGCTTGGGCGGCAACTGAATCCGTCGGGCCAACCGAGGTTGGTGAAGCACTGAGCGGCCTAGCCCGTATCCGGAGGGCTCGGCGGGCCACCCAGCCAGGTAGTATGCCGGAGAACGGTTACTCGAAAGCCATCGAACGAGTGGAGAAAATGGTGAAGGAGGAGAAGGGGGAGCGGCGGAGGGGTGCGATTCTTGCCTGTTGTCTGTCTGGCCTCGTTTAAATAGCGGGCGGACAATACAAGCTTGGCTGGCGTCTGGCCTCGTTTAAACTGAGGGTGGACGGGAGGAGCTCGACCGATGTTTCATTTAATTCCGGCCCGCTCATGAACGGACATGTGGCTGGAGTAGGTTTCTCGGTTTGCATGCGGGTTTAACGGAGGGGTTTCATGGAGGCGAGGAGTCATGTTCAGCTGGGCGTGCAACGGGCGGCACAGTACTATTTGATTTGACAGCGGGCAGCACAGTTCTCGATACAGCTTTAATACAGACGAGGGAGGAGGTAGCGGTTCCCGAAAAGTTGAACGGACAATGATGCATCCTCCTTCAATTAATATCATGAATGTATGAGGGAAGTAATGGGAGGAGGACCGGAAAAGAGGCTGCACGATGTGAATGCAACGCATTTTGCACTGATATAAAGGTGCCCCTCCATTCTAATGCATCTGCCACATCGTATGCACCTAAGCATTTGCCTAAGCACCTACAATAAGCGCACGAGTGCTCACTCCAGACCCATCGCAGCGATGCGCGCGAGCGGCCAGCGGCTATGCCATATTGTCCACGACGCCGGCCTGCGGCATGGCGCCAGGATCGTATCGAGATGGTGTTGGCGACCGACTGGTGGATGGCCGCCGTCGACGCCAACTACGACTCTCAGTTGGACCAGATGATTGTTTCCACCACCAACAAGTTCACCGTCCTCAAGAAGCTCGCGGACGACATCGTCATACTCCTCCAGCCCATGCGCCTGGGATCCTCATTGCCTGCCACCCTAATCGGCCTCCATGGCCGGAACCTCTTTCAAGCACTAGTGGCCCTGCGACTGCCCACCAACGCCATGAAGAATGTCCACCTGGAGGTCGTGCTCGCCGCAAGGCGCCTCACCCTGAAAGAATTCGTCAACCTACACATCCACTTGTACGAGCAAATCGTGTACATAGGTATCTACAAGGGCAGTGAGGACTCTACGACGTTGGCCTTCCTCAACCGGCTGGAAGCCTTGACCTCACCACAAAAGCCGTCGCTCCTTCGCCGCCAGTCGGTGGCCCGGCGAACTAAGTTGAGGAGGAGGTGGTCGTACGTTGATGGATGCATCTTTCTTCTTGCCTCCTGTAACCACCACTGCGATCACATCATCATGGCCTTATTTCTTATTGTGCTATTGCATTCTCATTCCAGTCAATACCAACATGTGCGCTCCCTTTTCTTAATTATATGCATCACTCTAACTAGTACTCCATCCATCAATTTATAAGTTGTGCTTACCTTTTCCATCAACTTCGTGCAACGCACGGGCATCTTGCTAGAAACACTAGAACATGTCGGACCGCATGTGACCAAACCGACGGTGCGCCAACCTAGCTACTACGTACCCTGCTTATCTGGCGGAAATAGCCCCGCCCTAGCGTTGCTAATCGTTATTTCTATCTATCGATCGTGCCAAGGAGCAGAACCAAATGTTACAATTTATACATGTTTCTCTACTCCTACTCCTATAAAAGACTCAGTTGGTGATGGTGGTGTGTCTGCCATCCATCGTTTCTGACCATTAGAACTGCATCTAATGGATGTGAGGTAAGTTGTGGCATTTTTGCAACAATAGCCCACTTCTCTGCTCCAATTTGCAGAAAACCCCTTATTATCTTGAAAGCAACCACATCCCTCCCTCACCTCATCAAAATAGCCTGAGATATATATTTTGAGTGAAAAGTAATATATTAGGAGTATATCAAAGCAAGAGTGATTTCTTTCAAGTTTGTGAACAATACTACTATTCTACTACTTTGGATCCGTCGCAACGCACGAGCACATTGCTAGTAAAAGAAAAAGGCCTGCCGCGTTCACGTCGCACCGCCACATGCCCTGGAATTGGGAGTACTCCACGGCCCGTCTGGCACACGACATAGCTAGGGAAGGCGTGTTGCCTAGCATTTTCACTTTCATGTGGGACCGCCGTTAAGCAAACCAACTATTGGCAAACCGCACCTCGCCCGCCACCAGGTTGGAAAACAGAAACGAGTGGAAGATCTAGTTGTAGCACGGAAGCCAAGAAATTTGGTGTCGGATGGGGCTCGTTGATAGAGTAGGAGCATTCTGTACTACTCCTCCTACTAGTAAGAAGTTTGTAATACAACTAGTACTACCACTATACAACTAGGTACGTGCACGACATAGCATCGTAGGAACAAGAAACGGGAAGATCTTGTTTTGGGCGATTTATCTTTTTTTCAATCAACGTAGTATGAATAATATGATGTGGGGGCACCCATGAAGCTTATGTGGCTTGGTTGCATGGCTACAAAAGTTTAGAGAAAACTAAATAGATAATGTGTTTAGAGTGCACTCCACTAAACAGATATACTTTGGGTCATTGCAACGCACGGGCCGACACATCTATACCCCTATATAGTGTGTGAATAACTTTGAAAGTTGGTCGTTGGATGAATCCAATCCGACGGTACAAAGATGGAAAATCCGAGCACTACTGGCCATTGGATATCATCTACATTCCAATAGATTCTGCCACATGTAGAATCTAGAAGACTCCATGGTTGAACTTAACCATAATGCACAAACCTCAAAACACAAGCACTTCTCCTTTGTTCTAGAATCTTCCATATCTTAATTGCTCACACTTCTTTTTTCAAAATGAATTGTCACTATTTTTTTTTACTTTATTCTTTACAATGCACAATTCCATGAATCTTAAAATAGATTTTTTTTATAAACTAATTGATTTTGAACTAGATGAACGCTAAGAATTAAACGAACATCTACATCATGCATATATGACTCAAAGCTTACATGTTATAGTGTTATTTATTCATAATTTGGTTACCAAATCTCATGCGTGCAATCCATGTGTACCATACTAGTTGGTAGTACTAAGAAACAAATTCCGGGTTTGGCACGAGCTCGTACTGCGGGAGCACCACAAGGCCTGCCGCAGGAGTTACATTTCCCTCTCGGGGCCCACAGGACCGAGCTTCAGTGGCTTAGTGCATCGGCCTATGAGTCAATGACTGCAGGCCTTAAATGCGCCTGGCCCACATGTCATTCTCATGGTGGTGGCGTGGTTCACGACTCACTCGTTCGAGATGAACCGACCGATGGTGGCGCGGCCGTGGCAAGGGTGCCATAGCTGGGCGTCGGGGGGTTACGAGGTGTAGATGGCCACACTGGTGGGTACTCCCTGTAGTACAGAAGTACTCCAGCTGAAGATTGATGCCCCAGACGAAATGTGTCACAAGCACTGGATAAAATTCAATGGTGCGGGAGTATGTATCGGAGCACAGGAGCAGAGTAGGCAAAGCGCGTCCAATCGAGTGTGGCTGTGCTATAAACTTGATGCTCGCCGCATTTCAGGTGGCCCACATGTCATGCACACAAAGGCAGAGGGGCGGTGCGGCCGAGAGGGGTGAGGCGCATGTCAGGGGACGTGGTGCCGTTGGTTGGAGCGGCATCATGGGAATCGCGATTTGCAGTGGATGAGACGTGATGGTCGCCGTAGTTGAACTTCCATAGACAAGCTGGCATGTCTACGGACACATGCATTGCATACCGATCACTGGAAGGAGTAGTAGAGAAAGCTAGGCAGATAAATAGTTCCTTATAGTCAAGCGGACCCACGCTACTACTTGGTCCAAAGACATGCACACCATCGAAATAGTCCATCTATATCAATATACACAGAGAGGGAATAATTTTTTTACAAGAGAGGAAATAGTTCATCCATCCATAATGCCCTGCTGCTGGTGCAGCTTCTTCTTCTTCTTCTTCTTCTTCTTCTTCTTCTTCTTCTTCTTCTTCTTCTTCTTCTTCTTCTTCTTCTTCTTCTTCTTCTTCTTCTTCTTCTTCTTCTTCTTCTTCTTCTTCTTCTTCTTCTTCTTCTTCTTCTTCTTCTTCTTCTTCTTCTTCTTCTTCTTCTTCTTCTTCTTCTTCTTCTTCTAATTTCTGTGGGAGACGGCTTCACAATGAGCTCTCTGGACCTTGCAGCTATCTCAAAACTCACACGGGCATCGAGGGCAGCATATTTTATCCACTCATACATCAAGGGATAATTCTCTCATCCTGACGACCTTAACGCCAGCGTCTCGTCACCCTTCTGAAGATTTGTTCTGAGCACAAAATTTACTACGTCGAATAGGGATGGTGTTGGTTTATCACAATCTTCGACATGAATTTTTATTTTGGTTTGTACGTCAGCCATGCTTTTCAAATCAAGGTTGTACGGCTCCAACTTCTGTTTGTCCCCTGTGATGGCTGCCCCACAGAAGTATATGTCCTCCCGAGACAAGAAATCGTGAAGCTCACCTAGTATGGAGGGCGCATGCATGATGTAGTACACCAAAACATCATCTTCGAGGCACTGCTGAAGGACGGCGGCGCATTGGATCTTCCCAGTGGCACGCTCCGTGTACTCTGCGTCGAGACCGATGACCTTCATCTCCACCTTTTGGAGGGAGTTGGATACATTGTTGATCCACTTCCGAACAACCCTTGGGTGGTCGGTGACTGTGGCAACTATGCTCAACGAGCCTTCGACAAGGACATGTTGGACGCTAAAAACCTGCATCTCGATCTCTTTCACCATTTGGAACCGCTGGAATGGAGGGCTATGGTTTGGATAATTAGGATTAGATGGCTAGTCTAACTGAAGAAGATGATTATTTAAAGGGGCTTCGGAATTACTCCAGGAGGATGTGAAGAGGTTAAAACAATGTGAATGTAGTGTGGTTTGGATGCAAATGAAGATGAAGTAGTGAAGAAGACGAGGAAAATTGGTTCTGGATGGAGAAGTAAATGGGAGAAGTGGCCTACACGCAGTTGATTAGACGGCTAGGTAGACTAAACGAAAAGGCTACGCGGGTAGACTGAGGAGTGGTACCTGTCCCTATACGTGCCCACCCTTCTAGCGCTACATGTGCCGCTGGCTAGTTGATGTCACTCTTTTGAA
Source organism: Triticum aestivum (assembly GCF_018294505.1). Lineage (NCBI taxonomy): Eukaryota > Viridiplantae > Streptophyta > Magnoliopsida > Poales > Poaceae > Triticum > Triticum aestivum. Next base: position 154,857,299 of record NC_057803.1, on the reverse strand, counting down.
TCATCATGGCGAGACATTTTATGATTCCTTTTTATTTCTGCACCCCTCCTGACAGGTGGGACCTATGCAAACGGATAAAAAATGCATCGTAGCTGGTTCGGATGGATATTGGCGCGTGCGTGGGAGACACAACATTCTCTAGTTAAGGAATATGCGGTTATCCTCAAAAAAGAAAAGGCTTTCTTTGCGCTTCCACATGCACGAGAATTTGCTTCTGCTTGCAATATGGTTGATACCTGGAGGATGAAGTGAACCCAGAGGCATGCTAGCACGGGAGACCTATTTCCACTATACAGTACTATTGATGTTCCTACTACTACTCCTACTACTAGTAGTAGTACAACTGTGGTACACTTGATGGTAAAAATGTTATTCATCCGGTCCTCATAGTGAACTAACAAGACCCTGCGCCTGAGGTGACACCAGTCCAGGCAACGTGTTCGGGTTAACAAAGTCAGCCTCACCTTGTGCAATGTGCAGTCACTATCACCGCTGCTGTATAGCATGCATTGCCTCGTCTCCCTCAGCCTTCTCCCCCGTAAATCAAGCCCCCTAAACCCCACCTTCCAAACCCTAACTTCCAAACTCCCCCAGTGACATACTCGACCTCTGTTGTTCGTGTATGGATATGTTGAGCGCCCTGCGGCTGGCTGCATGCTCGAGGGACATGCACACGACCATCGTCGAAGCGAGGCCTAAGATTTTCAAGACACCCTGCTTGCTGCTATCTGGTCTTGCAAGATTTGCTTACCATGATACAGAGGCGTACATGATGCCCCTCAACTTCAATCCGATCTCCATTAGTTTCCTTGAACATGATCTGTTAGTTTCCTTGAAGAATTTGTTTGGGAGGACATAACATGATTACATAACATGCATGACATGGTAGTTTCCTGTGAAGAATCGATTGTGAGATAACATGAGTATAACCATGCATGGCACTTCTATATTTTCGAACCCATTATACATTTCCAAGTATTTTCCTCCCACTTCCAATAGGGACGTACCAATGCTGTTTCTTGCATTATCCTACTCATACTCTGAATAATGTTGATCTTACATTAACAATGCATGTCCTTTTTGATATGATGCGGTGTCCCTACAGTTACTTCCCTTTGTAATCACACCAGCTTTGCCAAAAACAGGGAAGCACAACTAGTTCCTCGCTCGATCATACGACGTCAAAATACTGATGATCATTCAGACACATGAGCCGAAAAAGTTATATTGCAAAAACCCCACTGTATACAAGCACCGTGAAATACGTGAGTATCCAGACAGGGGCTGTTACGTCTATGAGCAGGATACCAGCTTGTTGGGGCCTTCAGGATTTTTGAGTAGGAGGCGGCTAAACAGCCTTGGTTCACATTCTCTATTTCTCAGACTCAATTATCCGATTAACCAGGAGATCACCGTTGGCAAGGACCTTGATGACAGAGAGGCTCTATTTGCTATGGAAAACTGTGTCTATACGACGAGCCCTAGTAGTTCAGGAGAAAACTCCCCTGATTGTCAACGATACAGCCTGCAGCCAAAAGAAGGTGAGAATGACAAAGGCATCTGGATTAACTTTGATCCTTGGATGTGTCGAGGCCGACATGCGGTGAGTGGTTCAAGCCTTCAGGTTGATAGGTAATTGGGCTGTTGTGTCGAAAGGGTGGAGTACTGGTATCTCCGGATCACTGGTGGCTGAAGCGGGGCTGCAAATTATGATGGTGTTGGATCATCCCTCTTCGAATGAGTGGTTATCTTTGTTGCTTGTTCTAGATGGGTAGTTCTCTCTTTTGTTATGCATATTCCTTGTCATTTGTTCATCCTCATCCGCGTCACTCTTACTATGTAATAGTTGCCTCTATTTAGAATATCATTCTCGTCAGGATCACGAGAGTCTGAGCGCTGCAGATGGGTGCGTTTTGGTCGTGTAGCAAGACTTCTTATGTACTATGATGTCTTGTTGTTTATGTCAGTAGTAGTCACTAGTCGATGTTTCAAACTGTTTATTGTCTCGAACTGCTGGTGGGCTAAATGAGGGCATCACCATTCTCTAGTGTTCAGAGTATATCTCCTTTTTTCAAGTTACTAGCAAGATGCACGTGCGTTGCACGGAACATCAAGATCTTGTGGGAGAAAATGATGAACGAGGGAAGGCCTTATCTGCAAATGTGGAGAGGAGTGCGGGTAAATTGTCATACTTTCCTTCCTATCCATTAGATATAGATCAGACAACCTACATTTCAGGATGGCAGGCACAACATCATCACCAACTCTGATTTTTATAAAAGTATAGATATAGATATAGATATAGATAGATAATTTGAACTCAGTGTCTTTTCAATGATGTACACTTGTTTGGGCCAGTGAGGTGTCGTTCAATATGGGCCGAGTAGTAACGCAACGCTAAACAGGTCAATTATGACTCTCAGGCCGGGCTCTCAAAATATCCTCAAAAAAGGTCGGGCTCTCAAAAAATAAAGAATTGGGACTCTTGCGCGCCGACATGTTGGTGTCACCGGTGTTCTTGTGCGCTTGCGCGCCGAGAGCATATTGGCGCGTGTTCGAAATTCATGCTACCTTTTCATCCCCAAGCTCCCGCCCCTCCCCCACCTCTGGAATCTCGATTCCTACTCCAGTTCCCCCAAATCCCCCTCCCGTACTCCCTGTACTCAAGCGCACTATCATGTCTCCGGTCAACGTGGATCTCCAAGCCGGAGATCCCGAGGTCTGTCCTGCCCTCGGGCTCTGCGTGCTGTCGCTCAACAGTGGCATGGCGACGCTTGACGACCAATTTGCTGGCAAATTGCTGATGGTAACCATCAACGGTGACCGACCTCCCGTTTCGCCGGACGACCTTGTCAAAGCTCTTGGCATTGGGCACGTCATCCAAATAAGTGACTTGCTCGTCGAAGTCTGTCCACCACCTACTGATTTCTTCTTCAGGTTCCGGACAACTTTCGACTGTAGTCATGTGTTCAAATCTTCCCGGTGTTTGTTCTGTGATGGCGCGCTGGTGAGCTTTGTTCGGTGGCACCCAGGATGGGGCTCGGTGCCCTCTGAGCTTGAGTTTTTAACAAAGCCTACCTTCCATGGCATGCCTCGACGTGCTTGGAATAGCGAGTCCATGAATGAGCTTATCAATGACCTTGGAGGTGAGCTCGTAGGTATGTTTGTTCCTCCAGACAGTTGGGCTCTGACGGTTATGGCATGGATGAAGAAGTCGTCCACCATACCGAAGGTGATTGGTGTTGAGATACCGGTGCAGGAACCGGGGTCGTACTATTCGTCGCCTCTAAGGCCGCCGCGGACCACGTTAGGGATGTACCTGTATCGAGTGTTCGTGCATGTCGAAGAAGTGGTCAATCCATCAATTGAAGTCCTGCCGCCGCCACTGGTGCCCGGGTCCGTCGGCGATGTCCATTACAGGAGTCAACGTCAGACTTTCCCAGTGTTTCTCAGAACGATGGATGGCACAGGGCCTACTCCATCACGCGGCGGAGGCCACTGCTTCTTTTGGAGAAGAGGCAGGGCTGGCTGCCTGGATGTGCTCTAATTTGAGGTAACGACTGAATCTTGTTAGATACTAGTTAAATCCGAGCTATGGGTGTGAAGCACTAATGTGCCAGTACATTTGATTGTGACTTGTTCTATTTTTTACCTAAACTTTTTTAGAAAGGGTTGTACATCAACTTAATGTTCTAGCAGAACTTATATATTGTGTTGTCTGTCTGTATTCTTTGCACAACATTCAAGATATTTCCCCGTCATTGATAAAGACGATGAACCGTTATATACAAGTTCGTTGGTTTCAACATAGCCCTACCCGTAGCGATCCACTGCTTCCACCCTGTTTGTGCCGCCTGCACGAAATATTTGTATGCAAGTTCAGTGTGCTATGATGTTCTATATGATTGTGTTAATTAACTATATAAGGTTTTACTAAGCATCATCAATGCATATGGCTGAAAGATGTATTTACGAGCATCGACCGATGGGTCTCTCTCTCTCTCTCACACACACACGCAAACACACACACGCAAACACACACACACACGCACAAGTGGGACCCATTGAATTATTTCTTCGCTCGTGACAACTTTTAATTAGGTTCCACTGTACTCTAACTTCATTCTTAAGTTATTAATTGAGCTCGGTGACTTCAAGAAGTTCTAAAGAAGCCTTGTTTGGGCTTTTCCGGCATCGCTGAATGTGGGCTGAGTAGCCATATAAGGTTGTACAGTACTACACAGGCCTTTTTTTCAACATCAGCAATGCAACTGTGCCGACTGTTGTACACAATATCCGGGTCAACTTGTTATTCTCCGCCCCGCTGGGCTGCAAATCTTTCCTAGGAGGTATGCATTAGGCTTAACAAGAAAATGGGCTTTAAGAAATAATAAATGAGATGTAATTATAAAAACTGGGCAGTAAGTATAAAAAAATGCACTAAACACATAATTAGTTTTAAAAATATATTATTTTTGGAATTTGAAAATTTTAATTTCATTACTTGTTGCGCGTGCAATATTTTGTTGGATTTTTACGTAATACGAATTTATTTTGAAATTATATTTAATCTGACTAGAAATTTTGGGATAAAAATATTTCCGATCCCATCAATATGTGGGAAATTTTATTGAATTCTGTTTTGAGCGGTTGGTTGAAATTATTAATCATTGTCCTAGCTAGAAAATGGGCTGTACTTTTAACAAAGTGTAAATGGGCTGTAGTAAATTCCATTAGAATTCAAAAATGGGTTGTACATTCTTATAAATCACAAATGGGCTATATGTTCTCTGCCACACACTTGTGGGACTACTAAGTTGACGCGTCCCTAAAATACAAAAACTAAGTTGACGTGTATGCAAGGCTTTGTCAACTTATGGTGAACACACGGTTCTAGCAGCAGTGGCCGTTGGATGTCCATCCAACGGATGTCGTGCTTCTTCTTCAATCTTGGATATTCTTGCTTCAGCCGCCAAAAAAATGATTCCTCCCCCTGACATCTGGGGCGCACCGTTTCAGAGGCTGACCTATGGGCCTACTAAGTTAATGCGTACCAAGGGCTTTGTCAACTTAGTCAATATAAACGATTCTAGCTGCAGTGACCGTACGATGTCCATCCAACGGCCGTCGTGCTTCTTCAACCTCTAGTCTTCTTGCTCCAGCCACACAAAGCAGCACCGGTCGTGCCGCCTGATCCTGCCTCCCATGGACGGTTGTGCTGCCGCGGAGGTCTCACCGCCCCCTACTACTCCCACCGCTGGCCAGGCCATCCCTCCACTCACCTACACCCCCTGTTATTCTGCGGCAATGGCAACCTCACACCGAAGCCGAACCAGTGAACCCCCGTACTCCTCTCCGCGTGGGCATCCACTGCCGCATCTTCCCCGGCTCTGCGTAGTCCCGTTGCTAGGCCTCGTCGCCGTCCACCACCTTGTTGCTCTCGGCGCGGCGTGGTCAATGTGGTCAACGAACGAATTCCATCGGAAGTGTACTGTATGTATAGAGGCTGACAGATGGGTCCACGGTCGCAGCAAGGAAGTACCTTCTTATTACACGGAAAATAATGATTCCTCCACCTAACAGTAGGGACCCACCGGATGGGCTACCGTATTTTGCAAAAAAATGTTTTCCCGCCTGACTGCTGGGACCCACCAGTTACATCTTCACACGCAAGGAAGTTCATCCATATTACGGGCAAAAAATGATTCGCCCCCTGACTACTAGGACCCACCAGCTACATCTTCGCACACAAGGAAGTGCCTGACTGTCGGGACCCACCTAGTCGAAGCGTACATAGCATTGTCATTCTGGTCGCGAACGTGTACGCACATACTGGTCGATTGGTTTATCTGCATGCTGCAGCGATGAATCATGGCCGTGTAAGGAAGGGCACGTGTTATAGTAGAGGCGCGCACGTGTCGTAGTAGAGGCGTGCACGTAGCATGTCACGCGGTCCCGTTAATATCGTGTACACGTACATACAGCGACCAGAATGGAAGAAAGTAAATACGACCACGTACGTACATATGGGCGGTGTCTCGAACGCCTACTCGCGCATACGTGCGGCCAGGGCTCGTGTACATGGCTAGGTCGGAATGGAGAAACTGCGTCGTCGTGTTCATCAGGAGGCAACGGAATGCGTCGTGTTCATCGGGAGGCAACATCATACGTCGTGTTCATCAGGAGCCAACCGGCTTGGACGGAACAGATGATCCAAACGAGGCCTGGCGTACCGCAGAACGGAGGAAACGGGCTTGTTCGACCGGCCACAGTCGAAATGGGATCCTATTCATCGGGAGGGTCTAGCGTACCGCAAAACGGAGGAAACAAACTTCTCTTGGACCTTCTACGGTCGAAATGGGGTCCTGTTGATCGGGAGGGGTGTGGCGTACCGCAAAATGGAGGAAACGAACTTGTGTTGGAGCGCTACAGTCGAAACGGGGGTCCTGTTCATCGGGTGGGGTGTGGCGTACCGCAAAACGGGACTCCACGAGATACTGTTCATCTACACCGTCGACTGCCTCCACGGGGTACTGTTCATCCACCGTCGACCTCCTCCAGCCTCCACCTGCGACTGTTCATCCATGGGCACCTGTTCATCCAGCCCCCACCGCTCTTCCACCGCTACTGTACAACCAGCCCTCTCCACGGGGTCCTGTTCAACCACCCCTCCACGGGCTACTGTTCAACCAACCCTCCACTTGCCACTCTTCAACCAGCCCTCTCCATGGGGTCCTGTTCATCCAGCCCTCCAGCGGCTACTGTTCAACCAGCCCTCCATGGGGGCATCCTGCTCATCCAGCCCTCCACGGGGTCTTGTTCATCCACCCCAACCGGCTCGATCTATCGGGGTCCTCTTCATCCAGCGGCAACACCACGGGGTCCTGTTCATCCAACCCCCCATCGGGAACTGTTCATCCAAACCCCTCCAACAACGCTAACTGTTCATCAAGGGAAGGAGGTAGCAAGGTTCGATCGGCTTCAGTTAGCAGCAGTAGTGAAGGAATCACTAAGGTTCAGCTAAAAGCAAGGGATCGATCGCTTGGGTTCAGTAACGTACCTAGTGCAATCACTCGGGTTCAGTTAGAGCCCAACGCCTCGCTCGGCTTCAGTTAGAGTGCAACGCCTCGCACACACGCGCGTACGTGTGCGAGAGAAACGCGCAAACCTCCGTGCATCGCTCGGCCCCGACCACCCATCGTAACCGGGAACTCCCCGATATTTTCCTCGCCCTCACTTCTAACATGGTTTTTTCCATCATGTATGGCCCAAAGAATGTCATGCAGCTGCGTATCCGACCCGCCCAGGACGAAAAGCCCATTTTCTGTCATGATTTTTTGTCATAGAAGTAGGAGCCCACCACATTTATGGTGATACTGGGTTTTGTCACAATCATAGAAGTGTCATAAGCATGACAGAAAAAAAATTTGTTTGGCCCAAAATGTCACGCATGTGTCTTTTTTGCAGTGTGTGTCCGAACGTCGTAATCGTACCTTATTGGATATGGTGCGTTCTATGATGTCTCTTGCCGATCTACCACTATCGTTTTTTGGTTATGCATTAGAGACAACTACATTCACTTTAAATAGGGCACCATCTAAGTCTGTGGATATGACACCGTATGAACTGTGGTTTGGCAAGAAACCTAAGTTTTCGTTTCTTAAGGTTTGGGGCTGCGATGCTTATGTCAAAGGCTTCAGCCGGAAAAGCTCGACAAATGCGTCTTCATAGGATACCCAAAAGAGATGGTTGGGTATATCTTCTATCTCAGATCTGAGGGCAAAGTGTTTGTCGCTAAGAACGGTTCCTTTCTCGAGAAAGAATTTCTCTCGAAAGAGTTTCTCTCGAAAGAGTTTCTCTCGAAAGAGTTTCTCTCAAAAGAATTGAGTGGGAGGAAGATAGAACTTGATGAGGTTATTGAACCTTTACTTCAACCAGAGAGTAGTGTAGCATAGAAAGATGTTTCTGTGGCACCTACGTCAATTGAAAAGGAATCTAATGATGATGATCATGAAGCTTCGGATCAAGTTACTATCGAACCTCGTAGGTCGACAAGGGTACGTATAGCTTCTGAGTGGTATGTTAACCCTGTCTTAGAGGTCAGGTCGGACGACAACGGTGAACCTATGAGCTATGGAGAAGCGATGGTGGGCCCGGATTCCAACAAATGGCTAGGAGCCATTAAATCCGCGATAGGATCCATGTATGAGAACAAAGTATAGACTTTGGTGGACTTGCCCGATGGTCGGCAAGCCATTGAGAATAAATGGATCTTTAAGAAGAAGACAGATGCTGATGGTAATGTCACCATTTGTGAAGCTCAACTTGTCGCAAAGAAGTTTCCGACAAGTTCAAGGAGTTGACTATGATGAAACTTTCTCACTCATAGCGATGCTAAAGTCTGTTGGAATTATGTCAGCAGTTGCTGCATTTTCAATTACGAAAACTGGCAAAGAGATGTCAAAACAAAGTTTCCTTCATGGTTTCCATGAGGAAAGGTTGTATGTGATACAACCAGATGGTTTTGTCGATCCTAAGGATGCTAAAAGGTATGCAAGCTCCAGCGATCCTTCTATGGACTCGAGCAATCATTTCGGAGTTGGAACATAAGCTTTGATGAGGTGATCAAAGCTTTTGGGTTTGTACAAAGTTTGCAAGGAACATGTATTTACCAGGAAGTGAGTGGGAGCACTACAAAATTTCTGATAAGTATATGTGGATGACATATTCTTGATCAAAAGTGATGTAGAATTTCTGAAAAGCATAAAGGGTTGTTGGAAAGGAGTTTTTCAAAGGAACACCTGGGTAAAGCTTCTTACAAATTGGGCATCAAGATCTATAAGAGATAGATCAAGACACCTGATAAGACTTTCACAGAGCACATACTTTGACAAGATTTTGAAGGAGTTCAAAATGGATCAGTCAAAGAAGGAGTTCTTGCCTGAGTAGTAAGGTGTGAAGTTGAGTGAGACTCAAAGCTCGACCACGACAGAAGAAAGAGAAAGGACGAAGGTCATCCCCTATGCCTTATCCATAGGCTCTATACGGTATGCCATGCTATGTACCGCACCTGATATGTGCCTTGCCACGTGTCTGGCAACGGGGTACGAGAGTGATCCAAGAGTGGATCATTGGATAGCGGTCAAAACTATCCTTGGAGGAATAAGGACATGTTTATCGGTTATGGAGGTGATAAAGAGTTCGGCGTAAAGGGTTACGTCGATGCAAGCTTTAACACCTATACGAATGACTCTGAGTAGCAAACCGGATACGTATAGTGGAGCCACCATTTGGAATAGCTCCAAGTGAAGCGTGGCAGTAGCATCTAAAATATGACATAGATATTTGCAACGTACACGCGGATCTGAATGTGGTAGACCTGTAACACCCTTGATGCGACTATATCTCCCACGTGTCGAGGCACGACTTAGAGGCATAATCGCATTGAAGGCATATGTCGCAAGTTAGGCAATCTTCACAACATCCCATGTAACATAGATAATAAAAGGGGAGATAACATAGTTGGCTTACACTCGCCACGTCAATCAAGTACATAAATAACATCAACCAAACACTCATGGCCCGACTACGGCGCCAAATAGAAGAACAACCCAACATGCGACACGGTCCCGATCACCCCCAAAAGGGCACCACTACTGATCATCAGGAAAGGAAACATAGTATCGCTGAGAGTCCTCATCGAACTCCCACTTGAGCTCGAGCGCGTCACCTGGAGCGGAATCATCAGGCCCTGCATCTGGTGTAATAGTAATTTGTGAGCCATAGGGACTCAGCAATCTCGCACCCTCGCGATCAAGACTATTTAAGCTTATAGGTAAGGCAAGGTAAATATGTATGTGGAGCTGCAGCGAGCGACTAGCATATATGGTGGCTATCCTGTTCGCAAAAGAGAGCGAGAAGAGGAGGCAAAGCGCGAGCGAGAAACTAGAGAGCAACCTGCGCAAACATTACTCCAACATCGTGTCCACTTCCCGGACTCCGCCGAGAAGAGGCCATCACGGTAACACACTCAGTTGATTCATTTTAATTAAGTTAAGGTTCAAGTTATCTACAACCGGACATTAACAAATTCCCATCTTCCCATAACCGCGGGCACGGCTTTCGAAAGTTCAAATCCCTGCAGGGGAGTCGCAACTTAGCCCATGACAAGATCTCACGGTCAACGAAGGAATAGACCTCCTCCCGAGACATTCCGATCAGACTCGGTACCTCGGTTCTTCAAGACACTTCGACAGGTTAAAACAAGACCAGCAACACCGCCCGAATGTGCCGACAAATCCCGATAGGAGCTGCACATATCTCGTTCTCAGGGCACACTCAGATAGGTCAAGCTACGAGTAAAACCAACCCTCGAGTTTCCCCGAGGTGGCCCCGTAGGCTGCCCGGTTCGGACCAACACTCAGAGGAGCACTGGCCCGGGGGGGGGGGTTAAATAAGATGACCCTCGGGCTCCGGAAACCCAAGGGAAAAAGAGGCTAGGTGGAAAATGGTAAAACCGCCCCTCTAGCCTTCCACGCTTTACCAAGTATATAGATGCATTAAGATAACAAGATAATATAATGCTATCCCAACAAGGAAATAAATGTTCCAACAAGGAACGACCTCCAATCTTCACCTGCAACTAGCAACGCTGAGCAAAGCGGTAACATAGCCAATCAACGGTTTGCTAGGACATGGCGGGTTAGAGGTTTGACATGGCAATTTGGGAGGCTTGAAAGAAAGTGGTAGGCATCGTAGCATTGGCATAGCAAAAGAGCGAGCAATCTAGCATAGCAAAGATAGTAGTGATTTCGAGGGTATGATCATCTTGCCTGCAAAGTTGTCAGAGTTGACTGGACCCTCGAAAGAAAACTCAACGGGCTCCTCGTTAGCGAACTCATCTCCCGGCTCTACCCAAACAAGACAAACAAGCAACAAGGACACAATCAACCACGTGCACAACTCAAACAACATGATGCAAAGATGGTATGCTATGCGGGGTGCGATGCGGGATGCATATGCAAGATTTGACAAGGGATGCATGAACCTCGCCTCAACTTGGAAATCCAAATATGCCACTGGAAAGATGAGATGAAATCACTTGAAAACGATATAAAGAACGTCGGAATCGGAGTTACGGTTTGGAAAAGGCAAGCAATTCAAATATGACACCGGTCTGCGATTTACAGCAAGTAGCCATCCAAATGCAAAGAGATGAACATGCTACATCACTCAAACATGGCATCAAAATACATGGCAGCGATGCATTCAAGATGCTTAACAAAAGTCTAGCACTGAGCTACGGCCAAATCATCCATTAACAGGTTCAAACAAGCATGGCAAAAATGCATATGACAAACAAATCTCACACTTAGTGAAATTAACACTTGTCTGGAATTTCAGATCAGGTAGCACTCTTCGGAGCAACAAAACTATATGCTACAGGACCTAAACATGGCAAAGTAAAGCATGGCATGGAGCTACTCAAAGAGCTTAACAAAAGTCCCTTAGTGACCTTGAGCCAAAAGGGATCAGAAAATACAATTGCAAGCATGTGAACATGGCAATAACATAATCGGTTCTCAGACTTAGTGAAAACTGGAGCATGCTGAAAACAGATATCAAGTAGGCATGTTTACGAGCTCGATGCTCTCACTACGGAGCAAGTCATGACAAACTAAGCATACACCCATCAACAATACACAAAGTGCAAGCTAGACATGGCAAGAACAATAACATAGCATGCACGGATCAACTACAACATCACCGGCAAAATCGCTAACAAGTAGACAATCTGCCCAGATTCAAGAAGTAGCAAAAGTAGAGCTTGATTGACTCAAGCTAGGGTGCTCCATAATTGCAAACAAAGACATGGATGGATAGAGCACTACAAGATTAACAAAACATCCTTACTGATCATCCTCAAAAGAGGCACAGATCACTAGGAAACAACAAGAACATATGGCCATATGAGATAAACAGATCAAGGACTTAGTGGAAATGCTAAGTCCCTGAAATCAGCATTATCAAGTGCCTCACTTTGCAAGCTTGTGCTAGTCACCACACCCATCACGAAAATACATGGGTTGCACCTCTGGAAAGATGGCAAACCCTTAACAAAACATATATAGAGCTCATGGGCATATCATGCACACAATAATCATGGCAAAAATGACAAATATCTAAATGGAGCAGCAGATCTGACAATTATCTCAAGTAGCCCTCTTCTAACAGCATTTTGGGCATTAAGATGAACTCAAATGAAAATGATGCAATGGAATGAAATGATGTACTCTCTGAGATGAACATTTTGATATGCTATATGCCCAAAACGGAGCTACGGATGCAAAGTTATAGCATGATGAAGATGGGCACATGAAAAAGGGTTTCGGGCAAAAAGTCAACCCAAACGGATCTAGATCTGAGATCTGGCGGCACGCTCCCTGAGGTTCGCCGGAGATGCACTGTAGCTAGTCGGAGCTTGCTCGAGCTCGCCGGAGCAGGGGCTTGCCGGAGAGGAGGAGGGGCCGGCCGGGGAGGCGCCGGCGACGAGGTCGGCGAGGTCGGAGGCGCCGGGCGTGTGGTGGCCGGCGAGGCGGCCGACGGGCGAGGTGGCGCGGCGGGTGGTGTCGGGTGGCGGGGCAGCGCGCGGAGGAGAGGACCGGCGTGGGGCGCGGTGGAGGCGCGGCCCGGGAGGCGGTGGAGGAGGGCCGGCCTCGGGCCCGAGCAGGCCTCGGCGGGAGTGGCGCGGCGTTGCCACGTGGCGGCGCGGGGGTGGCTGGCAGCAGCGTGTCCGGCACCGGCGGACAATGTATGGCGCGCGGAGGATCAGATCTAGGGTTTCGGGAGGGAGGAGAAGAAGATTTCGGAGGGGGTCTATATATAGGCATAGAGGGAGCTAGGAGAGTCCAAATGAGGTGCGGTTTTCGGCCACGCGATCGTGATCGAACGATCTAGATGATGGAGAAGGTTTAGGTGGGTTTTGGGCCAAATTGGAGGGGTGTTGGGCTGCAACACACACGAGGCCTTTTCGGTCCCTCGGTTAACCGTTGGAGTATCAAACGAAGTCCAAATGGTACAAAACTTGACAGGCGGTCTACCGGTAGTAAACCAAGGCCGCTTGGCAAGTCTCGGTCCAATCCGAAAATGTTTAATCCCCACACACGAAAGAAAGCTAGAAATGACCACCGGAGGAGAACGAAGCGCCGGAGTGCAAAATGGACAACAGGGAAAATGCTCGAATGCATGAGATAAACACGTATGCAAATGCAATGCACATGAAGACATGATATGAGATGCATGACAACGACAACAACACACGGAGACAAAAACCCGAACCCGAGAAAATAAAATAACTTAACGCCAGAAACGGCAAGAGTTGGAGTACAAATTGGGAAAGTCATATCCGGGGTGTTACAACACTCCACCACTACGAAAGGATCTCGTCCCAAGATCTAGGACTGAAAGAACGCCGGGTATTCAGAACGGAGGTGATCCTCGCGTTCCCAGGTAGCTTCACGGTTGGAATGGTGTGACCACTTGACTTTGAGGAATTTGATTGACTTGTTGTGAGTCTTGCGTTCAGTCTCTTCAAGAATAGCAACTGGATGCTCACGATAAGAGAGATCTTCTTGGAGCTCAATGTCCTCGAAGTTGACGGTGCGGTCGGGAGTCTTGAAGCACCTTCGAAGCTGAGAGACATGGAACACATCATGAACATTTGCAAAGTTTGAAGGAAGCTCGAGTTGATAGGCGAGATCGCCTCTCTTGCTGACAATCTTGAAAGGTCCCACGTATCTAGGGGCAAGCTTCCCTTTGATACCGAAACGACGAGTACCTTTCATAGGAGAGACGCGGAGGTAAACATGATCTCCGATCTCGAAAGCCAAATCACGGTGCTTACTATCATAGTAGCTCTTCTGGCGGGATTGGGCTGCTTTGAGGTTATCTCGAATGACTTTGCACATTTCCTCTGCCTCTGTGATTAAGTCATTACCCAAAAGCTGACGTTCACCGGTTTCAGACCAGTTGAGAGGGGTACGACACTTCCTGCCATACAGAATTTCAAATGGGGCCTTGCCCGAACTTGCTTGAAAACTGTTGTTGTAGGAGAATTCAGCATAAGGAAGACAATCCTCCCACTTCATGCCGAAGGAGATCACACAAGCCCTGAGCATATCTTCAAGAATCTGGTTGACACGCTCGACTTGACCGCTAGTTTGAGGATGGAAAGCTGTGCTGAAGCGGATGTTGGTGCCCATGGCCTTCTGAAAAGAATCCCAAAACTTGGAGGTAAAGATGCTGCCACGGTCTGAAGAGATCACTTGTGGAATACCGTGCAGAGAGACAATTCGAGAGGTATAGAGTTCCGCCAATTGAGCTGCAGTGATTGACTCTTTGATAGGCAGAAAGTGAGCCACTTTGGTGAGTTTGTCGATGACAACGAATATAGCATCATTGCCACGCTTGGACTTTGGAAACCCAGTCACGAAGTCCATTTCAATGTGGTCAAACTTCCATTCTGGAATGGCAAGAGGTTGGAGGAGACCAGCTGGCCTTTGGTGTTCTGCCTTCACTCTTCTGCAGACATCACATTCATTCACGAACTGAGCAATCTCGCGCTTCATTCGAGTCCACCAATAAGCCTGCTTGAGGTCCTGATACATCTTCGTGCTCCCAGGGTGGATGGAGAGGAGAGAATTGTGAGCCTCGTTCATGATCACTTTACGAAGGTCACCTTTGGGCACAACAATACGATCCTCGAAGAAGAGAGTATCCTTGTCATCAAGGCGGTAGCACTTGTACTTGGGTTGACTCTTGGCAATCCCAATCTTCACCTTTTTCACCATAGCATCAAGAAGCTGGGCTTGGCGAATCTGGTCTTCCAAGGTAGGAGAGACTTGAAGGTTGGCGAGGAAACCTTGAGGAACAACTTGCAGATTAAGTTTGCGGAAAGCTTCACAAAGCTCGGGTTGATAAGGCTTGAGAATCAGACTGTTGCAATAAGCCTTCCTGCTCAATGCGTCAGCAATCACATTGGCCTTGCCTGGAGTATACTCGATACTCGGATTATACTCTTGAATCATTTCGACCCATCGAGTTTGCCTGAGGTTGAGATTAGGCTGAGTGAAGATGTACTTGAGACTCTTGTGATCAGTGAAAATGTCCACTTTTCTTCCCAATAAGAGATGTCTCCAAGTCAAAAGAGCATGCACAACTGCCGCCAACTCGAGATCATGAGTGGGGTAGTTCTTCTCATTGGCCTTCAACTGGCGAGATGTATAAGCAACAACTTTCTTCTCTTGCATCAATACTGCGTCAAGACCTTGGAGAGAGGCATCACAAAAGACCTCGTACGGCTTGGATTCATCAGGCGGAGTCAGAACTGGAGCAGTGATCAATTTCTCTTTCAAAGTGTTGAAAGCAATGTCATACTCCGAAGACCAAACGTACTTGACGTGCTTCTGAAGAAGATTTGAGAGAGGCTTCGTGATCTTAGAAAAGTTTTCAATGAATCTTCAACAATAGCTTGCGAGACCGAGGAAGCTACGGAGTTGCTTCACGTTCTGAGGAGGTTCCCAATTCACAATTGCAGACACCTTCTCAGGATTCATGGCAATGCCCCTGGCAGAGATGATATGACCAAGATAGAGAACCTCATCGAGCCAAAATTCGCACTTGGAGAACTTGGCGTAGAACTGGTGTTCTCTCAACTTATCGAGAACCAAACGCAAGTGCTTGGCATGATCTTCCTTGTTCTTCAAGAAAACCAGAATGTCGTCAAGATAGACCAAAACGAAGTCATTGGTGTAGGCGTTGAAGATGAAGTTCATTATGCGAGAGAACGTCGAAGGAGCGTTGACGAGGCCAAAAGACATGACAGTGTATTCATATGAACCATAGCTTGTCCTGAAAGCCGTCTTGGGAATATCTTGCTCACAGATTTGAATCTTATGATAACCCATACGGAGATCAAGCTTGGAGAATACTTGGGAACCTTTGAGTTGTTCGAACAGCTCATTGATGTTGGGAAGTGGGTATTTGTTCTTGATGGTCTTCTTGTTCAATGGACGGTAATCAACACAAAGTCGGTCCGTTCCATCCTTCTTCTTTGCAAAAAGAACACCACAACCCCACGGAGAAGAACTAGGCCGGATGAGACCCATTCTCTCTTGAATATCGCGTTGCTTCTTCAGCTCCTTCAACTCTTCAGGTCCGAGCTTGTAAGGACGCTTGCACACTGGTTCCTTGCCGGGCTCAAGATCAATAACGAATTCAACTGGCCGGTGCGGAGGCATTCCTGGAAGCTCTTCTGGAAAGACGTCTTGATATTCGCAAACGACTGGAATTTGTGAGATAGCATCCGGTTCACCTTTCTCATTGAGAGAAAACAGACGGATAGTATCATCACGAGCGGCAAAGACAATTACATCCTCAGACGAATGAGTCAATTGAATCTGCCTGGCTGCAAAATCAAGCTGAGCCTTGTGCTTAGAAAGCCAATCCATCCCGAGAATAAGATCAATATCCGAGTTACCAAGAACCATCGGGGAAGAAATGAACTTGTAGTCGCCCAATGTGATAGTAACATCTGGCACCTGCAGACTTGCACTCAAACGTTTGCCAGGAAAAACGATATCCATTTGTTTACCCAAATGAGAAGAAACGAACTCATGCTTGGTAAAAAATGGCTTCGACATGAAACAATGCGATGCACCAGTGTCAAAAAGGACTCTTGCGGGAATATCGTTAATAGAAAGGTTACCCATGATGACATCTGACGAATCCTCTTCCTGAGCTGCATTCATCAAGTTGACCTTGGCATGCTTGGGGTTATGCTTGACCACAGTTGTACTTGCCGATCTTACAGGAGGAGGAGGAGGAAGACGCCTCTGATTGAAACACTTGTTGGCACTTGTTGCACGTGACCTCTGAAAGCGGACGGTGGTACGGAGCACTCGATCTTGGAGCTTGAGACGAAGTCTTGTTCTGAAAGCCAGGGTTGGGGGGGTGGGAATATCCACTGCCACCTTTGCTCTTCTGCTGATACGGCTGACAGAACGGAGGAGGAGGAAGCCAATACTTCTGCTGCTTGGCCACTTGAGTAGAGGAAGAAGGAGTAGCATCTCTGACTCGCTTCTTGGAAGCATCACACCTCAATTGAGCAGCCTCTTGCTTCAATGCCATGTTGTAGAACTCATCGTACCTCAAGGGCTCAAAGAGAACAAGAGCTAGCTGAATTTCTTCTCTGAGACCACCCCTGAACTGGTATATCATGCTCTTCTCCTCAGGGACGTCCTTCTTAGCAAAGCGGGCGAGCTTCTGAAACAACTTGTTGTAGTCATAGACAAACAAAGAGCCTTGCTTCAGGTTGCGGAATTCCTCACGCTTACTTTCAACCATGCTCTGAGGGATATGGTGAGCTCTGAAATCTTGACGGAATTCATCCCAAGTGATAACACGTTCACCTCTGGAATCCTTGTATTACTGGAACCATTCTGCAGCTTGATCTTTGAGTTGGAAGGAAGCGAACTTGACAAAGTCCTCAGGCTTGACGTTACTGCACTCGAAATGCTTGCACAGATCCACAAGCCAATCGTCAGCATCAGTTGCCTCAACACAATTGCTGAAAGTCTTTGGCCCGTTAGCAAGGAACTGGTTGAGTGTAGCAGAGTGATTCAGATTGTTGCCTTGGTTCCCTTGGTTGCCTTGATTGCGCTCTTGAAGAATTTGCATGATCAACTGTGTGTTTGCATTGGTTGCGGCCATCACAGCTTGCCATGCCTCCGGAGGAGGTGGTGGCGGTGGCGGATCAGGATTCGGAGTCGTGGGCGTTGGAGGAGCCATCCTAAAGAGGTTGACATCCATTAGCACATTGATAGACAAATATTGAAGCTGAATCCAACGGAATGAAAATTGCAACATATAGTCTTCACATCCGAACAAAATGAACGAATGCATTCCTCTTGAAATGGTCACATATCCATAAATTGAGAAGCCACGTAGAATTAAGGTAGAGAAATAAATCAACAAGGTACGGATCAAGAACGAATAATCGGTAAGAAATCCCAATCTCAAACCAATATCCGTGGAAGAAGAACTAGAGCTACGAGAATTCCCACCTATGAAACTCCCGAACCTTTCCGGTTATGCAATCAGGTGTTGGGGATACAGGGGAAGCATAATATCTCACCCAAATCTAGCAAATCCTACATCCAGCTGTATCCATCCTTCAACACATAACCGAGAAAAACTTCGGAAACCATCTACCTCAACCTTCGAAAAGCATCCGTTATACAAGTTATGGCGATACTCCCGAACTCCCGCCCCAGTACTGGGTGGCGTCGAGGTTATCTCACCAACGAACTGCATAAAAGAGATTTTCGATGTCGGCGTACTAAACTCAGGTATTCCAGAACTGCAACGATAAAATTATGACGACAACACCTCAGAGCTCAACTCCCCGGGACACTTCCACAAAACCCCTGACAGGAGGCACCAAGACAATGTTCTCATCATAAAACCATCGGAACGATTCCAAGATACCCGCGTGATCCTAAATTTTTTTAGTGAAATTTGAGAAGAGAAGAGTCAAAACTCTACGTCAGGATGCCTTACCAGAGCGATGGGGAGACTGGGAAGTAAAAAGAATTCCTAAACTCTCCGATATATAATTCCTAAATGACTCAAAACATTTTTCTAGACACAACTCGGCTGCTAAAACGATCAAGCAATGGGGCTCCTAAGGTCGGGGAAGGCTCTGATTACCAACTTGTAACACCCTCGATGCGACTATATCTCCCACGTGTCGAGGCACGACTTAGAGGCATAATCGCATTGAAGGCATATGTCGCAAGTTAGGCAATCTTCACAACATCCCATGTAACATAGATAATAAAAGGGGTTATAACATAGTTGGCTTACACTCGCCACATCAATGAAGTACATAAATAACATTACATCAACCAAACACTCATGGCCCGACTACGGCGCCAAAATAGAAGATCAACCCAACATGCGACACGGTCCCGATCACCCCCAACAGGGCAGCACTACTGATCATCAGGAAAGGAAACATAGTATCGCTGAGAGTCCTCGTCGAACTCCCACTTGAGCTCGAGCGCGTCACCTGGAGCGGAATCATCAGGCCCTGCATCTGGTGTAATAGTAATCTGTGATCCACAGGGACTCAGCAATCTCGCACCCTCGCGATCAAGACTATTTAAGCTTATAGGTAAGGCAAGGTAAATATGTATGTGAAGCTGCAGCAAGCGACTAGCATATATGGTGGCTATCCTGTTCGCAAAAGAGAGCGAGAAGAGGAGGCAAAGCGCGAGCGAGAAACTAGAGAGCAACCTGCGCAAACATTACTCCAACACCGTGTCCACTTCCTGGACTCCGCCGAGAAGAGTCCATCACGATAACACACTCAGTTGATTCATTTTAATTAAGTTAAGGTTCAAGTTATCTACAACCGGACATTAACAAATTCCCATCTGCCCATAACCGCGGGCACGGCTTTCGAAAGTTCAAATCCCTGCAGGGGAGTCCCAACTTAGCCCATGACAAGATCTCACGGTCAACGAAGGAATAGACCTCCTCCCGAGACGTTCCGATCAGACTCGCTACCTCGGTTCTTCAAGACACTTCGACAGGTTAAAACAAGACCAGCAACACCGCCCGAATGTGCCGACAAATCCCGATAGGAGCTGCACATATCTCGTTCTCAGGGCACACTCAGATAGGTCAAGCTACGAGTAAAACCAACCCTCGAGTTTCCCCGAGGTGGCCCCGCAGGCTGCCAGGTTCGGACCAACACTCAGAGGAGCACTGGCCCGGGGGGGGGGTTAAATAAGATGACCCTCGGGCTCCGGAAACCCAAGGGAAAAAGAGGCTAGGTGGCAAATGGTAAAACCAAGGTTGGGCATTGCTGGAAAAGCTTTAATCAAGGCGAACTATCAAGGGGTTCCCATTATAACCCAACCGCGTAAGGAACGCAAAATCCGGGAACATAACACCGATATGACGGAAACTAGGGCGGCAAGAGTGGAACAAAACACTAGGCGAGAGGCCGAGCCTTCCACCCTTTACCAAGTATATAGATGCATTAAGATAACAAGATAATACAATGCTATCCCAACAAGTAAATAAATGTTCCAACAAGGAACGGCCTCCAATCTTCATCTACAACTAGCAACGCTATAAGAGGGGCTGAGCAAAGCGGTAACATAGCCAATCAACGGTTTGCTAGGACATGGCAGGTTAGAGGTTTGACATGGCAATTTTGGAGGCTTGAAATCAAGTGGTAGGCATCGTAGCATTGGCATAGCAAAAGAGCGAGCAATCTAGCATAGCAAAGATAGTAGTGATTTCGAGGGTATGATCATCTTGCCTGCAAAGTTGTCAGAGTTGACTGGATCCTCAAAAGCAAACTCAACGGGCTCCTCATTAGCGAACTCGTCTCCCAGCTCTACCCAAACAAGACAAACAAGCAACAAGGACACAATCAACCACGTGCACAACTCAAACAACATGATGCAAAGATGGTATGCTATGCGGGATGCGATGCGGGATGCATATGCAAGATTTGACAAGGGATGCATGAACCTGGCCTCAACTTGGAAATCCAAGTATGCCACTGGAAAGATGAGATGAAATCGCTTGAAAATGATATAAAGAACGTTGGAATCGGAGTTACGGTTTGGAAATGGCAAGCAATTCAAATATGACACCCGTCTGCGATTTACAGCAAGTAGCCATCCAAATGCAAAGAGATGAACATGCTACAGCACTCAAACATGGCATCAAAATACATGGCAGGAATGCATTCAAGATGCTTAACAAAAGTCTAGCACTAAGCTACGGCCAAATCATCCATTAACAGGTTCAAACAAGCATGGCAAAAATGCATATGACAAACAGATCTCAGACTTAGTGAAATTAACACTTGTCTGGAATTTCAGATCAGGTAGCACTCTTCGGAGCAAAAAAACTATATGCTATAGGACCTGAACATGGCAAAGTAAAGCATAGCATGGAGCTACTCAAAGAGCTTAACAAAAGTCCCTTAGTGACCTTGAGCCAAAAGGGATCAGAAAATACAATTGCAAGCATGTGAACATGGCAAAAACATAATCGGTTCTCAGACTTAGTGAAAACTGGAGCATGCTGAAAACAGATATCAAGTAGGCATGTTTACGAGCTCGATGCTCTCACTACGGAGCAAGTCATGACAAACTAAGCATACACCCATCAAGAATTCACAAAGTGCAAGCTAGACATGGAAAGAACAATAACATATCATGCACGGATCAACTACAACATCACCGGCAAAATCGCTAACAAGTAGACAATCTGCCCAGATTCACAAAGTAGCAAAAGTAGAGCTCAATTGACTCAAGCTAGGGTGCTCCATAATTGCAAACAAAGACATGGATGGATAGAGCACTACAAGATTAACAAAACATCCTTACTGATCATCCTCAAAAGAGGCACGGATCACTAGGAAACAACAAGAACATATGGCCATATGAGATAAACAGATCAAGGACTTAGTGGAAATGCTAAGTCCCTGAAATCAGCATTATCAAGTGCCTCACTTTGCAAGCTTGTGCTAGTCACCACACCCATCACGAAAATACATGGGTTGCACCTCTGGAAAGATGGCAAAACCCTTAACAAAACATATGTAGAGCTCATGGGCATATCATGCACACAATAATCATGGCAAAAATGACAAATGTCTAAATGGAGCAGCAGATCTGACAATTATCTCAAGTAGCCCTCTTCTAACAGCATTTCGGGCATTAAGATGAACTCAAATGAAAATGATGCAATGGAATGAAATGATGTACTCTCTGAGATGAACATTTTGATATGCTATATGCCCAAAACGGAGCTACGGATGCAAAGTTATAGCATGATGAAGATGGGCACATGAACAAGGGTTTCGAGCAAAAAGTCAACCCAAACAGATCTAGATCTGAGATCTGGCGGCACGCTCCCTGAGGTTCGCCGGAGATGCACTATAGCTAGTCGGAGCTTGCTCGAGCTCGCCGGAGTAGGGGCTTGCCGGAGAGGAGGAGGGGCCGGCCGGGGAGGCGCCGGCGACGAGGTCGGCGGGGTCGGCGGCGCCGGGCGCGCGGTAGCCGGCGAGGTGGCCGGCGAGGCGGCCGACGGGCGAGGCGGCGCGGCGGCCGGCGTCGGGTGGCGGGGCGGCGTGCGGAGGAGAGGAGCACGTGGGGCGCGGTGGAGGCGCGGCCCGGGAGGCGGTGGAGGAGGGCCGGCCTCGGGCCCGAGCGGGACTCGGTGGGAGTGGCGCGGCATTGCCACGTGGCGGCGCAGGGGTGGCTGGCGGCGGCGTGTCCGGCGCCGGCGGACAATGTCCGGCGCGCGGAGGATCGGATCTAGGGTTTCGGGAGGGAGGAGAAGAAGATTTCAGAGGGGGTCTATATATAGGCATAGAGGGAGCTAGGAGAGTCCAAATGAGGTGCGGTTTTCGGCCACGCGATCGTGACCGAACGATCTAGATGATGGAGAAGGTATAGGTGGGTTTTGGGCCAAATTGGAGGGGTGTTGCGCTGCAACACACACGAGGCCTTTTCGGTCCCTCAGTTAACCGTTGGAGTATCAAACGAAGTCCAAATGGTACGAAACTTGACAGGCGGTCTACCGGTACTAAACCAAGGCCGCTTGGCAAGTCTCGGTCCAATCCGGAAATGTTTAATCCCCACACACGAAAGAAAGCTAGAAATGACCACCGGAGGAGAACGGAGCGCCGGAATGCAAAACGGACACGGGGAAAATGCTCGAATGCATGAGATGAACACGTATGCAAATGCAATGCACATGAAGACATGATATGAGATGCATGACAATGACAACAATACACGGAGACAAAAACCCGAACCCGAGAAAATAAAATAACTTAACGCCAGAAACGGCAAGAGTTGGAGTACAAATTGGGAAAGTCATATCCGGGGTGTTACAAGACCCATTGACTAAAACCTCTCTCACAAGCATAACATGATCAAACCCCAGAACTCATTGAGTGTTAATCACATGGTGATGTGGACTAGATTATTGACTCTAACAACTCTTTGGGTGTTAGTCACATGGTGATGTGAACTATGAGTGTTAATAACATGGCGATATGAACTAGATTATTGACTCTAGTGCAAGTGGGAGACTGTTGGAAATATGCCCTAGAGGCAATAATAAATTGGTTATTATCATATTTTCCTGTTCATGATAATCTTTTATTATCCATGCTAGAATTGTATTGATCGGAAACTCAGATACATGTGTGGATATATAGACAACAACGTGTCCCTAGTGTGCCTCTACTAGACTAGCTCGTTGATCAAAGATGGCTATGGTTTCCTAGCCATAGACATGAGTTGTCATTTGATAACGGGTTTGATAACCCACAAGTTTAGGGGATCGCAACAGTTTTCTAGGGTAGAGCATTCAACCCAAATTTATAGATTTGACACAAGGGGAGCCAAAGAATATTTGTAAGTATTAGCAACTGAGTTGTCAATTCAGTCACACCTGGAGATTAATTATCTGCAACAAAGTGATCAGTAGCAAAGTAATATGATAGTTTGATAGTAGTAGCAGTAGCAATAGCAACGGTAACAGTGATAACAATGATTTTGTAGAAGTAACAATAGTGACAACTGCAGTAGTATCTTAGCAAAAGTAATATAAGGGAAATTCATAGGCATTAGATCGGTGATTTGTTGGATGATATTAATCATGTGACAGTCATAACCTAGGGAAATACAACACTAACTCTAGTTCATAAATACAATGTAGGCATGTATTTCGTAAATAGTCATACATGCTCATGGAAAGAACTTGCATGCCATCTTTTGCCCTTTTAGAAACCAAGGGATATTAAGGCCCCCTTTTAATAGAAGAACTGGAACAAAGCATTAAACACGGTGAATACATGAACTCCTCAAACTACGGTCATCACCCGGAGTGGTCTTGACTATTGTCACACTAGGGTTGCCGGATCATAACACATAGTAGGTGATTCTAACTTGCAAGATCGGATCTAGAACATGGATATAATGGTGATAACATAAACGGTTCAGATCTAAAATCATTGCAACCGGGCGCAAAGTGACAAGCATTAAGCATGGCAAAGTCATAGCAACATCAATCTCAGAACATAGTGGATACTAGGGATCAAGCCCTAACAAGACTAACTAGATTACATGATGAATCTCATCCAACTCCTCACCGACCAACGAGCCTATGAAGGAATTACTCACTCCCGGTGGGGAGCATCATGGAATTGGCGATGGAGAAGGGTTGGTGATGATGAAGATCGAATATCCCCCTCTCCGGAGCCCCAAACGGACTCTAGATCTGGCCTCCGGATAAAGAACAGGAGGTGATGGTGGCTCCGTCTCGTGGAACGCGATAATTCTTTGTCCTTGATGTTTTATCAAAAATAGGATTTTATAGCGTAGGTTTCAGGGTCCGTGGGGTGATACGTCTCCAACGTATCTACAATTTTTGATTGTTCCATGCTATTATATTATCAACTTTGGATGTTTATGGGCTTTATTATGCACTTTTATATTATTTTTGGGACTAACCTATTAACCCAGAGCCCAGAGCCAGTTTTTGTTTTTACCTTGTTTGAGACTATCGCAGAAAAGGAAAACCAAACAGAGTCCAATTGACCTGAAACTTCACAGAACTTACTTTTGGATCAGAAGAAGCCCAGAAGACTTGGAGTGCACGTCAGGGGATCAACGAGGAAGCCATGAGGCATGGGGGCACGCCCACCCCCCTGGGCGCGCCCTCCACCCTCGTGGCCCCCCTGTCGTACTTCTTCCACCTATATATCTCCATATACCCTAAAACGATCGGGGAGCACAATAGATCGGGAGTTCCACTGCCAGAAGCCTTCATAGCCACCGAAAGCCAATATAGACCCATTCCGACACCCTGCCGGAGGGGGAATCCCTCTCCGGTGGCCATCTTCATCATCCCGGTGCTCTCCATGACGAGGAGGGAGTAGTTCTCCCTCGGGGCTGAGGGTATGTACCAGTAGCTATGTGTTTGATCTCTCTCTCGTGTTCTTGAGGTGATACGATCTTGATGTATCGCGAGCTTTGCTATTATAGTTGGATCTTATGATGTTTTCTCCCCCCTCTATTCTCTTGTAATGGATTGAGTTTTCCCTTTGAAGTTATCTTATCGGATTGAGTCTTTAAAGATTTGAGAACACTTGATGTATGTCTTGCCGTGCGTATCTGTGGTGACAATGGGATACCACGTGATTCACTTGATGTATGTTTTGGTGATCAACTTGCGGGTTCCGCCCATGAACCTATGCATAGGGGTTGGCACATGTTTTCGTCATGATTCTCTGGTAGAAACTTTGGGGCACTGTTTGAGTTTCTATGTGTTGATTGAATAGATGAATCTGAGATTGTGTGATGCATATCGTATAATCATGCCCATGGATACTTGAGGTGACATTGGAGTATCTAGGTGACATTAGGGTTTTGGTTGATTTGTGTCTTAAGGTGTTATTCTAGTACAAACTCTAGAGCTGTTTGTGAAACTTATAGGAATAGCCCAACAGATTGATTGGAAAGAATAACTTTGAGGTGGTTTCACACCCTACCATAATCTCTTCATTTGTTCTCTGCTACTAGTGACTTTGGAGTGACTCTTTGTTGCATGTTGAGGGATAATTATGTGATCCAATTATGTTATTATTGTTGAGAGAACTTGCGCTAGTGAAAGTATGAACCCTAGGCCTTGTTTACTATCATTGCAATACCGTTTACGCTCACTTTTATCATTAGTTACCTGTTTTTATATTTTCAGATTACAAATACCTCTATCTACCATCCATATACCACTTGTTTCACCATCTATTTGCCGAACTAGTGCACCTATACAATATACCATTGTATTGGGTGTGTCGGGGACACAAGAGACTCTTTGTTATTTGGTTGCAGGGTTGCTTGAGAGAGACCATCTTCATCCTACGCCTCCTACGGATTGATAAACCTTAGGTCATCCACTTGAGGGAAATTTGCTATTGTCCTACAAACCTCTGCACTTGTAAGCCCAACAACGTCAACAAGAAGAAGGTTGTGTAGTAGGCATCAAGCTCTTTTCTGGCGCCGTTGCCGGGGAGGTGAGTGCTTGAAGGTATATCTTTAGATCTTGCAATCGAATCTTTTTGTTTCTTGTTTTATCACTAGTTTAGTCTATAAAGAAAACTACAAAAAAATGGAATTAAGTTTGTCTCATACGCTTCATCTTTTTAATATCTTTCGTGAGTATGATGGAAAGGAAAATTGTGCCAAAGTGTTAGAAGAAGAATGCATTAAAATGTTTGGCACTAAATCTTTGAATGATGAGCATGATTGCAATGTTGTTAGTATGAACTCCTTGAATATCCATGGTACTAATGATGATTGCACTAGTTATGATGAAAATGTCTCCTATAAACATGTTAATTTTTGTGGAGTGCATTGGGTTTGCAAGTATACACCAAATAGGGAAGATACATATTGCAAGAGGCATAAGTATTTAGAAACTAAATTGTTGCAAGAAAGTCTTGATGATTGTGCCGAAAAATTTAATATTTTTCGCACCCCTTGTGAACTTTGCAATGAACATGGTCATTTAAATCTCCAATGCAAACTGTTTCATGACCGAATCGTATCCAAAAATCGTGATAATTTGATTACCCTTGAGCACCATAAAGAGATTAGTCTTCTTTTAGGGTATGAGGAAATGAAACGTATAACTGAGGGTATTCCAAAGTTTAATCTTGATATATTTCTTGATTTTGATCTAGAGAAAATTTATATGTATTGTGCGGTGAATTGTATTGAAAATCCTTATATTGCCAACTACATAAAGAAAAGAACACAAATAGAAGATGAAGAGAATACTAATGAAAGGGAAGAGACTTCCCAATACCCTCCTATTATTTCTTATGATGAATCAGGTAACGAGGAGGAGCCTCCTATTCAACCAATCTCATTAATAAGGAGCTCCAAAAAGAGGATTGAACCCACACATGATGTGGTGAAGAAGAAGAAAAGAAAAAAGAAGAGAGGTAAAAAGATATCTCTCCCAAATAATGCTGCTCCTATTACTATTGTGCCTCATGAAAATATAATTGTGGAAGATAATGATACTTATTATGATCTTGAAAATCTTTTTGGCACTTGCTTGTAAGAATATGATAATTGCTATACTATTGGTGCTATCTATACTATTAATGATGAGAGTGATTATGCTTATGATATGAAAAGGTCCAATCTTGGGGATGCTATGTTTGATGAAGATGATGTTTTTGAGAATATATTTGCAGAAATTAATGTTTGTCCCAAGCTTGGGTATGCTACGCTTAATGAAGATGATAGTTTTAGTCTCCCAAGTTTTGATATGCAAACTTATAATGATGATAACATGCCTCCTACCTATGATGATTATTGTGATGATACTTATGATATGAAAAGTAGTGATTATATTTATAAAACTTGTCATGATTATGATTGCCCCTTTTCTGAACATTACTATTTGAATGTGGAAATAATTTATAGTATTCGAGTCTCTTATGATACTCCCACCATTCCGAATGATAAGAATTTTTCTTATGTGGAGAGTAGTAAAATTTCTATGCTTGTAGATCATGAAAAGAATGCTTTAGGTGCTGGTTATATTGTTGAATTCATTCATGATGATACTGAAAATTATTTTGAGGGAGGAACATATGCTTGTAGGAATTGCAATAATATCAAGTTTCCTCTCTATGTGCTTAAAATTTTAAAGTTATGCTTGTTCTGCCTTCCTATGCTAGTTGATTATTGTTCCCATAAGTTGTTTGCTCACAAAATCCCTATGCATAGGAAGTGGGTTAGACTTAAATCTATTAGCAATATTCTTCATGATGCTCTCTTTATGTTTCAATTCTTATCTTTTATGTGAGCATCATTGAAATCATCATGCCTAGCTAGGGGCGTTAAACAATAGCGCTTGTTGGGAGGCAACCCAACTTTGTTTTTGTTCCTTGCATTTTGTTCCTGTTTAGTAATAAATAATTCATCTAGCCTATGTTTAGATGTGGTTTTATGCTTTTAATTAGTTTTTGTGCCAAGTAGAACCGTTGGGAAGACTTGAGGAAAGTCTTATTGATCTTGCTGTAAAAACAGAAACTTTAGCGCTCACGAGAATTGCTGCCATTTTTACTTGGAGAGTGATATTTAGTTAATTATTTTTGAAGATGATTAATAGATAAATTCCTCACGTCCAGCAATTTATTTTAGAATTTTATGAGTCCAGAAGTATATGTTTGATCCAGATTACTACAGACTGTTCTGTTTTTGACAGATTCTGTTTTCTATGTGTTGTTTACTTATTTTGATGAATCTATGGCTAGTAATATAGTTTATAAACCATAGAGAAGTTGGAATACAGTAGGTTTAACACCAATATAAATAAAGAATGAGTTCACAACAGTACCTTATGATGGTGATTTTCTTTCTTATACTAACGGAGCTTACGAGTTTTCTGTTAAGTTTTGTGTTGTGAAGTTTTCAAGTTTTGGGTAAAGATTCGATGAACTATGAAATAAGGAGTGGCAAGAGCCTAAGCTTGGGGATGCCCAAGGCACCTTCAAGGACAACCAAAAGCCTAAGCTTGGGGATGCCCCGGAAGGCATCCCCTCTTTCGTCTTCGTTCATCGGTAACTTTACTTGGAGCTATATTTTTATTTGCCACATGATATGTGTTTTGCTTGGAGCGTCATTTTATTTTATTTAGTTTTGCTTTCTGTTTGAACAAAATACCAAGATCTGAAATTCTTAAATGTTAGAGAGTCTTCACATAGTTGCATAATTATTCGACTACTCATTGATCTTCACTTATATCTTTCGGAGTAGTTTGTCGTTTGCTCTAGTGCTTCACTTATATCTTTTAGAGCATGGTGGTAGTTTTATTTTGAAGAAATAGATGAATTCTCATGCTTCACTTATATTATTTTGAGAGTCCTAAACAGCATGGTAATTTGCTTTGGTTATGAATTTAGTCCTAATATGATGGGCATCCAAGAGGGATATAATAAAAACTTTCATATAGAGTGCATTGAATACTATGAGAAATTTGATACTTGATGATTGTTTTGAGATATGGAGATGGTGATATTAGAGTCATGATAGTTGAGTAGTTGTGAATTTGAGAAAT
Source organism: Triticum aestivum (assembly GCF_018294505.1). NCBI lineage: Eukaryota > Viridiplantae > Streptophyta > Magnoliopsida > Poales > Poaceae > Triticum > Triticum aestivum. The sequence continues at coordinate 154,828,061 of NC_057803.1, read as the reverse complement.
ACTTGTGTTGAAGTTTATGATTCCCGTAGCATGCACGTATGGTGAACCGTTATGTGATGAAGTCAGAGCATGATTTATTTATTGATTGTCCTCCTTATGAGTGGCGGTCGGGGACGAGCGATGGTATTTTCCTACAAATCTATCCCCCTAGGAGCATGCACGTAGTACTTTGTTTCGATAACTAATAGATTTTTGCAATAAGTATGTGAGTTCTTTATGACTAATGTTGAGTCCATGGATTATACGCACTCTCACCCTTCCACCATTGCTAGCCTCTCTAGTACCGCGCAACTTTCGCCGGTACCATAAACCCACCATTTACCTTCCTCAAAACAGCCACCATACCTACCTATTATGGCATTTCCATAGCCATTCTGAGATATATTGCCATGCAACTTACCGCCGTTCCATTTATTATGACACACTTCATCATTGTCATATTGCTTTGCATGATCATGTAGTTGACATCGTATTTGTGTCAAAGCCACCGTTCATAACTATTTCATGCATGTCACTCATGAGTTATTGCACATCCCGGTACACCGCCGGAGGCATTCATATAGAGTCATATCTTTTCCTAAGTATCGAGTTGTAGTTCTTGAGTTGTAAGTAAATAAAAGTGTGATGATCATCATTATTAGAGCATTGTCCCAGTGAGGAAAGGATGATGGAGACCATGATTCCCCCACAAGTCGGGATGAGACTCCGGACGAAAATAAATAAATAAAAGAGGCCAAAGAAGCCCAAATAAAAAAGGAGGCCATAAAAAAAGAGAAAGACCCAAATAAAAAAAATAAAAAATGAGAGAAAAAGAGAGAAGGGACAATGCTACTATCCTTTTACCACACTTGTGCTTCAAAGTAGCACCATGATCTTCATGATAGAGAATCTCCTATTTTGTCACTTTCATATACTAGTGGGAATCTTTCATTATAGAACTTGGCTTGTATATTCCAATGATGGGCTTTCTCAAAATGCCCTAGGTCTTCATGAGCAAGCAAGTTGGATGCACACCCACTTAGTTTGTTTTTGAGCTTTCATATACTTATAGCTCTAGTGCACCGTTGCGAGACTAGGACCCTACTCCAAGGAGTCAAAGAGGAGGTCACGAGGGTGCCGCCCCCTAGGGCGCACCCCCTGCCTCGTGGGCCCCTCGGTGCTCCACCGACGTACTCCTTCCTCCTATATATATCTATGTACCCCCCAAACGATCAGAAGAGGAGCCAAAAACCTAATTCCACCACCGCAACTTTCTGTATCCACGAGATCCCATCTTAGGGCCTGTTCCGGAGCTCCGCCGGAGATGGCCGTCATCACAGAGGGCTTCTACATCATCATAGCCTCTCCGATGAAGTGTGAGTAGTTTACCTCAGACCTTCAGGTCCATAGTTAGTAGCTAGATGGCTTCTTCTCTCTTTTTGGATCTCAATACAAAGTTCTCCCCCTCTCTTGTGGAGATCTATTCGATGTAATCTTCTTTTTGCGGTGTGTTTGTTCAGACCGATGAATTGTGTGTTTATGATCAAGTCTATCTATGAATAATATTTGAATCTTCTCTGAATTCTTTTATGTATGATTGGTTATCTTTGCAAGTCTCTTCGAATTATCCGTTTGGTTTGGCCAACTAGATTGGTAGTTCTTGCCATGGGAGAAGTGCTTAGCTTTGGGTTCGATCTTGCGGTGTCCTTTCCCAGTGACAGAAGGGGCAGCAAGGCACGTATTGCATCATTGCCATCAAGGATAACAGGATGGGGTTTATTTCATATTGCATGAATTTATCTCTCTACATCATGTCATCTTGCTTAAGGTGTTACTCTGTTTTTAACTTAATACTCTAGATGCATGCTGGATAGCGGTCGATGAGTGGAGTAATAGTAGTAGATGCAGAATCGTTTCGATCTACTTGTCACGGACGTGATGCCTATATACATGATCATGCCTAGATATTCTCATAACCATGCTCAATTCTGTCAATTGCTCAACAGTAATTTGTTCACCCACCGTAGAACACTTATGCTCTTGAGAGAAACCACTAGTCAAACCTATGGCCCCCGGGTCTATTCTCATCATATCAATCTCCATCACTTTAATCTTGCTTTGCTTTTTTACTTTGCCTTTATTTTTTACTTTGCATCTTTATACCAAACATACCAAAAATATTATATCTATCAGATCTCACTCTCGTAAGTGACTGTGAAGGGATTGACAACCCCTAATCGTGTTGGTTGCGAGTAGCTATCGTTTTGTGCAGGTACGAGGGACTTGAGCATGGCCTCCTACTGGATTGATACCTTGGTTCTCAAAAACTGAGGGAAATACTTACGCTACTCTGCTGCATCATCCCTTCCTCTTCGGGGAAAACCAACGCAAGCTCAAGACGTAGCAAGAAGGATTTCTGGCGCCGTTGCCGGGGAGTCTACGCAAAATGTCAACATACCAATTACCCATCACAATCCCTATCTCTCGCATTACATTATTTGCCATTTGCCTCTCATTTTCCTCTCCCCCACTTCACCCTTGCCGTTTTATTCGCCCCCTCTCTCTATCCTCCCTCTCTATTTGCCTCTTTTCCCTCGCCATGTCAGAACCAAAAAGAGTTGGGGGTTCTCTCCCAAGTTCTAGTGCTTTAGACAATCCTGCTATCTTATCTAAACTCATAAATCAGAATGCTATAGAACAACTTGCCGGAGTTAACAATGAGAACCTTAGTAATTTTGATGAAGATGATTCTGGAATTTTTCGTTATTTAATTGATGAATCTTTGAATGATGCTTGGGATAGGCTGTTAAGGATCCGGGCTAGCTATGTACCCCAATATCAAATTGAGGTTTACTTAATATGCTTTTACGTTGGGCTACCCGCTTCGGTCAAACAAGTTTTAGATTCTATTTTTGAAGGGGGTTTCCTTGAAGGGGACCCCGTAGATACCTATGAGAGGATGAAAACTATATTTGGGCATCCCATTAATGAGAAAGCTTAAATCACATCTCTCTTGCTTTCTTACCAAAACGAATCTATTAAAGAGATCAAAGCTAGCCTAGATGCCAATTTCCGCAACATTCTTAATCTTTCTTCTACAATTAATGGACATGTACTTTGTCAAAATAGAAAGATTAATTCCATAGATAACAAGTTTTCTCTCTTTCTTCCTAAAACCAAAAATGGCAATACCTAGATCTATCCTCGCTTTTATGCCTAGCTAGGGGCGTTAAACGATAGCGCTTGTTGGGAGGCAACCCAATTTTATTTTTATTCCTTGTTTTTTGCTCCTGCTTAGTAATAAATAAATTATTTATCCTCTGTTTTGGTTGTGTTTTTTGTGTTTAATTAGTGTTTGTGCCAAGTAGAACCATTGGGAAGACTTGGGGAAAGTCTTGTTGAACTTGCTGTTAAAAAACAGAAAGTTTAGCACTCACGAGAACTGCTGTAATTTATATTTGAAGAGTGATATTTAGTTAATTCTTTTTTAAGATTATTAATAGATAAATTCCTCACGTCCAGAAATTTATTTTAGAATTATTGGGGTTCCAGATCTTGCGCTAGCTACAGATTACTACAGACTGTTCTGTTTTTGACAGATTCTGTTTTTCGTGTGTTGTTTGCTTATTTTGATGAATCTATGGCTAGTAAAATAGTTTATAATCCATAGAGAAGTTGGAATACAGTAGTCTTAACACAAATATAAATAAAGAATGAGTTCATTACAGTACCTTGAAGTGGTCTTTTGTTTTCTTTCGCTAACGGAGCTCACGAGTTTTCTATTTTGAGTTTTGTGTTGTGAAGTTTTGAAGTTTTGGGTGAATTCTTTTGATGGATCATGGAACAAGGAGTGGCAAGAGCCTAAGCTTGGGGATGCCCATGGCACCCCCAAGATAATCCAAGGACACCAAGAAGTCAAAGCTTGGGGATGCCCCAGAAGGCATCCCCTCTTTTCGTTCACTTCCATCGGTAATTTACTTGGAGCTATATTTTTATTCACCAACATGATATGTGTTTTGCTTGGAGCGTCTTGTATTATTTGTGTATTTATGTCTTAGTATGACACAATCGTCCTTGCTGTACACACCTTTTGAGAGAGCCATACATGAATTAAAATTTGATAGAATACTCTATGTGCTTCACTTATATCTTTTGAGCTAAGTAATTTTGCTCTATGTGCTTCACTTATATCTTTTGAGTGTTATAATTTTGCTCTATGTGCTTCACTTAGATCTTTTAGAGCATGGTGGTGGATTTGTTTTAAAGAAACTATTGATCTCTCATGCTTCACTTAAATTATTTTGATAATCTTAATAGCATGGTAATTTGCTTAATAATAATATGCTTGGTATTCAAGATTTGTGAAACTTTCTTTTGAGTGTGTTGAATACTAAGAATAGATTGAAGCATGATAATTGTTTTGAGATATGGAGGTGATAATATTAAAGTCATGCTAGTTGAGTAGTTGTGAATTTAAGGAATACTTGTGTTAAAGTTTGTGATTCCTGTAGCATGCACGTATGGTGAACCGTTATGTGATGAAGTCGGAGCATGATTTATTTATTGATTGCCTTCCTTTTGAGTGGCAGCCGGGGACGAGCGATGGTTTTTTCCTACCAATCTACCCCCCTAGGAGCATGCGCATAATACTTTGCTTTGATAACTTCTAGATTTTTGCAATAAGTATATGAGTTCTTTATGACTAATGTTGAGTCCATGGATTATACGCACTCTCACCCTTCCACCTTTGCTAGCATCTCTAATACCGCACACCTTTCGCCGGTATCATACACCTACCATATACCTTCCTCAAAACAGCCACCATACCTACCTATCATGGCATTTCCATAGCCATTCTGAGATATATTGCCATGCAACTTTCCACCGTTCCGTTCATGACACATTCCATCATTGTCATATTGCATATCCCGGTACACCGCCGGATGCATTCACAGAGAGTCATATTTTGTTCTAAGTATCGAGTTGTAATTGTTGAGTTGTAAGAAAAATAAAAGTGTGATGATCATCATTATTAGAGCATTGTCCCAGTGAGGAAAGGATGATGGAGACTATGATTCCCCCATAAGTCGGGATGAGACTCCGGACGAAAAATAAATAAAAGAGGCCAAAGAGGCCCAAATAAAAAAAGAAAGAAAAGAGGCCATAAAAAAAGAGAAAAGGCCCAAATAAAAAATATATAAAAAATGATGAGAGAAAAAGAGAGAAGGGACAATGTTACTATCCTTTTACCACACTTGTGCTTCAAAGTAGCATCATGATCTTCATAGTAGAGAGTCTCTCATGTTACCACTTTCATATACTAGTGGGAATTTTACATTATAGAACTTGGCTTGTATATTCGAATGATGGGCTTACTCAAATTGCCCTAGGTCTTCATGAGCAAGCAAGTTGGATGCACACCCACTTAGTTTCTTTTTGAGCTTTCATATACTTATAGCTCTAGTGCATCCGTTGCATGGCAATCCCTACTCACTCACATTGATATCTATTGATGGGCATCTCCATAGCCCGTTGATATGCCTAGTTGATGTGAGACTATCTTCCCCTCCTTTTTGTCTTCTCCACAACCACCATTCTATTCCACCTATAGTGCTATATCCATGGCTCACGCTCATGTATTGCGTGAAGATTGAAAAGGTTTTGAAAAAGTTAGAGTATGAAACAATTGCTTGGCTTGTCATCGGGGTTGTGCATGATTTAAATATTTTGTGTGGTGAAGATAGAGCATAGCCAGACTATATGATTTTGTAAGGATAACTTCCTTTGGCCATGTTATTTTGAGAAGACATAATTGCTTTGTTAGTATGCTTGAAGTATTATTATTTTTATGTCAATATAAACTTTTGTCTTGAATCTTTCGAATCTGAATATTCATATCACAATTAAGAAGATTTGCATTGAAATTATGCCAAGTAGCACTCCACATCAAAAATTCTCTTTCAATCATTTACCTACTCGAGGACGAGCAGGAATTAAGCTTGGGGATGCCTGATACGTCTCCAAGGTATCTATAATTTTTGATTGCTCCATGCTATATTATCTACTGTTTTGGACTATATTGGCCTTTATTTTCCACTTTTATATTATTTTTGGGACTAACCAATTAACCGGAGGCCCAACCCAGAATTGTTATTTTTTTTGCCTATTTCAGTGTTTCGGAGAAACATAATATCAAACGGAGTCCAAACAGAATAAAACCTTCGGTAACGTGATTTTCTCAGCGAACGTGATCCAGGAGACTTGGACCCTACTCCAAGGAGTCAAAGGGGAGGTCACGAGGGTGGGGGGCGCCCCCCTAGGGCGCACCCCTGCCTCGTGGGCCCCTCGATGCTCCACCGACATACTCCTTCCTCCTATATATACCTACGTACCCCCAAACGATCAGAAGAGGAGCCAAAATCCTAATTCCACCGCCGCAAGTTTCTGTATCCACGAGATCCCATCTTGGGGCCTGTTCCGGAGCTCCGCCGGAGAGGGCCATCATCATGGAGGGATTCTACATCATCATAGCCTCTCCGATGAAGTGTGAGTAGTTTACCTCAGACCTTCGGGTCCATAGTTAGTAGCTAGATGGCTTCTTCTCTCTTTTTGGATCTCAATACAAAGTTCTCCCCCTCTCTTGTGGAGATCTATTCGATGTAATCTTATTTTTGCGGTGTGTTTGTTGAGACCGATGAATTGTGGGTTTATGATCAAGTATACATATGAATAATATTTGAATCTTCTCTGAATTATTTTATGTATGATAGTTTATCTTTGCAAGTCTCTTCGAATTATCCGTTTGGTTTGGCCAACTAGATTGGTAGTTCTTGCCATGGCAGAAGTGCTTAGCTTTGGGTTCGATCTTGCGGTGTCCTTTCCCAGTGACAGAAGGGGCAGCAAGGCACGTATTGCATCGTTGCCATCAAGGATAACAAGATGGGGTTTATTTCATATTGCATGAATTTATCTCTCTACATCATGTCATCTTGCTTAAGGCGTTATTCTGTTTTTAACTTAACACTCTAGATGCATGCTGGATAGCGGTCGATGAGTGGAGTAATAGTAGTAGATGCAGAATCATTTCGATCTACTTGTCACAGACGTGATGCCTATATACATGATCATGCCTATATATTCTCATAACTATGCTCAATTATGTCAATTGCTCAACAGTAATTTTTTCACCCACCGTAGAATACTTATGCTCTTGAGAGAAGCCACTAGTGAAACCTATGGCCCCCGGGTCTATTCTCATCATATCAATCTCCATCACTTTAATCTTGCTTTGCTTTTTTACTTTGCCTTTACTTTTTACTTTGCATCTTTATATGAAAAATACCAAAAATATTATATCTATCAGATCTCACTCTCGTAAGTAACCGTGAAGGGATTGACAACCCCTAATCCCATTGGTTGCAAGTAGCTATCGTTTTGTGCAGGTACGAGGGACTTGAGCGTGGCCTCCTACTGGATTGATACCTTGGTTCTCAAAAACTGAGGGAAATACTTAGGCTACTCTGCTGCATCATCCCTTCCTCTTCGGGGAAAACCAACACAAGCTCAAGATGTAGCACTTGTCATCGGGGTTGTGCATGATTTAAATATTTTGTGTGGCGAACATAGAGCATAGCCAGACTATATGATTTTGTAGGCATAGCTTTCTTTGGCCATGTTATTTTGAGAAGACATGATTACTTAGTATGCTTGAAGTATTATTATTTTTATGTCAATATTAAACTTTTGTCTTGAATCTTATGGATCTGAACATTCATGCCAAAATAAAGAGAATTACATGGATAAATATGCTAGGTAGCATTCCACATCAAAAATTCTGTTTTTATCATTTACCTACTCGAGGACGAGTAGGAATTAAGCTAGGGGATGCTGATACGTCTCCAAGGTATCTATAATTTTTGATTGTTCCATGCTATTATATTATCAACTTTGGATGTTTATGGGTTTTATTATGCACTTTTATATTATTTTTGGGACTAACCTATTAACCCAGAGCCCAGTGCCAGTTTCTGTGTTTTACCTTGTTTTAGAATATCGTAGAAAGGGAAAGCCAAATAGAGTCCAATTGACCTGAAACTTCACGGAACTTATTTTTGGATCAGAAGAAGCCCAGAGGACTTGGAGTGCACGTCAGGGGGTCTACGAGGAAGCCATGAGGCAGGTGGTGCGCCCACCACCCCTGGGCGCGCCCTCCACCCTCTTGGGCCCCTCGTGGCCCCCCTGACGTACTTCTTCCGCCTATATATCTCCATATACCCTAAAACGATCGGGGAGCACAATAGATCGGGAGTTCCGCCGCCAGAAGCCTCCGTAGCCACCGAAAGCCAATCTAGACCCGTTCCGGCACCCTGCCGGAGGGGGAATCCCTCTCCGGTGGCCATCTTCATCATCCCGGTGCTCTCCATGACGAGGAGGGAGTAGTTCTCCCTCGTGGCTGAGGGTATGTACCAGTAGCTATGTGTTTGATCTCTCTCTCGTGTTCTTGAGGTGATACGATCTTGATGTATCACGAACTTTGCTATTATAGTTGGATCTTATGATGTTTTCTCCCCCCTCTATTCTCTTGTAATGGATTGAGTTTTCCCTTTGAAGTTATCTTATCTGATTGAGTCTTTAAAGATTTGAGAACACTTGATGTATGTCTTGCCGTGCGTATCTATGGTGACAATGGGATACCACGTGCTTCACTTTATGTATGTTTTGGTGATCAACTTGCGGGTTCCACCCATGAACCTATGCATAGGGGTTGGCACACGTTTTCGTCGTGATTCTCCAGTAGAAATTTTGGGGCACTTTTTGAGGTTCTATGTGTTGGTTGAATAGATGAATCTGAGATTGTGTGATGCATATCGTATAATCATACCCACAGATACTTGAGGTGACATTGGAGTATCTAGGTGACATTAGGGTTTTGGTTGATTTGTGTCTTAAGGTGTTATTCTAGTACGAACTCTAGGGCTGTTTGTGACACTTATAGGAATAGCCCAACGGATTGATTGGAAAGAATAACTTTGAGGTGGTTTCGTACCCTACCATAATCTCTTCGTTTGTTCTCCGCTATTAGTGACTTTGGAGTGACTCTTTGTTGCATGTTGAGGGATAGTTATGTGATCCAATTATGTTATTATTGTTGAGAGAACTTGCACTAGTGAAAGTATGAACCCTAGGCCTTGTTTACTACCATTGCAATACTGTTTACGCTCACTTTTATCATTAGTTACCTTGCTGTTTTTATATTTTCAGATTACAAATACCTCTATCTACCATCCATATACCACTTGTTTCACCATCTCTTTGCCGAACTAGTGCACCTATACAATCTACCATTGTATTGGGTCTGTTGGGGACACAAGAGACTCTTTGTTATTTGGTTGCAGGGTTGCTTGAGAGAGACCATCTTCATCCTACGCCTCCTACGGATTGATAAACCTTAGGTCATCCACTTGAGGGAAATTTGCTACTGTCCTACAAACCTCTGCACTTGGAGGCCCAACAACGTCTACGAGAAGAAGGTTGTGTAATAGACATCACGGGGCCACCAGGTGGGACGACCCACCTGGGCACGCCTGGAGGGGGGCGCCCTGGTGGGTTGTGCCCACCCTCCCCCTCTGGTGGGTCTTGGCTGCAGAAATTCTCTTTATTGATTCAAAAAATTCCTCGCAAACTTTCATTCCATTCTGAGAACTTTTATTTCTGCACAAAAACAACACCAAGGTACTTCTGGTGAAAACAGCATCCGTCTGAGGTTAGTTTCATTCAAATAATGCAAATTAGAGTCCAAAACAAGAGGAAAAGGGTTAGAAAAAGTAGATACGTTGGATACGTATCAACTCCCCCAAGCTTAAACCTTTGCTTGTCCTCAAGCAATTTAGTTGATAAACTGGAAGTGAAAACAAAACTTTTACGAACTCTTTTGCTCTTGTTTGCATAAATAAGCTTAAGCATCACATAGGTTTTCAGCCAACATTATAACTAACCATGCCGACAATAACTCTTAAAAATTATATTAACTCATATCAATGACACAATCAGCTAGCGAGCAATAATAAGATATATCAAATAGCAACACGTTGATAGAACAACCATTTTATAATATGACAATAGTGGTATCTGCCTAGCCCTTTCTGAGACCGCAAAACATAAATGCAGAGCACCTCAAAAGTTCAAGCAGCGACTAAACATTGTAATTAAGGGTAGAAAAGATCCAGTCATGACGCACCCAAAATTAGCTACACACAATGCATCAGCATGACAACAGTGCTCACAGGTTCTGGCGCTTATTTGAGAAGGTGATGACACAACATAAAAGTAAATAGATAGTACCTTCGCAGAGGGACGCAGTGATTTGCAGAGGTGCTAGAGCTCAAGTTTTAAAAAATAGAGGTAAATGAAATTTTGAGAAATGCACCCTTGTTGTTTACTTCACGACCATCAGTTATCAATATCTCCCATGCTAAACATGCTTGTGGCGGTTCCCAAGTGATAAAGTAAAGGTTATGACTCCATAGGAGTTTTTGTTTGATTATTTGTAAGCTCTTTTCTGTTTGCAGTTTGGGACTGGGAATCCCTATTACCATCCTTTTCTCATGCAGTGCTGAGTGAATAAACACTCAACCTGAGATTAACCCGCTTAGCATGGAAGATACCGACTACCTCCTGTCGTTCCATGAATGATCTAGGCACACAAAAAGGATATTTATTTTATGTTTTTAGAGGTGGCACATGCAAATTTACTTAGTACAGTAGGGTAATACCGCATATAGGTAGGTATGGTGGACTCATCTAGAATGACTTGGGTTCAAGGTTTTGGATGTACAAGCAGAGTTCCCACTTAGTACAGGTGAAGGCTAGCAATTAGATTGAGAAGCGGCCAACTAGAGAGCAACAACGGTCATGAATATGCATTATGCATAAGTAACATTGGATACTAGCATGAGTAGGGTATGAACACCATGAACATAAATATCATAGAGGCTATGTTGGTTTTGATTCAACTACATGCATGAACATGTGCCAAGTCAAGCCACTCGAACATTCAGAGGAGAATAGCATATCATCATACTACATCACAATCATTTTAACATAATGTTGACATTCAAGATAAATCATTATCCACTCCTAGCTACTTATTCCTGGCATGAGAAACTATAATCTCTAATTGGCATTGCAAACATGTTTAATCAAAATGGGCTGAATCATGGATACTAGGTTAAACATATTTACAAAACTAGAACAAATCGAGTTCATACCTGTTTCCCTCTGCCACGGCCAGTTCATCGAGTATCGTCATTATTGCCTTTCACTTGCACGATCGAACGATATGAAAATAATAATAGTGCAAGAGTGCTGTGGACTAAGCTGGAATCTGCAAACATTTTATTCAACGGGAGAAGACAAGGTAAAATGAGCTCTTTGTTAGGTAAACAATAATGCATATGAGAGCCGCTCAACAATTTCATCGTGCTCTTCTCCTCGGGATGACTCAAATAAAAAGAAAAGAAATTCAGAGAAACACATCGAAATATTTTTGGATTTTTTGTTTTTCTGAACAAGCAAATAAAAGTGAAAAGCAAAAACGAGAAAAACTATTTACACGGGAAAGCTCCCAACAAGCAAAAGAAGAACAAGGAAACCTTTTTGGGTTTTCTTTTTAGTGCTACAACTAACTACTCTAGAAAGAAAATTAAAAAGAAGCAGGATTTTTTTTTTGGATTTTCTCAAAGTTTTTCAAACACACAAGAAGAAAGCGAGAAAATAAATTTAACATGGATAATACAATGAAAAAGTGTGGACACCGACAAATTAAATGTGTGAACATGAATGTAACGTCGATGGAAATACGTACTCCCCCAAGCTTAGGCTTTTGGCCTAACTTGGCAATCAGTCAGTAGCATGCATAGTAATCGGGGTGGTAGCTCACGTAGGCTCTCGGTGCGGATGCCTCAGCCCGCCATGTGGCCACAACCGCCGTGTTGTGAGATCGGGCCTCGCTCTCAAGAACAAAATATATTCCCCTGCTGTGATAGTCAAAGAGAGCAGGCCCAGGCAAATATGTGTGCACAACAGAATCTTGATTGAATAGCAGTTTATAGGTAAAATTATGGAGTTCACCTTTATGGATTTTATGGCATTTCATAGCATGAAAGTCTAAATATTGAGTAGGTAAAATAGGGTAATAGGTTAAAGGCGCAACAACCAGCTCTCTTGCTAAGCATGTGGCATAAATGCCACCATTGGAATAACCACTATGAGTGTTGTGTTGCAATCTGCGTGCAACAATTGCTCCAATATTCTAACTTCTATCACCGGTGAGAGCGGTGCGTATGAGGCTCAAGTCTGGGGCACAAAGTGTACTGCAATCTTGTTTGCCTACAACACATTTTCCATTGAATAATGCAAAGTACTGAATTGCGGGAAAATGAATGCTCGTTCTTCTACCTTGCGTCACTCCCCTCGTCTCACAGTTGCAAAGGCTACTCAAAAATGTTTGGAACACAACTCTTGGTGGTTCGTCAAGCGAACCCCAGAATGGAATTTTGCAATGTTGAGCAAATCTCTCTAGTGATATGGTCAAAATATTTTCATACAGTTTAAATGACACCCTAGACTCACGGGGATGGAATTTAAATCCTCTGAAAAATGATTCACTGAGAGTGTGGTGTTGATTGCACTTATCTGAAATGTAGGGAGCGAGATTGGTGTTGTGATCATACTGCTCAAATTCCTCCTTGATGCCTACACTCGCCATATAATCATCGCATGGCCATATGCATGTTTTGGTGGTGGCATCTCATATAGAACTTTCACTTGGTTCAACATAAGACCGACGAGCGGAGCTGTCACTAGAAGATGCCCCCGAGGATCTCCTCCTCGAAGAACTCCTTCCAAAAAGGTTCATCATATTCGCGTAAAAAAATTCTGAAAATTTTTGGGTGACAAAAATTTATCAAAAAAACTTTACAAGATTGATAGCAACTACTCATAGGGATACATAGAGTCCATAACTGTCGGCGTTCTAGGAATGGGGGTCCCCAGACTTGCCTGCCTGCGGCCCGCGACATGGCTCAAGTGGGGGACCAGCGCAGCCCATCTTCATCAGCTGAAGCTCAAGACCCTCGCGAGGGGCCAAGCCTCGCGGGGCGGACGACAGGAAGCTTCCTCAGAGGCAGCCTCATCAGGCAGGCTCGCGAGGAGGCGGAGAGATCAAGGCATGGGTACCTAGCGAGGAGCCCGTGACGCAAGCCATGACGATTGAGACCAGGCGGGCGCCAGGCGGGCGCCGGCCTGCGCAGTGTCCTTGTTTCCCCTTTGGTGCAAAGGGGGCAAGCACAGGCCAAGGCATTGGGCAAAGGTTACCATTCCGGTGCAACAAGACCAAGACCAACGAAGCGGTAGGACAGAGGTCACCGTGGAGCCCAAGACGGCGTCACCAGCAGTGTTTTGGCAGCCGAAGACCACCTTTGGTCAGGATAACTTGTACTAGATGTTCCCCTTCAAAATGGCCAATTGTTGGCGCCCTTCCCGCTCATTTTTTGGGGAGAGGCCCAGGTCCTCTATAAATAGAGCTAGCCACCGCAGAGTGGAAAGGGGGAGAAAAAGGGAGAGACATCGAGGGACAGTGGGACATCGAGACTTCTAGAGAAAGAGAGTCATGGGGGGATCGACACACCTAGACATCTAGAGATCTGATAGAGCCCTAGTAGAGAGAGAGAGAGAGGTGATTGAACTCAGCCCAGCAGTTCATCGCACCAGCTCAAGAACACCTCTCGCGAGGATGTTCTTCCCTTGTACTGTTCATCATCAACCCCTGAGGCAATCCACCACACCACACACTGGAGTAGGGTATTACACCACAACGGTGGCCCGAACCAGTATAAACCTCGTGTCCCTTGTGTTGTTCATTGTTTCCAACTTAGATCACACGAGGAGGTTGGACGTAGATTGGTAGGGGAGAGATCTCCGCGCGCACCCCAGTGTTCGAACCTCAAGGGTCTGCCGGAACCTGAAATCCGACATTTGGCGCATCAGGTAGGGGTGCGCCGGAATCTTTCTTCCGCTATTCGCGCGTGATCTTTCGTCGTGTCCATGGCCGATGCTCGTCGGGCTCTCGCCGAGTGCCGGGCTGCTCTCGCCACCCGCGTCGCCCAGATGGCGCCCGTCGGTGGACGCCCTCGTCATTCCCCGTCGCCTGCCGCCAACGCCGCCACCGGCCTGGCGGGGAACGAGCTGCAGGCCTCGTCCCAGCATCCTTCGGTGCGACGGGAGGGCCGCACCTTGACACCGTCGCTAACTCTAGCTGCTTCGTCGTCCCATGCCCGTCGCGCCCCCACGGACGCGCACGCCGCGCTGCTCCTGGCAAGGGAGCTCCTGCACTACCTCCCAGTCGACGACCTCTACGAGGACTGGCTCGCCCGCATCACTGAGCTCGTTAGCACCGCAGGGGGCTCCCCCTTGTCGTCCCTCTCGTTGCCTCACCCACCATTCCGCATAGGAGGCGAGGATCAGGAGGCGCCTCCACCACCTCCTCCCCAAGAAGGCGCCCTGGCTCCAAGGCGCGCAACCCCAGGGCAAGACCCTCCGCGTCCGGCGCCTGCACACCAAGAAAGGAGCTGCCAAGAGATCCCTCGTCCCCAAGAAGGTGGTCGCGCGCTCCCAGTGCCGGCGCGCCAAGATTGCATCCCTGCACCTCCACGCCAAGACCCCGCGCTGCTCCAAGCAGCGGCGCGCGGTAATCCTCAGGAACAAGCCCAGTACCAGCAAAAGGCACCGGTGGCCACAGCAGGCTGCCGTGCCCTCACCCCCGAGCTACGCGGCGTCGCAGGGCCAGGCAAGTTCAAGCCTGACCTACCCCCTCGCTACGATGGCACGGCGGACCCTGCGGAGTTCCTACAGCTCTACGAGCTATGCATCGAAGCCGCCAACAGAGACGGAAGGGTCATGGCGAACTGGTTTCCCATGGCGCTCAACGACGGGGCCTGCACCTGGCTCCTGGCACAATCTCCTCCTGGGACGAGATGCGCACTCGCTTCATCGCCAACTTCCAGTGCACTCGCGACCGGCCCCCGGCCGTGAGCGATCTGCGCCGCATCAAGAAGCAGCAAGGGGATACCCTGCAGAAATACATCCACCGCTTCAACAACGCTCGCCTCAAGATTCCCTAGGTGACTGAAGAAGCCATCATCTCGGCCTTCTCCGATGGCGTACGCGACATCAAGATGAAGGAGGAGCTAGAAATCCATGAAGACATGTGCACATCCCTGGAGCTGTTCAACTTGGCAACCAAGTGCGCCAGGGCTGAGGAAGGGCGCCTTTCCCTCCTCGAACTCCCGGTTGCCGACCAAGAAGAGAAGAAGCCCAAGGCCAAGGACGTGAAGTGCAAGGGGGCTGCCGTGCTTGCAGCAGAACCAGACACCAAGAGAGGCATGGATCAGCCTGAGTCATCCAAGGGCAGCCGATACTGTGTGTACCACGACCTCCACACCCACAACACCAACGAATGTCAAGAGCTCAGGGCCGTGAGAGATGGACGTGTCGGGCGACGCCCCGAGCGCAATGGCAGGGGCCATGACCGAGGAGGAGGAAGAGGTGGCGGATGATGGGAAGACTGTGGCCCTCACGAGGATCGACCTCGCGAGGATCGCTCGCAGGACCAGCCTTGCGAGGGAGGCTGGAGAGATCAGCCTCGTGAGGATCGCCCGCACGGCAATGCAGGCCTTCCTCCTCTGCCGCCACCGCCAAGGAGGAACAAAGACCAACATCAAGACGAGGGAGCTGGGGGCTTCCAGGAACCGCGCGCAATCGCTTGCATCTTGGGTGGAGCGCAGGCCCCAGCCTCACAGCGCATCTTCAAGAATTTTGCTCACGAGGTGAATGCAGTCCTCCCCAAGCTTGAGGCCACATGCCCTCTCAGGTGGTCTGCGTGCTCTATCACGTCCAGCTCAGCAGATCAGCTCAAGTGCGCGGTAACGGCCGGAGTCCTCCCGATGCTTTGTTCCCCAGTCATCAGCAACGTGCCGGTCACTAGGACCCTCATTGATGGAGGAGCAGGACTCAACGTCCTGTCCGTCGAGATGTTCGACAACCTCCAAGTGTCGTACGATCAGCTTCAACCGACCAAGCCCTTCTCAGGAGTCACCGAGGGTTCCACTATTCCAATAGGGCAGGTTCGCCTTCCAGTTACCTTCGGGCAGCGCAACAACTACCGCACCGAGCTCATCGACTTCGACGTCGCCCACATCCATCTTCCATACAACGCCATCCTCGGGTACCCAGCCCTGGCCAAGTTCATGGCAGTGACTCACCATGGGTACAACGTCCTCAAGATGCCAGGAAGCAGTGGAGTCATCACCGTACCCTGTGAAGAAAGGGACGTAGTGTGTTCACTTGAGCGCTCGTTCCAAGCCGCAGCAATCGAAGACCCGGACCACAGGAATGGAAGGATTCTCGAGGCGACCGTTAAGAAGAAGAAGGTTTTGCCTGGCCCAAGCCATAAGGAGGCAGGCGCCTCCGGAGGTGTTGCGTCAGGATCTGCGCCCAATCAGGGAGCGCCACCCTCCCTTGCATAGGAAGGTGCGCCCGACGCCCTCCTTAGGCAGGGCTCGGGGGCTCTTTCTTGGAGAGCCACCGACTTTGCCAAGGTCGCGAGGGAGGTGCTCGGGCGCCACTTGGAGGGGTGCTTCCAGGCATGTATCCCTCAGAAAGGTACAAGGCAAGGAAGACCAAACCCTGAGGAGTTCATCGCAAGAAACACCCAGGAGCTACAGGAGTCGAGAGTCATGTGTGGCAGCCGCCGTTTGCCCACCGTGACCCCACATCCTGGCGAGGATGGTGGGCTGCGCGTCTGCATCGACGTGCCAGGGCTCAACCGAGCCGCGTCTCAGGAGCGCCTCTGGCCTTCGCGTGTGGGGCGTTGCGAGGGTCCACCTCACAGCTATGTTCGCATGCCTTTCGGCCTGCCGAACGCGGTCGCCGCTCATCAGCGCCTGCTGAGGAGCATTCTGGAGGCTCAGGAGGTCAGGCATCATCATCAGCCCCTGAGGCAATCCACCACACCACACACTGGAGTAGGGTATTACACCACAAGGGTGGCCCGAACCAGTATAAACCTCGTGTCCCTTGTGTTGTTCGTTGTTTCCAGCTTAGATCACGCGAGGAGATTGGACATAGATCGGTAGGGGAGAGATCTCCGCGCGCACCCCAGTGTTCGAACCTCAAGGGTCTGCTGGAACCCGAAATCCGACAATAACAAGCATTCAAACTTCTTAGAACTCTAAGAATTCAACATGCAAGCTTATCTATAGCAGCACCAAGAGTAGCTAATTATTCAAAGTATAAACCACTAAAACAAAAACTAATTGGACAAATGGAGGTGTCACATACGAAGCAACAATCCCCCGAAATAGTTTCGGAAACGGAGCTTCGAGCAAAGAGATCGAAATCCGCGGGTTTGAGAGCAAGAACATGAGAGAGAGAGAGCAATGGTGATTTTTTCTGGAGGTAGGTGTTGATGTGGTATGAAGGGATAAGTGAGGGGGCCCACGTGGGGACCACAACCCACCAAGGCGCGCCTGGGGGTCCTGGCATACCTAGGTGGGGTGTGCCCACCTGGTGCACCTACCTTTGATGTTATTTGCACCAAAAATTCTTAAATATTCAGAAAAAATCGTATTAAATTTTTAGGGCATTATGAGAACTTTTATTTTTTGGTCATTTTTTATTGCACATGAAATTCAGAAAACGGGCGAAACATGGCATTTTGTTTTATTTAACTAATAAAAATAGAAAACAAAAGGTAGGGACAGAAGGTAGTGCTTACTAAATTTATCAACTTCATACCTCTCAAAAATGATCCATTAATAAGGTTGTTCAAGTCTTATTAATAACCACTTTCGATTAATATGAAACCGAAGAACTTTCGTAAATCACTAAGTTACCTCAACGGGGATATGAATGTCCCCAACAATACGCATTTCATATTTCTTTTTGGCAGTAGGTAGAGGTAGTTGAAAACTTCCAATAGGGATTGTCGGAGATTTTTCAATAACATTAATACCATTCACTTGGAACTGTTTCTTCTAAAAGTGCACCGTATGTTCATTACCATCGATACAAAAAGTGACCTTGCTTTTATTGCAATCAATAACAGCCCCCGCGGAATTCAAGAAGGGTCTACCAATGATAATCGACATGTTGTCATCCTGGGGCATCCCAAGTATAACAAAGTTAGTCAAAATAGTAACATTAGCTCCCAAATCACATAAAGCAATTTTCACATAATTTCTTTTGATGGAGCAAGGTAAAGTTGGTATTCCTGGATCTCCAAGTTATTTAGGTACTCCATCTTTAAAAGTATAATTAACAAGCATTGTGGAGATTTCAGCTTCCGGTATTTTTCTCTTATTGGTGATGATGTATTTCACGAACTTTGCATAAGGAGGCATTTTCAAGATACCAATCAAGCGAGTACGCAAAAAGACTGGCCTCCGCATTCTAGCAAAGCGTTCAAATTCTTCATCATCATTATTTTTAGTTGACTTAGGTGGAAAAGGCATAGGTCTTTGAACCCACGGTTCTTTTTCTTTACCGTGTTTTCTAGCAACAAAGTCTCTTTTATCATATCCATTATTCTTAGGTTGTGGGTTATCAAGATCAACTGCAGGTTCTATCTCAACATCATTATCTAGTTCTTTATTATTTGTTTGAGTGTTTTCATGAACCTCATCATTATCCTTTTCATTATCAGAAGGTGAGTGTTCATTACTAAACTAAGTTTCGGCATCAGAGATAGAAATTACATTGTCATTATTAGGAGGTTTTTCTACTTCAGGTTCACTAGAGGCTTGCAAAGTCCTATCATTTTTCTTCTTCTTTTTCCTTGTATAAGGACTATGTGCATCAGTGCTAATTCTTTGAGAGTCTTGTTCAATTCTTTTTGGGTGCCCCTCAGGATAAAGGGATTCCTGAGTCATTATACCTCCTCTAGTCATTACTCTAACTACATGGTCATTGATATTAATATTCATTTCATCTAGCAACTCTCTGTGAGATTTAGCAACTTGTTCATACTGAGTTTGAACCATAGAAGCATGCTTTCCCATGCCTCTAACATCATTTGAGATTCTAAATAACAAGTCACTCAAGAGAGCAATCATATCAGAATTGTATTTCAATTGTTTGATAACATTTGCATTGAACTGATCTTGCTTCCTAATATAATTTTCAAACTCATAAAGGCATTGGCTAGGATGCATATTGTGGGGATTATCATTATCAATGAATTTCATTAGAGAATTTACCTCTACCACCTTAGGTGGTGGTGGTCTATCAAGCCCATGTATTTCTTCGATAGGAGGTAAACTTTTGACATCCTCAGCTTTAATACCTTTTTCCTTCATGGATTTCTTTGCCTCTTGCATATCTTCAGGACTCAGATATAATATACCCATCTTCTTCGGAGTGGGTTTAGGCGGTGGTTCAAGAAGAGTCTAATCATCATAATTTTTCAATATGTTATTCAATAATTCTTCAGCTTGCCCAATAGTTCGTTCCCTGAAAACACAACCAGCACAACTGAAATCCATAGAAGCATCGGTTAGTCCATTATAGAAGATATCAAGAATTTCATTTTTCTTAAGAGGATGGTCAAGCAAAGCATTAAGCAATTGTCAAAGCCTCCCCCAAGCTTGTGGGAGACTCTCTTCTTTAATTTGCACAAATTTAAATATTTCCTGTAAGGCAGCTTGTTTCTTATGAGTAGGGAAATATTTTTCAGAGAAGTAATAAATCGTATCCCGGGGACTATGCACACAACCAGGAGCAAGAGTATTGTACCAAGCTTTAGCATCACCCTTTAATGAGAATGGAAATAATTTGAGAATATAGTAATAGCAAGTTTTCTCATCATGAGTAAAAAGAGTGTCTATGTCATTCAACTTAGTAAGATGTGCCACAACAGTTTCAGTTTCATAACCATGGAAAGGATCAGATTCAACCAAAGTAATTAACTCTGGGTTGATAGAGAATTCATAATCCTTATCGTCAATAAAGATAGGTGAAGTAGCAAACTTAATCATATTGCATTCTAGTATTCAAGGATTTTTCTTTATACTTGCATAATAATTTCTCTAGATCATATCTATCCTTACAAGCTAGAAATCACTAGTTGTCTCCCCATTCATAACAAAACCTTTCGGTTCATTTGGCAATTCATATCTAGGAGGGCTAGTTCTAGTAGGTGTTTCAAGATTTTTCAGTTTCAACCTCATCATCAGGTTCAACAACATCATGTTGTCTTACTCTAGCAATTTGTTCATCAAGAAATTCACCTGGTGGCACATCATCATCATCTCAAGCAAGGTACTAGCATCATCATAAGTATCATTCATATCATAAGTAGCATCATCAAAAACTTGCAACATATCAGGATTAATAGCATGTGGTGGTGTTGCAAGTTTACTTATAATAGAAGGTGAATCTAAAGCAGAGCTAGATGGCAGTTCCTTACCTCCCCTCGTCTTAGAGGGAAAATCTTAGTCTTATGATAGTTTGATAGTGATAAATTGATAATAACCCCAAGTGACTCAACAAATATAGATATGCTTTCCGGCAACAGCGCTAGAAAAAGGTCTTGATAACCCACAAGTATAAGGGATCGCAACAGTTTTCGAGGGTAGAGTATTCAACCCAAATTTATAGATTCGACACAAGGGGAGCCAAAGAATATTTGTAAGTACTAGCAATTGAGTTGTCAATTCAGTCACACCTGGAGATTAATTATCTGCAACAAAGTAATTAGTTGCAAAGTAATATGATAGTTTGATAGTAGTAGCAGTAGCAATAGCAACGGTAACAGTGATAGCAATGATTTTGTAGAAGTAACAAGAGTGACAACAACAGTAGTATCTTAGCAAAAACAATATAAGTGAAATTCGTAGGGACTGGATCGGTGATTTGTTAGATGATATTCATCATGTGACAGTCATAACCTAGGGCGATACGGCACTAGCTCCAGTTCATAAATATAATTTAGGCATGTATTCCCTAAATAGTCATACGCGCTTATGGAAAGAACTTGTATGCCATCTTTTGTCCTACCCTCCCGTGGAAGCGGGGTCATTTTGGAAACCAAGGGACATTAAGGCCTCCTTTTAATAGAGAACCGGAACAAAGCATTAACACATGGTGAATACATGAACTCCTCAAACTACGGTCATCACCGGGAGTGGTCCAGGTTATTGTCACTCCGGGGTTGCTGGATCATAACACGTAGTAGGTGACTATAACTTGCAAGATCGGATCTAGAACATGGATACAATGGTGATAACATAAATGGTTCAGATCTGAAATCATGGCACCCAGGCCCAAAGTGACAAGCATTAAGCATGGCAAAGTCATAGCAACATCAATCTCAGAACATAGTGTATACTAGGGATCAAGCCCTAACAAAACTAACTAGATTACATGATGATTCTCATCCAACTCCTCACTTACAAGCGAGCCTACGAAGGAATTATTAACGCCCGGTGGGGAGCATCATGGAATTGGCGATGGAGAAGGGTTGGTGATGACAAAGATCGAAGACGCCCCTCTCTAGAGCCCCAAACGGACTCCAGATCTGGCCTCCCGATGAAGAACAGGAGTTGACGGCGGCTCCATCTCGTGGAACGTGATAATTCTTTCTCCCTAATTTTTTCTACAAAAATAGGATTTTATAGCGTAGGTTTCAGGGTCTGCGGGGCCACCAGGTGGGGACAACCCACCAGGGAGCACCTGGAGGGGGCACGCCCTGGTGGGTTGTGCCCCCCTCTAGTGGATCTTGGCTCTAGAAATTCTCTTTATTGATGTAAAAAATCCTCACAAAGTTTCATTCCATTCCAAGAACTTTTATTTCTGCACAAAAACAACACCATCGTAGTTCTGCTGAAAATAGCGTCAGTCCGGGGTTAGTTTTGTTCAAATCATGCAAATTAGAGTCCAAAACAAGAGGAGAAGCGGTAGGAAAATTAGATACATTGGAGACGTATCAAGGATCACATCATTAGGAGAATGATGTGATGGACAAGACTCAAACTATAAATGTAGCATATGATCGTGTCAAGTTTATTGCTATCGTTTTCTGCATGTCAAGTATATGTTCCTATGATAATGAGATCATGCAAATCACTATCACCGGACGAGTACCTTGTGTGTACCAAACGTCGCAATGTGACTGGGTGACTATAAAGGTGCTCTACAGGTATCTCTGAGGGTGTCTGTTGAGTTGGCATGGATCAAGATTGGCATTTGTCACTCTGTATGACGGAGAGGTATCTCAAGGCCCACTCGGTAATATAACATCACAAGAAGCTTGCAAGCAATGTGACTAATGAGTTGGATCATGTCTGCATCGTTCTCGAACCCATAGGGTCTACACACTTAACGTTTGGTGACGATATAAGTATAGTTGAGGCATTATGATGGTTACCGAAGGTTGTTTGGAGTCCCGGATGAGATCCCGGACATGACGAGGAACTCTAGAATGGTCCAGAGGTGAAGATTGATATATTGGACGAAGGGTATTGGAGTCCGAAAGTGTTCCGGGTGTACCAGGTGATGACCAGCATGATCGAAAGTGTTTCGGGGGGGCCAGAGAAGTGTTGGGGCGCCTCATGGGCCAAGGGGAGGGGGAAAACCAGCCCACTAAGGGGTTTTGCGCCCCCTCACCCCATCCCACGTTGCCAGAGGAGGTGGGGGTGCCCCCTACTGTTCCAACCCCTTTGGCTTGGGGGTCGAGTCTCCTAAGGGGGAAACCCCATCTAAGGTTTCCCTCTTGTTGACGCCAGCCCTAGATGGGATCCCCTAGGGACGCCCCCCTCTCCCCCTTCCCCTATATATAGAGAGGTAGAGAGAGGGCAGCTGCACCCTCATACGCCATGACGATGCCCCTCCCCTCTCTTGTAGCCTTGTTCCTCTCCGTAGTGCTTAGCGAAGCTCTGCTGAGATTCCGCCACCACCACCGCCACCACCACCGCCACCACGCTGTCATGCTGCCGGAGAACTCGAGTGATTACTTCACCATCGCTCGCTGGATCGAGGAGGTTAAGGCATCATCAAGCCGTATGTGTGTCGAACGCGGAGGTGCCGTCCGTTCGGCACTTGGATCGAGAGTTCATGGCATGGATCGTGATTGGATCGCGAAGACGTTTGACTACATCAACCGCTCTTCTTAACGCTTCCGCTTAGTGATCTATAAGGCTATGTAGATCCAATCTCTCCTCTCGTAGATGTCCATCTCCTAGATTGATCTTGGTGAGCGTAGGAACTTTTTTGTTTCCCATGCAACGTTCCTCATCAAATGTCATCAACACGGAGTAGAAGATATGCGCTGGCGGTGCCCTGATGATAGACGAACAATGACGCGTCAGAGCGGGTTCACCAAAACCTAAGTTGTTGAAGGGACACTGCGATACACTGGTACCACGCCCGTGGCGCCTGCTTAAGCCCGTAGAGAGAACGGGAGAGCAAGCATATGTGATCCGGATGAGTAGCGTCGATGAATCCGGTGGGCTGCTGACAGAACACCTGCTCGTTAAGATGACCATGCAGGAAGGCGTTGGAGACGTCCAACTGGTGCACTGGCTAGGCATGAGAGACGGACAACTGGAGAACAGCACGGATTGTGCCTGTCTTGACAACCGGGGCGAAGGTGTCATTGAAGTCCACGCTGATGCGCTGTCGAAAACCACAGACCACCCAGTGAGCCTTGTAGCACTCGAGAGACCCGTCAGGACGTGTCTTGTGACGAAATGCCCTTTTCCACTGATGACGTTAGCATGGGGAGGCCGCGAAACAAGATGCCACGTGCAGTTGCATTGCAACACATCAAACTCCTCACGCATCATGGCAAGCTAGTGCGGATCGCGAAGGGTAGCACGAGCAGAGGAACAAATGGGTTATGGTGTCGACATCAATGTGGCACACATGTACTTATTGGATAGCGCATGTTGGGATGATGCACACAAGTGTGGGCCCAAGTCATCATATCGAGGGGTGGCACTGCGACCGCTAGAGGGACGGTCCCGGCAACATGCCAAGATGAGGTCGAGCCTGTAGCAGAGGAGCCGGACGCTGAGTCTGCGATGATGGGAGGTGTCCCTGGCTCGTCAGTCACAACCATGGCACCTGCAGAGGCGTGCGATGCAACCGAGCCCGAGGCGTCCGAAAGGACCATCGAGGGAGCCACACCCGAAGGGCCGGCCATGGCATCTCACAAGGTTGTAGGGTCAGTCACACCCGAAGGGGCCGCGCTCGAGATGGCGTTCGAGGCTGGATCCGATGGTGAGGTCAGCCTGCCAAGGGAGGTAGCTTGGGAAGGCCGCGACCGGGACCTGCACCATGTTTGAGGTGCGGCTAGGAGCTCCATCGAAGACTCGGTGGATGGTGGTACCTGCTGAAAAGGAAATACCTTCTCGTCAAAGTACACATGCCTCGAGGTGTACACGCAGTGGGATATAAGATCATAGCACTTGTAACCTTTGGTGTTGGAAGGGTAGCGCAAAAAGATACAAGCAAGCGAACATGGTGCGAGCTTGTGTGGTGTGGTGGACACAATACTAGGATAACAGAGACACCCGAATATGCGAAGATCATCATAGGAGGGAGGAGAACCAAAGAGGCGTTGGTGGGGGCATAGTTCCAATGGGGACGAAATGGTCGAAGATTAAGGACAAGTGTGGCGGTGGCGAGTGCATCGGGCCAGAACTGTGGGGGTATATTGGAGCTGAAGAGCAATGTACGAACACATTCAATGAGAGTGTGTAGGATGCATTCGGCACAACCATTCTACTATGAAGTCCAAGGGCCTGTTAGGCGAAAGATGGTGCCGTGAGAGTCAGGAAGATTCTGAACTGCAACATTATCAAATTCTTTTCCATTCTCGGTTTAGAGAGCAAGAATGGGGAGACCAAATTGTGTGGTGACATATGCACAAGAAGCCTCGAGTGTAGCTAAAGCATCATATTTGCGATGAAGATGAAATGTCCACACAAAATGAGAGAAATCACATAATATCACCGGATAATAAAGATAACCCGTGTTGCTTCTAAATGGAGATGTCCACACATCACTGTAAAGTAACTCAAACGAATAATAAGAAATAGTTATGGATGCACTAAAGGATAAACAGACATGCTTTCCGAGGCGGCAAGCATGACAATGCAAGTATTATTGTCGATCTTATTACATGTGAATGAAAAACTCATAAGAATATGACGAAGTGTGCCATAGGTCCACTCTGGTGGAGAGGGCGGCGGGTGCGGCCGTTGAGGTGGATGGCGAGTCGAAAAGGTAGAGCTCATGGGGGCTATCACATCAGTGAAGCACCATTCGGGTACAGGCGTCCTTAACAGAAAAAACCCAGTTCGTCAAATTCTAAGGTGACAAGTGTCGGATTCAGGGCTCGGTAGACCCAAGAAGATTCAAACTCTAGGGCGTGTGCGAAGAACTCAACCTCTCCAGCCTACCAACTCGCCACCCCACAACCTAGCCCGATTCGCATGAGCAAGGAAGAAGATGAACGCGACAGTCTACCCAGGTTCTGGCCACCTTGCTGTGTAAGACCCTACTCCTGCTTTGTAGTGAATTGGCCTCGCGAGGGGCTCATGATGAACTGGTACAAAGAATGAACAACCTCGTGAGGTTCAGGGGTGAGGAATGAGTCGAACCCTTCTACGGTGGTGGCTAACCTATATTTATAGTGGCCTCGGTCCTCTTCCCCCAAAACGTAGGTGGGAAGGGATCCCACAGTGGCCAATTTTAAAGGGGACAAATAGTACATCTTATCCTGATGAAAGGTGGTCGTGACGCAATGGTGGGCTCGCGATGACATCCGTCCTGCCGTGCTGTCGGTCTTGGTCTCGTTGCACCGACATGGAAACCTACTTGACACCAAAGAGGAAATTGCCTTCTCTGCGCGCACTGGCGCCTGTCTGGCCTTGGTCGTCATGGTTTGTGTCATGGCAGCCTCGTGAGGCAGGGTACCTGCATAGAAATCTCCGCTCCTCGGGAGGCTGCCTGGGGAGGCCGCTCCTTTTGGTTTGTGCCCACCTCGGTGGCCTCCCGCACCCCTTCTTTTCACTATAAATTCCCAAATATTCCAAAAACCTTCGGGGTTAACCTAGACTAGAAGTTCCGCCACTGCAAGGCTACGTACCCACCAAAAACCAATCTAGACCCGTTCCGGTACCCTGCCGGAGAGGGGGAATAATCTCTGGTGGCCATCTTCATCATCCCAACGGCCACCACGATGAGGAGGGAGTAGTCCACCATCGGGGTTGAGGGTTTCTACAAGTATCTATGTGATTTATCTCTCTCTCTCTCGTGATCTATATCATGGGCTTTGTTAATATAGTCGGATCATATGATGTTTCTCCCATCTATACTCTTGTTGTGATGAATTGAATCTTTACCCTTTGAAGTTTTGTCATGTCAGATTGAACATTCAGAGATGAGAACACATGTTATATGTCTTGCGGTATGAATACTTGAGGTGACAATTGGGGTATCTTACTGATTCACTTGATATATGGTATGGCATTCAACTCGCGGATTCCCGCGGTGATATTGGGGTAATCTATGCATAGGGGTTGATGCATGTTTTTCTCCGACGGAAACTTCAGGGTCTCTTTATAGTTCTTTTTGTGGATTGAGTATTATGAATATGAATATGCTTTGGTGTTATTCTAGTACGAACTCTAGGATAGATCGAACGGAAACAATAGCTTTGCGTTATTTTAGTACGAACTCTTGAATAGATCCATCGAAAAGAATAGCTTTGAGGTGGCTTCGCACCCTACAAACAATTCCTACCTTTTGTTCTCCGCTAATAGGAACTCGGGAGTGATTCTTTGCTGTACTTTGAGGGATAATCATATGATCCAACTATGTGAGCATTGTTGAGAGATTGCACTAGCGAAAGTACAGACCCTAGGCCTTATTTTTCAGCATTGCAACACCGTTTTTGTGCCCGTTTACTATTAGTTACATTGCTGTTTTTATAATTTTATATTACAAAAACCAATATCTACTATCCAAATTACACTTTTGTCACCATCTCTTCACCGAACTAGTGCACCTATACAATTTGCCATTGTATTGGGTGCATTGGGGACACAAGAGATTGCTTGTATTTGGTTGTAGGGTCATTTGAGGGAGACCATCTTCATCCTACACCTCTCACGGATTGATAAATCTTAGGTCATCCACTTGAGGGAAAATTGATACTATCCTACAAAACTCTACGCTTGGAGGCCCAACACATGTCCATAATAATAAAGTTGCATAGTAGACATCAGGAGCTGACGAGGGGCTTGCTCGTGAAGGAGTTCCTGAGGCAACGCTTGCTTCACTCCAATCGCACACCCGCCCCATGTGGGAGCTCCAAGATGCAGAGGACGTCACCAAGCTGCGCCCGGGAAGCCTGATGGGCGAGGAGCTGGATAAGGCCATGAACACCCTTCTCGAGGGTGAGCCTGCGGACCTCCCGGAGGCCTACATCCCGCTATACTGCTGTGCCAACAAGGAGGCATTGGTCGCCGCCATACCCGTCTTCAGTGAGTTGGGGCTCACATCGCCTGAGTGCCCCAACTCCCTGGTGCTGGTTTCCTCCGGAGACAATGCTAGCGAGGTGGGAGAGGAGGACTCGAAGGCAACCGAGGACGATGTGGCGGAGATCTCTCCCCCGTCCCAGAGCAAGCTTCGAGGTGGATTTGCCGACGATGCCGACACCGACGAGCCCCCGGCGTGGAATCCCCGTGCTCCACTGGGGTCCTCACGAGGTCAGGGGCTACTCCTGGGCGTTGCGAAGGTCAGGCCAGGCGACGCCGAAGAAGAGTGGGGCAGCACGTCCTCCGAGGGGCGCCCCACTCGCCGCCGAAGCGGACGCGGTTTTGCAGGTCGTGGCCCCTCAGGGAAACTCCTCTAGCTCGACCAAGGCCGCGCCAAGGAAAAGCAGGGGTGTCCTAGCCCCCGCCATGAAGGACAAGAAGAGGGCGTACATCAACCCCAACAAGTAAACACCTTACCTTGTATTTTAGCCCATATTTGTACCGTGCTCACAGCGCTCCCCCTAATGACCAGGATGGGCATCATGGTGAAGAAGAGGAAGGAAGGAGGCCGGGCTCCGGAGGCGCCACCTCCTGCTGTAGCCGTAGCGACTCCAGCACAGGCGGGGGAGGACGTCCCTCATCTCCTCGCGGCAGAGCTTGCTCCTCAGGACATGATGGCGCAGCCTCGGGAGGAGCGTGCCCTCGCGGGCCCGCACGTCGCGGAACCGTCAATCCTCATCATGCTCGAGGGGGGCTCGGAGCCTCCGGCGCCCCAACTGTCCTCACTACCGCCTCCCTGGTGACGGAGCCAGCTGACGGGCTGGTGCCGCCTCCTCTCCAGGCCCTTGCGCTGGCGGACCACGGCCCTCTCATCAGGCCAGGCGCCCTGGATGATGCTCATGCCGCGCTCGAGCAACTCCGGGCCGATCTTCAGGATGTCGATAGGTGCCTCACGATGGAGCACATGTGGCTTATCTCCGGGTGGCTCCAGGCCGGCATCTCCGTCAAGACGGCCTGGAATCGGGCCGAGGCTGCCATCGCGGAAAGCAGGAAGGAGGCCACCAAAGCCAAGGAGGCTCGTGATGCACCGTTGGCGAACATTGCATCCACGGAGGAGTGCCACGCCGAGGCGGAGGCCAAGCTGAAGGCCCTCTAGGAGGAACAAGCCTCGCGCAACCAAATGTTTCACCAGCGGGAGGAGGACATGAAGGCCCACGAGGCAAACCATGCCGATCGCGACACCGAGCTGGCCTAGGTGGCCACCGACCAGGCCGCGGAGCGCGGCCACCTGGACACGTCGAAGAAAGAGGTGGCCGACGCCTAGGCAGCACATGCTTGGCACATCTCCAAGGAGACAACCCAAATGAAGGCCAGGGAGAAGGTGCTTGCCGCTTTCGAGAAGGAAGTGGTCGTAGAACGCGAGGCCTTCCTCTCCCTTGAGCTTGGATTTCGCGAGGCACTATGCTCCATCCACGGGGGAGGGTACGAAGAGCCGCTGGCGACTCTCGAAGGTGGCCTTGTAGGGCTCTTCCCCATGCTGGCAAAAGCACTTAAGGGTGTCGCTGCTGAAGTGGACTCCTTCTTGGAGGCGGAGTGTCGCTCGCTCTTTACCGCGGCTACAATGCGCATCTTCAGCCATCTCTATCTCCACGACCCCAGCTTCAACCTCAACGCGCTGATCCAGTCGGTGGCTCCTGAGTCCCGCGCCGCTGCTATGGAGGTCGTGAAGGGTCATGTAGACACCCTGTTAAAGAAGTTCCTCTGCATCCCCAACCCTAAGGCTCTGGCAGCGGAGGTTGGGGTGGTAGTGATGATGGGGGTAGCGATGTCGGCGACGGGCTTCCAGCGGCTAGGGCGAGCGGAGGCGATGGCCAAAGCAATGGTGGTTCTTCCTGATTTTATTCCTGCAATCATTTACCATGCCTCCTGGAGGCGTAAAACTTCTATTTGAATTTGTGGAACACTTGTGCATGTAATCACTGTTAGAGATCTGCGTTTCATGCTTTGTTTCCTTCCTATTTTATTTTGTGCTTTGCGTTGGCAGGGCCCAGCCCCGCGCATACCTTAATCGTTGTTGGGGCGTCCGGATTGCCAGGACGACACAAAGGGGTGAGTGGCTACGTGACTAGTGATGCCCCTGAGTCGCGATGCTCAAGAGGTCCCCCTTGACATGCGAGCAGCACTCATGAAGGAAGCGTAGGCAACAGCGAGGTTAATCCGGAGCCCCTATACCTTTCCGTGCCAACTTTTGCCTGGAGGGGCGCGAGAAGACAAGGTATCCGGACCTGGTAGGGTGGTGTGAGCAAGGCCTGGCCTGAGCGTAGCCCCGTGTCCATCCCCCTCGTGCGTAACTCCTGTGGGGGAAGTGATACATCCATTTTGCATCATGCTTTTATATCGATATTTATTGCATTATGGGCTATTATTACACATTATGTCACAATACTTATGCCTATTCTCTCTTATTTTACAAGGTTTACATAAAGAGGGAGAATGCCGGCAGCTGGGATTCTGGGCAGCAAAAGGAGCAAATATTAGAGACCTATTCTGCACAGCTCCAAAAGCCCTGAAACTTCACGGAAGACGTTTTCAGAATATATAAAAAATACTGAGCGCAAGAAGTTCACCAGGGGGCCACACCCTGTCCACGAGGGTGGGAGGCGCGCCCTACCCCCCTGGGCGCGCCCCCCTACCTCGTGGCCCACCTGGTGGCCCTCTGATGGCCATCTTCTTCTATATGGAGTCTTTCCATGAGAAAAAAATCACAAGTCATCTTCCTGGACGAGACTCCGCCGCCACGAGGCGGAACCTTGGTGGAACCAATCTAGGGCTCTGGCGGAGCTGTTCTGCCGGGGAAACTTCCCTCCGGGAGGGGGAAATCATCGCCATCGTCATCACCAATGCTCCTCTCATCGGGAGAGGGCAATCTCCATCAACATCTTCATCAGCACCATCTCCTCTCAAAACCCTAGTTCATCTCTTGTCTCCAAGTCCGGGATTGGTACCTGTGGGTTGCTAGTAGTGTTAATTACTCCTTAGTTGATGCTAGTTGGTTTATTTGGTGGAAGATCATATGTTTAGATCCTATATGCATATTAATACCCCTCTGATTATGAACATGAATATGCTTTGTGAGTAGTTACGTTTGTTCCTGAGGACATGGGAGAAGTCTTGCTATTAGTAGTCATGTGAATTTGGTATTCGATCGATATTTTGATGAGATGTATGTTGTCTCTCCTCTAGTGGTGTTATGTGAACGTCGACTACATGACACTTCACCATTATTTGGGCCTAGAGGAAGGCATTGGGAAGTAATAAGTAGATGATGGGTTGCTAGAGTGACAGAAGCTTAAACCCTGGTTTATGCGTTGCTTCGTAAGGGGCTGATTTGGATCCATATGTCTCATGCTATGGTTAGGTTTACCTTAATACTTTTGTTGTAGTAGAGGATGCTTGCAATAGAGGTTAATCATAAGTGGGATGCTTGTCCAAGTAAGGGCAACACCCAAGCACCGGTCCACCCACATACCAAATTATCAAAGTATTAAACGCGAATCATATGAACGTGATGAAAACTAGCTTGACGATATTCCCATGTCTCCTCGGGAGCGCTTTACATCATATAAGAGTTTGTCCAGGCTTGTCCTTTGCTACAAAAAGGATTGGGCCACCCTACTTCACTTTATTTATTTTCTTACTTGTTACTCATTACAAATTATCCTATCACAAAACTATCTGTTACCTATTATTTCAGTGCTTGCAGAGAATACCTTGCTGAAAACCTCTTATCATTTCCTTCTGCTCCTTGTTGGGTTCGACACTCTTACTTATCGAAAGGACTAAGATAGATCCCCTATACTTGTGGGTCATCAAGACTCTTTTCTGGCGCCATTGCCGGGGAGTGAAGCGCCTTTGGTAGGTGGAATTTGGTAAGGAAAAATTTATATAGTGTGCTGAAATTTATTGTCACTTGTTACTATGGAAAGTAATCTTCTGAGGGGCTTGTTCGGGGTATCTTCACCCCGACTAGTAGAGCAAAGAGTTGCTCCTCAACCTACTGAACCTTCTGAAAATGAAAATGTCTGCTTTGAAATTCCTTCGGGTATGATAGAAAAACTGCTAGCTAATCCTTTTGCAGGAGATGGAATAATTCATCCTGATGAGCACCTAATATATGTGGATGAAGTTTGTGGATTATTTAAGCCTGCAGGTGTTCCCGGAGATGTTATTAAGAAGAAGGTATTCCCTTTATCTTTGAAGGAAGATGCATTGACATGGTATAGGCTATGTGATGATACGGGGTCATGGAACTACAAACGATTGAAATTGGAATTTCATCAGAAGTTTTATCCTATGCATCTTGTTCATCGTGATCGCAATTATATATATAATATCTGGCCTTGCGAAGGAGAAAGCATCGCTCAAGCTTGAGGGACGCTTAAATTAATGTTATATTCATGCCCCAATCATGAGCTCTCAAGAGAAATGATTATTCAAAATTTATATGGTCGGCTTTCTAATAACAATCACACCATGCTCGATACTTCTTGTGCTGGCTCTTTTATGACGAAGACTATTGAATTCAAATGGGATTTATTGGAAAGAATTAAATGCAACTCTGAAGATTGGGACCTCGACGAAGGTAAGGAGTCAGGTATGACATGTAAGTTTGATTGTGTTAAATCTTTTATGGATACCGATGTTTTCCGTAAATTTAGCACTAAATATGGACTTGACTTTGAGATAGTAGCTTCTTTCTGTGAATCTTTTGCTACTCATGTTGATCTCCCTAGGGAGAAGTGGTTTAAATATCATCCTCCCATAGAAGTAAAAGTAGCTGCACCTATTAAAGTTGAAGAAAAGACTATCACTTATAATGATCCTATTGTTCCTACTGCTTATGTTGAGAAACCAGCTTTTCCTGTTAGGATAAAGGATCATGCTAGTGCTTCAACTGTGGTTCGTAAAAGCAAGATTACAACTTATACACCTGCTGAGCAAATTAAAGTTGAACCTAATATTGCTATTGTTAAAGATCTCTTGTCAGATAATATTGATGGGCATGTTATTAATTTCCGTGATGAGACTGCTAGAATTGCTAAACCTTGTGCTAAAGATAAACCTAGATCTTTGGTAGGCATGCCTGTTAATTCTATTAAAATAGGAGATCATTGTTATCATGGCTTATGTGATATGGGTGCTAGTGCTAGTGCAATACCTATTGACTTATACAGAGAAATTATGCATGACATTGCACCCGCTGAGTTAGAAGATATTGTTGTCACAATTAAACTTTCCAATAGAGATACAATTTGACCAATGGGAATTGTTAGAGATGTTGAAGTCTTGTGTGGGAAAACTAAATATCCTACTGATTTTCTTGTTTTTGGTTCCCCGCAAGATAGCTTTTGTCCCATTATATTTGGTAGACCCTTCTGGAACACTGTTAATGCTAAGATAGATTGCAAAAAGGATGTTGTTACTATTGGTTTAGGTGATATGTCTCATGAATTTAACTTTTCTAAGTTTCATAGACAACATCGTGAAGAGGAATTGCCTAGTAAAGATGAAATTATTGGTCTTGCTTCTATTGCCGTACCTCCTGGTGATCCTTTAGAACAATATTTGTTAGACCATGAAAATGATATGTTTATGAATGAAAGAAGGGAAATAGATGAAGTATTCTTTAAATAGGAACCCATCCTGAAACACAATTTGCCTGTTGAAATCCTAGGGGATCTTCCTCCACCCAAGGGTGATCCTGTGTTTGAGCTTAAACCGTTACCTGATACTCTTAAATACGCTTATCTTGATGAGAAAAAGATATATCCTGTTATTATTAGTGTTAACCTTTCAGAGCATGAAGAAGAGAGATTATTGAAAACTCTGAAGAAGCACCGTGCTGCTAATGGATATACTCTTGATGATCTTAAGGGCATTAGTCCCACTCTATGTCAACACAAAATAAATTTGGAGGAAGATGCCAAACCAGTTCGTGATCATCAATGACGGCTGAATCCTAAGATGAAGGAAGTGGTAAGGAAGGAAATACTAAAGCTTCTTGAGGAAGTCCTGTCCATTGTGTCTCTAAGAAGGGAGGTATTACTGTCGTTCCTAATGATAAAGATGAGTTGACCCCGCAAAGAATTATTACAGGTTATAGGATGGTAATTGATTTCCGCAAATTAAATAAAGCTACTAAAAAGATCATTACCCCTTACCTTTTATCGATCAAATGCTAGAAAGATTATCCAAACATACACATTTTTGCTTTCTAGATGGTTATTCTGGTTTCTCTCAAATACCTATGTCAGCCAATGATCAATCAAAGACTACTTTTACTTGCCCTTTTGGTGCTGTTGCTTATAGACGTATGCCTTTTGGTTTATGTAATGCACCTGCTACCTTTCAAAGATGCATGATGGCTATATTCTCTGACTTTTTTGAAAAGATTTGTGAGGTTTTCATGGACGATTTTTCCGTCTATGGATCCTCTTTTAATGATTGCTTAAGCAACCTTGACCGAGTTTTGCAGAGATGTGAAGAAACTAATCTTGTCTTGAATTGGGAAAAGTGCCACTTTATGGTTAATGAAGGTATTATCTTGGGGCATAAAGTTTCTGAAAGAGGTATTGAAGTTGATAAAGCCAAGGTTCATGCTATTGAAAAGATGCCATGTCCCAAGGACATCAAAGGTATAAGAAGTTTCCTTGGTCATGCCGGTTTTTATAGTAGGGTCATTAAGGACTTCTCCAAAATTTCTCGGCCTCTGACTAATTTATTACAAAAGAATATACCATTTGTTTTTGATGATGATTGTGTAGAAGCATTTGAAATACATAAGAAAGCATTAATCTCTGCACCTATTGTTCAGCCACCTGATTGGAATTTACCCTTTGAAATTATGTGTGATGCTAGTGATTATGTTGTAGGTGCTGTTCTAGGGCAAAGAGTTGATAAGAAATTAAATGTTATTCAATATGCTAGTAAAACTCTAGACAATGCTCAGAGAAATTATGCTACTACTGAAAAGGAATTCCTAGCAGTTGTATTTGCTTGTGATAAGTTTAGACCTTATATTATTGATTCTAAAGTAACTATTCACACGGATCATGCTGCTATTAAATATCTTATGGAAAAGAAAGATGCTAAACCTAGACTTATTAGATTGGTTCTCTTGCTACAAGAATTTGATTTGCATATTATTGATAGAAAGAGAGCTGAGAACCCCATTGCAGACAACTTGTCTAGGTTAGAAAATGTTCTTGATGACCCACTACCTATTGATGATAGCTTTCCTGATGAACAATTAAATGTCATAAATGCTTCTCATACTGCTCCATGGTATGCTGATTATGCTAATTACATTGTTGCTAAATTTATACCACCTAGTTTCACATACCAGCAAAAGAAAAAGTTCTTCTATGATTTGAGACATTACTTTTGGGATGACCCACATCTTTATAAAGAAGGAGTAGATGGTGTTATTAGACGTTGTGTACCTGAGCATGAATAGGAACAGATCCTACGTAAGTGTCACTCCGAGGCTTATGGAGGACACCATGCTGGAGATAGAACTGCACACAAGGTATTGCAATCCGGTTTTTATTGGCCCACTCTTCAAGGATGCCCGTAAGTTTGTCTTGTCTTGTGATGAATGTCAAAGAATTGGTAATATTAGTAGACGTAAAGAAATGCCTATGAATTATTCACTTGTTATTGAACCATTTGATGTTTGGGGCTTTGATTATATGGGACCTTTTCCTGCCTCTAATGGATATACACATATTTTAGTTGCTGTTGATTACATTACTAAGTGGGTAGAAGCTATTCCAACTAGTAGTGATGATCATAACACTTCTATTAAAATTCTTAAAGAAGTTATTTTTCTGAGCTTTGGACTCCCTAGATATTTAATGACTGATGGTGGTTCACATTTTATTCATGGTGCTTTCCGTAAAATGCTTGCTAAATATGATGTTAATCATAGAATTGCATCTCCTTATCACCCATAGTCTAGTGGTCAAGTAGAATTGAGCAATAGAGAACTCAAATTAATTTTGCAAAAGACTATTAATAGATCTAGAAAGAATTGGTCCAATAAAATTGATGATGCATTACGGGCCTATAGAACTGCATATAAAAATCCTATGGGTATGTCTCCGTATAAAATGGTTTATGGAAAAGCATGTCACTTACCTCTCGAACTAGAACATAAGGCTTATTGGGCTATTAAAGAGCTCAATTATGATTTCAAACTTGTCGGTGAGAAGAGGTTATTTGACGTTAGCTCACTTGATGAATGGAGAACCCAAGCCTATGAGAATGCCAAATTATTTAAAGAAAAAGTTAAAAGATGGCATGACAAAAGAATACAAAAGTGTGAGTTTAATGTAGGTGATTATGTATTGCTATACAACTCTCTTTAAGATTTTTTGCAGGGAAACTTCTCTCTAAATGGGAGGGTCCTTACGTTATCGAGGAGGACTATCGTTCTGGTGCCATAAAGATCAACAACTTTGAAGGCACAAATCCGAAGGTGGTGAACGACCAAAGAATTAAACATTATATCTCAGGTAATCCTATAAATGTTGAAACCAATGTTATTGAAACCGTAACCCCGGAGGAATACATAAGGGACACCTTCCGGAACGTTTCAGACTCCGAAAAGGAATAGGTATGTGGTACGATATGTAAACCGACTCCAAAACAATTCTAATGGCAATTTTCTTCCGTTTTGGAATATTTAGAAAAATAGAAAAATAAGAAGCAGTCTGGGAAGGACACGACGGATCCATGAGTGGAGGGCGCGCCCTACCCCCTGGGCGCGCCCCCTACCTCTTGGGCAACTCGTGTGCTCTCCGGACTCCGTTTTCTTACACGACACGTATTTTGGTCGGTAAAAATTCATTATATAACCTCCCGAAGGTTTTGACCTCCGTATCACGCAAATATCTCTTGTCTTTGTTTCGAGCTGTTTTCTGTCAGGGTTATCGAGGTTAATCATAAGTGGGATGCTTGTCCAAGTAAGGGCAACACCCAAGCACCGGTCCACCCACATACCAAATTATCAAAGTATTAAACGCGAATCATATG
Source organism: Triticum aestivum (assembly GCF_018294505.1). Taxonomy (NCBI): domain Eukaryota; kingdom Viridiplantae; phylum Streptophyta; class Magnoliopsida; order Poales; family Poaceae; genus Triticum; species Triticum aestivum. The sequence goes on along the minus strand of NC_057803.1, from coordinate 154,791,387 downwards.
AACGTGATGAAAACTAGCTTGACGATATTCCCATGTCTCCTCGGGAGCGCTTTACATCGTATAAGAGTTTGTCCAGGCTTGTCCTTTGCTACAAAAAGGATTGGGCCACCTTGTTGCACTTTATTTACTTTTGTTACTTGTTACTCGTTACAAATTATCCTATCAGAAAACTATCTGTTACCTATTATTTCAGTGCTTGCAGAGAATACCTTGCTGAAAACCGCTTATCATTTCCTTCTGCTCCTCGCTGGGTTCGACACTCTTACTTATCGAAAGGACTACGATAGATCCCCTTTACTTGTGGGCCATCAGGAAGCTGCGCGATAGGACCATACAAAGAGCCGATAGGCTATCCTGAGGTTAGTGCGGCCACTAGGGCGCCCCCAGTTGTTTATTCACCAGCATGGAGCATGGTGCTTCCACTTTAGCGTGGGCATAGCCGCTCCTCGGCCGTGTCGTCCACCAGCATGGAGCATGGGGCTTCCATTGGTGTGTGGGTGGGAGTTCCCTATGGGAGAGACTCCGGGGCGTGTACATGCCCGTTGGTACTTGTGGCTAGCATGGTAGAACTGGAGCTGGTGTATCTGGGCACTTATGAGATAGCACGGGACTCACGAGGCCCTACCTCAAGGCGGGTTACGCCTGATTTTACGGTGCAGGGCACGCTTAAGGCACCTATGGGTGATGGGGGGTCCTGTGCCAGATGCACCTCCGGAGGTTATTGCATGAGAAGGCCGGACACCAATGACCCCAGGAGGTGACGTGAACGGGGCTGGCCCGCTAGACAAAGCTGAGCCATTGGTTTTATCAATGCTGCAGGGACGAACCTGAGCACAGACGCCGTGCCAAGTCTTCTCATGCAACGATCCCACGGAAAACAGCCAGCGCACGCCTCCCAATACAGCGAAGCGCCGAACTGCGGCTGTACAAACCGGGTCACACGCCCATACTCGCCCACATGCGATTAGCTCATGCGAGAATAGGGCACCAAGGAGCACGGGAGGTGAAGCGCACGGGAGCTAGCCCACGGGACAGAGATCGGTCGATTGGATTTGTCAATGCTGCAGGGACGGACCCGAGCACAGACGTTGTCCCAGTCATTAATCATGAGGCGGTTGCGGGTGGGTTCGCGAGGGTGCAACGACATCATACCGGCGAAGCACCGGACATGCAGTTGAAATACTTGGGAGATTCGTAAAGGCAAGGCCAGTTCCAATACATGTGCAAAAATGATACATCTGCGGGGGTGGGCCCTAGCAGCCTCAGGATGATGCAGCCCGAGGGGCACCCTCAGTTGAACAAACCAAAAAGTCACCTAGCACCATCATTGTAGAAGTGCTGGGGTAGCTGAAGATGTGCGCTACAGAGATTGCCCCTCACGAGCCGACTGGCTCCTGAGGCCTATGAGGCTCTGGAGGCCCGGAGAGCTCGCGAGGGTCCAGCGCCTCCTCCGTTAGGACCACCTAGCACCTGGCCTCGTGGGCTGCCAAGGCACCCTGTGTGAAGCACTGGTACGAGACGGTCGCGTTCAGTAGGCCAAACGGCATGCGGATGTAGTTGTAGGGGTAGCCCCCACTCTGGCCGACACGGGACGACCAGACGAGGTTCTGTGAAGCTGTCCTGTTGAAGTCTGGTATATTGACGTAGACGTGCAGCTCACCGCCCATGTCAGGGGCCGCGGCTTCTTGATAACCACATGTATAGGGGGTCGCAACAGTTTTCAAGGGTAGAGTGTTCAACCCAAATTAATAGATTCGACACAAGGGGAGCCAAAGAATATTTGAAAGTATTAGCAGCTGAGTTGTCAATTCAACCACACCTGGAGATTAACTATCTGCAGCAACGTGATTAGTAGTAAAGTAATATGGTAGTTTTGATAATAGTGACAGCAGTAACAATAACGGTAACAGTGACGATAGAAGTAGTAACTTAGCAAGAACAATATAAGATAAATTCGTAGGCATTGGATTGGTGATTTGTTGGATGATATTCATCATGAGACAGTTATAATCTAGGGCGATACGGCACTAGCTCCAGTTCATCAATATAATGTAGGCATATATTCCGTAAATAGTCATACGTGCTTATGGAAAGAACTTGCATGACATCTTTTGTCCTACCCTCCCGTGGCAGTGGGGTCCAATTGGAAACTAAGGGGTATTGTGGCCTCCTTTTACTAGAGTACCGGAACAAAGCATTAACACATGGTGAATACATGAACTCCTCAAACTATGGTCATCACCGGGAGTGGTCCCGACTATTGTCACTCCGGGGTTGCCGGATCATAACATGTAGTAGGTGACTATAACTTGCAAGATCGGATCTAGAACATGGATATAATGATGATAACATAAATGGTTCAAATCTGAAATCATGGCACCCGGGCCCAAAGTGACAAGCATTAAGCATGGCAAAGTCATAGGAACATCAATCTTAGAACTTAGTGGATACTAGGGATCAGGCCCTAACAAAACTAACTCGATTACATGATAAATCTCATCCAAATCCTCACCGCCCAGTGAGCCTATGAAGGAATTACTCACTCCCGGTGGGGAACATCATGGAATTGGCGATGGAGAAGGGTCGGTGATGACGAAGAACGAAGATCCCCCTCTCCGGAGCCCCAAACGAACTCTAGATCTGGCCTCCCGATGAAGAACAGGTGGTGACGGTGGCTCTGTCTCGTGGATCATGGTAATTCTATCTCCCTGATTTTTTTCTAGAAATATGGGATTTTATAGTATCAGGGTTGAGGTCTGTGGGGCCACCAGGTGAGGACAACCCACGTGGGCGCGCCAGGAGGGGGGCACCCCGGTGGGTTGTGCCCACCCAGGTGCCCCCCTCCAGTGGATCTTGGCTCCACAAATTCTCTTTATTGGTATAAAAAATCCTTACAAAGTTTCGTTCCATTCCAAGAACTTTTATTTCTGCACAAAAACAACACCATGGTAGTTCTGCTGAAAATAGCGTCAGTCCGAGGTTAGTTTCATTCAAATCATGCAAATTAGAGTCCAAAACAAGAGGAAAAGCATTAGGAAAATTAGAATGTTGGAGACGTATCACGACCGCACCCAGTGGTGCGGGGCGACACTCAGCACGCATGGCCCGTGCCTCCTGAAGCTCTTCGATTGCCTTGGTGATGAACTCCTGCACGTTTGGCGCCTCGCGCCTTGCGCCTTGCCCACGGAGGCGCCCGTCAAAGAACGCCTCCTCATGGTGCCCAAACGCCACCCTCGTCATGCTGGTCAGGTCACATGCCCTCCATATGAGAGCCCTCGAGCCCGTCCTGAGGGGGGTGCCGGGCGCGCCTTCCTATGCGAGAGGGAACGACACCCCAGCAGTGGGCGCGGGGCCTGAGACATGATCGGCAGGCACCCTAGCCTCCTAAAGGCCCTTGGGGAGGAGCTGCTTATTCTTCTTGTGGATGGCCTTGCGAGGGAGGATGGTGCCCTCGTCGTCAGAGTTCTCAACCGCCACAGCCTGGTAGGCACGCTAGAGGGAGCACACCGCATCCTTTTCATCGCAGGCGACCATGATGATGCTGCTGCATCCTGGCATCTTGAGGACATTGTAACCATGGTCAGTTGCTGCCATGAAGTTGGCGAGGGCCGGATACCCTAGGATGGCATTGTACGGGAGGCCGATGTGGGCGACGTCGAAGTCCATGAGCTCGGTGTGGTAGTTGTCGCGCTTACCGAAGGTGACTGGGAGGTGCACCTGCCCCAGGGGCATAGTGGAGCCATCGATCACCCCTGAGAAAGCTTTGTGGGAAGGAGCCGATCACAGGGCACCTGGAGCGTCTCACACGGATCGACAGAGAGAACATTGAGCCCCATGCCACCGTTGATGAGGGTTTTGGTGACGAGGATGTTGTTGATGGTTGGCAGGCAGTGCATCGGGAGCGCGCCAGCGGCGGCTGAGCACTTGAGCTCGTCCAAGGAGTCAAAGGTGATGGCGAGTTTGGACCACCTGAGGGGACGCGACGCCTCAAACTTGGGGAGGGTGATATGTCTCCAACGTATCTATAATTTTTGATTGTTCCATGCTATTATATTATCTGTTTTGGATGTTTTATATGCATTAATATGCTATTTTATATTATTTTTGGGACTAACCTATTAACCTAGAGCCCAGTGCCAGTGCCAGTTCCTGTTTTCCTTGTTTTTGAGTTTCGTAGAAAAGGAATACCAAGCGGATTCCAAACGGAATGAAGTATTTGCGAGGTTTTTTCTTGGACCAGAAGCAAACTAGCAGACTTGGAGATGAAGTCGGAGGAGCCACGAGGCGGCCACAAGGATGGAGGGCGCGGCCCCACCCATGTGGCCCCCCCCCCGTGCACCTCCTGACCTAATTCTTTCGTATATATATTCCCAAATATTCCCAAACCACCAGAGGGGTCCATGAAAACACTTTTCCACCGCCGCAACATTCTGTACCCGTGAGATCCCATCTAGGGACCTTTTCCGGCACCCTACCGGAAGGGGGATTCGATCGTGGAAGGCTTCTACATCAACTCCATTGCCCTTCCGATGAAGCATGAGGAGTTTACCACACACCTATGGGTCCATGGCTAGTAGCTAGATGGCTTCTTCTCTCTCTTTGATCCTCAATACCATGTTCTCCTCGATGTTCTAGGAGATCTATTCGATGTAATACTTTTTTTCAGTGTCTTTGCCAAGATCTGATGAATTGTGGATTTATGATCAACTTATCTATGAATATTATTTGTATCTTCTCTGAATTCTTTTATGCACGATTTGATATCTTTGTAATTCTCTTCGAACTATCGGTTTGGTTTGGCCAACTAGATTGGTTTTTCTTGCAATGGGAGAAGTGCTTAGCTTTGGGTTCAATCTTGCGATGTCATTTCCCAGTGACAGTAGGGGCAGCAAGGCACGTATTGTATTGTTGCCAATGAGGGTGATACGTCTCCAACGTATCTATAATTTTTTATTGTCCCATGCTATTATATTATCTGTTTTGGATGTTTTATATGCATTTATATGCTATTTTATATTATTTTGGGACTAACCTATTAACCTAGAGCCCAGTGCCTGTTTCTTATTTTTCCTTGCTTTTTAGCTTCACGGAAAAGGAATATCAAACAGAGTCAAAAGGAATAAAACTTTCGCGATGATTTTTCTTGGACCAAAAGACATCTAGAAAACTTAGAGTGCAAGTCATAAGAGCCATGAGGCGTCGGCAAGGGTGGAGGGCGCGCCCTAGGGGTGGCGCCCCCTACCTTGTGCGCCCCTCGGTGACCTCTTGACCTAGTTCTTGCTGAACCTCCAGAAGCATCCACGAAAACACTTTTCCACCACCACAACCTTCTGTTCCCGTGAGATCCCATCTCGGGGCCTTTTCCGGCATCCTGCCGAAGGGGGGTTCGATCACGGAGGGCATCTACATCAATTCCATTGCCCTTCTGATGAAGCGTGAGTAGTTTACCTCAGACCTATATATGGGTCCATAGCTAGTAGCTAGATGGCTTCTTCTCTCTCTTTGATTCTCCATGTTCTCCTCGATGTTCTTGGAGATCTATCCGATGTAATCTTCTTTTGCGGTGTGTTTGTTGAGATCCGATGAATTGTGGATTTATGATCAGATTATCTATGAATGTTATTTGAATCTTCTCTAAATTCTTATATGCATGATTTGATATCTTTGTATCTCAGTTTGGTTTGGCCAACTAGATTGGTTTTTCTTGCAATGGGAGAAGTGCTTAGCTTTGGGTTCAATCTTGTGGTGTCCTCACCCAGTGAAAAAGTAGGGGTAGTGAGGCACGTATTTTATTGGTGCCATCGGGGATAAAAAGATGGGGTTTACATCATATTGCTTGAGTTTATTCCTCTACATCATGTCATCTTACTTAAAGCATTACTCTGTTCTTTATGAACTTAATACTCTAGATGCAGGCAGGAGTCGGTCGATGTGTGGAGTAATAGTAGTAGATGTAGGCAGGAGTCGGTCTACTTGACACGGACGTGGTGCCTATATTACATAATCATTGCCTTGGATATCGTCTTAACTTTGTGCCTTTCTATCAATTGCTCGACAGTAATTTGTTCACCCACCATATTATTTGCCTTCAAGAGAGAAGCGTCTAGTAAAACCTATGGCCCCTGGGTCTATTTTACATCATATTAGTTTCCAATCTACTATTTTGCAATCTTTTATTTTCAGATCTATAAACAAAAAATCCAAAAATACTTAGTTATCTTTTGTTTAGTTTTATTTATCTCTATCAGATCTCACCTTTGCAAGTGGCCAGGAAGGGATTGACAACCCCTTTATCATGTTGGGCGCAAGTGTTTGATTGTTTGTGCGGGTATTGGTGATTTGCGCGCTCTTATTCTACTGGATTGATACCTTGGTTCTTAAATGAGGGAAATACTTATCTCTACTGTGCTGCATCACCCTTTCCTCCTCAAGGAAAAAACCAACGCAAGCTCAAGAAGTAGCAGGAGGCTGCCTGGGGAGGCCGCTCCTTTGGGAGGTCTTGGTGTCGTCCGCCTCGTGAGGCTTGGCCCCTCGCGAGGGTCTTGTCTTGGCGGTCTTACTAGTGTGCCATACCGGGCCATCGAGGGAGCCACGCTGTGGGCCACAGGCAGGCAAATCTAGGTACCCTGGTTCCGAGAACGCTGACAATAGGATTTTCACAAGTAAAAGATCGAATGGAAACAAGATTTTTTTTCTTAGTGCAGGTGAATTAAGTATATTAGAAAGAGGTAATGGCATGGAAGTAGAAGGAAAAGAACTATGCCTGACATGAGTGATGGGTAGAGAGGAACCGCCACCGACGGTGGTGAGGGTGGAAGTATTAATGGGATATTAAGAGAAGAGGTTACCGGGGTGCAATGACATATGAGCGGGGCGCCCGCGTCCATGTACCAGTCGCCGCCACCACTATAGTTGTTTGGAGATGGCATGGAGTGGAGCGCTGCTAGGAGGGCGGGATCCCACGGAGTGGTGGCCATCTGTTGAAGAAAGCTGAGGCCACTAGCGGGTTGTGGAGGCGGCAACATGGGGTAGCCTCTGGTAGGGATGGGAGGTGGGAACAACCCCACATGCGGCGGCGGCTGCTGGCCCACCGAGTAAGCCCGATGGATGGCCGATAGGGGCCAAGGAGACCGGGAGTAGGTGGTCGCGACACCAGCATGGAGTACGCATGGATTTCACCAGTCCACAGATTGGTACCATCGGTCCAGTGCGGGGAGGGCTGGTGTTGGCGAGGCGCCCTTCCCCTGTACCCCCGATGTGGCTGCTTCTTGGGGCAGTCGCCCTCGCCACGCATGTTGCGTTGGCCATTGTCGGCTGGCTCCTGTGGCATCGGTGGTGGCAGGATGATGCCCAACTGCGTGGGAGGCCATGGCACAGCCTGAGGCGGCGGCGGTGTTGGAGGCGTGCTACGAGTGGTGCTGGTGACGAGGGCAGTGTTCTGCACCTGCTTCTTCACCTTCTACATCCGACGTTCGTCCAAACACATTTATGGAACAACTTGCGGAAAAGTAGGTTGTGGCAACTAGGTGAGATTAGATGCGGCGTTACAAAAGTCCTCGTTGAGGCCGGCGGTGAGGGTGCTAAGCATGAGCTCATTGGAGACTTTGGAGCCGATGCCACAGAGTTCATCTGCGAGCATCTGGAGGCCCATGCAATAATTATCGATGGAGGAGTCATCTTGATGGCACCAAATAATTTCTTGTTGCAAGAATACTAGGCGTTGAAGCTTGTTGTCGTAAAGAGGGTGTTGATCTTGTTCTACACGGCGCAAGCACCATTGTCCTCGGATATGACCGTGTGGAAGATGACCTCCGAGATGGTAAGATGCAACCATCGGATGAGCGTGGCCTCAATGGCATATCACTCCGTGTAGGCCTTCATGACCGCACCATCAGTGGAGCCATCAATTTGCTCGGTGAGGTGGTACGAGGAACTAGACTCATTAAGATGGATGGGGACACGCTCATAGATGCTGAGGTCGCGGATGTCGGTGGTGGTTGGAGCATCGGGTGCGGCGAATGGGTTATATTTGCCGGAGATCGAGGATGCTGGGGACCCCATGGTGGTTGCATGGAGAAGGAGGTAGGGTTTTGTCGGCGGCTGGAGGGGAGGAGGGGCGGCGTGTTGGAAATATGCCCTAGAGTCAACAATAAATTGTTTATTGTCATATTTCCTTGTTCATGATAAATGTTTATTATTCATGCTAGAATTGTGTTGACCAGAAACTTAAATACATGTGTGAATACATAAACAACATCTTTCCTAGTAGGCCTCTACTAGACTAGCTTGTTGATCAAAGATGGTTAAGGTTTCCTAACCATAGACATGAGTTGTCATTTGATAACGGGATCACATCACTAGGAGATTGGTGCGATGGACAGACCCAACCATAAGCTTAGCATCATATCATTTCACTTATTATTTGCTACAACTTTCTTCATGTCAGGTATCTGTTCCTTAGACCATGAGATCATGTCACTCTCGGATACCAAAGGAATACCTTGTGTTCCATCAAATGTTACTTTGTAACTGGGTGATCATAAAGGTTCTCTACGGGTATCTCTGAAGGTGTCTGTTGGGTTGAATGGATCGAGACTGGGTTTTGTCAGTCCTCGTGATGGAGAGATATCTATGGGCCCTCTCGGTAATACAACATCACAAGAAGCTTCATGTGTCTAATGAGTTTAGTGACAGGACCTTGTATTACAAAACGGGTAAAGATACTTTCTGGTAACGAGATTGTACTAGGTATGGAGATACCGGCGATTGAATCTCGGGCGAGTAACATATCGCCAGAGAAAGGGAATTGCATACAAGATTAACTGAATCCTTGACATCGTGATTTAACCAATAAAGATCTTCGCTGAACATGTGGGAATCAATATGGGCTTCCGAGTCCCGCTATTGATATTGACCGGAGAGGTGTCTTGGTCATGTCTGCATGTTCTCGAACCCGTAGGGTCGCACGCATAATGTCCGGTTGCCCCAGGCACTACTGAAGGATGCTGCTAACGCGACACTACGATCAGAGACCCTTCGAAGAAACTATGTGTGATGCAATAATCGCAAACGATGGTGTAAAAAACCGTCAAAAAAGGTGCAAAACATTTGCAATGACAGATGCATCAAACACGGTTCAGATTTTAGTTGCGTGTGCGATGCAGGGCATACAGTTTAGTTCAATTAACTGTTTGCAATGAGGAGGAACAAAAGAAATGGGCAGCCAGATGGAGTTGTGTGCGATATACTGCATACGGTTCACTCGGATGAACTGTTTGTGATTAGGCAACACAAAATAAATGGTAAGCCAGATCAAGGTGTGTGCGATATACGGCATGCGGTTCACTTGGATGAACTGTTTGCATTGAGACAAGAGAACAGAAACGGCCAGCCACATTATGGTGTGTGCGATGTACAACATACGGTTCACTCAAATGAACTATTTGTGATTAGGCAACACAAAAGAAACGGTCAGCCAGATCAAGGTCTATGCGATATTCGACATGCTGTTCACTTGGCCTTGTCTTCAGTGTGTGACCTCTGTGGCAACCATTCGCTCCACACTAGCCTCTTCTTGTACCGTGGCAATCGCCCACTGCCTCTTCACCTTTTCCTCTCGATTTGGAACTGCTGTCGCATGCTTTTCCTCCCTCCATTTGCCTTCACCTTTCCTTCTGCCATTGTTCGATCATCTTATCCATGGAGGGAATAGGACGGAAACGACCCCGTTATTCTTGCCCCGATCTGAAAGATGACAAGGTGGAGGAACTCATTGATCGGTGCGACGTCATCACCTCGGCTAGCATGGCAGGTTCGTTCAAGACCATTCTCGACTCAACTAATAACATCATTACAAGGAACCCAAGGGTCCAGGAGAGGTTTGATCTCCCCTATCTTCTTCGCCGTGACCCTGCTAACTGGCGCGGGGACGAGGGAAGCCTTGCCTTTCGCAAGTTGATGCCTCTTGATGATGATACATATGATGTTAAGATGCCATCGCTTGAGGGCAAGGCTTGGGCAGGCGCAAATGGTGATTGGGTTGTTTATATTGGGTACAACTGCGAGTGGGAACTTGTGAATGTGTACGCTCGTCACCGGGTTCCACTTCCAAAAATATCATACTGCCCAGAGGTTGAGTACACCAGTATTCTACGTGAGTTCAAATAAGATCACGGTGACTGTCATCGACAGAAGATAGCAATATGTCGAGTTCCCAACCGCTCTTCGGATTACACGAACTATGAAGTTGTTGCTATCTTCGACAAGCTTGTTGCCTTCCTTACTTCCACGCCTCTATGGATATTGCTCACAAATCAATTTCTGTACACGGATGAGTACTGTGACGCAATTCAATACAAGGGTCGTGTTTGCTACCACCACTCATGGCACTGTTTTTGCATGGAATCCTGATGCTTTCGGTACATTTGTCTTCCACCGTAATTATAATTGTTTCATCCACAAGCATGCGGGTTAGATAGTTTCCCTTTACTAATTAACATTCTTGTGTTTCCAAGGTCCTGTGAACATTCCACCACCTATACTTGAAAATTTATATAACCAAGGGGGAGATGAGAATGTTTATGATCACGAGCATGAGGACCCATATACTCAGTGGCGCCTGGCAACTTATTCCGATGGATCACCTCTTCTTGTCTGTATATAGGGCACTGCTGATGTCACTAAGGAAGTATGTGTTGTCTCACATGGTTGCACTCCCCGGACCTATTCCAACATCCGTTGCAGGGTGTTCGGGATGGATACTAGTGTACTAGCGCCAACACCTTCTCCCTGGTTCAGTATTGGAAGTCTTGGAGGAAACTCGCTCTTCCTTGGACAAAACTATCCAATGATGGTGGAAGGCGCTCCAGCTGCTGTTGACACAACGTTACTACCATTTATGAGAAGTAACTGTATCTATACCTCGGACATTGCTATGCTTCCCTACCGTTCCAATATGGGTCCTAACATAGGCCGCTTCAGCCTGGATGATCAGTCCCGCGTTGGTCTCGAGATTGACAGTAGCTGGCCCTTCCCAGAGAATCACTTATGGTTCAAAGCAAGCGTTTCCAACACCGACGAGTGGTTGAGATAAAGTTCATTTCACCGTTTTGTTATTTGTTGTGTGAGAAAAACTTTACTTTACTAGAATGTTTTGTTGGAAATGATCTATAATCCAACGTGTATCCTCGTTATCGTTGTGGGTTGATGGCTTGTTGTATATAATCAATGGTACATTTGCATATGCGTCCATCAACTCACGCCTGCTAGTGGTGTCCATATGAACAGTGCTAGTGATTTTAGTTGCAAAAATTAGATAGTGCTAGAGATTTTTAGCTACATATTTTGACAAATCGCAGTGTTATAAGGTTGACAAATGTCAATGTTACTAGGTAAATAAATGTCAATCTTTCCAGTTTGACAAATGGCAACAAACCCAAAATGAAAGATGGAAATCTTACCCAATTTTTTCTATGTGGTTGCACACGGGTCATGCAAAACAACCATTTGCGTTGAAGGTATGCAGAAATCCTGCTCGACACATTTTCCCTTGGCTTCCTAGGGAAGCTGTCGGTTTGCGTACGGGTGTTCTAACTATAACATTTGCGATGAGTGTTTCATATTTAAAAACCATTGACGTTTTTTTCAAAAGAAAATCATTTGATAAGTCTCTACATTAAGAGAGAAAAACGTAAGTTCATTCAAACCATATCTTTCATTCAGTCACACTGCGAATTTATATTCATATGATCGAGAATTCGAGATACAGTATTAAACCCCCAAAAGAACTATTTACGGCGGCAGCGGAGGTGGCATGCCGCGCCGTCATTATCATTGTCGTCCTCCGGGCTGCCATTGTTGAAGTATTCAAGGCAGCACAAAATGTTCTTCACTCGTAAATCAAACATCATGTCATCGCACGGTCGATGGACGGGGCGTGGGAGGACGGCAACTAGCGCCGCTGAGAGGTAGCGGTTGACGGCAGCGTCCCATGCCGCTGAGGGAGGCGCATGCACGGGCACGGGCGTGGTGGTTGCAGCCAAACGCACGGAGACCGGCGCCGCGGTGGGTGGAGGAGTGCGCACGGGCAGGGGCACGAGCCCTGTGGGTGCAGCCAAACGCACGGGGGCCGGCGCCATGGTGGGTGGACCGGCGCGCACGGGCACGGGCGCTGGCGCTGGCATGTACACGAGCTCGCGCGGGTCCACGGAGACCTCGCTGATGCCCGCGGCTTCCAGCTCTGCGATAGTGCTCAGCGACCGGCCCGTCAATGCTACGGGATGGTCGTTAGCATGGGCGCGGGGATGGGTGCTGGGACGGGAGCGAGGGCAACAACCGTCGGGGCCATCTCGTTCTAGGCCATTGAGGGAGTCATGGACTAAGGGGTCCTCGGGCGTCCGGCCTGTTATTCATGGGCCGGACTGATGGGCTGTGAAGATATGTTGGCGGAAGACTGTACATGTGTCCGGATGCGACTCTCCTTAGCATGGAAGGCAAGCTTGGCAACCAATTATAAAGATTCCTTCTTATGTAACCGACCCTATGTAAACCCTAGATCCCCCCGGTGTCGATATAAACCGGAGGGGTTAGTCCGGAAAGGATATATTCATTACCATAGTCATATAGGCCAGGCTTCTAGGGTTTAGCCATCTCGATCTCGTGGTAGATCAACTCTTGTAACAGTCATATTCATCAATATCAATCAAGCAGGACGTAGGGTATTACCTCCATAGAGAGGGCTCGAACCTGGGTAAACATTGTGTCCCCTATCTCCTGTTACCATCGATCCTTGACACACAGTTCGAGACCCCCTACCCGAGATCCGCCGATTTTGATACCGACATTGATGCTTTCGTTGAGAGTTCCACTGTGCTATCGACGAAAGGTTCGATGGCCCCTTCAATTGTCTATAGCAACGCTGTCCAAGGAGAAACCTTCCTCCGTAGACAGATTTTCATGTTCGGCCGCTTCGTACTGCGGGCCAACTCGCTTGGCCATCTGGAGCAGGTCGATAGCTACGCTCCTGGCCACCAGGTCAGATTTGGAAGCTTGAATTACATCGGGGATATCCGTGGAGACTTGATCTTCAATGGATTTGAGACCGCAGCGATCGCTCCCCCTCACTCCGATGAACATGACTTAAATCTGTCATCGGATCACATCCAGGGGATGGTCCCTATTGCTGCAACGGCCTTAGAACCGGAGCAGATCATGCTATCCGAAGCCACAGAGTCCACGGCGTTGGAGCCGCACACGGACTCGGCACCTCGCAAAATCTGCGTCAATGGAACTCCATATTCGTCTCCGGCTATAAGTTCCGGACCATGTACGCCTACGGACACCGAGCTGGACCGGTTATCAATTTTCGAATTTAGCACCGCAGACATCTTCCAGCACTCACCTTTGGGTGATGTACTAAAATCTTTAAAGAACTTGTCCTTGGAAAAGGACTCACAGCCGAACTATGTTTGGTTCGAGCCAGAGGCTGACGATGGGAAATTTTATTTCCAGCCCGCCACCCACTTCATAGCCAACATCGATGACTTAACCGACGTGCTCGATTACGGCTCCGAAGACATCGACAGTATGGATGACGATGCCGACTAGGAGCAAGGCCAAAACCCGCCATTTACTGGATGTTGGATGGCCACCTCTTCGTATGATGTGTACATGGTCGACACACCTAAAAAATCTAGCGACGATGACAAAGGAGATCCAGTTGCGAATAAACCATCTGAGACATAGCCCAAGCACTAGCACCCTAAACGTCGCTCTAAGCCTCATCGCTCAAATGACGGAAATACTGGCACCGGGCAGAATATTTGGGCGCCGCTGAAAACAATGAAGACCCTGTCGGGGCTGCATCCGAGCAGGAGGAACAAGACAACGGGCAAGATAACCCTGATAATCAAACCATGCCCAATGACCCAGACGATGATAGTTATCGTCCAGTCTCCCAGGATGATGAGAGCCTCGGCAATGAGGACTTCATCGTGCCTGAGGCACCCCTCGAGCAGGAGTGCTTCAAGCGCCAGCTAATAGCCACTGCAAGAAGCCTGAAGAAAAAGCAACAACAACTTCAAGCTGATCAAGACCTGCTCATTAACAGATGGACTGATGTCCTGGCAGCCGAACAATACAGCCTCAAGCGCCCAGCCAAGAGTTACCCAAAGCGTAGACTGCTTCCTCAGTTCGATGAGGAGGCACCAAATCACATACCTCCCTTACGCAATGCGGACCGACCACCACGCGGTCGGGATAGTGCGGCGGACCGACCACCTCGCGGTCGGGATAAAGCGGCAACTCAGGCCGAACAACAGCCTGCCCCACCACCTCGCAAAAACAGGGACAGAACAGCTCTGGACCATACATACGACCTTCGGCAGGAGTTGGACAGTAGAGCAGAACAGACCAGATCAATCTACGGATCGTGAGGACGCTTCCCGACTCGGGATGACGGCTACCTATTTGGGCGTGACAAACCTAGTCACACCCGGACCGATAACCGCAAACGCACTCCATCAGAGGTGCGCCGTGAGGTGGCCCGATATAGAGGCGCCGCACACCCTCTCTGCTTCACAGATGAGGTGCTGGATCACGAATTTCGTGAGGGGTTCAAACCCGTCAATATTGAATCATACGACAGAACAACCAACCCCGCAGTATGGATTGAGGACTTTATCCTCCACATCCACATGACCCGTGGAGACGACCTCCACACCATCAAATACCTCCCAGTGAAACTCAAAGGGCCAGCCAGACACTGGATGAATAGCCTTCCCAAGAATTCCATCGGCAGCTGGGAGGACTTGGAAGAGGCCTTTCTTGACAACTTCCAAGGTACATATGTCCGGCCACCCGATGTCGACGACTTAAGCCACATAGTTCAACAACCTGGGGAATCAGACAGAAAATACTGGACTAGGTTCCTAACTAAAAAGAAATAGATTGTTGACTGTCCGGATGCCGAAGCCCTAGTGGCCTTTAAAAACATCATCCGGGACGAATGGCTAGCACTCCACCTCGGCCAAGAAAAGCCGAAGTCCATGGAAGCACCCACGACACTCATGACCCGCTTTTGCGCGGGAGAGGACAGCTGGCTGGCTCGTAGCAAAAACACAGCCAGCGAGATAGGCCCCTCCGAGGCCAAGAACAGCTCCGGAAAGATCCGGCGCAACAGGCACAAACGCCGAAGCAATGGCGACAACACCGATGACACCACCGTTAACGCTGGATTTAGCGGCTCCATGTCCGGACAGCGAAAGAAGCCCTACAAAAGGAGTAGCGAGGGACCATCAAGCCTGGATCGCATACTCGATCGTCCGTGCCAGATACATGGTACCCCAGACAAACAAGCCAATCACACCAACAGAGACTATTGGGTTTCAAACAGGCTGGCAAGCTAAATGCCAAAAACAAAGAAAAGTGATCACAAAGTGAGGACGAGGACGAAGAGCCCCAGCAGCCGAACACCGGAGGGCAGAAGAAATTTCCCCCTGAAGTCAAAATGGTGAACATGATATACGCTACACACATCCCCAAAAGGGAGCGCAAGTGAGCACTTAGGGACGTATATGCGGTAGAGCCGGTCGCCCCAAAATTCAATCCGTGGTCGTCGTTCCCGATCACCTTCGATCGTCGAGATCACCCAACTAGTATCTGGCATTGCGGTTCAGCCGCACCGGTCCTCGACCCAATCATCGACGGATTTCACCTAACACGAGCCCTAATGGACGGAAGTAGCAGCCTCAACCTGCTCTATCAAGATACAGTGCGGAAGATGGGCATTAATTCCTCGCGAATCAAACCCACAAAGACTACCTTTAAAGGAGTCATATGAGGCGTTGAGGCCCGCTGCATGGGCTCAATCACGCTGGAGGTTGTCTTCGGTTCCCCAGACAACTTCCGAAGCGAGGAGTTAATCTTCGATATCGTCCCCTTCCACAGCGGCTACCACGCACTACTCGGACGAACCGCGTTTGCTAGATTCAACACGGTGCCACACTATGCTTATCTCAAGCTGAAGATGCCCGGTCCGCGCGGTGTCATAATGGTCAACGGAAACATAGAATGCTCCCTCCGGACAGAGGAGCACACCGCCGCCCTAGGAGCAGAGGCACAAAGCGGCCTTCTCAAGCAGCATCTTAGTCTGGCCGCCGAGCCCCTCGACATCATTATGAGGGTCCGGACTACACTGCAACAGGACAACGTGGCTCGTCAAGAGCTCGATTAGCAATTTGGCCTCCGTCCAAATCCCGATGAGGTAATGGCATTCATACCACGCATCCATAACAACGCACTCAAAATTCCATGGGCATCGACGGAGGCACAAGTTATCCCGGATCCACGGTTAGGCCAGGCCGATCCCGGACACACATATAACTTTACTATCTTCTTTTCCATTGTTTCAGGTTTCTCCTATGGGGGCCTCCTTCGGCGGCCTAATTAATGGTCTCGTCAATGGACAAACACACTGGATTGACATAGAGAACATGCGTACATGGGAAGCCCTAGAGGCTAACCATTTTTCAGGACCCACGCGCAGTCCGACTTCGGGTATGGCATGTCAAATAGTCGGTTCCTTATTGCATTATTTTATACCAATGCGCTTGGACGCATCAACCCAACTAAAGGGGAAATAGTTCATGATCCAAGTTCAAGGGCTCCGAACCCTATCTCTGTTCTCCCTCTGTTTTCCTTTATATATTACTTAGCGGCCATACACTCTGGTACATTTCATATTTGCCAGGGGCTCCCCATCGCCCCACGATATGGCAACAAAGTCCAAACAATCCCTAAAGATAAGTTCGGCACCCCGAATTTAGCATTATATGCATTGGCTCCGAATCATGTCTTTGGTCAATAGTTGGGTTGCCCGGCTCCTGTGCTTGCTACCCTACGTTCTGCTAAAT
Organism: Triticum aestivum; assembly: GCF_018294505.1. Lineage (NCBI taxonomy): Eukaryota > Viridiplantae > Streptophyta > Magnoliopsida > Poales > Poaceae > Triticum > Triticum aestivum. The sequence goes on along the minus strand of NC_057803.1, from coordinate 154,774,477 downwards.
CGGCTAGGGTAGTAAAGGGAGAACTACTGCAATTGTGCCCTGGCCTTGACCAAATGAGCACCTTAGTAAAGAAAGCCGAAAACTGACTGTCATGGTACGGCGAGAGCCGGTCAGCTGTTCGAGGGTCACAAATTGCTGGAGATTTTTTCCGCATTATGTGAAAGATCGGCACTTCCAGATCAGATGCTGACAGAATCCTGGTTCGAACCAGGGGTTGCACCTACGCTTTATTATAAAACTCCTATGGCTAAGTGAGGGTGTTTAAGCCGTATAGTCTGATTTCCTTGTTCGTTGCGCTAAACAACTCCTTCAAGGGCCATATAATTGGATCAAGATTGAGGGAGTCCTGGATTAGGGGGTGTCCGGATGGCCGGACTATACCTTCAGCTGGACTCCTGGACTATGAAGATACAAGATTGAAGACTTCATCCCGTGTCCGGAAGGGACTTTCCATGGCGTGGAAGGCAAGCTTGGCGATACGGATATGTAGATCTCCTACCATTGTAACTGACTTTTTGTAACCCTAACCCTCTCCGGTGTCTATATAAACCGGAGGGTTTTAGTCCGTAGGACAAGATATAGAACAACAATCATACCATAGGCTAGCTTCTAGGGTTTAGCCTCTCCGATCTCGTGGTAGATCTACTCTTGTACTACCCATATCATCAATATTAATCAAGCAAGACGTAGGGTTTTACCTCCATTAAGAGGGCCCGAACCTGGTAAAACTTCGTGTCCCTTGCCTCCTGTTACCATTCGGCCTAGACGCACAGTTCGGGACCCCCTACCCGAGATCCGCCGGTTTTGACACCTACATTGGTGCTTTCATTGAGAGTTCTTCTGTGTCATCGCCGTTAGGCTTGATGGCTCCTACGATCATCAATAGCGATGCTGTCCAGGGAGAGACCTTCCTCCCCAGACAGATCTTCATCTTCGGCGGTTTCGCACTGCGGGCCATTTCACTTGGCCATCTAGAGCAGATCGAAAGCTATGCCCCTGGCCGTCAGGTCAGATTTGGAAGTTTAAACTACACGGCCAACATCCGCGGGGACTTGATCCTCGACGGATTCGAGCCACTGCCGAGCGCACCGCACTGTCACGACGAGCATGATCTAGCTCTGCTGCCGAACAGTGCCCTGAAGGCCGCACTCGCATCGGCTTCGACCCTTAATTCGGAGCTAACTGCGCCGATCGAGGATGGGTGGTTGGACGCCGCCTCGGGGGCTGCGATCCCAATGGCGATTGAGCCGAACACCAGCCCCACACTCTGTGAGACTCGTGACTCCAAGGAGCCGGACTCCTCTCCGGACTCCGAACCCTCCGCGCCCCTACCGATCGAATCCGATTGGGCGCCGATCATGGAGTTTACTGCTACGGACATCTTTCAGCACTCGCCTTTCGGCGATATTCTAAAGACACTAAAGTCTCTCTCTTTATTAGGAGAGCCCTAGCCGGACTACGGTCAGCAAGGTTGGGATACGGACGAGGAAGAAATTCAAAGCCCACCCACCACCCACTTTGTAGCCACTGTCGATGATTTAACCGACATGCTCGACTTCGACTCCGAAGACATCGACGGTATGGACGCCGATGAAGGAGACGATGAAGAACCAGTGCCTATTGGGCCCTGGAAAGCCACCTCGTCATATGACGTATACATGGTGGACGCGCCAAAAGATGACGACGAGGAGCGGAAGGACGCACCGAAGGCTTGTTCCCTTGAGAAGCAGTCAAAGCGACGACGCAAGCGCCGCCCCAAATCCCACCTCGACAGAAATAACGATCACACAGACCCAACGCTGGAGCAGGGTGAACCGCTGCCGGACAACGGCAATCCGGATAATCAAACCGAACAAACAAATTCTATCAAGGATAATGGTCTGGACGACATAACGCCGGACAGGCACCCGGAGCAGCAGAATGCCCGTAAAAGGCTTGTTGCCACCGCGAGGAGTCTTAAAAAGCAGAAGCAAAGGCTCAAGGCTGCGCAAGACACACTCCAAATCAGATGGAGTAAAATACTCAACACAGCAGCGAGGTATGGCGACAATCGCCCCTCCAAGAGCTACCCAAAGCGGAAGCTACTACTTGAATTCGATGAGGAGGCCTCAGAACCCCCACAACCAAATATCGAAGCAGCCCCCTGGCCGGATAGACGACCCCTCTACCAACACAGAGCGGCACACAATGCCACTCACAATACAACACGCGACCCACGCGAGGGCTCGCACCCAAAGGACGGCGCAACAAGATCCATCTATGGACCACGCAAGCGCGCCCCAGCATACAATGCAACACAACAAACATCCGAACAACGCGGTACACCCAGCTACAAGGGTGCCGCACACCCCCTATGTTTCACCGATGAGGTGCTGGACCATGAATTTCCAGAGGGATTCAAACCCGTAAACATAGAGACATACGACGGAACAACAGACCCTGGGGTCTGGATTGAGGACTACATCCTTCATATCCATATGGCTCGAGGAGATGATCTCCACGCCATCAAGTACTTACCCCTCAAGCTCAAAGGGCCAGCTCGTCACTGGCTTAAAGGCCTCCCTCAAAGCTGCACTGGAAGTTGGGAAGAGCTCGAAGACACCTTTTGGGCAAATTTTCAAGGGACTTATGTCCGACCTCCGGATGCGGACGATTTGAGTCATATAACTCAATAGCCCGGAGAGTCAGCCCGAAAGCTTTGGAACAGGTTTCTTACTAAAAAGAACCAGATTGTTGACTGTCCAGACGCCGAAGCCTTGTCAGCTTTTAAGCATAGCGTCTGTGATGAATGGCTTGCCAGACACCTCGGCCAAAATAAGCCAAGAATGATGGCCGCATTAACAAGCCTCATGACCCACTTTTGCGCGGGTGAGGACAGCTGGCTAGCCAGATGCTGCACCAGCGACCCCAGTACATCTGAAGTTAGAGATGGAAACGGGAAATCACGGCGCAACAGCTATAACAAACGCCGGAATAAAGAAGATAGCACGAAGGGCACGGCAGTAAACGCCGGATTCAAAAGCTCTCGGCCAGGTCAAAAGCCGCCCTCTAAAGGCACCAGGGATGAACTGTCCAGCCTCAACAAAATTCTGGACCAAGTATGTCAGATCCATAGTACCCCTGGTAAACCTGCTAATCATACCCACAGGGAATGTTGGGTCTTCAAGCAGTCCGGCAAGCTCAACGCCGTACACAAGCGGGGGGATACACCAAGTGAAGACGAGGACGAGCCTCCCAAGCAAGACACTGGGGAACAAAAGAAATTTCCACCAGAAGTCAAAACAGTAAACGTGTTACACGTGATCAAGGGAAAAAACAATGCGGCACTCCCAGGAAAATATACCCAAGTGCCTGTCACCGCGAAGTCCTGCCACTGGTCGTCTCAACCGATCACTTTCGACCATCGCGATTACTCACCAAGTATGCGACGCGCAGGATGGGCTGCCCTGGTATTAGACCCAGTAATTGGCGGATATCACTTCACACGAGTCTTGATGGACGGTGGCAGCAATCTAAACCTAATATATCAGGATACAATCCGCGGGATGGGGTTAGACCCAACAAAAATTCGCCATAGCAATACTACCTTTAAAGGAGTAACGCCAGGCCCAGGGGCTCGCTGTAGGGGCTCCCTCCAACTACAAGTTATATTCGGCTCCCCCGATAACTTCCGTCGCGAGCATTTAACCTTCCACATCGCTCTGTTCCAAAATGGCTATCAAGCACTGCTCGGACGCGAAGCTTTCGCTCGCTTTAATGCAATACCACACTACACCTCTCTCACACTCAAAATTCCCGGTCCACGTGGCATCATTTCAGTGAACAGAAATATCAAGCGATCTCTGCGCGCTGAAGACAGTGCGGCTGCCTTGGCAGCCGCACACTAAAGGTGCCCGGACCAGCGAAAGCATCCAATAGGTCTTCAAGACCTCAGACACAACTAATCAAGTCCGGCGCCGCTATTTATACTGCATAAATGGTCACACCCCTATTTGTCAATACAAGGGGCTCAATGCGGCAGACAAGTGGCAATTTCTTCTCATCTTGAATTATATATGGTTTCTTTAAAAACTATTTTTTTGCACGACAACTTTTTCACCTAAATTCCTCTCTTTTACAGACAATCATCGTGCTACACCCGTCCAGGATATGGCACAACGGAGACACAGGCGCAGACGTGCAGCAGGGACCCGCTCCAAGGATTCTTTTTAGATTAAGACCCTGCGTAAACCCTTTTTACTGTCTCTTGTTGATACATATCCATCGTTGAGAAGGATGCTGACGTCTTGGCATGTGGCCACGCCAGAACAATGCACGTACCTGGACACAAGGGGCTTCTTACAAAGGCCATTATTTAGGCCTGGTTTATACCACAAAGACCGAATACCTTAGGGAGTGCTCGGGGTCGCGAGTTTGGCCCTATATGCATCAGCTCCGAATCATTGTCTTTGGTCAAATGTTGGGTTTGCCCGGCTCCTGTGTTTTGGTGCCTTACGTTTCGCTTTACCGGCTAAGGTAGCACCAGGAGAACTACTACGATTGTGCCCTGGTTCATCCAGACGAGCACCTCAGTAGAGAAAGCCGAAAACTGACTGTCATGATATAGCGTGACACTGGTCAACCACTCGATGACCTGTTGGAATGTTAGAATTCCTCCGCCTTAACGAAGGATCGTTTTCCGGCCAGGCATGTACGCACCCCGGGATCGGGACAGTGCGGAGCCACCAGGGGCTATCTAGTAGCCCCACTGTTAAACTCCTATGACTAAGTGAAAGTGCTAAAGCATTATAGTCCGGTTGCCTTGCTCGCTCCGCTATCACCTCCTTAATAGGACCAAGACGTTGGGTTAAGTGTGAACGCGTGTTTTTTGCGAGCACCTCCGCGTTATATGCGTGGGGGGTTGAAGCCGACGACTGCAATCTTTCAGGTTATACACATGTATACATAAACGGCCGCCCAGGAGGCATCCTATTACTTTCAGGCAAAAGTATAAAAATAGCCTTATAAAAATTTATAAAAGCATTTCGCTTACAATGAGATTACATATCACTCAAACATAATATTTTTTGAGCATTGGGTCTCTATCAAACGAGCACCCTCAAGAACTTCTTCAAAGTAGTGCTCAGTAGCCATTCGACCTATGGCCGAATCCCGCGCTGCAACACTGGTAGCATCCATCTCCACCCATTATGCTTTAACACGGGCAAAGGCCATCCGTGAGCCCTCTATGCACGCCGACCTCTTCATCGCATTAATGCGCAGCACCACGTCAAGGAACTGCTGCACCAAGCTGATATAGCTGTTCAGTTTTGGCCTTTTCGGCCATAGCTGATCCACAACAGACCTCATGGCGAGTCTGGATAACCTATTCAGTTCGGCCCATTCGGCTAATTTGTCAGTCAATGAAAGCGAATGCTCGGGAGAATGGAATTGTGTCCAAAACAGCTGGTCCACTTCACGGTCCGTCTGACCCTGGAAGTACTTGGCCGCATCGGCAGCGCTCGCCGCCAAATCCATATACACATCCTCCGAACTCCATAGCCGATCCAGAGAGGCATACCGTGGATCTCCGAACTTCCTCCGCAACATAAAGTATTTTCCAGCTAAAATATCCCCGGCTTCCCGCAGCTCCTCCTTCTTCGCCCTCATAGCAGAGCGGATGTCTTTTCTCGTCGCCGCAGCCTTCTCAAGGTCCGATGCCTTCGCTAGGTTTTCCTTTTAAGAACCCGGCAACGGTCAGCAGCGGCTTTTAATTCTATGGCCATCTTGGCCATCTTATCTCGGCTCTCACCATGCGCGGCCTTCTCGGCTTTCAACTCTTCGGCCGCCTTCAAAGCAGCCGCATTACCAAACCTCGCTTGTTCCTTGGCTCGGGCAAGTTCTGCCCGCAAGGCTTCAACAGTGGCAGCTCGATCTGCAGTCACAACATATTAAAGATACCGGCATCATGCTGCTCTTACTATGTGGCGTTTACCAGATAATGACACTTACCCTGTGCCTCGTCAAGCCTTTTGTTAACAAGCTCGATGTCGGCGTCTGCCGCATCCAAGTGCCGTTTTAAATGGGCAAACTCGCTAGTCCGGCTAGCCACCGGAGCTTCCATCACCTACACATCGAGGCAGTATGGTTATTACCTGGGAATATGATCCTCTGTTCATCGTCGTTTCCGACAAGAACCAGTGTCTCAGGGGCTACTATCTACACAGGGCACACCTAGCAGGTGCAGGACTATCATACATTATTTTACGTACCTCAAAGCCTGTCAGTAGACTCATAAAAGCTTCATGCAATCCACTTTCGGCGGACGAGATTCTCTCCATCACCGTATTCATCAGCATACGGTGTTCATCTGAGATGGCCGCTCGCCCCACCAACTCCCTCAGAACATCCGATTGCACACCAGATGGTGCCGGACTCTTTTGTCTGCTCTCTTCGGGAGCCGGACACTAGGAGCTTCGGGGGTCAATGGGATTATCTTCTAGCCTCACCGGACTTGGAGAGGCCCTCCGCGACGACACTTCGGCGTCGCCCGCTTCCGGAGCGGAGGAGTCCAGAGGAGGCGTTTCGCTCTCCATCATCTCTGGAAGAAGATCCCCCGAAGACGAGCTTATTTGAGAGGGGCTAAGGCCCGAACTGCAAAGATATATGCGGTGGTTATTTTCTCAGAAGAAAAAGATGGCATACCTGTACTATTAAAGTATTTCGGGTCACTTACGACTCGCCGGAGAATTGATCCCCCCGCAGACTTTGTGCGGAAAAAGCACCCCCTAAGGTAGGACCCTCTGTGGGAGACTTCTTCTCCCGTTTGGAAGCTTCGGCTTCCGAATCCCCGGGCGCAGTCCTTTTCCTCCTCCGGTCATGTTCCTTCATGGAGACGCTCGCTCCCTTGGTTAGAATGGGCAGCGTTGGGGGCCCGCGTCCGCCCGTATTATCATCCCCGGTATCTTCCTTCAAGAGCTCCGGGCAAGGTGCGACCTGGAGCATCTTTTCCAATACCGGATTGTTCAAACCCTCAGGGAGGGGGGCCGAACACCGAATCAACTTCGCCTTTGTTAGCCAGTCCTGGTAAAAAAGCAAACTCTCATAAATAACTTCGTAACAAATGAGAGATAGTATGTTCGTCCGGAAGATTCCTTACCTGTTCGGCGGCGCGGTTACTGCTCAGGCCCACGTCCTCGGTGATTTCCGGACACTCTACCTGAGGTTCGAAGAATGACTTGTACATCTCCTCGTGCGTCAGGTCGAGGAAATTTTGAATGACACGCGGTCCCTCGGGATTTAACTCCCACAAGCGAATGGGCCGGCATTTGCAAGGCTGGACTTGATGAACCAGCATAACTTGTATTACCACAACCAAACTAAAATCTCCATTGAAGAGATCTCGAATGCGGCTTTGCAGTATAGGCACGTCCTTGGATGGACCCTAGCTCAGACCTCTGCTGATCCATGACATCAGCTGTGGTGGAGGGCCCGAGCGGAAAACAGGGGCGGCCGCCCACTTGGCACTTCTAGGAGCCGTGATGTAGAACCACTCATGTTGCCACAATTCAGACACCTCTGGAATGGAACCTTTGGTCCATGGAGCTCCCATCATCTTGCATATTGAGGCACCTCCACACGCTGTATGTTGCCCCTCGATCATCTTCGGCTTTACTTCAAAGGTCTTGAGCCATAGGCCAAAGTGAGGGGTAACCCGGAGGAAGGCCTCACACACGACAATAAATGTCGTGATATGAAGAAAGGAGTCCGTAGCTAGATCATGGAAATCTAGCCCGTAATAAAACATCAAACCCCTGACGAAAGGATCTAGAACAAGGCCTAGACCTCGGAGGAAGTGGGAGACGAACACGGCGTTCTCCTTGGGTTCGGGGGAGGGGATGGCCTGCCCTTGGGCAGGCAGCCGATGCAAATCCTCGGCGGTCAGATATCTGGCCTCCCTCAACTTTTTGATGTCTTCTTCGGTGAAGGAGGAAGGCACCCATCGGCCTTGAAGGCTAGATTCGGACATGATTGAAGGTTCGGAGCACCTGACCTGAACTTTGGGTGTTTGAGCTTGAGGTGGGGGAAGGATTCGATTGAGCACGGGAGGGAAAAAAGTAAAAGCCTTGTCCCTTTATAAAGAGGGTGAATATCAAGCGTTCTCTCCGTGGCCGTTTGGACTTGCCTATAGTCTAGGAGTCCTAGAAGCGGTTGGGTTATCCATGCCCATATTGATGAGAATCCTGGAATAAGGGGACACGATCTCTGCTTTAACAAGACGTGCCAAGGAAACCGCCTCGCATGACACGCTGAGGTGGGACAATAAAACGATTCGAATAAAGGCTTGGCCGTGGTGTGTCACACTACGAAATACGTTAGCAGATTAGATTTGTGTAAATATTATTCTCTCTATGGCAATATGTGGAAACTTATTTTGCAGAGCCGGACACTATCTTTGTGTTCAAAATCTTCTATGAAGTACTTGGAGGAGGAACCTGCCTTGCAATGCCGAAGACAATCTACGCGCCGGACTCGTCGTCATTGAAGCCTGGTTCAGGGGCTACTGAGGGAGTCTTGGATTAGGGGGTGTCCGGATGGCCGAACTATACCTTCAGCCGGACTCCTGGACTATGAAAATACAAGATTGAAGACTTCGTCCTGTGTCCGGAAGGGACTTTCCTTGGCGTGGAAGGCAAGCTTGGCGATAAGGATATGTAGATCTCCTACCATTGTAACCGACTTTGTGTAACGCTAACCCTCTCCGGTGTCTATATAAACCAGAGGGTTTTAGTCCGTAGGACAAGATATAGAACAACAATCATACCATAGGCTAGCTTCTAGGGTTTAGCCTCTCCGATCTCGTGGTAGATCTACTCTTGTACTACCCATATCATCAATATTAATCAAGCAGGACGTAGGGTTTTACCTCCATTAAGAGGGCCCGAACTTGGGTAAAACTTCGTGTCCCTTGCCTCCTGTTACCATCCGGCCTAGACGCACAGTTCGGGACCCCCTACCCGAGATCCGCCGGTTTTGACACCGACAAAGATTGTTTAGAATCCATCCCGAACACCTCCGTACTACCTACCGAGGGCAGAAGCCGACGACTGGCCAACCCTCAGATTACATATAACACGGACGCACAGGAGGAAAAAAAATCAAAGCATAACAATATTACATTATAAAACAGGCTTTGTTCTTCTAATACAAGGCAAAGGTAACATGAATACATTCATTCAAATACAATGTCCTGCGAGCATTGTGCGGCCGCAAGGCAAGAACCCTCCAGGACATCCGCAAAATACCATTCGGGTGTGCGGTGTTCCTTGCCCTCCGGTGGCCCTTTGGTCACCTCGACGGCGTCCATCTTCGCCCACCACATCTTGCAACGGGCGAAGGCCATACGCGCACCTTCAATGCAGGCCGAGCGCTTGACGACGTCCAACTGAGGACATGCATTCACCATCCGCCTCACGAGTCCGAAGTAGCTACTTGGCATAGCTTTGGCTGGCCATAGCAGGATTATGAAATCCTTCATGGCTAGTTCAACCACCCTATGCAACTCCACTAGCTGTTTCAGCTGATCGGTGAAGGACACGGGATGCTCTGGCACCGCATACTGTGACCAGAATAGCTTCTCCGTAGAACCCCTTCCTTTGGCTCGGTAGAACTCCATGGCGTCTGATACACAGCGGGGTAAATCCGCAAAATCTCCTGGGGAACTCTAAACCTGGGTTAGTAAAAGGTACTGCTTCTCCGCATACTTGCTTTGCATCTTAAATGCCTTACCCGCTGTGATGTTCTTGGCCTCCCAGGTCTCCAGGAGGGCAGCCTGGGCCTCATTCCGTGCGGTCTCCGCGCTCTAACGAGCCTTGGCGAGTTTGGTCCCTTGAACCGATGCATCATGCTCCAAGGCCTCACACTTCTTGACCGCATCCTGGAGCTCCTGCTGGATCTCTTTGACCCAGGCCTTGGACTTCTTACGAGTAGCTTGCCGCTGGACAGCCTTCTCCTCGGCCTCGCCCAAGGCCTTCTTCAGGGCCTCGACCTCGGTCGTGGCTCTACACATATTACGACACAGTGGTCAATATACAGCGCCTATCCTTTCTAAAACACACAGCAAGTCGTCACTCACCTTGCTTCTCCAGGAGCCGAACCTTAACCTCGCCGAGCTTGTTCTCGGTCCGCTCCAGCCTCTGCCTTAGCTCAGAGACTTCAGCAGCATGGGAGGTCGCGGCCAACAGCGACATCTGCTTATTCAGTCATATTATGTTAGTCTCCTACAACAGAAGATTGATCCTCTGTCCGGTTCTTCTTGCCGAACACCGGACAGTGTCTCAGGGGCTACTGGCTACACGGGGTTTTTCTCTTTCTTACCTCGAAACTTGTCAACAGGCTGCTGCAGGCTTCATTCAGTCCACTCTTGGCGAACTGAATCTTCTCGATCACCGCACCCATAAGGACACGATGCTCGTCCATGACAGAGGCGCCTCGAAGCGCCTCCATCAGGTTATCCAGCACCCCTGGATGGACAAGGGCCACCGGTGGAAGCGGTGCATGCCCCTCCTTCAAAGGGGGCTGCTCGCCTGACTCCGGAGCCATATGGACCTCCGGAATCGTATTTGGCAGAGGGCCGAACTGGATACGGCCCTCTACGCCAATCTCCATGGGGATCGGCTCCCCATGTGTCCGACAGTGGAGGTATCGCCTTGTGGCGCCTCCCAGACAGCGTCTTGGGCTCCTCCCCGGTTCGGAGCGGTCCTCTGGGATAACACTTCGGTGTCGTCTCTGGCCTCGGGGGAATAAGCGTGCGGTGGCGACATGCTCGCCATCTCCGACGGAGCCAACGAACCTCCAGATGAGGATCGCTGGATAAGGTCGCGGGCTAGACTGCAATAACACAATTAACTATGTCATGATAATGAGGAGAAAGGGCCGGATGTGCGCATGAGCGATCCGTGTCACTTACGATGCGGCATGGAGCTTAGTGTGGGGGTGTCTCTCCGGACTACTATCAACATCCCACGTGGTGTTGACCGCTGGGACGCTCTTCCCCTTCTTGGGTGTTTCCGCCTCCGGATGCGCCGAAGCCGCCCTCTTCTTCTTCCTCTCCTCAGGGGGAGGGTTGTTTTCCTCCTCCTCCTACTCTTCCTCGCCGTCGTCCTCAAGGACGGAGGAATGGGCCTCGTCGTCTTCGGACGTCACATCTGAAGTGCCCGTGTGATGGGGGCCACCCTTGGCCCCCTTGGCCTTCTTCTTGGCCTTCTTCTCCGGCGCCATATAAGGCATCGGCACCAGCATCTTTGTTAGACACGGGATGACCGGTTCTTCAGGTAGCGGAGCCGGACACTGGATCCACCTCGCCCTCTCCATCCAGTCCTAGTGATGCAATGATAAGCTCAGACATCATCCTTGAAATGATTAAGTTAGGTATACATAAAAAAATAACATGCCTCGCTGGCGAGGCGTTTACAATTGTGACGACAGTCTGAATCCGTGGCCGGTGGTTTCTCGTTGCCCTTAAAAAGCAACTTCCATGCGCCTTCGTGAGTAGTCTCAAAGAGCCTCACTAGGGTCTGATCCTTCTTCGGTTTGAACTCCCACAGTGGACGGCTTCGGTGCTGGCACGGAAGGATCCGGCGAGCCAGCATCACCTGGATCACATCAACGAGCTTGACTTTCTTGGTTGACATGCTCTGAACGCGCGTCTGCAATGCTATCACCTCGTCAGGGGAATCCCAGTCCGGAGTCTTCTCAACCCAGGAGGTGAGTCGCATGGGGGCGCCAGAGCGGAATTCGGCAGCTGCGGCCCAGGTGGTGCCGCGAGGTTCTGTGATGTAGAACCACTGCTTCTGCCACTCCTTCACTGTGTCCACAAAAGTGCCTTTGGGCCAGAATACGTTGGACAGATTGCTCACCATGGCTCCTCCGCACTCCGCGTGCTGGCCGTCCACCACCTTCGGCTTCACGTTGAAGACTTTGAGACACGGACCGAAGTGGGGTTGGATGCGGAGGAAGGCCTCACACACGACGATAAACACCGAGATGTTGAGGAAGGAATTCGGGGACAGATCATGGAAATCTATCCCGTAATAATACATTAGCCCGCGGACGAAATGGTGGAGTGGAAACCCTAGCCCATGGAAGAAATGGGGGAGGAACACTACCCTCTCAGTGGGCTTCGGCGTGGGGACGACTTGTCCCTCGGTCGGCAGGCGGTGAGTGATCTCCTTTGCCAAGTATCCGGCCACCCGAAGCTCCGTAATGTTCTCCTCCTTGACAGAGGAGACCATCCACTTGCCCAGACCTCCGGATCCGGACATGGTTGCTCTGGTGGAAAGGAGATGAGAACTTGGGCGCTGGAGCTCGAGATTGGGAAGGCGCAGACAGAGAGAGGGCGTGAGAGAGAGAAAGGAAATCCTTATTCTCTTATAAAGGCAACGAATATTGAACGCCTCCTTACTCGCCTTAAGATTCGTCTATTCCCAAGGGCTGTATAAACGGCACGGTGGGATTACCCACGCCCGTATTGATGAGAATCCCATAATAAGGGGGCATGATCTCTGCTTCGACAAGATGTGCCAATGGAAACCGCGTCTCGAAACATGGAGTGGCAGACGAAAAATGGTTCAAAATTTTGACCGGACAGAGAGTGATGTCATGTTGTAAAAGCTTTCAGCGGATTAGACTCGTGTAAAAATATATATATTCTCTCTACGGTTATGTATGGTGTGTATGACAGGACCAGATACTATCATCGCATCCGAAAACTAACTTGAAGTTCGGATAGAAGGGAACCTGCCTTGCAACACCGAAGACAATCTGCCCGCCGGACTCCTCGTCATTGAAGCCAGGTTCAGGGGCTACTAAGGGAGTCCTGGACTAAGGGGTCCTCGGGCGTCCGGCCTGTTATTCATGGGCTGGACTGATGCGGTGTGAAGATATGAAGGCCGAAGACTGTACCTGTGTCCGGATTGGACTCTCCTTAGCATGGAAGGCAAGCTTGGCAACAAATTATAAACATTCCTTCTTATGTAAACAACCCTATGTAAACCCTAGATCCCCCAGTGTCTATATAAATCGGAGGGGTTAGTCCGGAAAGGATATATTCATTACCATAGTCATATAGGCCAGGCTTCTAGGGTTTAGCCATTTCGATCTCGTGCTAGATCAACTCTTGTAACACTCATATTCATCAATATCAATAAAGTAGGACGTAGGGTATTACCTCCATAGAGAGAGCCCGAACCTAGGTAAACATTGTGTCCCCTATCTCCTATTACCATCGATCCTTGACACACAGCTCGGGACCCCCTACCCGAGATCCGCCGGTTTTGATACCGACATCCATGTCCATGAGGCCCCATTCCTCCTTATTTTCTATCTCCTCCGACTCGGAGTCGACATCACCATACTTGAAGACTAGTGGTAGATGATCATTCTGCGCCATGGCATTGGTGGAGGTCTGCGGGATGGAGGGGAATGGGAGGCGAACAGTAAGGCCACCCGTGTTAAACAGCGGCTCGGGCGCCATTAATGGAGAGGAAGGCGGGCGGCCATGGAAGTCAAAGGGTTCGCTTCCCAGTGAGCCTGCACGGCGTATAGCTCGCACGCTTCCCGGTGAGCCTGTGCATTAGAGGACAGCTTGCAGGCCTCTCGGTCGGCCTACGCACCGGACTCCGCTCGCACGCCTCCCGTTCAGTCAAGGTCAAGCAGCTATCCGCATAGTCAACTCGCCCTGCTCATTGAGGTTAGCGAGCATGTCGTCGAGGCTCTCCTTCAGCAGCTCCACCAAGCCGTGGATGAGCTCCTTCTGCTTATTGAGGTGCTTATTGAGCTAGTCGGGCATGCCGGCATGTTCGCCTCCGCGGCTAGGGCGCTCCTGCGAGCCATCACCTGCCCATGAGAGATCTTTCAAGGTCTCTACGAGGCGGTGAGCCCTCTTTTTTCGTAGCCTTGGTTGCCGCTCCCTTGTTACGAGTAGTTCTTGACCTAGAGCTCTGCACACCGGCCTTGGCAAGGACAGACGAAGAAGACTTATGAGGAGGAAGGTAGAGTAATTTTCTGTTAGGTAGTTCCCGTTTTTATAACCTAAGTACTAGCAATAGTACCAAAACCTGCATAGTGGGAACACGTTCAGGTTTGGCACGTACTAGTAGGCGTGAGCATGCTTGCACTTAATTGTAGCACTAGTACTTTGGAATGTGACAGGAACAAGGTAAAGATTAATTGATGGTTTTGGTTTCGAGGCCCGAAACGGCTCCCAATGAGTTTAGTGGAACATAAATTTCAAGTACTCCCTCCATCTCAGTTTACAAGGCTTGCACGTGTATCTAGGTCGTCAATGTAACTTATATAAAATAAATTGTTTAACATAAAAAAATATCAATAAAAAAATTGAATATTTGAAGTTTGTAATGATATATTTTTTGTAATGTATGCCTCTTATTAAGTTGGTCAAATTAATGACCTAGGTACACATGCAAGACTTGTAAACTAAGACAGAGGGAGTACTACACTGCTCAAATGCGGTCACACAAGTCAGTGATGTAACTGGTCGTACATGTCAGACCAAGCCGATGCGTGTCCCTTCGGTGAGACGTGGGTCCGACCGACCGTTTGTTGGTGCGACCGATCCTAAAGTATTACGCGATGGAGACTTCTGGTTGTGGCTTCGATTGATTGGCACGACCATGCATTCTAAAACTAGTGATAAATCAATTACCATCTTTTTCCAAACGACCAAGTATTTTCACAGGAATACAATAAGTACATATAGATGGAGTGGTTGTCAAGGTTGCAAACCGACATGGCGTTGCAAGTGCATTGCAGTAGCAACCGACTAGGTCACGGCATCGTTGGCGGGGAAGGAGGGCAGCTCACCTCGCCTACGATGCATGCCCACCTGTCGACTCCATGAATATGATCTATGCCATTAGCCCTAGCTCGAAATCAACGCGACGTTGCCAGATGTTGACATCCCTCAGCATCTCTCCCCTGAGATCGACTTGCACCTCCGCCTTGTGCTGCGCCAGGCGTGGCTCCTTGGAACGTCTCTCCAATCGATGCGACGCTTCCTCGATCCAATTTGCCCTTGCTGACCACCACCTGAAATGCAGCCCTGGCATGTCCTGCGGCGCCACTGATATGTGATTCCAGAGTAATGGATCCCCTCTAAAACACATGTGGGTTTCACTCAAAGGCGGCAGTGTTGCGGGCCACATTGAGAGGGCAGCCCGCGGGATCCTAGGATCTAAGGGATTATCCATGGCGGGATCCACCATGGCGGGATCCAGTGGGCAAGGCGGGGAGGCGAGCCTAGGCGCTGGGAGAGCCCTACGAGGGTAAGATAAAGGCCACCAATAGTAGCCCTGGAAAAAATTGATCATGTTGTCAGCGTCCTGGTTTATTCGCCCCCTTTTTTGTTCCACTTTTTATGACATGCATAAATATTATGTTACTTAAAAATATGGTCAAAAATTGGCACAAAATACGAAGGAGACCAATGGAAGTAGCAACCCATGATTTAACTACTCGCATGCACGCAGTGGAGTAGTAATCTCTTTCTTCCTCCCTCACGTCCACTCAATTTGCATGCTTTGTATTGACCATCCATGAAGTGAAGGACTTCACACGCGTCAAATTATCACTTGGGGTGGATTTTCATACAAAAATGTGTCCCCTCGTGTACCCGTGTGTGCGTGCGAGGGAATGAGTGCGTGTGTGGCCTGTGTGCACATCTTCACGTCATGCATGTACCGCTAGTGTGCCTCAGAGAGGACGAGTACATTCTTCTGGAACCAGCAACACGTCTCTATGATCAATCCACACAAGGAGGTTGCGACAACGCCTCCACATGCCACGTGGCTTCATCAACTATAAGAGAGACACCGTGTAGTGTGCCATTGGAATTCTAATTTACGTGTTTTGCACATACTCGGAGTACTAGTAAAGTACACATGCATTGCGTGCATCAGATTTGGAAACCAAATTATGAATAAATACCACACTATAGCATGTAAGCTTTGAGTCATATATGCCTGATGTAGACGTTCGTTTAATTCTTATAGTTCATCTCATTCAAAATCAATTAGTTTTTATTAAAAAAATCTAGGGCCTCTTCGATTCGTAGGATTTCCAAAACGCGGGAATAGGAAGAACATGGGATTAGAGTGGAATGTCTTCTTGAATCCTACAGGATTGTACGAGTGTTTGATTGCGCATAGAAAAAACGCAGGATTCTTTCAAAGAGGTTTGAGTGGATGGGATGTTTTTCTATGAAATCTAGTGCAAATGAATCCTATGGAAAAATTCCCATGGTTTACATCCTACGAATCAAATAACCAAGGTAGGAAAAATTCCTAAGTATTAGAATCCTCCAAAATTCCTTTGAGAATCCTTTTAATCAAAGAACCCCTTAATCTATTTTATGATTCATGGAATTGTGTGTTGTACAACATAAAGTAAAAACAAATAATGGCAATTCAACTAGAAAAAAAATTGGGTAGTTATGATATGGAAGATTCTAGAACAAAGGAGAAGCACTTGTGTTTAGAGGTTTGTGCAATATTCTTAAGTTCGACCATGGAGTCTGCTAGATTGTACATGTGGAAAAACCCAGTAGGTGGCTAGAAGATGGAGCGAGGGTCCAAGTGGAGGGAGACTATGAACTAGTGCACAAGTATGAGATCGATATTTAAAGAGAGGGGGTGAGAACGTGCGTTGTCGCGCGCAGTGGCGGAGCCATGAAAAATAAATGTAGCTAGGGGGCCAAGCATTGCTAATCCTTTACGAGGAGGACCAATTCATCAACTTAAACCATTTTGCCATCAATTGTCTAATGATCACATTCATATTAGCCTTGATATATAGTGATGTTAGGGTGGCGGGGCCCTTGCTGCCCCTGTCTCCGCCACTATGCGCGCGTCTGAGAGATGAAGCGGAAGGCATGGATGATGAGAGGCGGACGTCGGATATATAATTAATGTGGGTGTATTAGCTATGTAATCCTATATAGAGAGGTATAGATTGATCGATGTGGACGTGAGAAATAGGGTGAGACCTCACTAGATATATAGATTGATTGGTTTCTGTGGAAAACTGGGAAAGACCTAGCTATATACACACACACACATAAAGGAACATCGATTGTTGTGCATGCACGTGAGAGATAAAGAATGCCCGATATGATGGAGAGGGGGAGGTGTGTGTGTGTGCATGCATGGGAGACCGACATGAAGAAAAAGATTGCATGTGTGCGATGGATAATGCTGACTGGTAATGTGTGTGCATGCATGCACGAAAGAAAGTTAGTGGTACAATTATAAAGAGAAGACGACTGTGTGGGCGTAAAAGACTAGGTGAGGTCATAATCAATGTAAAGTTGAATTCAAATATTTGAATAAGAGATCATGATGTTTGAAACCCATGCATGCATGAATATAACTGAGATATGCGCGGTGTGCTTTGGAAATGAGCATGTTGTACTGTATACACGTTGAACAAGGTCAGACTGATTTGAATTTGAAATACCGACGGCAGACATCATTTGGCCACATTGCATCCGTGCATGGACACACTATTCTAATTGGAGATGATGGGTGGCTTTCATATCACATATTATATCTATACCCCAATATCTTATATTTTATATTTTTATATAGTGTGCGGATAACTTTAACTTTCAAAGATGGTCGTTGGATGAAGCCAATCCGATGGTGTAGACATGGCAAATTTGAGCACTATTGGCCATTGGATATCATCTAGATTCCACCAGATTTTGCCACATGTACAATCTAGAAGACTTCATGATAGAACTTAAGCATAATGCACAAATCTCAAAACACAAGAACTTCTTCTTTGTTCTAGAATCTTCCGTATCATAATTGGCCAAATGTTTTTCTACATGATTTGCCATTATGTTTTTTTACTTTATGCTTTACAACGCACAATTCCATGAATCTTAAAATAGATTAGCTTTCTTATAAAAACTAGATGATTTTAAATGAAATGAACTATAAGAATTAAACGAACATCTACATCATGCATATATGAGTCAAAGCTTACATGTTATAATGTTGTATTTATCCATAATTTGGTTGCCAAATCTCATGCGTGCAATGCACGTGTACATTACTAGTCTAAATGGTGTTTTCTGTCTGTGTTGTGCATGTTAAAGACATTGTACATAGTATCATACATGGTTTAGATTCCGAACATCTAGCTAGATCATACATGTACTATCATTTGAATTCAACATAAAATGGATACATATATTTGAATTTGAGATCGTATGTACATGTACTTTGTATTTATATAGGAATTTACTTCTCCTATATTCATGTCATGTGTTTTGAAGATAATATTTAGATGGTTGTATAACTAACCCGAGTACAATCCAATTCAAACAGGGAAAATGTACTCCAATTTAGCCCACGTGCTAGACAACACACATTGTTTTTTATTGTTGAGGGAAGTGCAAATTGTTTTGGTACTGTACACACTATGTTTGTTGTCCTGATTCTTTTAAATTTTTTCTGTATTTGAATGCATTTCTAGTAATATAGTAAAACGGGACATGGCTCTCCAACGTATCTATAATTTTTTATTGTTCCATGCTGTTTTATTATCAATCTTGGATGTTTTATAATCATTTTATAGTCATTTTATATCATTATTTGGTACTAACCTATTGACATAGTGCCAAGTGCCAGTTGTTGTTTTTTCCATGTTTTTTACATCACATAAAATCAATATCAAACGGAGTCCAAATGCCACAAAACTTTACGGAGATTTATTATGGGCCAGAAGGAAGGCAATGGGCCTTGGTTGCACCTGTGAGGAGTCTCGAGGAGGGGACAACCCACCAGGGCGCGCTAGGAGGCCCCGGCGCACCCTAGCGGGTTGTGCCCACCTCAGGTGCCCCCCGGACCGCCTCTTTGCTCTATAAAAACCCCAAAAAATACCAGAACCCTAGAAGCTTCGACGAAATATTCATCCAGCTGCCGCAGAGTCCAGAACCACCAGATCCAATCTAGACACCATCTCGGATGGGGTTCACCACCTCCATTAGTGCCTCTTCGATGATGCGTGAGTAGTTCTTTGTAGACCTTCGGGTCCGTAGTTAGTAGCTAGATGGCTTTCTCTCTCTCGCTGAATTCTAAATACAATGGTCTCTTGGAGATCCATATGATGTAACTCTTTTGCGGTGTATTTGTTGGGATCACATGAACTTCGAGTTTATGATCAGTCATATCTTTTTATATCCATGAAAGTTATTTGAGTTTCTTTGATCTCTTATATGCATGATCTCTAATAGCCTCGTATTTCTTCTCTGATATTTGGGTTTTGTTTGGCCAACTTGATCTATTTATCTTGCAATGGGAAGAGGTGCCCGGTAGTGGGTTTGATCTTACGGTGCTCGATCCCAGTGGCAGAAAGGGAAACGACACGTACGTATCGTTGCTACTAAGGATAAAAAGACGAGATCCGTATCTACCGCCATATAGATGAACAGATCTTGTCTACATCATGTCATCGTTCTTATTGCATTACTCCATTTTTCCATGACTTAATACGCTAGATGCATGCTGGATAGCGGTCGATGTGTGGAGTAATAGTAGTAGATGCACGCAGGAGTCGGTCTACTAATCTTGGACGTGATGCCTATGTAATGATCATTGCCTGGATATCGTCATAATTATTTGAAGTTCTATCAATTTCCCAACAGTAATTTGTTTACCCACCTTTTGCTATTTTTCTCGAGAGAAGCCACTAGTGAAACCTATGGCCCCGGGTCTTCTTTCTCATATATTTGCCTTGCAATCTAGTTTTCCTTTGCATTTTTATTCAGATCTATTAAATCAAAAAAATACAAAAATACCTTGCTCCGTTTTATCTTTATTTATTTTATTTAGCGTTTGATCTATCAATCTACTACAATTTACCTCACATTCGCTTGCCTATCTTGAGGCGCCGTACCCTGGAGGGGATTGAAAACCCCTTTAACTCATCGGGTTGCGAGGTATTGTTGTTTGTGTGCAGGTGTTGTTTATGTTGTGTTGCTTGGTTCGATACCTTGGTTTCATAACTGAGGGAAATACCTACCGTCGCTATGCTACATCATCCCTCCCCCTCCGGGGAAATACCGACGTAGTTCCATCTAGCATCAAGGAGAATTTCTGGCGCCATTGCCGGGGAGGATCTTCAACATATACCAGGTTCCTAATCACAAATCTCATCTCCTCGCAATTTACATTATTTTCCATTTGCCTCTCGTTTTCCTCTCCCCCACTTCACAAAATTTTGCCTTTTTATTCGCCCTCTTTTTCGTTTGCCATCTTCTCGTCAGACCTCATGTTTGTTTGTGTTGCCATGTGATGAAGCCATGTACCTAGGGTAGGGGCACGGACCTGTCCCAGAAGCCCTACCCTAGGACATCCCTAGAAGAAGTCACCTTTCAATCGACTGAGGAGTTATCCCACTCGACGGGTTCAAGACACTCGACCAAGAAGCTATCACTCGACCATGAAGCTATCACTCGACCGCCAGGAGACCTAAAGTCACTCCGCAGGCGAACGGTCGGCTATCAAGTAGTCTTTATGACCATTACAGCACTTTATTAGGGGCGTTATCAGTAACGCCCAACCTTAAATGTACCTTAAATCCTGCATTACTGAGGGCAGGAGGGGGCCGGCAAACTCTATATAAGCCACCCCCTCCTCAGTATGAAGGGTTCGCACCCCTATTATTCACACGCCAGTAATCCAGTCGACCGCCTCCCGGCACCGAGACGTAGGGCTGTTACCTCCTCCGCGAAGGGCCTGAACTCGTACATCTTGGTGTGTTTACAACTTCCCAATAGCTGAGATCTAGCCTCTCCATACATACCCCCCTACATCACTGTCAGAGTTAGAACCACGACAGTTGGCGCCCACCTTGGGGCGGGAATCTTAGCACCTGATTGGAGAAGTTGCGATTTTTCCGATCCCTTTGATCATGGTTTCGTGCGGAGTTTTTGTGGAGGGCCGCGAGATCCGTCTCGGCGCGCTCACGTTCATCGCCGACGACTCCGCCTGGCTTCAGGAGGTGCCACTCAACATCAACGCGCTCCCCGTCCGCGGTGCGACGCATTTTCGCGCATGCGCTCGTGGCGTCCTCCTGCGGCAGCCGTCGACCCAATATCGGTCGGCCCCCGTATCGTCTCCTCGCTCTGTCTCCCACCGGCACAAGCGCTCCGGTCGGTCGAGACTTCAGATGTGGGTGAGGCATGCCGTGGCTCGCCAGACGGCCGCCCCGCAAGTCGCGGCAATCGAGCCTGACGAATCCCTCTGCGGCCTGTTCGACTTGTCGGCTGGCTCCGCGGGGACCGCGTCCGAGTGCGACAGCAGCGACCCTGCGGCTGAGATCCTGGCGGTCGATGGAACGCACAGTCCTCCCGGTTTCCCTCGCGCTGATGGAGGCGCGGGTGGGGGCGACCCGTCGCATCCCCACGATGAGTATCTCCCCGAACCTCTCACGTCATTACAGCGAGAGGAGCTTCGCCGCCGGAACACGGACGCACTCCGCACTCCTATCGTCGGAGAGTCCCCCGAGGCCCGGGCCTTGGAGGACGCGCGCTTGGCTAATTTGGCCGAGCGCACTCGACTGGAGAATCTCCAGCGAGCACTCGACGAGCAAGCGCGTCAGTGGGCTCCCGAGTCTAGTCGACGCTAGCTCTTCCCGCCGACGCAGGTATACCGAACCCCAGTTCAGAATTTGGCCGCCGCGGCCCGTATAGCAGAATCAATTCAGCCCTCCCAGTCGGAGGCTGGCAGGGGCTTGTTACAGATCAAAGCGTTGCTCCGGGCGGCGGGAAACCAGAATTCCGCCGTTTCTCAGTCGCGGGATAGGATCCACAGTCGATCCGTTGCAACGGATACAGTCCAGTCGGCTCATAGCCCGCGGTCGCCCCCGAGGAGTGAGGGACGTGGCGACCGGCATGATCAGTACCGATCTGATCGTGATGATCGACGTCGAGTGCCAACCCCTCCCCCGAGGAGTGGGTCATATGCGCCTCGACATCGAGATGACAGGCGCCCTCATAGCGTTGAGCAGAGGATTCCCGTCGACCCCAGGGACCCAGGCTTTGACGCGAGATCTGTCCTCGTTCAAGGCTTGGTTGACAGGAACAGGGCTCATCGGGAAGGCCAGAACAGAGATGCGCCCGCCAGCAGCAGAATACGTGTTTCAGGGCCAGAGTGTTTCAGTCGAGCCATTAGGGCCGCGGTGATTCCTCCCAACTTTCGGTTGGCGACTGGAGTCAGCAAGTTCACCGGCGAGTCTAAGCCTAACACTTGGCTCGAAGATTACCGAGTGGCTGTACAGATTGGCGGTGGCAATGATGAGGTGGCTATGAAGCATTTGCCTCTCCTGTTAGAGGGCTCGGCCAGAGCGTGGCTGAATGAGTTAGCACCCGGCAGCATCTACACTTGGGAGGATCTCTCTCGAGTGTTTGTCACAACCTTTGAGGGAACATGCAAACGACCCGCATGCCTTACAGAATTGCGGTCTTGCATGCAGAAGCCGAGTGAAACTCTGAGGGATTACATCCAGAGGTGGATCACTTTGCATCACACAGTTGAGAACGTACCAGATCACCAAGCAGTTTGCGCCTTTAAAGAAGGCGTCAAGAACAGAGAGTTGAACCTGAAGTTCGGTCGGACCGGAGAAATGTCCCTGAATCGAATGATGGAAATTGCCACCAAATACGCTAACGGAGAAGATGAAGATCAACTCTAGAGTGGCAAGTAGAAAGCAGTCGCCCAAGAAACCGGAGGAAATTCCAGTCGGAAGCAGAAGCGGAAGGCCGAGCCAGCCGCCCTCGGGGAGGCCCTGGCCGCAACCCAGGGAAATTTCAAGGGATAACCCAAAGGCCCCTGGAAGCCCAAGAAAGTCAAGGATAAAGATGGAAATGATGTTTTGGATCTGCCTTGTCACATCCACACCAAGAAAGATGAAGAGGGTAATTTCATTTACCCAAAGCATACCACTCGACAGTGCCGGCTCCTGATCCAGCAGTTTCAGGGCAAACAGCCCAAAGATAAGGAAAAAGAGTCGGACAGAGTCGAGGACAAGGAAGATAGCGACGACGGATACCCCCAAATCAATTCCACCCTCATGATTTTTGCTGATGTCGAAAGAAAAAGTCAAGTGAAAGTCATTAACTATGAGGTGAATATGCTCGCTTCGGCGACACCCAGTTATCTGAAGTGGTCTCAGACTGCCATCACATTCGACCGGTCCGATCACCCTACGCACATTGCCACCCTGGGAGGCAAGCTTTGGTGGTCGACCCAGTTGTCGAAGGCACTCGACTGACCAAAGTCCTGATGGATGGTGGCAGTGGCCTGAACATATTGTATGCTGAAACATTAGAAGGGATGGGCATTCCGATGTCCAGGCTCAGTGCCAGCAACATGAGCTTCCATGGAGTCATTCCTGGAAAGAAAGCCGAGTCACTCGGCCAGATTGCTCTCGACGTGGTTTTCGGTGATTCATAGAATTACCGCAGGGAAAAGTTGACATTTGAGGTTGTGGACTTCCAAAGTGCTTATCATGCTAATCTGGGCCGGACAGCTTATGCACGCTTCATGGCCCGACCATGCTACGTGTATCTCAAGTTGAAGATGCCCGGCCCCAGAGGTGTGATCACCGTTACCGGCAATCGGAAGAAAGCAGAAGAGTGTTTTCAGAAAGGATCAAAGATTGCTGACGCTCAGATGGCGGTTGTTGAGCTACAAGCGTACCAGAAGACTGCTGATCCGAGTGAATTGCTACGAGCCAAGAAGCCTGCTTCAGAATCCACTTTTCAGTCGTCCGGTGAAACCAAGTCAGCTCACATTCACCCGACCGACCCCGACGCTGCTCCGACTCACATCTCGACGACGCTCGACTCCAAATAGGAAGAAGCGCTCATCCAGTTCCTCCGTGACAACTGGACATCTTCGCATGGAAGCCTTCTGACATGCCTGGAGTTCCCAGGGGCTGGCTGAGCACCGCCTACGAGTCGACCCAAAGTTCAAGCCTGTGAAAGAACATCTTCGACGGTCCGCCGTCCAGAAGAGGAAAGCTATTGGTGAGGAGGTGGCTCAGCTCTTAGCAGCGGAGTTCATCCAAGAGATTTACCACTCCGAGTGGCTCGCCAATGTAGTCATGGTCCCCAAAAAGGACAAGTCACTTCACATGTGCATTGACTTTAAACACATCAATCGGGCCTGCCCGAAAGATCATTTGCCGCTCCCCCGCATCGACCAGATAGTGGACTCGACCGCGGGGTGTGAGCATTTGTCTTTTCTAGATGCTTATTCAGGGTACCATCAGATCCGTCTGTATGGACCCGACGAGATCAAAACGGCTTTCATCACCCCATTTGGGTGCTTTTGTTATGTCACCATGCCCTTCGGCCTCAAGAATGCTAGAGCCACGTTCATGAGGATGATTCAGAAGTGTTTACTCACTCAGATCAGTTGGAACGTAGAAGCATACATGGATGATATTGTGGTTAAGTCACGGAAAGGTTCCGACCTACTGACTGACCTTGCCAAAACCTTTGCTAACCTCAGGAGATACGATATCAAGCTCAATCCATCAAAGTGCACATTTGGAGTTCCAGGTGGAAAGTTACTCGGTTTTCTCGTTTCCGAACGAGGAATCGACGCCAATCCCGAGAAAGTTGGCACCATACTCCGGATGAAGCGCCCTATGCATGTACACGATGTCCAGAAACTTACAGGTTGCTTGGCCGCTCTAAGTCGATTCATTTCTCGTCTCGGTGAAAAGGCGTTGCCTCTTTACCGACTGATGAAGAAGTCTGACAAGTTCGAGTGGACTCCAGATGCTGACGCAGCGTTTGCAGAGCTCAAAGCTCTGCTCTCCACCCAGCCGGTGCTTGCTGCCCCAATCAGTAAAGAGCCTCTGCTACTGTACATTGCGGCCACGGGACAAGTTGTCAGTATAGTACTCACAGTCGAGCGGGAAGAAGAAGGAAAGGCCTTCAGAGTTCAGCGCCCAGTATATTATGTGTCTGAAGTTTTGACCCCTTCGAAGCAAAGATATCCCCATTACCAGAAGCTTGTAT
The DNA here is from genome assembly GCF_018294505.1 of Triticum aestivum. Lineage (NCBI taxonomy): Eukaryota > Viridiplantae > Streptophyta > Magnoliopsida > Poales > Poaceae > Triticum > Triticum aestivum. Next base: position 154,749,381 of record NC_057803.1, on the reverse strand, counting down.
ATGGGATCTACATGACCACGAAGAAGGTTGCACACTACTTCTCTGACCATTCCATTACAGTCGTCAGCGACGCTCCACTGTCAGAGATCTTGCACAACAGAGATGCAACTGGTCGAGTGGCTAAGTGGGCGATCGAACTCCTTCCCCTAGATATCAAGTTTGAAGCAAAGAAGGCTATCAAGTCCTAAGTAATTGCAGATTTCGTCGCCGAGTGGATTGAACAGCAACTCCCGACTCAAGTTCACTCGGAGCACTGGACCATGTTCCTCGATGGATCTAAGATGATGAACGGTTTCGGTGCTAGGGTAGTATTGGTCTCCCGCCGAGGAGATAAGCTCAGATACATTCTCCAAATTCACTTTGATTCCTCCAACAATGAAGTAGAATATGAAGCACTCTTGTACGGGTTGCGCATGGCCATTTCACTCGGCGTCCGGCGCCTCATGGTCTATGGCGACTCAGATTTGGTGGTTAATCAGGTGATGAAGGAGTGGGACGTCGGAAGCCCGGCTATGACTGGCTATTGCAACACAGTAAGAAAGCTAGAAAAGAAATTCGAGGGGTTAGAGCTTCATCACATCCCCCGAATGAAAAATCAAGCAGCAGATGATCTGGCAAAGATAGGCTCCAAGAGAGAAGCCATTCCCAGCAATGTGTTTTTGGAGCACATCCGCTCATCGTCAGTCCAGGAGGATCCCTTCGCAAAATAAGCCCCGCAACCGAAAAGTGCCACAGATCCGACTGAAGTCGAAATTCCTGCTGTGGTCGACCTAGTCGAAATTCTAGACTGGACGTATATCTTGAGGAAAGAACTCCCGGAGGACGAGGAAGAGGCTCGACAGATCGTCCGCCGATCCAAGGCCTTCACAGTCATAAAGGGACAGTTGTATAGGGAGAGCGCAACTGGAATCGGTCAGAAATGCATAACACCAGAAGAGGGTCAGATGATCCTTAATGATATCCACTCGGGGACCTGTGGTCACCATGCGTCCTCTCGGACCATTCTGGCTAAAGCATACCGAGCAGGATTTTACTGGCCAAGAGCAAATGAGATGGCAAAAGAGATAGTCAACAAGTGTGGAGGTTGCCAGTTCTACTCCAACATGTCACACAAGCCTGCATCAGCCCTGAAGACCATTCCACTCGTCTGGCCCTTTGCTATCTGGGGTCTAGACATGGTTGGCCCACTGAGAACCGGCAGAAGTGGTTTCACTCATGTGCTTGTGGCAGTCAACAAGTTTACCAAATGGATTGAAGCTAAGCCTATCAAGAACCTTGATGCTTGCACTGCTATCAGTTTCGTCAGAGGGATAACATTCAGATATGGAGTCCCGCATAGCATCATCACTGACAATGGGTCAAACTTCGATTCGGACAAGTTCAGAGCTTTTTGCGCCTCTCAAGGCACTCGAGTCGACTACGCATCGGTTGCCCATCCCCAGTCGAATGGACAAGCTGAAAGAGCACATGGTCTGATTCTCAAAGGACTAAAGCCTCGACTGATGCGTGATCTCAAGCACGCGGCAGGTGCTTGGGTCGACAAGCTTCCGTCAGTTCTATGGGGATTGAGGACCACCCTGAACCGGTCGACTGGAAGAACTCCATTCTTTCTGGTTTACGGAGCCGAAGCCGTCCTGCCGTGTGATTTACTTCACAACGCCCCCAGAGTCGAGCTTTATAACAAAGATGAAGCAGAGCAAGCCCGGCAAGACGCAGTCGACCTCCTAGAGGAGGAGAGGGAAATGGCTATGATCAAATCGACCATCTATCAGCCAGACTTGTGTCGATTCCATGCCAGAAATGTGAAGAGCCGAGCCTTCCAGGAAGGAGATTTGGTCCTCCGAGTGGATCAACAGAAACCACACAAACTTTCCTACTTGGGAAGGCCCCTTCATCATCACCAGAATCCTCCACAATGGAGCGTATCACCTCTACAATGTTGATTGCCAGATCGACGAGCCACGAGCTTGGAATGCGGAACTACTCCGCCCCTTTTACACATGAGTTCTCCCCTGGACGGGATGTAATAAGAAAAGAATTTTCCGCAGTTCATTTTTATCAAAGATAAGAGCGTCCCAATAATTGCTGTCGCTTTTGTTTGCATACGAAATCCCCCAGTGGGTGACTTAGCCGCGAATCTGTTTCGCCTAAGTTTAAAAAATCCTACCGAGTGGAGAGCAATCCTCCCACTCGGGGGCTTAGCTGCAGTCCAGTACTCGCCTAAGTTCTCCCACTAAGAGACTTAGCTGCAGTCAAACACTCGCCTAAGTTTGAAAAAATCCTACCGAGTGGAGAGCAAACCTCCCACTCGGGGGCTTAGCTGCAGTCCAGTACTCGCCTAAGTTCTCCCACTCAGAGACTTAGCTGCAGTCAGGCACTCGCCTAAGTTTTTAAAAATCCTACCGAGGGGAGAGCAAACCTCCCACTCGGGGGCTTAGCTACAGTCCAGTACTCGCCTAAGTTCTCCCACTTAGAGACTTAGCTGCAGTCAGGCACTTGCCTAAGTGTTTAAAAATCCTACCAAGTGGAGAGCAAACCTCCCACTCGGGGGCTTAGCTGCAGTCCAGTACTCGCCTAAGTTCTCCCACTTAGAGACTTAGCTGCAGTCAGGCACTCGCCTAAGTGTTTAAAAATCCTACCGAGTGGAGAGCAAACCTCCCACTCGGGGGCTTAGCTGCAGCCCAGCGCTCGCCTAAGTGTTTAAAAATCCTACCGAGGGGAGAGCAAACCTCCCACTCGGGGGCCTAGCTGCAGCCCAGCGCTCTCCTAAGTGTTTAAAAATCCTACCGAGTGGAGAGCAAACCTCTCACTCGGAGGCTTAGCTGCAGCCCAGTGCTCGCCTAAGTACAAGACACAACCCAATCCGCGAGTCGACTGCTACCTTCCCCTTCGGAGCTGCGCCGCAAATACAAGGTTATTCCGAGTGAAGATCAAGATCCACTCGACGAATCAAACCATGAAGATATTAAACGAGAAATCAAGATCAGATAAAGCCTAAAAGGTCCCAGACCTCAGGCCAAAGTAATCGAGCCCTCAGCTCAACGGAGTTTAACGGTTACAAAATCCACTCGGCATTCCGAGGCAAATTTAAAGTGGAGCTCAAAAGTTTTTCACTCCTTAGGTGGAGGACTGGAAGGGGCGACGAACTCGTCCAAGTCGATCCCGTCTGCAATACGGGTGGCAGCAGCGATGAAAGTCTCCATGAAATCTTGAAAGTTGTGCTTCCTAGTATTGGCAACTTGGATGGCAGCCAGCTTCTCTTCTCGCGCCTCCTTGCCATGGACGCGGACCAGAGACAGAGCCACATCAGCGCCACACCGGGCAGAAGACTTCTTCCACTCCTGCACTCGGTCAGGGATTCCGTTAAGTCGAGTCATCAGAGACTCGAGATCGTTTTGGAGCGTAGCCTCTGGCCAAAGTGCCGGGTCGATCCGTGACATGGCAACCTTCAGTCGAGCCAAGTAGTCCACGGCGCCGTCAATGCGAGATTCCAGTCGGAGCAGATTCATGGCAGCTTCATCTTTCACGGGAGAGTTGATTGGATCCAAACATGTTTCGATCCGCCCAGTCTCCTCTTCAAAGTTCTGGCAAAGCTCTGCATACACGATCCAAGGATAAGTCAATTTTCATAGACTGAGTCGACACAAAAAAAACCCAGTCGGAACTGAATGTGCACCTTCAAGCTTGATGTACAACTTCTTGGCGAGGCTCCTCAAGTAGCTCTCCAGGTCGTCCCTCCTGCGAACGATGCCTTCCACCTTCTCGCTCAGGGCGAGGTTCTCCTTCTTCCAACGTGTACACTCCCGGTTGGCTTCATCCAGAGCGGTCTTCAGCTTGGCGTTCTCTTCTTCCAATTGGCCGACCGAAGCCAGCTTCTGTTCGGCCAGAGCGGTCTTGTCGTCAGCCTCCTTACGGGCAGCAGCCAAGTCCTGATCCTTCTTCGCCAGAGCTTCGCTCAGTTTTTCTGCAATGAAATGATGATTGACTCGGAAATAGCAGAAGGGTACTCAAGCCTAAAAACTAACCAGTCGACAAAGTCGTCTTACCTACGGCGCCGTCTTTGACCTTCTACAGCTCTGTTCTGGCCAGCTCCAGATCAAGGTTCAGTTGAATCTTCTGCTTCTCCAACTCAGTATAGCGAGCTGCAAGTTCACAGGATTTCTGTAAAAGAAAAATCAGTCGACAGACGTCCAAGATAAGTTGCTTCCAAGTAACTAAGAGACAATGACGACGTTTCTAAGACCACAGCCAAATACAAAAACATTCGACAGTAGTCTCGGGGACTACACCCAGTGGGTGCACTCAGCGTGCCCCCACTGGTTCGACCAAAAAAAGAAGAAGAAGAAGTCGACTGCCCGCAGTCGACCGGATACAACCCCATTCGACATGGCCTGACCAGACCGAATGAAGAAATACAGCTACAGCAACACAATATAAAGACTACAATCGACTGCCCGCAGTCCACCGTAGTCTCGGGGACTACACCCAGTGGGTGCACTTAGCGTGCCCCCACTCGTCCAAGAATTGGCAGACACACCCAGTGGGTGTACAGACACAAAGATCTTCGGAAAAGAGATTCTTCAAACAGCATATCATAACAGACCAAACGTTGAGTCGACTGACCTGGACGTTGCTCTGAAGAGCCGAGCTCGCGTCATAAGCTGCTTGGCTGGCCTCCCGAGCCAACTTCACTTGCTCCATCATGATCCCCGCCTGATGTATAGCCTCTTTTGCAGCAGCCACTTGGTCCTCAGGGACGGGGTATGCGGCAAAAAGCAAAGACGGATCCGCAGTCGACGACGAGGGCCGCGCACTCGCCAGAGGAACAGCGAAGGTCATAGAAGCCCGAGTGGTGTCACCACCATCCCGAACCGCGGCCTTGGACGCCGGAGCGGATTGGGGGGTCTTGTCAGTCGACGCCCTCTTGTGCCTCCTCACTCTCAACGGACCGTTGTCGTCGTCATTCGGGAGGTCGATAACATGAGGAGGGGCTACAAAGGAAACATTCAATCGACCAGGGTTGCAACAAATGTTTAGTCGACTCAAAGCGGAACGTCAGTAATCGTACCAGGGTTGGAGGTAACAGCATCCTCCATCTCTTGGCCGTTGTCCTTGGCGGAGATCTTAGAAGTAGCAGCACTGCAAGCCTCGAAAGTCAGTCGGTTGGCTCAATGGATCGACCAAGAATCCATCCACGGTCGACAAAGGAAAACAAGTTTTATTATTACCCAGAAATGGTGGGGACGACCATCTTCATCTTGGGCAGAGCCTTGGGCGGCTTGGACGGCGCTGCGCGCGGGTGCTTGGGAGCATTTCCGGTCAGCGTAGGAGAAGAGGTCCGAGCGTGTTTCGACGACTGCCCAGCAGGGGCAGTCGCACTACCACGCTCCCACGCTGGATCGTGTGTGAGCTTGGATCACCCCTCCGGACGGGGGGGTTCAACCTTCTCCTCCTCTTCGCTGGAGTCGACATCGTCGCCTCCCTCTCCTTCACCGTCGGACTCCCACTCGCCTTGATCGTCCTCGCTCTCACCTCCGCTCGCCTCCCCTTCCTCAGTTGGCCCCTGTGCCCCATTGGGCGTCGAGTACATCTCAGTAGTCGCCTGAAAAACAACAGACAAGACAAAGGTCAATCGACCAACTCAAAGAAGACCAATGAAGAAAAACAAGATCTCAGTCAGGAGCATAGAGACATACCTGGTCCACGTCGTACGAGTTGTCGAGTGGAATTAACCTCCTGGCTCCTCGGGGGTTGTCCTTGTTTCCCGTGATGCTCGACAGCCACCCCTCCAGCATCTCATCGGTGACCTCCTCCGGGTGGACTCGAGTGGTGTCGTCAAGACCCGAGTACAGCCACATCGGGTGGTCACGAGCCTGGAGCGGTTGGATGCGCCTCCGGAGGAAGACCTCCAGCAAATCCATGCCCGTCACGCCCTCGCGGACAAGCTCAACCACTCGACCGGCTAGCACTTTGACTTGGGCCGTTTCCTCCGGCGCCACTTTCAGAGAAGCAGGTTTTTCAGCTTGGTCGAGTGAGAAAGAGGGGAGACCAGTCGACTGTCCTGGGGTCGCCTGGTCTTGACAGTAGAACCAGGTCGCCTGCCAACCACGGACCGACTCCGGGAAAGTGATAGATGGAAAACAACTCTTTCCCCTCGTCTGGATCGCTAGGCCCCCGCACAGCTGGATCACCTGCATCCTCCCGTCACTTGACTTGGCCTTCTTGACCGACTGAGAACGGCAGGTAAAGATGTGCTTGAAGAGTCCCCAATGGGGGCGACAACCCGAGAAATCCTCACACATGGAAATGAAAGCAGCAAGGTATACGATGGAGTTGGGAGTGAAGTGGTGGAGCTGTGCTCCGAAGAAGTTCAGGAAACTCCGGAAAAAAGGATGGGGCGGCAGAGAAAACCCGCGGTCGATGTGGGTGGCTAGGAGCACGCACTCACCGTCGCGGGGTTGAGGTTCGATCTCTCCCCCCGGGAGACGTGCAGCTTCGTGGGGAATGACCCCCCCTCGACCATGTCGTCAAGATCCTCTTGCTGGAGCACTGACGGCATCCAGTTTCCCTGGATCCAACCTTTGGGCAGAGCGGTCCTGGAGGAAGATCCGCCCCGAGCAGACCTCTTCCCTTTCCCCCCCGCCGCCGCCTTCTTCGTGCGCTCCAGAGCAGGCGTCTTGCCCTTCACCATCGTCACCGGCAAAGTCTCGAGCGAGCCTGCTACGCCGGGGCGATAAAGGAGGTGGCGGAAGGACTTGCGAAGGGAGAGAGGAAGAAGAAAGGAGGAGAAGAAAGCGCACTGCTTGGAAACCCCGAGCCGGCGATTCATAAGGGGGCGCTCCCGAGTGGCTAACTGGTAGGCCCAAACTATCCAGCCAAATCCCGTAGTGGACGCGCGCGCAGTACGTGGCGAAAAAGGCGACGCGGGGATCGAGGAGCTTCCGCTTTATCGCTTCCGATTACTGCGGCCGCTCCCATCCCGCACGCTTCCCAAAATCCGAAATCCCACGACATCCGCGGGCTGCAGAACAACTTGTCAAAACAGAAGACCCCGCCCGCGCCGACGCTCGGTATACCACAAATAAAGAAATTCACTCGGCGAAAGACCTGGAATAGATCAAGGCGACTGAAAAAGGTTGGCAACGTCATCCGTGACGATTGACCCAAAACGAGGCACTCACGTAGCCCAAAGAACCAGTCAGAAAGATCTCCAACTCTTTCCCCACTCTAACCTCGATCCATTCGGGGGCTAAGGATGAAGCCATGTACCTAGGGTAGGGGCACGGACCTGTCCCAGAAGCCCTACCCTAGGACATCCCTAGAAGAAGTCACCTTTCAATCGACTGAGGAGTTATCCCACTCGACGGGTTCAAGACACTCGACCAAGAAGCTATCACTCGACCATGAAGCTATCACTCGACCGCTAGGAGACCTAAAGTCACTCTGCAGGCGAACGGTCGGCTATCAAGTAGTCTTTATGACCATTACAGCACTTTATTAGGGGCGTTATTAGTAATGCCCAACCTTAAATGTACCTTAAACCCTGCATTACTGAGGGCAGGAGGGGGCCGGCGGACTCTATATAAGCCACCCCCCTCCTCAGTATGAAGGGTTCGCACCCCTGTTATTCACACGCCAGTAATCCAGTCAACCGCCTCCGGGCACCGAGACGTAGGGATGTTACTTCCTCCGCGAAGGGCCTGAACTCGTACATCTTGGTGTGTTTACAACTTCCCAATAGCTGAGATCTAGCCTCTCCATACATACCCCCCTACATCACTGTCAGAGTTAGAACCACGACACCATGTGCCTTCTATTTGCTTGCATCTTAGATTGCTAAAAATCTATTGATATGGATCCCCATCCACTTGCTAATCTTTTTAAAAGATCCAATCATGATGAACCAATTTCTAGTGAGTTGAGTGCACTAGATTATCTTTATGAAGTTCTGCTTGAGATTCGTGAATCTAAAAATTGTGATGAAGAAATTTATGAAGTGATTCATGATAGCTCCTTGAATGAAAAGCATGATTGCAATGATTTTACTATAAATTATATTAATATCAATTGTGCTAAAAATACGCAAAACCCCAATCTTGGGGATGCTAATATTGCTAAGTCCACTACTTATTGCAACGATCATGATTGGGGTGATAATAATTCTTATTATATTGATAGTTTATTTAAGCCTAGTGATGAATGTGTTTGCAATAATATTGAAAGTGGGTTCGGAAGAGTGTCAACTCTAGGTAAAAATAATCCCACATATTTGGATAGTGTTCAATCTTGTGAAATTTTTGATAAAAGTGGGTTTGGAGAGGTCATGACTTTATTTGATGATAATCCCACTATTTTGGAAGAGTGTCAACTTTGCATGCATGTGGATCATGAAAAGAATATTTTATGTGATAGTTACATTGTTGAATTTTATTATGATCCCCCATGTAATTATTATGAGAGAACAAAATATGGTGGTAGAAATTTTCATGTTACTAAATTACCTCTCATTATGTTGAGATCGTTAATGTTTTATTCCTCTTCTTTGCATATGTTATATGTTTCTTCTCTTGATAATTTGTTTTCTTATAAAATTCCTATGCATAGGAAGTATGTTAGACTTAAATGTGATTACCATATGTTTCATGATGCTCTCTTTGTGTTTCAATTATTATCTTTCGTGTGAGCATTGTTGAAATCTTATGCCTAGCTAAGGGCTGAAACTATAGGGCTTGTTGGGAGGCAACCCAATGAATAAAATTTATTTTTACTTTTTGCTTCTTGTTTTTGAGTGTTAGCATAATTATGCTGCTGTTATGATTGTGTGTTTTATGTTTTAGTTAGTGTTTGTGCCAAGTAAAGCCATTAGGATCTTCTTGGGTGATAGTTGTTTGATCTTGCTGAAAAAATAGAAAGTTTGCGCTCACGAAATTAATTTTAATTTTTACCAGAGAGCGATAAAATACCCATTCCAATTATAGTAGATCACCAAAAAAAATTCTCGGGTTGTCCTAATTTTTTAGAATTTTTTGAGTTGCATAATTATTCTAAATAGTCAGATTGCTACAGACTGTTCTGTTTTTACAGATTATATTTTCTTTGCGTTGTGTTCTTATTTTGATGGCTCTAAGGTTTTATTTGATGGGTTTTTGCCATAGAAAAGTTGGAATACAGTAGATATAATACAAAAAATATTTGAATTGGTTTGATACAACACTTATAGTAGTGATTTATTATTCTTATACTAACGGATCTCACGAAGGTTTTGTTGAGTTTTGTGTGATTGAAGTTTTCAAGTTTTGGGTTATCTTACGATGGATGAAGGAAGGATGTAAGAGCCGAATCTTGGGGATGCCCCGGAATTCCAAGGTATTATCCAAGTATGAGCAACCAACTAAGCTTGGGGATTCCCCCGAGTGGCATCCCCGCTTTCTTCCAACAACTATCGGTATTCTACTCGAGGCTATATTTTTATTCGTCACATGATATGTGTTTTGCATGGAGCGTCTTGTATGATATGTGTCTTTGCTTGTTTAATTTTGTGTTTTAAGTCATCAATCCTTGCTCGACACACCTATGTGAGAGAGCCAAAATTATGTCATGACTTGTTAGAATTGCTCTCTATGCTTCACTTAAATCTTTTATGAGCTAGGACTTGCTCTAGTGCTTCACTTATATCTTTTTGAACATGGTGTGCTTTTGTTATTTTGAAGAAAAGCTCTCTTGATTCACTTAGATTTATTTGAGAGTTAGTAAAATTTTGAATAAATTCTGTCTTGCTTCACTTAAATTATTTTGAGAGAAAGAAAAAAATTTATGCTCATGATCTTCACTTATATTTGTTTGAGCTTATGAAAAGCAACACATGAAAATTAGTCCCAAAGTGATAGATATCCAAGAAGGATAAAGAAAAAAATGTCATGAAGATCGTTGGACAAAATAAACTTGATTATTAGTAATAGTTTTGAGATATGATGATGTGATATGTGAGTTATGTTGATGAGTAATTGTGCTCTAGTCGGAATATTTGTGTTAAGGTTTGTGATTCCCTATGAATGCACGAAAGTCAATAATAATGCAATGAAAATTATATACTACTTATGGTGCATTATTTGGTGTTAATTATGCTTAATGCTTGCTTATGAGATTATTCGTTTCTTGGTTGGTCGCTTCCCAATCTTTTGCTAGCCTTCATTTTGCACCAAGTATGATCTCTACTTGTGCATCCAAAATCCTTTAAACCAGTTTTGCCACATGAGTCAACTATATCTACCTCTATGCGGTATTTCTTTGCCGTTCTAAGCAAATTTGCATGTGCCATCTCTAATTTTCAAAATAAACTTATCTTTTGTGTGTTTGTTTCGCTCGCGGAACGGTAACGGGTGGCTAATATTTTCCATGCTGGATGTGTTATTCTCAAGATGAGTGTTTATTCACTTGTCATTGCACGAGAGTAAGGCAAAGTTCTTAGGGATGCCCAGTCCCGAAATGCAAAAAAAATTGAATTTACTTTATGTTGTCAAATAATAAATTCCTTGGGAAGTGTTGGTATGGAGGGCACCCGTGGATACGGCTAGCCATGGAAAGTGAAAGAATGGTGGAAAAAGGAATAAACTTTATTTTTTGTTTGGGAACCGCCTATGGCATATCTAGTATGGAAAGTGTTGGGAACTCTAAGTCATTTTCGTTGGTGGGATGGATACACCTACCAAAATGTTTTTATCTCTAATCTTTTGCTTTGAGCTCTGGCACCTCTACAAATACCTACTTCCCTCTGTGAAAGGCCTTTATTTTACTTTATGCAATTTTTATTTTGAAATTTGAGCCTCCATCTTTTCTCATAAAAAGCACCAACTAGGAGGCAATATGATCATGCTCAAGTATTGGGTGTAGTAAATATTCGAGTATGTTTCATGAATGGATCAATGTTTGAGCATGATGGGCTAGGGATAACTTGTTTTAGCATTGATATTTTGAAAGACATGGTTGCTAGTTGATATGCTTGAGTATCTAAATTATTATGTCAAAACTAGACTATTGCTTTGAATCACATAAAAGTCCAAATGTCCATGTTGTAAAGAAAAGAATATGATATGACTTGATGAACAACACTCCACATCAAAAAAATTGTTTTTATCACTTACCTACTCGAGGACGATTAGGAGTTAAGGTTGGGGATGCTAATACGTCTCCAATGTATCTATAATTTTTGATTGTTCCATGTTGTTTTACTATCAATCCTGGATGTTTTATAATCATTTTATAGTCATTTTATATAATTTTTTGGTAATAACCTATTGACATAGTGCCAAGTGCCAGTTGCTGTTTTTTCCATGTTTTTCACATCGCAGAAAATCAATATCAAACGGAGTCCAAATGCCACTAAACTTTACGGAGTTTTTTTATGGGCTAGAACGAAGGCAATGGGCCCTCGTTGCACTTGGGGGGAGTCCCGAGGAGGGGACAACCCACCATGGCACGCTAGGAGGCCCTAGCGCGCCCTGGTGGGTTGTGCCCACCACGGGTGCCCCTGGACCGCCTCTTTGCTCTATAAATACCCCAAAAATACCAGAACCCTGGAAGCGTCGACGAAATATTCATCCAGCCGCCGCAGAGTCCAGAACCACCAGATCCAATCTAGACACCATCTCGGATCGGGTTCACCACCTCCATTGGTGTCTCTCCAATGATGCGTGAGTAGTTCTTTGTAGACCTTCGGGTCCGTAGTTAGTAGGTAGATGGCTTTCTCTCTCTCGCTGAATTCTAAATACAATGGTCTCTTGGAGATCCATATGATGTAACTCTTTTGCGGTGTGTTTGTTGGGATCTGATGAACTTCGAGTTTGTGATCAGTCATATCTTTTTATATCCATGAAAGCTATTTGAGTTTCTTTGATCTCTTATATGCATGACCTCTTATAGCCTCGTATTTCTTATCTGATATTTGGGTTTTGTCTGGCCAACTTGATCTATTTATCTTGCAATGGGAAGAGGTGCCCGGTAGTGGGTTCGATCTTACGGTGCTCGATCCAGTGACAGAAAGGGAAACAGCACATACGTATCGTTGCTACTAAGGATAAAAAGATGAGATCTATATCTACCACCATATAGATAAACGGATCTTGTCTACATCATGTCATCGTTCTTATTGCATTACTCCGTTTTCCATGAACTTAATACACTAGATGCATGCTGGATAGCGGTCGATGTGTGGAGTAATAGTAGTAGATGTAGGCAGGAGTCGGTCTACTAATCTTGGACGTGATGCCTATGTAATGATCATTGCCTGGATATCGTCATAATTATTTGAAGTTCTATCAATTGCCCAACAGTAATTTGTTTACCCACCATTTGCTATTTTTCTCGAGAGAAGCCACTAATGAAACCTACAGCCCCCGGGTCTTCTTTCTCATATATTTGCCTTGCGATCTACTTTTCCTTTGCATTTTTATTCAGATCTATTAAAACAAAAAATACAAAAATATCTTGCTGCATTTTATCTTTATTTATTTTATTTGGCGTTCGATCTATCAATCTACTACAATTTACCTCACGTCCGCTTGCCTATCTTGAGGCACCATACCACGGAAGGGATTAACAACCCCTTTAACTCGTCGGGTTGCGAGGTGTTGTTGTTTGTGTGCATGTGTTGTTTACGTTGTGTTGCTTGGTTCTCCTACTGGTTCGATACCTTGGTTTCCTAACTGAGGGAAATACCTACCGTCGCTGTGCTACATCATCCCTCCCTCTCTGGGGAAATACCGACGTAGTTCCAGCTACCATCAGCGCGTCCCCAAGCCATGGTTCCCCACTCCCATCCCATCCGCCCACCCATTCATACACCAAGGTCATGAAAACCCATGAAGCCCCACACCCTCCTCCATCCACCACCCAGCCGAAGCCTCTTCCCCAACAACGTCATCCACAGCAACACCTCAATGTCCCTCATCCACCGTACCGGATGAGGATCTGTCATCGATCTCGTCGTCCCGCCGGTCCAGCCACCCCATCCTCCACCTCCATGGAGCTGCCCCGACGTTCCCCTCGTCTTTTGCGCCACCTCCATTCCCACACCGCCGTCTTCACCTACACCACCGGAAGAGCAGCATCATCACCGTTTCCTCGGATGGAGCTGAGGCCTAATCGGCGCCACCAAAGAGGTTGTACACTAATCGCCGCATTTTCTTCTTGATTTGATCTCACGGTGCTGTCGACGCTCGGTCCCGAGCCGACATGGCGCGGCTCCATCCATGGCGGCGGCGCCGGCCACTTCCTCCATGGCGTCGCTCACTCAACGGCAACGTCCACATCAGTAGGAGCTGCTGCTGCTTTAGCTCTCGCTCGTGTTGCTGCTCTGCTCTTGCTCTCACTCCCCTGCCTGGTCTGCCCTTGCTATTGCTCTTGCTTGCGTTGATGCTCTCGCTCTTGCTCTGGCTTACGATGCTGCTCCGATTTGGCTACACTTCAGTCGACTGAATCGACTTTTGGGTCAGTCAATTTTCAGGGGGTGGGGGGCTCGCCGGAGTTAAGGAAGAACCAGCCGCAGCGGGGAGGGGGGCTCGCTGGAGAGGTACCCCACTATCTATCTTAGGGTTCAGGGTGGGGGCGGTGGTCGCCAGTGGTGGTGAGGCGGTGGCGTGGGGATCGCCGAGGAAATAGGTTGGCACCGGGGGGCTAGAGGGATGGCCAGGGCGACGGCGGACTGGCGGTGGGGAGTGGTTTCAGGGCGGACGGCGGGGGCGGAGGTTTGGCCGGTTGTGCTGGCGGCTCAGAGGGCTGGAGGTTGAAGATGAACTGCTACACGACCAGCTGCCCCGGCTCTCGCACAGCTGCTGCTACTGCTTTTCTGCTACTAGTGCGTTCAGTTTCGACAGTGACATTCAGTTTCGATAACAAAATTCAGTTTCGACAATTAAGTTCAGTTTCGACACTTAAATTTAGTTTCGACAGTTAAATTCAGTTTTGATAGTTAAGCTTAGAGATGAGCGGCTAATGTATTTTACATCTAGCACTTTGTGGTTATGTATTTTACGTCATCTATTGGAGATGATATTAGAATTCCACTTAGGTTAACATTGTCTCTCTTGTCCTGCTTCAGCCTCAGTGTCGTATAACTCATCGGAGATGATCCAACGATGAAACCCTCCATCACAGCGGAGCAGTACCCCGGGCTCCATCTCCAAACGCCTAAGATCTTCTTCCCCTCCTCCGATGGCCAAGTCAGCTAGAGCATCCTCACCGAGCCACCGACCAAACCAATCACGCTGAGATCGACATGGCTTCGTCAAAGAGGTTGTACACTTGTTGCATCTCTTTTTACTGTACATGTTACATATATTGTCCACTGAGCACATGTAGTAACGTGAAATACGATTATTTTATCTTACTATATGACAAGTAGTGAGGTACTAGGAACCTTAGCAAGCCGTGATGGACTCTCTTGAACGCCATCATTATTTATCTCTGCGCGTTTGAGCTGCGCATTTGTCGATGGGCCTGGGTCCAATGTAGTAGAAGTAGCACAAAAACATTTTTTGAGTGTAGGATTTTCCTTGCTCAAGCCTGCCTACTAGAATCGCCGGTGCTTGAAAGGAAAAGTGAAGGAAAAACATAGGAATTGGAAAGTTTCCTATGGTACTACCATTCATGCATTTGGTTCAATGGAATGGAGCAAAGGAAAACTATAGGATTTGTTCCTTTAGTGTCTCCTTGAAAGAAAAACCATAGGAATTTTAATTTCCACTTGTCCTCCTTTTCAAATTCCTATTCATGAAGCACAAGACTAAGAGAAAGTAGCATAATAGCATTATAACCGTACATTTTCTTGTGGTTTGACTTAACCTCGCCATGCTTCTTTGCATCCTATGATCTTCCAATTCTTGTGAACCAAACACCCAGATTGGCAGAAATCCTGTGTTTTTAAAATCTCTGTTTTGCACATGCATTCCTATCCTATTCCTGTCTATTTCCAATCCCTGCATTGTTAGAATCCTCAAATTCAGACAAGCCCTTACACAATTGCTTTTGTTGCAGATATGTGTCAAACAAAACCTTGTGTGGTTTCTCCTAATCCTGTTGCGATGTGTTCCACCCCAGCTCAGCTGCTTCAACGATGGAAGGGTTCACCACATCAGGGATCCGTTCTCCAGACTGTCTTTCGCCGCCTCAGATCTTCCTCCGCGCTGCCGGTAGCCACGATAACTGCATTACCATCATCAACTAAGCAGATGACCTTGAGGACTACACGGGTCCGCAAGATAGGTCGCACTCTTCCGTGTCTACTTACGTTATGCATTGCTTAATATGATGGCATGCTACTTTATCGTCGTGTTCACCTATTAGACTCTGAGTCATGTCCAAACTAATGCTGAAACTTGATTTTTTAAATGGTTGTGGGGTACATATTGGGGCAGCAATCAATACTATCTGTCTACTATCTGGTAAATCTCGGGTGTCTACTATGAGTTTCATGTTGGGTGCAAACGAACATTAAAGGAGCCATTATATGTATTTTTTAACTATAGCTATTATCTGCCTCCTATCATTGGTTTTGGGTCTATCCATAGTTTGCTACCATCACTCTGGATTTGTGCATGCACTCCTTACATAATCTCACTATGTTTTATTCCTATGCATGTTAGTTATTGTACACAATAGAACTGAACATGTGGAGCAAAATAGACGAGCCTTGCGTGGCAATAAAATTTCATGGAGACGTCGCTCCATGGTGGGCGCAAAGGCAGCTCCCCTCCACCCATTTTGGATTGTAATCAAGAGGAAGATAACTGTTCTAAGGGGGATTTAGAAGGAGAAGACCACTCCTATTTACCCCCTGAGGTCTTCGCTCTAACTTGGCATGCTGATGTTGGTAATATCATGCATATGGTGCCTTGCATTGCTTACTTTATACATCAAATATGTCATCTCCTTAGTTTAGACATGCTTTGTGTGAATGCCATCTGTTTAGTTTCTTTATCGTATATGTGAATCATGCAATGCCATCTTGTTTAGCCAGGCAACATATATGTGAATTTTGCAATGTCACCCTGGTTAGCCAGTCATCTTATATGTAAATTATATCATGCCATCATTTTTTTATTACATGTTAAATTTGTCAACAATTTTAGTACATTCAATTACTCTTGTTGTCCATCAGCCATTCGGCACAGTCATGGAAAAATCTGGAGTGGAAACAAGGTCTTTAGAGTAGACAATGCTATCTGACGAAGCGCATGTATTGCTGGTTACGAATAGCTCCTCAGAGAAGGATTCAGAGATAGATGACCAGTCCTATCCCCCCCCCCCCGAGGTGCATGCTTTAACTTGGCAGGGTTATGTTGCTCATATCGTGCGTATGGTATCTTGCATTGCTATGTCATTGCTTAGTTTAGACATGCTTTGTGTGAATGCCACATGTTTAGTGTGTAATTACCATATATGTGAATTATGCAATGCCATCTTGTTGCAAGACATTATATATGTGAATTATGCAATGCTATCTTGTTGGAAGGCATTATATATGTGAATTATGCAACGATATGCAGTTTAGCCAAGCGTCATATATGTGAATTATATCATGCCGTCCTTTTTTGTATTTCTCGTTACATTTGACGAGAATGTTTGAATATTCAACTGATCTTCCTATGCATCAGCCATTTGAAATGGTGATAGAGAAATCTGGATTGCAAACAAGGTCTTCAGAGCAGACAATGCTACCTGTTGAAGCAGATATCTTGCTGGTTACATATAGCTCTTCAGAGGAGGATTCAGAGGCAAATGACCAGTCCTATTACCCCCCCTGGGGTGTATGCTCAAACTTGGCAGGGTTATATTACTCATATCATGCATACGTTATATTGCAATGCTTAGTTTTTACATCATATACACAATATTGAATGCCATCTCCTTAGTTGACACATCATATATGTGATTGCCCTCTGCTCACTTGCTTAGTATATAAATCATATATTTGAATTATATCATGCCATGATGTTTACATGGACATCATGTATTTGAATTATGGCATGCCAACCCATTTTCTAAAGATATAATATAGTTATATCATCTCATCTTGTTTACATAGTCATCATATTTTTAATTTTGTCATTCTATCCGTGAATTATATCATGCCATCATGTTTCCATCGACGACATGTTTGTGATTTATGGCATGCCAACCATTTTAATAGACACATCGTATAGTTATATCATGTCATCCTGTTTACATAGTCATCATATTTTGAAGTATGTCATTCTATCTTGCTTAGTTAGCCATCATACATGTGAAATTGTGTCATGCTATCCTGTTTAATTAGTCATCATATATGTGAAATTATGTCCTACTATTCTGTTTGGTTAGACAACATAAATGTGAATTATTTCATGCCATGTTTTCTTCCCTACTATCTATTGCACATGTCTATCTTACAATGCCTGTACATTCAATTACTTTTCTTGTTTATCATCCATTTCAATTGGAGGGGGTGATGGCAGTATCTGTGGGAGTAAAAACACGGTCTTTAGAAAGGATCATGCTACCTGTCGATGCAGATAGAACCACGGTTGTACTTTCCCAAGAACCAGCCCCACCACACATAACCCAGACTCATGCAAATTGTAGCCCTACCCAGTTGGACAGAGAACCAGCTACACCCCTTCTAACCCGAACCCCAGGAGATAGTAACCCAGTTCCAGTTGACACAGCATTGTCTCCACCACAGAGCACCCAAACATGAGCAGTTAGTAAGGCAATTGCAGTGCCCAAAGCACGAGGACCACCATTCTGAAACCCAAGTCAACGCTTAAAGCGGAAGAAGAATTGTTCTCAGGTCAGGTTCCGTAGCTATGGTTCATACTACTTTGCTCTTGCATCACTGTATTTACTCATACCAACTAATTTCAAATTTGAAGGATGCAATTCAAACTCCAATGGTGCAACATGTATGTTTTAAACCTGCTTCTTTAACATGTTTGTTGTTGTAACTTGCTCTATGTTGATTTCAGTTCCAATTGAATAAACAGTTATGTTATCATGCCATGCACATTACAAGTGTTGGTATTGTTGTGTAGTTTCCCACACTTATATTCTGCCTATGCTGCTTTATCTTACATATATATGATTTGAACTATCTCTATCTTGATTTGGCAACATAAACTAGAATGATATAGATCATACAGTGACCATACTACATAGATATATGTTTGTTTCATGTTGTTATCCGATCCACCTTACTACTGAACTGGTTTTCCAAATTGTGTTTCATCTACAACATGGTAAACATGTGATGTGTTTGTTTGTTTCTCTTTTAGAACGCGGATAAAATATTGAAGAAGAGTATCCCATTATGCAATGGTAAAGGAAGTAATGCAGATAAGGTTCAAGATAGTGAGACATCCCTGTTGGTCTCCAAGAAAGTTGATCAAAACTATAATGAAGACACTAAGACAACCCCAAAGTTACCATGGGCTACATATTTACTGTAGTTACCATGGGCCTCCTATGGGCCGTAGAAACAATGGGCCTTCTGACGGCTGTAGAAACAATGGGCCTTCTATGTGCCGTAGCATCAATGGGCCTTCTACGGGTCGTATGATCGATCGGCCAAACATGGGCCAATAACAGACCGCATCATGGGCCGTAAACGGGCTAGATTTGGAATCGTCCGTTCATGGGCCGACAATAACGGGCCGTCGTTAATCAGCCGTATTTGATGACGCTATCAAAATGGCCCAACGGATTAACAGGACACAAATGGGCCGATTGTAACCACGGGCTAAATTTGGCCCACAAGCAGAAAAGGCCAGTAACGGGTCGTAAGTAACCGAATGCTGGAAATGAGCTAAAGGATAAATGGGCCCTAAGAAGGTCAAAAGATAACACGGGTTGGAAACATCCCAATGGAATAATGGGCCGTTAATGGGTGTAAAGCGGTACACTATTCATTGCGGGCCAGATTCACCATGGGCCTTTAATGGGCCAAGAGTTACAAATGGCCTCGTATGGGCCGAAAACATCATGGGCCATACATGGGCCGGAAGTTACAATGGGCTAGAATCATATTGGATGGCCCAGATGAAACTACTGGGCTTAATTCCGATAGGCCGTAACAGGCTGTGAGTTAGCACACCGTAAATGGGCTATATACGAACATGCCGTTAACATGCTTTCCGTGGGCCGGCCCGTTACCTTTTCACCAAGTCAAACGGGTTGGCCTTTTCATCGGAATGGGCCTCTGTTGGGCCGTGCCCCATGTCGACGTATCATAGGAGCCTCCTTTCCACTGAATGGATGACATCTGTCCCAACAGTGAGCCAACGCGTGTTTCATCCGGCCAATGAGAATTTTACACGTGGAAAATCCTCATTGGTCCGGGCCGTTAGTGGGTTATCGGATCCAAAACCAGACCCAACAGCTTAACGGCGACCCGTTACGATGGATGCCACGTGTCGGTCACCCTTGACGAAAGCACTTCCATGACGTTCCATTTATCGTCATGGAAGTGGACACTTCCGTGATGATAATTTTGGTAATGTCATGGAACACTTCCACGACAGCACAGGTATGACTATCTTGATTCTATCATAAAATTGTCATGGATGTACATGCATGACAGAAAACATGACCTACTGTGACAAACACGTATCATCAAGGAAGTGTATTTTTTGTAGTGATAGGGAATCACAACCGTTTTCTAGGGTAGAGTATTCAACCCAAATTTATTGATTCGACACAAGGGGAGCCAAAGAATATTTGCAAGTATTAGCAACTGAGTTGTCAATTCAACCACACCTGGAGATTAATTATCTGCGGCAAAGAGATTAGTAGCACATTAATAATAACGGTAATAGTGATAGCTATGATTATATATATTCCAAAACTGACTTTCGTGGAGATTCAGGACTTTTGGAGTTGTGCAGAATAGGTCTCTAATATTTGCTCCTTTTCCAGCCTAGAATTCCAGTTGCCGGCATTCTCGCTCTTCATGTAAACCTTGTAAAATAAGAGACAAAAGGCATAAGTATTGTGACATAATGTGTAATAACTGCCCATAATGCAATAAATATCGATATAAAAGCATGATGCAAAATGAAAGTATCAGTAGGCTGCTCCCACGGGAGGCCTTGGTGTCGTCCGCCTCGCGAGGCTTGGCCCCTCGCAAGGGGCTTGTCTAGGCGAAATTGTAGGTAGGCCGTAACAAGCCGTCGAAGGAGCCACGCCATGGGCCGCAGGCAGGCATGTCTGGGTACCCCGGTTCCCAAAATGCCGACAAATGCCTATGAATTTCCTACACATTGATCTTGCTAAGTTACTACTGTTACTGTTACACTTGCTACAAAATAAAATATTGGGCTAAGAAAGCACCAGAGGGGGGCCACCCACCGTCCACGAGGGTGGGGTGTACGCCCCCTGCCTCGTGGGCCCCCTGGCAGGCCTCCGGTGCCCATCTTTTGCTATATGAAGTCTTTCGCCATGGAAAAAATAAGGAGGAAGCTTTCGGGACGAAACGCCGCCGTCTCGAGGTGGAACCTTGGCGGAACCAATCTAGGGCTCCGGCAGAGCTGTTCTGCCGGGGAAACATCCCTCCGGGAGGGGGAAATCGTCACCATCGTCATCACCATCGATCCTCTCACCGGGAGGGTGTCAATCTCCATCAACATCTTCACCAGCACCATCTCCTCTCAAACCCTAGTTCATCACTTGTATCCGATCTTTGTCTCAAAACCTCAGATTGGTACCTATGAGTTGCTAGTAGTGTTGATTACTCCTTGTAGTTGATGCTAGTTGGTTTATTCGGTGGAAGATTATATGTTCAGATCATTTATGCATATTAATACCCCTCTGATTATGAACATGAATATGATGTGTGAGTAGTTACGTTTGTTCCTGAGGACAGGGGAGAAGTCTTGTTATAAGTAGTCATGTGAATTTGGTATTCGTTCGATATTTTGATGAGATGTATGTTGTCTCTCCTCTAGTGGTGTCATGTGAACATCGACTACATGACATTGGGAAGTAATAAGTAGATGATGGGTTTCTAGAGTGATAGAAGCTTAAACCCTAGTTTATGCGTTGTTTCATAAGGGGCTGATTTGGATCCACATGTTTCATGCTATGGTTATGTTTACCTTAATACTTCTTTTGTAGTTGTGGATGCTTGCAAGAGGGGTTAATCATAAGTAGGATGCTTTTCCAAGGAAGGGCAGTACCCAAGCACCGGTCCACCCACATATCAAATTATCAAAGTAACGAACGTGAATCATATGAGCATGATGAAAACTAGCTTGACGATAATTCTCATGTGTCCTCGGGAGCATTTTCCTTTATATAAGAGTTTGTATGGGCTTTTCCTTTGCTACAAAAAGGATTGGGCCATCTTGTTGCACCTTATTTACTTTTATTACTTGTTACCAGTTACGAATTACCTTATCACAAAACTATCTGTTACCCATAATTTGAGTGCTTGCAGAGAATACCTTACTGAAAACCGCTTGTAATTTCCTTCTGTTCCTCGTTGGGTTCGACACTCTTACTTATCGAAAGGACTAAGATAGATCCCCTATACTTGTGGGTCATCAAGACTCTTTTCTGGCGCCATTACCGAGGAGTGAAGCGCCTTTGGTAGGTGGAATCTGGTAAGGAAAAAATTATATAGTGTGCTGAAATTTACTGTCACTTGTTTCTATGGAAAGTAATCCTTTGAGGGGCTTGTTCGGGGTATCTTCACCCCGACCAGTAGAGCAAAGAGTTGCTCCTCAACCTAATGAACCTACTGAAAATGTTTACTTTGAAATTCCTTCGGGTATGATAGAGAAACTTCTAGCTAATCCTTTCACAGGAGATGGAACATTACATCCCGATTTGCACCTAATCTATGTGGATGAAGTTTGTGGATTATTTAAGCTTGCAGGTATGCCCGAGGATGTTATCAAGAAGAAGGTCTTCCCTTTATCTTTGAAGGGAAAGGCATTGACATGGTTTGGGATATGCGATGATATTGGATCATGGAACTACAACCTATTTAAATTGGAATTTCATCAGAAATTTTATCCTTTGCATCTGGTTCATCGTGATCGTAACTATATATATATTTTTTGGCCTTGCGAAGGAGAAAGTATCGCTCAAGCTTAGGGGAGGCTTAAGTCAATGTTATATTCATGCCCCAATCATGAGCTCTCATGAGGAATTATTATTCAAAAAAATTATGCTCGGCTTTCTCTCAATAATCGATCCATGCTCGATACTTCTTGTACTGGTTCTTTTATGATGAAGACTATTGAATTCAGATGGGATTTATTGGAAAGAATTAAATGCAACTCTGGAGATTGGGAACTCGACGAAGGTAAGGAGTCAGCTATAACACCTAAGTTTGATTGTGTTAAATCTTTTATGGATACCCATGCTTTTTGTGAATTTAGCACTAAATATGGACTTGACTCTGAGATAGTAGCTTCTTTCTGTGAATCATTTGCTACTCATGTTGATCTCCCTAAGGAGAAGTGTCTTAAATATCATCCTCCCATTGAAGTAAAAGTAGTTGAACCTATTAAATTTGAAGAAAAGACTATCACTTATAATGTTGATCCTATTGTTCCTACCGCTTATATTGAGAAACCACCCTTTCCTATTAGAATAAAGGATCATGCTAAAGCTTCAACTATGGTTCGTAAGAGTAATACTAGAACACCTACACCCACTGAGAAAATTAAATTTGAACCAAGTATTGCCATGGTTAAAGATCTCTTGGTCGATAATATTGATGGGCATGTTATTTACTTCTGTGATGAAGCTGCTAGAATTGCTAGACTCGATACTAAAAATAAACATAGACCTGTTGTAGGCATGCCTGTTATTTCTATTAAAATAGGAGATCACTGTTATCATGGCTTATGTGATATGGGTGCTAGTGCGAGTGCAATACCTCATTCTTTATATAAAGAAATAATGCATGATATTGCATCTACTGAGATAGAATATATTAATGTCACTATTAAGCTTGCCAATAAAGATACTATTTCACCAGTTGGGATTGTTAGATATGTTGAAGTCTTGTGTGGGAAAGTTAAATATCCTATTGATTTTCTTATTCTTGGTTCCCCACAAGATGACTTTTGTCCCATTATATTTGGTAGACCCTTATTGAATACTGTTAATGCTAAGATAGACTGCAAAAAGGATGTTGTTACTATTGGTTTAGGGGATATGTCTCATGATTTTAATTTTTCTAAATTTCATAGACAACCCCATGATAAAGAATTGCCTAGTAAAGATGAAATTATTGGTCTTGCTTCTATTGATGTGCCTCCTAGTGATCCTTTAGAACAATATTTGCTAGACCATGAAAACGATATGTTTATGAATGAAAGAAGGGAAATAGATGAAGTACTCTTTAAACAGGGACCTATTTTGAAACACAACTTGGCTGTTGAAATTCTAGGGGATCCTCCTCCACCCAAGGGTGATCCCGTGTTTGATCTTAAACCATTACCTGATACTCTTATATATGATTATCTTGATGAAAAGAAGATATATCCTGTTATTATTAGTGCTAACCTTTCAAAGCAGGAAGAAGAGAAATTATTGAAAACTCTGAAGAAGCACAGTGCTGCTATTGGATATACTCTTGATGATCTTAATGGTATTAGTCCCACTCTATGCCAGCACAAAATAAAATTGGAGAAAGATGCTAAACCGGTTGTTGATCACCAAGGACGGTTATACACTAAGATGAAAGAAGTGGTAAGAAATGAAATACTAAAGCTTCTGGAGGCAGGTATAATTTATCATGTTGTTGATAGTCAGTGGGTAAGTCATGTCCATTGTGTCCCTAAGAAGGGAGGTATTATTGTTGTTCCTAACGATAAAGATGAATTGATCCCACAAAGAATTATTACAAGTTATAGAATGGTAATTGATTTCCGTGAATTAAATAAAGCTACTAGAAAAGCTCATTACCCTTTACCTTTCATTGATCAAATGCTAGAAACATTATCCAAACATACACATTTTTGCTTTCTAGATGGTTATTCTGGTTTCTCTCAAATACTTGTATAAAAAGAGGATCATGAAAAGAGCACTTTTACTTTCCCTTTCAGTACCTTTGCTTATAGACGTATGCCTTTTGGTTTGTGTAATGCATCTGCTACATTTCAAACATGTATGACTGCTATATTCGCTGACTTTTGTGAAAAGATTGTTGAGGTTTTCATGGATGATTTTTCTGTATATGGAACTTCTTTTGATGATTGCTTAAGCAACCTTGATCGAGTTTTACCAAGATGTGAAGAAACTAATCTTGTCTTGAATTGGGAGAAGTGCCACTTTATGGTTAATGAAGGTATTGTCTTGGGGCATAAAGTTTCTGAAAGAGGTATTGAAGTTGATAAAGCAAAAGTTGATGCTATCGAAAAGAAGTCGTGTCCTAAGGACATTAAAGGTATAAGAAGTTTCCTTGGTCATGCCGGTTTTTATAGGAGGTTCATTAAAGACTTCTTAAAAATTTCTAGGCCTCTGACTAATCTTTTTACAAAAAGATGTTCCTTTTGTCTTTGATGATGATTGTGTAGAAGCATTTGAAATACTTAAGAAAGCCTTGATTTTTGCACCTATTGTTCAGCCTCCTGATTGGAATTTACCCTTTGAAATTATGTGTGATGTAGTGATTATGCTGTAGGTGTTGTTCTAGGACAAAGAGTTGATAAGAAATTAAATGTTATCCAATATGCTAGTAAAACTCTAGGCAGTGCCCACAGGAATTATGCTACTACTGAAAAAGATTTTTTAGCAGTTGTATTTGCTTGTGATAAGTTCAAACCTTATATTGTTGATTCTAAAGTAACTGTTCACACTGATCATGCTGCTATTAAATATCTTATGGAAAAGAAAGATGCTAAACCTAGACTTATTAGATGGGTTCTCCCACTATAAGAATTTGATTTGCATATTATTGATAGAAAGGGAGCTGAGAACCCCGTTGCAGACAACATGTCTAGGTTAGAAATTGTTCTTGACGACCCACTACCTATTGATGATAGCTTTCCCGATGAACAATTAGCTACCATAAATTATTCTCGTACTGCTCCATGGTATGCTGATTATGCTAATTACATTGTTGCTAAATTTATACCACCTAGTTTCACATACCAACAAAAGAAAAAGTTTTTCTACGATTTAAGACTTTACTTTTGGGATGACCTGCACCTTTATAAAGAAGGCGTAGATGGTGTTATTAGACGTTGTGTACCTGAGCATAAACAGGAATAGATCCTATGCAAGTGTCACTTCGAGGCTTATGGAGGACACCATGCTGGAGATATAACTGCACATAAGGTATTGCAATCCGGTTTTTATTGGCCTACTCTCTTCAAGGATGCCCGTAAGTTTGTCTTGTCTTGTGATGAATGTCAAAGAATTGGTAATATTAGTAGACGTCAAGAAATGCACATGAACTATTCACTTGTTATTGAACCATTTGATGTTTGGGGCTTTGATTATATGGGATTGTTTCCTTCCACTAATGGGTATACACATATTTTAGTTGGTGTTGATTACTTCACTAAGTGAGTAGAAGTTATTCCAACTAGTAGTGCTGATCATAACACCTCTATTAAGATGCTTAAAGAAGTTATTTTTCCTAGGTTTGGAGTCCCTAGATACTTAATGACTAATGGCGGTTCACATTTTATTCATGGTGCTTTTCGTAAGATGCTTGATAAGTATGATGTTAATCATAGAATTGCATCTCCATACCACCCACAGTCTAGTGGTCAAGTAGAACTGAGTAATAGAGAGCTTAAATAAATTTTGCAAAAGACTGTTAATAGATCTAGAAAGGATTGGTCCAAGAAACTTGATGATGCATTATGGGCCTATAGAACTGCATATAAAACCCTATGGGTATGTCTCCGTATAAGATGGTTTATGGAAAAGCATGTCACTTACCTCTCGAACTAGAACATAAGGCATATTGGGCCATTAAAGAGCTCAATTATGATTTCAAACTTGATGGCAAGAAGAGACTATTTGACATTAGCTCACTTGATGAGTGGACAACCCAGGCCTATGAGAATGCCAAACTGTTTAAAGAAAAGGTTAAAAGATGGCATGACAAAAGGATACAAAAGCATGAGTTTAATGTAGGTGATTATGATTTGCTATATGCTACCTCTTGAGCACTGTGTTGGTTTTCCCTTGAAGAGGAAAGGATGATGCAGCAAAGTACCACAAGTATTATCCTCAGTTTTTGAGAACCAAGGTATCAATCCAGTAGGAGACTACACGCAAGTCCCTCATACCTACACAAACAAATAAGAACCTCGCAAGCAACGTGATAAAGGGGTTGTCAATCCCATCACGGTCACTTACAAGAGTGAGATCTGATAGAGATAATAAGATAAATATTTTTGGTATTTTTATGATATATATTGAAATTAAAGATTGCAAAGTAAAATAGATTGGAAACTTATATGATAAAAGATAGACCCGGGGGCCATAGGTTTCACTAGTGGATTCTCTCAAGATATCATAAGTATTACGGTGGGTGAACAAATTAGTATCAAGCAATTGATAGAAAAGTGCATAATTATGAGAATATCTAGGCATGATCATGTATATAGGCATCATGTCCGCGACAAGTAGACCAAAACGATTCTGCATCTACTACTATTACTCCACACATCGACCTCTATCCAGCACACATCTAGAGTATTAAGTTCATAAGAACAGAGTAATGCATTAGGCAAGATGACAAGATGTAGAGGGATAAACTCAAGCAATATGATATAAACCCCATATTTTTATCCTCGATGGCAACAATACAATACGTGCCTTGCTGCCCCTACTGTCACTGGGAAAGGACACCGCAAGATTGAACCCAAAGCTAAGCACTTCTCCCATTGCAAGAAAGATCAATCTAGTAGGCCAAACCAAACTGATAATTTAAAGAGACTTGCAAAGATAACAAATCATACACAAAAGATTTCAGAGAAGAATCAAATATTGTTCATAGATAAACTTGATCATAAACCCATAATTCACTGGATCTCGACAAACACACCGCAAAAAGAGTTACATCAAATAGATCTCCAAGAAGATCGAGGAGAACTTTGTATTGAGATCCAAAGAGAGAGAAGAAGCCATCTAGCTAATAACTATGGACTCGAAGGTCTGTGCTAAACTACTCACACATCATCGAAGAGGCTATGGTGTTGATGTAGAAGCCCTCCGTGATCGATTCCCCCACGGGTGGAGCTCCGGAAAAGGCCCCAAGATGGGATCCCTTCGGTACAGAAGATTGCGGCGGTGGAAATAGGGTTTCATGGTGCTCCTGTATGTTTTCGGGGTCTATGGATATATATAGGAGGAAGAAGTAGGTCGATGGAGCTGCGAGGGGCCCGCGAAGGTGGGGGTGTGCACAAGGGGGGCAAGCGCGCCTCCCTGCCTCGTGGGCGCCTTGCTTCTTTCTTGACGTCTACTCCAAGTCCCCTGGATCACGTTTGTTCCAAAAATAACTCTCCCGAAGGTTTCATTCCGTTTGGATTCCGTTTGATATTCCTTTTCTGTGAAAACACTGAAATAGGCAAAAAAACAGTAATTTGCACTCGGCCTTGGGTTAGTAGGTTAGTCCCAAAAATAATATAAAAGTGTATAATAAATCCCATTAAACATCCAAAACATATAATATAATAGCATGGAACAATCAAAAATTATAGATATGTTGGAGACGTATCAAGCATCCCCAAGCTTAATTCCTGCTCGAGTAGGTAAATGATAAAAACAGAATTTTTGATGTGGAATGCTACCTAGCATAATTCTCAATGTAATTTTCTTTATTGTGGCATGAATATTCAGATCCGAAAGATTCAAGACAAAAGTTTAATATTGACATAAAAATAATAATACTTCAAGAGTACTAACTAAGCAATCATGTCTTCTCAAAATAACATGGCAAAAGAAAGTTCATCCCTAGAAAATCATATAGTTTGGTCATGCTCCATTTTCGTCACACAAGAATGCTCTCATCTTGCACAACCCCGATGAGAAGCCAAGCAATTATTTCATACTTTAGTAATCTCAAATTTTTTCAACTTTCACGCAATACATGAGCGTGAGCCATGGATATAGCACTATGGGTGGAATATAATATAATGATGGGGGTTATGTTGAGAAGACAAAAAAGGAGAAAGTCTCACATCGACGCAGCTAATCAACAAGCTAGGGAGATGCCCATCAATTGATGTCAATGCAAGGAGTAGGGATTGCCATGGAACGGATGCACTAGAGCTATAAAGGTATGAAAGCTCAACAAAAGAAACTAAGTGGGTGTGCATCCAACTTGCTTGCTCATGAAGACCTAGGGCATTTGAGGAAGCCCATTGTTGGAATATACAAGCCAAGTTCTATAACGAAAAATAACCACTAGTATATGAAAGTGACAAAACAAGTGACTCTCTATCATAAAGATCATGGTGCTACTTCGAAGCACAAGTGTGGAAAAAGAGGATAGTAGCATTGTCCCTTTTTATTTTTCTTTTTCTTTTTTTGGGCCTTTCTTTTTTTGGCCTTTCTATCCCTTTTTTTTATTTGGGACAATGCTCTATTAATGATGATCATCACACTTCTATTTATTTACAACTCAATGATTACAACTCGATACTAGAACAAAATATGACTCTATATGAATGCCTCCTGCGGTGTACCGGGAAGGGCAATGAATCAAGAGTGACATGTATGATAAATTATACATGGTGGCTTTGCCACAAATACGATGTCAACCACATGATCATGCAAAGCAATATGACAATGACGAAGCGTGTCATGAATGAAACGGTGGAAAGTTGCATGGCAGTATATCTCGGAATGGCTATGGAAATGCCATAATAGGTAGGTATGGTGGCTGTTTTGAGGAAGATATAAGGAGGTTTATGTGTGATAGAGTGTATCATATCACGGGGTTTGGATGCACCGGCGAAGTTTGCACCATCTCTCAAGGTGAGAAAGGGCAATTCAGGGTACCGAAGAGGCTAGCAGTGATGGAAAGGTGAGAGTGTGTATAATCCATGGCTCAACATTAGTCATAAAGAACTCATATACTTATTGAAAAAATCTACAAGTCATCAAAAACAAAGCATTACACGCATGCTCCTAGGGGGATAGATTGGTAGGAAAAGACCATCGCTCGTCCCCGACCGTCACTCATAAGGAAGACAATCAAAGAACACTTCATGTTTCAAATTTGTTACACAACGGTCACCATACGTGCATGCTACAAGACTTGCAATCTTAAACACAAGTATTTATAAAATTCACAACTACTCAACTAGCACAATTTTAATATCACCATCCTCATATCTCAAAACAGTTATCAAGTATCAAACTTCTCATAGTATTCAATGCACTTTTTATGATAGTTTTATTATACCAATCCTGGATGCCTATCATATTAGGACCAATTTTATAGAAAAAGTTAATTACCATGCTGTTCTAAAGGACTCTCAAAATAATATAGGTGAAGCATGAGAGATCAATAATTTCTATAAAATAAAACCACCACCGTGCTCTAAAAGACATAAGTGAAGCACTAGAGAAAAATTATCTAGCTCAAAAGATATAAGTGAAGCACATAGATTATTCTGATAAATTCCAATTCATACGTGTCTCTCCCAAAAGGTGTGTACAGCAAGGATGATTGTGGTAAGTTAAAAATCAAAGACTCGAATAATACAAGACGCTCCAAGCAAAACACATATCATGTGGTGAATAAAAATATAGCCTCAAGTAAAGCTACCGATGGAAGAAGACGAAAGAGGGGATGCCTTCCGGGGCATCCCCAAGCTTAGGCTTTTGGTTGTCTGTGAATTTTACCTTGGGGTGCCTTGGGTATCCCCAAGCTTAGGCTCTTGCCAATCCTTATTCCATAATCCATCAAATCTTTACCAAAAATTTGAAAACTTCACAACACAAAACTCAACAGAAAATCTCATGAGCTCCGTTAGTATAAGAAAACAAACCACCACTTAAGGTACTGTAATGAACTCATTATTTATTTATATTGGTGTTAAACCTACTGTATTACAACTTCTATATGGTTCATATACTCCAATACTAGCCATAGATTCATCAAAATAAGCAAACAACACACGAAAAACAGAATCTGTCAAAAACAGAATAGTCTATAGTAATCCGTAGGTTTTGAATACTTCTGTAACCCCAAAAATTCTGAAATAAATTGCTGGACGTGAGGAATTTGTCTATTAATCATCTGAAAAAATAATCAACCTAATCTCACTCTCCAGTAAAAAAATGGAAGCAAATCTCGTGAGCGCTAAAGTTTTATGTTTTTTACAGCAAGATCACAAAAACTTCCCCCAAGTCTTCCCAAAGGTTCTACTTGGCACAAACACTAATGAAAAGCATAAAACCACATCTAAACAGAGGCTAGATGAATTATTTATTACTAAACAGAATCAATAAGAAAGAACAAAAATAAAATTGGATTGCCTCCCAACAAGCACTATCGTTTAACGCCCCTAGCTAGGCATAAAAGCAAGAATAGATCTAGGTATTATCATCTTTGGTATGCAATTCATTGGTGGCTCTCACAATAGATTCATAAGGTAATTTAGTTTTCTTTCTAGGAAATTGCTCCATGCCTTTCCTTAACAGAAATTGGAATCTAATATTCCCTTCTTTCATATCAATAGTTGCACCAATCGTTCTAAGGAAAGGTCTACCAAGATTAATGGGACATGTAGGATTGCAATCAATGTCAAGAACAATGAAATCTACGGGCACATAATTCCTATTTGCAACAATAAGAACATCATTAATCCTTCCCATAGGTTTCTTAATGGTGGAATCCGCAAGATGCAAGCTTAAAGAACAATCATCAAATTCAAGGAAACCTAACACATCACACAAAGTTTTTGGAATCGTGGAAACGCTAGCACCCAAATCACATAAAGCATAGCATTCATGGTCTCTAATTTTAATTTTAATAGTAGGTTCCCACTCATCATGAATTTTTCTAGGGATAGAAACTTCTAATTCAAGCTTTTCTTCATAAGATTGCATTAAAGCATCAACGATATGTTTGGTAAAGGCTTTATTTTGACTATAAGCATGAGGAGAATTTAGCACAGATTGCAACAAGGAAATACAATCTATTAAAGAGCAATTATCATAATTAAATTACTTGAAATCCAAAATAGTGATCTCATTGCTATGTAAAGTTTTAACCTCTCCAATCCCACTTTTACCAATTATTGCATCAAGATTTAAAAACTCCGAATCATTGGGACGCCTTTTAACTAAAGTTGACTCATCTCCAGTCCTATCATTATCAAGATTCATATTGCAAAACAAAGATTTAATAGGAGACACATCAATCACTTTTAGATCTTCATCCTTAT
Organism: Triticum aestivum; assembly: GCF_018294505.1. Taxonomy (NCBI): domain Eukaryota; kingdom Viridiplantae; phylum Streptophyta; class Magnoliopsida; order Poales; family Poaceae; genus Triticum; species Triticum aestivum. The sequence goes on along the minus strand of NC_057803.1, from coordinate 154,717,978 downwards.
TATCATCAAAACTAGAAGAACATCCTAGCGGTTCTTCTTTGCACTCATCAATGGAAATTCTCATAGCTCTGAGAGACTCATTGATATCATGCTTAGGTGGAATAGATCTAAGTTTCAAAGAATCAACATCAAGATAAATTCTATCCATGTTTCTAGCCAACTCATCAATCTTAGACATTTTTTTCTTCAATCAAAGCATTGAAACTCTTTTGCGAACTAATAAATTCTTTAATACTAGATTCAAAATCAGAGGGCATGTTATTATTATTTCCATAAGAATGGTTGTAGGAATTACCATAATTATTAGAGGAATTACTAGGATACGGCCTAGGATTAAAGTTTCCTCTATATGCGTTGTTACCAAAATTGTTCCTACCAACAAAATTCACATCCATAGAGGTAGACAAAGGCATGTCATTATGATCAGAAGAAACACTCTTATTAGCAAACAATTTCATATGTTCATCCACCTTTCCACTCAAAACATTAATTTCTTGTATAGCATGAACTTTTTTACTAGTAGATCTTTCGGTGTGCCATTGAGAATATTTAACCATAATATTATCTAGGAGTTTGGTAGCTTCTCCTAAAGTGATTTCCATAAAAGTGCCTCCCGCGGCTAAATCTAAAAGATTTCTAGAAGCAAAACTCAATCCAGCATAAAAAAATTGTATGGTCATCCACAAATTCAAACCATGTGTAGGGCAATTACGAATCATTAATTTCATCCGCTCCCAAGATTGTGCAACATGCTCATGATCTAGTTGCTTAAAGTTCATAATATCGTTTCTAAGAGAGATGATCTTAGCGGGAGGAAAATACTTAGAGATAAAAGCATCTTTGCACTTGTTCCAAGAATCAATACTATTTTTAGGCAAAGAAGAAAACCACGTTTTAGCATGATCTCTAAGCGAAAATGGAAATAGCTTCAATTAAACAATATCATTATCCACATCTTTCTTCTTTTGCATATCACACAAATCAACAAAGCTGTTTAGATGGGTAGCAGCATCTTCACTAGGAAGGCCAGAGAACAGATCTTTCATGACAAGATTCAGCAAAGCAGTATTAATTTCACAAGATTCGGCATCGGTAAGAGGAGCAGTCAGAGTGCTAATAAAATCATTATTATTGGTATTGGAAAAATCACACAATGTGACGCCCCCGATTCAATCGTACACTAATCATACACGCAAACGTGTACGATCAAGATCAGGGACTCACGGGACGATATCACAACACAACTCTACAAATAAAATAAGTCATACAAGCATCATATTACAAGCCAGGGGCCTCAAGGGCTCGAATACAAGAGCTCGATCATAGACGAGTCAACGGAAGCAACAATATCTGAGTACAGACATAAGTTAAACCAGTTTGCCTTAAGAAGGCTAGCACAAACTGGGATGCGGATCGAAAGAGGCGCAGGCCTCCTGCCTGGGATCCACCTAAACTACTCCTAGTTGTCGTCAGCGGGCTGTACGTAGTAGTAGGCACCTCCCGAGTAGTAGTAGTCGTCATCAACGGTGGCGTCTGGCTCCTGGACTCCAACGTTTGGTTGCAGCAATCGGATATAGGAAAGGGGAAAAGGGGGAGAAAAGCAACCGTGAGTACTCATCCAAAGTACTCGCAAGCAAGGAGCTACACTACATATGTATGCATTGGTATCAAATGAAATAAGGGTATCATATGTGGACTGAACTGCAGAATGCCGGAATAAGAGGGGGATAGCTAGTCCTTTCGAAGTCTACGCTTCTGGTAACCTCCATCTTGCAGCAGGAGAAGAGAGTAGATGGTAAGTTCACCAAGTAGCATCGCATAGCATAATCCTAACCCGTGATCCTCTCCTCGTCGCCCTGTGAGAGAGCAACCACCGGTTGTATCTGGCACTTGGAAGGGTGTGTTTTATTAAGTATCCGGTTCTAGTTGTCATAAGGTCAAGGTACAACCCCAAGTCGTCCTGTTACCGAAGATCACGGCTATTCAAATAGATTAACTTCCCTGCAGGGGTGCACCACATAACCCAACACACTCGATCCCATTTGGCCGGACACACTTTCCTGGGTCATGCCCGGCCTCGGATGATCAACACGTCACAACCCTACCTAGGCACAACAGAGAGTTCAACACGCTAGTCTAAATCCTATGGTGCAGGGGTCTGGGTCCATCGCCCTTTGCACACCTGCACGTTGCGAACGCGGCCGGAAGCAGACATAGCCTAGCAAGCGTTCCAGTCCAATCCGGCGCGCGCCGCTCAATCGTTGACGTCACGAAGGCTTCGGCTGATACCACGACGTCGAGTGCCCATAACTGTCCCCGCGTAGATGGTTAGTGCGTATAGGCCAGTAGACAGACTCAGATCAAATACCAAGATCTCGTTAAATGTGTTATCTTGAAATAACCACGAATGCCGACCAGGGCCAGGCCCACCTCTCTCCTAGGTGGTCTCAACCTGCCATGTCGCTTCGCCACAAAGATCCACTCAGAGGGCCGTCGGGAAAAATGTCCTTTCGGACCCAATCCATGAATCACTCGCGGGTACTCCTACGAGCCGACCCGTCTTTAGTCACCACAAGTATCATATATTATGTATATGTATATACCCGTGATCAACTCCCGAGTGATTATGGCCCGATAGTATAGCATGGCAAACGGACAAGACGTATGGCTACTGATGATAAACTAGCATCCTATACTAAGCATTTAGGATTGCAGGTAAGGTATCAACAGTTGTAGCAACAATGACAGGCTATGCATCAGGATAGGATTAACGGAAAGCAGTAACAAACTACACTACTCTAATGCAAGCAGTATAGAGGAGAGTAGGCGATATCTGGTGATCAAGGGGGGGCTTGCCTGGTTGCTCTGGCAAGAGAGAGGGGTCGTCAACTCCGTAGTCGTACTGGTTAGTAGCGGCGTCGGTCTCGGTGTCTAGCGAGAGAAGAGGGGGAAGAAACAATAAATATTTAAGCAAACAGATGCATAGCGATGCATGACATGACAAGTATCGGTGATAGGGGTGCCCTAACGCAGTATGAGTTGATACCGGTGAAGGGGGGAAACATCCGGGAAAGTATCCCCGGTGTTTCGCGTTTTCGGGCAGAGGAGCTGGAGGGGGAAAGTTGCGAGTTTGCTATGCTAGGGATGCGTGGCGGACGAACGGGCTGCGGATCCGGGTTCATCTCATCGTTCTGAGTAACTTTTATGTTGAAAATATTTTAGTCCGAGTTACGGATTAAAAGATATGATTTTATAAAGATTTTATTAACTTCTGGAATTTAATTAATTATTTAAATTAAATTCGAAAATAGATTAATGACATCAGCATGATGTCATGCTGACGTCAGCAGTCAACAAAGTTGACTGGTCAACCTGACCAGTGGGTCCGGTCAGTGACACATTTTAAGTAAACAGTTTAATTACCCTAATTAATATAAATTAAGGGGGTGGGCCCCACTGTCATTCTCTGTTAGTTAATTAACAATAGTTAATTAGGTTAATCGGTCATTAGATTAATTAATCTTAATTAGCTAATTTAATCAAAATTAATTAAGTTAGTTAATTAGTTGATTGATTAATTAATTATATTTATTATTTTACTTTAGTTTATTATTTATTACTATTATTATTTTTTATCCTTTTTCTTTTTTTAACAGAAACGTTCTGGGGGTGTGCCCCACTTGTCATAGGGCCAAGGCCCTCAACGGGCATACGGGCAGGCGGGTCCGGGCGAAGCCGCACCCCTGCCCGATAGCGAGGCGAGGCCGGTTCGGGGCCGAAGCGGGCGCGACCAGCGCGGGCCACAGCCGGCGACGACGGCCGCGGTAGGTGGGGGCAGCTGCGCCGGCGGCCACCGCAGCGAGCAACAGCAGCGGAGAGGAGGCCTGGCGTGGAGCGCGGCGAGGGGAAGCGGAGCGTGCGAGAGCGGGCACCGGTGAGCGTGGTCGTGACCAACGGGGACAGAGGCGGGGCGCGGGTGCCGGTGCGCCAGCGAGTGCCTCCGACGGCGGTTCGGCGGACAAGCAGCAAAAGTGGAGCGGGGCGCGGGCATACGGTCGTGGGCGCGGGCAGTGGGCACCGCGCGGGTGCTGGCGGGGCGAGGCAGAGCTCGCGCGGCGTCGGGCGCGTGTTGCGGCGGGCGAAGGCGTGGCCGAACGGGCGTGCAGCGGGATGCGGGTGGCGTGCGCGCGATGTGGCCGTGGCCAGGAGCGCGTGCTCGAGGGAGACAGGAGGAGAGGGGGGGTTGCTCACGGTGGGGAGTAGGGTCTTGGCAACGGGGCGCGGGGAGCAACTCGAGGAGGAGGACGAGGAGGTCCGGTGAGGACGATGAGGCGACAGCGATTCGGGGAAGACGGTGAGGGGCTCCGGCGGCGCGTCCTCGTGCGGCGGGGGCGAGGTAGCTCCGGGCGGGATCCCGCATCAGCGTGGTCGTGGACGGGCGGCGGGGCGCCGGTGGGGCGACAGGAGGGGGCCGGCTCCGTGAGGGGGGTGGTCCTGGCGGTGATGGACGGCGACGGGCGATGGCGGTGCGGCGTCGCGGCGAGGTGGCACTGGGCGGCGGCAGTGAGCGGTTCCCCTCCTCGATCCCGATCCAATCGGGGGAGAGGGGGAGATATTTCGAGGGGGGGAGGAGTGTGGGTGTCGGTGGGCGAGTGGGAGGAGTGGGGAGGTTATGGGGGGTGTGGGGGTGGTTGGGCCGGCCTGGTGGGGTGGCCGACTGGGCCAGCCTGTTGGTTGGTTGGCCCGGGGGGTCTTTTTCCTTTTCTGCATTTTTTATTGTTTTTCTTTTATTTTATTTATTTTATTTCTTTTCTTTTTTAGCTTAGTTCCCTTTATTTTTGTTTTAGCAAAATACCAAAATGGCACCTAATTTGATGTTTACCAAATATGCCACTGCCACATTATCTAACTACCTAATCTAAAATAGTTTTGTAATTATTTATTATTTAAAAGTATTTAAATAATAGTTTTCGCTATTGTTCTACTCATCTTATAGCATTTAACATTTTATAAAAGTATGGTTTCTTCACCATAATCACCTATGCAATATCTGGCACAAACCGAACATTTTAGTTTTTATATTTGAAAAGTTTTATTGTTTGCTTGATTTTTAATTTGAATTCGAATCAGTTTCGAACTAACGCGAGATTAGCCACTGTAATCAAGGTGATGTGGCATCATTAGCAGAGGTTCACTGTAGCTTGGTTATCCGGGCGTCACAATTCTCCTCCACTACAAGAAATCTCGTCCCGAGATTTAAGAGGGAGTAAGGGGGAAGTTCTGGTTACGATATTCTAGCGGATCTTCTCGAAGAAGTTAATCCCTTCCATTGATGTCTTCAATTCTTTATTCCAATGCATCATGATGAAGTTTTCGTCCTTTCTTCGGGGAACTCCATCGTACTTACGAACAGGTAAGGGGCAGCTCTACAACGATAGGATGTTATAAGGGAAAATCATCTAGGGGTATCCCAAGAATGAACATATGAGTATCTCTCGAGTTGAACAAATGAAACACATCGAGAGCAAAGTAAGACGGTGCAATAAGAAGTTTCGAGCGGATAGGCAATCGTTCATTGCCTGAAACAGAGTGTAAAAAGGGTTCAGAGCAACGGGAATAAGTATTGTGTCCGATACCAGAAGTGAACACTAGGAATGTGGCTCGCAAATTACATACGAAACGAAGCGCAAGGGATAACTTCGAAACAGGGATGTACAGGAGAGTCAGGTTTTGATCCTATGGAACTGTGGGTTATGGGCCCACCATGTGGGTTAAAAGTAGAAGGAGCGGTGACATCTTGCTCGGTCATGACAGCAAGGCATGTCAAAAGGGTAGCTTGTCAATTATGTCGATAACAACGTCGGTACCAAGGGCGAGGGGGAAGAGAACTATCTTCCTGGGCATTGAACGAGGCAGACCAATAGGCAAAGTTCTCGTCCATCGGTGGTTACCAGAATGTCAACAACAATAGTAACAGGGTCTTACTGACAGAGTTGTACACTGAGGTGCTTATAAAAGCAGTGACGTATTACTGCTTAGATCATATAAACCTCAAGAAGGTTAAACAGACAATGGAAAGGAAAATGTGATTGTCAGGTTAAACAGATCAATGGGAAGGCAAATGTGTTTAAACACATATTTCAGGGGTATATCCTTCCCAAGAACAAGCAGAGTATGATATCCAAGACCGGATAGAAGGTAGAAAACCACTTAAGTAAGGGGAGGAAGCTCATGATATTACCCATACAACGGTGTTTGGATAATTGAGCAGGAAACATTTAGCATTAGCTTCAATGTTCTTGTTGAAAATCGGAATACCATAGACATGCTTCGAGATAGCATTGACATGGTCAACGGGTGAAGATCAGACTCTCGAGACACAAAGGATCCATCAGGAATAACTTGAAGAATAGGTCTTACAATTCCCTCATGGAAGAAGGGATAACCTTGCTGAAAAGGAATCTATAACAACAAGTCCTCCGGCCAGGTGTGATAGGCATGACCCCACCTTACCGATATATCAGGACCAATGTAATAACTCTTGGAAATATGTTCCAACCATCATATCTGACCGAGATTCAGATCAGATTGATTCCAGGATGCCTCAGACTCGGGATGCCTGAGAAGAAAAGGAGCAACACAATTGACGAGACGACAATCTAAGATTCTCGGGAAATGTACTATGGAAGCGAGTTCCAAAACAAGAGTTCATCATTAAAACCAAGGGGAGAATGAAGAGGTGGCTGATGAACTCAGCGACGATTCATTGAGATTTTCAAAAGATGGATTTCCAAACTTATGTGAACAAGGAGTCAACATTTGTCGAACCAAATGATATAAGGATGTATGCTCGAGGAAAACATACACACTTAAGCATTGGTTGAAAAGTACGCCCAAAATATGGTCTTAGGTAGCATGATCAATGTTAGAAAGGTGATTTAACAACCAATAGTCTAAGAATGAAATATCGACCATTAACTTGAAAGCAATAGGGTGCTAGAGACACGAACAAGTTTGTGTTGAACGGAAGGAAATAAAGTGGTCGATGATAACACAAATCATCGAGGGCAAGGAGGGTACTTCTCATCATGAATTCAATTAATATCTTGGAAGGGGACAAAATGTTGATGATGATCATAACAAATCTTGTCGAGAGGATCCATGAGGATGCAATCACTTGGCGATGACATCAAGCCAAGGGAATGGTGAAGCAAAAGGTTATTATAACCATAGATAAGATGCCATCTCAGAATTCAGAGTTGTCTCTCAAGACAAACAATATGATGGTGAAGGTTCGATGTAAGCTTAGAGCACTGTCGGGATTGTGTCCTGAGGATGAAGGACATTGGTAGAATGGTCAAACAGTCAGCCTGACGATGATGATGTAGTCAATCAGCTGGGAATGACACTATCGAGTACAAACTCGTAAGCATTGAAGATTACTAAGAGTTGTTGAATCGCAGTGCAGACTCGATTCAGTTATCGATGTCTTTGAGTGTTAAATAACTCAGAGCCCACGAAAAATTAGAATCAATGAGAATGTAGCACTAGATGAAGAACTCATAAGAAGTTATGCAGTTCCATGATAATCATGAGATACCAGGGGGGTAATACTCGACGACAATCAAAGTAGAGGTTGGACTGGGGTATTACTCCACAGAAGACAAGTGCTTAAACTTGCACGAGAAATGGTATTTAAAGGAGAACATGGTCGGAACCATGATTGCAAAAGGCCAGATCCCAGATATAAGATGAACTTATACCAAATGAATAATTAATTTAAGAGAAGCTCTAATGATAAGATCTACATCGTGTCCATGGGTGAGGGAGTCCTGGATTAGGGGGTGTTCGGATAGCCGGACAATACCTTTAGACGGACTCCTGGACTATGAAGATACAAGATTGAAGACTTCGTCCCGTGTCCGGGAGGGACTTTCCTTCGCGTGGAAGGCAAGCTTGGCGATACGGATATGAAGATCTCCTACCATTGTAACCGACTCTATGTAACCCTAACCCTATCCGGTGTCTATATAAACCGAAGGGTTTTAGTCCGTAGGACAACATAGACAACAATAATCATACCATAGGCTAGCTTCTAGGGTTTAGCCTCCGCGATCTCATGGTAGATCTACTCTTGTACTACCCATATCATCAATATTAATCAAGCATGACGTAGGGTCTTACCTCCATCGAGAGGGCCCAAACCTGGGTAAAACTTCGTGTCCCTTGCCTCCTATTACCATCCGGCCTAGACGCACAGTTCGAGACCCCCTACCCGAGATCCGCCGGTTTTGACACCGACATTGGTGCTTTCATTGAGAGTTCCTCTGTGTCATCGCCGTCAGGCTCGATGGCTCCTATGATCACCAATAAAGATGCAGTCCAGGGTGAGACCTTCCTCCCAGACAGATCTTCGTCTTCGGCGGCTTCGCGCAGCGGGCCAATTCACTTGGCCATCTGGAACAGATCGAAAACTATGCCCTTGGCCGTCAGGTCAGATTTGGAAGTTTAAACTACACGGCTGACATCCGCGGGGACTTGATCTTCGACGGAATCGAGCCGCTGCCGAGCGCGCCGCACTGTCCCGATGAGCATGATCTAGCTCTGCCGCCGAACAGTGCCCTGGAGGCCGCACCCGCATTGGCTTCGACCCTTAATTTGGAGCCAACCGCGCTGATCGAGGATGGGTGGCTGGACGCCGCCTTGGGGGCTGCGATCCCAACGGTGATTGAGCCAAACACCAGCCCCGCACTCCGCGAGACTCGTGACTCCAAGGAGCCGGACTCCTCTCCGGACCCCAAACACTCCGCGCCCCTGCCGATCGAATCCGATTGGGCACCAATCATGGAGTTTACTGCCGCGAACATCTTCCAGCACTCCCCTTTCGGTGATATTCTGAAGACACTAGAGTATCTCTCTTTATCGGAAGAGCCCTGGCCGAACTACGGTCAGCAAGGTTGGGGTACGGACGATGAAGAAATTCAAAGCCCACCCACCACCCACTTTGTAGCCACTGTCGACGATTTAACCGACATGCTCGACCTCGACTCCGAAGACATCGACGGTATGGACGCCGATGAAGGAGACAATGAAGAACCAGCGCCTATTGGGCCCTGGAATGCCACCTCGTCATATGACGTATACATGGTGGATGCACCAAAAGATGACGACGAGGAGCGGAAGGACGCACCGAAGGCTTGTTCCCTCAAAAAGCAGTCAAAGCAGCGACGCAAGCGCCGCCCCAAATCCCGCTTCGACAGAAATAGCGATCACACAGACCCAGCGCTGGAGCAGGGCGAACCGCTGCCGGACAATGGCAGTCCGGATAATCAAACCGAACAAACAAATCCTATCAAGGATAATGATTCGGACGACATAATGCCGGACAGGTACCCGGAGCAGCAGACTGCCCGTAAAAGGCTTGTTGCCACCGCGAGGAGTCTGAAAAAATAGAAGCAAAGGCTCAAGGCCGCGCAAGACACACTCCAAATCACATGGAGTAAAATACTCAACACAGCAGCAAGGTACAGGGACAATCGCCCCTACAAGAGCTACCCAAAGCGGAAGCTGCTACCCGAATTCGATGAGGAGGCCTCAGACCCCCCACAACCAAATAGCAAAGCAGCCACCTGGTCGGATAGACGACCCCTCTACCAACACAGAGCGGCATACAACGCCGCTCACCATACAACACGCAACCAATGCGAGGGCTCGCACCCAAAGGACGGTGCAACAGGATCCATCTATGGACCACGCAACCGCGCCCCAGCATACAATGCAACACAACAAACATCCGAACAACGCGGTACACCCAGCTACAGGGGTGCCACACCCCCCCTATGTTTCACCGATGAGGTGCAGGACCACGAATTTCTAGAGGGATTCAAGCTCGTAAACATAGAGGCATACGACGGAACAACAGACCCTGGGGTCTGGATTGAGGACTACATCCTTCATATCCATATGGCTCGAGGAGATGATCTCCACGCCATCAAGTACCTATCCCTCAAGCTCAAAGGGCCAGCTCATCACTGGCTCAAAGGCCTCCCCGAAAGCTCCATTGGAAGTTGGGAAGAGCTCGAAGACGCCTTTCGGGCAAATTTTCAAGGGACTTATGTCCGACCTCCGGATGCGGACGATTTGAGTCATATAACTCAATATCCCGGAGAGTCAGCCCGAAAGCTTTGGAACAGGTTTCTTACTAAAAAGAACCAGATTGTCGACTGTCGGGACGCCGAAGCCTTAGCAGCTTTCAAGCATAGCGTCCGTGATGAATGGCTCGCCAGACACCTCGGCCAAAATAAGCCAAGAATGATGGCCGCATTAACAAACCTCATGACCCGCTTTTGCACGGGGGAGGACAGCTGGCTAGCCAGATGCAACACCAGCGACCCCAGTACATCTGAAGTTAGAGATGGAAACGGGAAATCACGGCGCAACAGCAATAACAAACGCCGGAATAAAGAGAAGACAGCACGAAGGGCACGGTAGTAAATGCCAGATTCAAGAGCTCTCGGCCAGGCCAAAAGCCGCCCCCTAAAGGCACCAGGGACAAACTGTCCAGCCTCAATAAAATTCTGGACCAAGTATGTTAGATTTATAGTACCCCTGGTAAACCTGCTAATCATACCCACAGAGAATGTTGGGTCTTCAAGCAGTCCGGCAAGCTCAACGCCGTACACAAGGGGGAGGATACACCAAGTGAAGACAAGGACGAGCCCCCCAAGCAAGACACTGGGGAACAAAAGCAATTTCCACCAAAAGTCAAAACAGTAAACGTGTTACACGTAATCAAGGGAAAAAACAATGTGGCACTCCCAGGAAAGTATACCCAAGTGCCTATCACCACGAAGTCCTGCCACTGGTCATCTCAACCGATCACTTTCGACCATCGCGATTACTCAGCAAGTATCCGACACGCAGGATGGGCTGCCCTGGTATTAGACCCAGTAATTGGCGGATATCACTTCACAAGGGTCTTGATGGACGGAGGCATTAGCCTAAACCTAAAGGAATAACGCCAGGCCCAGGGGCTCATTGTACGGGCTCCCTCCTACTACAAGTTACATTCGGCTCCCCCGATAACTTCCGTCCCGAGCATTTAACTTCCCACATCGCTCCGTTTCAAAGTGGCTATCAAGCACTGCTCGGACGCGAAGCTTTGGCTCGCTTTAATGCAATACCACACTACGCCTCCCTCACACTCAAGATGCCTGGTCCACGTGGCATCATTACAGTACATGGAAATATCAAGCGATCTCTGCGCGCCGAAGAGAGTGAGGCTGCCTTGGCCGCCGCGCACTAAAGGCGCCCGGACAAACGAAAGCATTCAATAGGTCGTCAAGACCTCATATACAACTAATCAAGTCCGGCGCCGCTATTTATATGGAAATAAGTGGTCACACCCCTATTTGTCAATACAAGGGGCTCAACGCGCACAGACAAGTGGCAATTTCTTATCATCTTGAATTATACATGGTTTCTTTAAAAACTATCCTTTTGCACGACAACTTTTTCACTTAACTTCCTCTCTTTTACAGACGATCATCGTGCTACACCCATCCAGGACACGGCACAACGGAGGCACAAGTGCAGACGTGCAGCAAGGACCCGCTCCAAGGATTCTTTTTAGATTAAGACCCTGTGTAAACCTTTTTTACTGTCTCTTGTTGATACACATCCACCGTTGGGAAGGATGCTGACGTGTTGGCATGTGGCCACGCCAGAACAATGCACGTATCTGGACACACGGGGCTTCTTACAAAGGCCACTATTTAGGCCCGGTTTATACCACAAAGACCGAATACCTTAGGGAGTGTTCGGCGTCGCGAGTTTGGCCCTATATGCATCAGCTCCGAATCATTGTCTTTGGTCAAATGTTGGGTTTGCCCGGCTCCTGTGTTTTGGTGCCTTACGTTCCACCTTGCCGGCTAAGGTAGCACCAGGAGAACTACTGCGATTGTCCCCAGGTTCATCCGGACGAGCACCTCAGTAGAGAAAGCCGAAGACTGACTCTCATGATCTAGCGTGAGACAGGTCAACCACTCGATGACCTAAGGGAATGTTAGAATTCCTCCGCCTAAACGAAGGGCCGTTTCCCAGCCAGGCATGTACGCACCCCGAGATCGGGAGAATGCAGAGCCACCAGGGGCTATCTAGTAGCCCCACTATCAAACTCCTATGGCTAAGTGAAAGTGCTAAAGCATTATACTCCGGTTGCCTCGCTCACTCCGCTATCACCTCCTTAATAGGACCAAGACGTTAGGTTAAGTGTGAATGCGTGTTTTTGCGAGCACCTCCGCATTATATGTGTGAGGGTAGAAGCCAACGGCTGCAATCTTTCAGGTTATACACATGTATACATAAACGGCCGCTTAGGAGGCATCATATTACTTTCAGCCAAAAGTATAAAAATAGCCTTATAAAAATTTATAAAAGCATTTCGCTTACAATGAGATTACATATCACTCAAGCATAATATTTTTTGAGCACTGGGTCACTATCAAACGGGCACCCTCAAGAACCTCTTCAAAGTAGTGCTCGGCAACCTTTTGACCTATAGCCTAATCTCGCGTTGCAACATTGGTAGCATCCATCTCCGCCCAATATGCCTTAACACGGGCAAAGGCCATCCGTGCGCCCTCTATGCACGTCGACCTCCTCATCGCATTAATGCGCGACACCACATCAAGGACCTGCTGCACCAAGCTGAAATAGCTGTTCGGTTTTGACCTTCCCGGCCATAGCTGATCCACAACAGACCTCATAGAGAGTCTAGACAAGCTATTTAGTTCGGCCCATTCGGCTAATTGGTCAGTCAATGAAAGTGGACGCTTGGGAGAATGGAATTGTCTCCAAAATAGCTGGTCTACTCCACGGACCGTCTAACCCTGGAAGTACTTGGCCGCATCGGCGGCGCTCGCCGCCAAATCCATATACACATCCTCCGAACTCCACAGCCGATCTAGAGGGGCATACCGTGGATCTCCGAATTTCCTCCGCAACATAAAAGATTTCCCAGCTACAATATCCTCGGCTTCCCGCAGCTCCTCCTTCTTTGCCCTCATAGCAGAGCGGAGATCCTTTTTCGTCGCAGTAGCCTTCTCAAGGTCCGATGCCTTCGCTTGGTTTTCCTTTTCAAGAACCCGGCAACGGTCGGCGGCGGCTTTTAATTCTATAGCCATCTTGGCCATCTTGTCTCGGGTCTCGCCATGCGCGGCCTTCTCGGCTTGCAACTCTTCGGCCGCCTTCACAGCAGCCGCATTATCCAACCTCGCTTGTTCCTTGGCTTGGGCAAGTTCTGCCCGCAAGGCTTCAACAGTGGCAGCTCCATCTGCAGTCACAACATATTAAAGATACTGGCATCATGCTGCTCTTCCTATGTGGCATTTACCAGATATTCACACTTACCATGTGCCTCGTCAAGCCATTTGTTAACAAGCTCGATGTCGGCGTCTGCCGCATCCAACTGCCGCTCTAAATGGGCGAACTCGCTAGTCCGGCTAGCCATCGGAGCTTCCATCACCTGCACATAGAGGTAGTATGGTTATTTCCTGGGAATATGATCCTCTGTTCGTTGTCGTTTCGGACGACAACCAGAGTCTCAGGGGCTACTATCTACACAGGGCACACCGAGCATGTGCAGGATTGTCGTACATTCTTTTACGTACCTCAAAGCCTGTCAGTAGACTCATAAAAGCTTCATGCAATCCGCTTTCGGCGGACGATATTCTCTCCATCACCATATTCATCATCACACCGTGTTCATCTGAGATGGCCGCTCGCCCCACCAACTCCCTCAGAACATCCGATCGCACACTAGAGGGTGCCGAACTCTTTTTTCTGCTCTCTTCGGGAGCTGGACACTGGGAACTTCGGGGGTCAATGGGATTATCTTGTGGCCTCATCGGACTTGGAGAGGCCCTCCACGACGACACTTCAGGGTCTCCCGCTTCTGGAGCGGAGGAATCTGGAGGAGGCGTTTTGCTCTCCATCATCTCTGGAAGAAGATCCCCCGAAGATGAGCTCATTTGAGAGGGGCTAAGGCCCAAATTCCAAAAATATATGCGGTGGTTATTTCCTTAGAAGAAAAAGATGGCATATCTGTACTATTCAAAGTATTTCGGGTCACTCACGACTCAAGGGAGAATTGATCCCCCCGCGGACTTTGTGCGGCAACAGCGCCCCCCAAGGTAGGACCCTCTGTGGGAGACTTCTTCTCCCGTTTGGAAGCTTCGGCTTCCGAATCTCCGGGCGCAGTCCTTTTCCTCTTCTGGTCGCCTTCCCTCATGGAGACGCTCCCTCCCTCGGCTAGAATAGGCAGCGTTGGGGGCCCGCGTCCGCCCGCATTATCCTCCACAGTATCTTCCTTCAAGGGCTCCGGGCAAGGTGCGGTCTGGAGCATCTTTTCCAATACCAGATTTTCCAAACCCTCGGGGAGGGGGGCCGAACACCGAATCAACTTTGCCTTTGTTAGCCAGTCCTGGTCAAAAAGAAAACTCTCAGAAATAACTTCGTAACGAAGTAGAGAGAGTATGTTCGGCCGGAAGATGCCTTACCTGTTCGGCGGTGCGGTTACTACTCAGGCCCACGTCCTCGGTGACTTCCGGACACTCCACCTGAGGTCCGAAGAATGACTTGTACATCTCCTCGTGCGTCAGGCCGAGAAAATTCTGAACGGCACGCGGTCCCTCGGGATTGAACTCCCACAGGCGAAGAGGCCGGCGTTTGCAAGGCTGGACTTGACGAACCAGCATAACCTGTGTTACCGCAACGAAACTGAAATCTCCATTGAAGAGACCTCGAATGCGGCCTTGCAGTATAGGCACGTCCTTGACTGGACCCCAGCTCAGACCTCTGCTGATCCATGACATCAGCTGTGGTGGAGGGCCCGAGCGGAAAGCAGGGAGGGCCGCCCACTTGGCACTTCTAGGAGCCGTGATGTAGAACCACTCCTATTGCCACAATTCAGACACCTCTGGGATGGAACCTTTGGGCCACGGAGCTCCCGTCATCTTGCGTATTGAGGCACCTCCACACGCTGCATGTTGCCCCCCGACCATCTTCGGCGTCACTTCAAAGGTCTTGAGCCATAGGCCAAAGTGAGGGGTAACCCGGAGGAAGGCCTCGCACACGACAATAAATGTCATGATATGAAGAAAGGAGTCCGGAGCTAGATCATGAAAATCTAGCCCATAGTAAAACATCAAACCCCTGACGAAAGGATCCAGGGGAAGGCCTAGACCTCGAAGGAAGTGGGAAACGAACACGACGTTCTCGTTGGGTTCGGGGATGGGGACAGCCTGCCCTCGGGGAGGCAGCCGATGCAAAATCTCGGCGGTCAGATATCTGGCCTCCCTCAACTTCTTGATGTCTTCTTCCGTGACAGAGGAAGGCATCCATCGGCCTTGAAGGCTAGATCCGGACATGACTGGAGGTTCGGAGCACCTGAGCTGAACTTCGGGCGTTTGAGCTTGAGGTGGGGGAAGGATTCGATTGTGCACGGGAGGGAAAAATAAAAGCCTTGTCCCCTTTATAAAGAGGGTGCATATCAAGCGTCCTCTCCGTGTTCGTTTGGACTTGCCTATAATCTAGGAGTCCTAGAAGCGGTTGGTTTACCCACGCCCGTATTGATGAGAATCCCGGGATAAGGGGAAACGATCTCTGCTTTAACAAGACGTGCCAAGGAAATCGCCTCACACAACGCGCTGAGGTGGGATAATGAAACGACTCGGATAAAGGCTTGGCCGTGGTGTGTCACGCTACGGAATACGTCAGCAGATTAGATTGGTGTAAATATTGTTCTCTCTATGGCAATATGTGGAAACTTATTTTGCAGAGCCGGACACTATCTTTGTGTTCAAAATCTTCTACGAAGTACTTGGAGGAGGAACCCGCCTTGCAATGCCGAAGACAATCTGCGTGCCGGACTCGTCGTCATTGAAGACTGGTTCAGGGGCTACTGAGGGAGTCCTGGATTAGGGGGTGTTCGGATAGCCGGACTATACCTTTAGCCCGACTCCTGGACTATGAAGATACAAGATTGAAGACTTCGTCCCGTGTCCGGGAGGGACTTTCCTTCGCGTGGAAGGCAAGCTTGGCGATACGAATATGAAGATCTCCTACCATTGTAACCGACTCTATGTAACCCTAACCCTATCCGGTGTCTATATAAACCGGAGGGTTTTAGTCCGTAGGACAACATAGACAACAATAATCATACCATAGGCTAGCTTCTAGGGTTTAGCCTCCTCGATCTCATGGTAGATCTACTCTTGTACTACCCATATCATCAATATTAATCAAGCATGACGTAGGGTCTTACCTCCATCGAGAGGGCCCAAACCTGGGTAAAACTTCGTGTCCCTTGCCTCCTATTACCATCCGGCCTAGACGCACAGTTCGAGACCCCCTACCCGAGATCCGCCGGTTTTGACACCGACATTGGTGCTTTCATTGAGAGTTCCTCTGTGTCATCGCCATCAGGCTCGATGGCTCCTATGATCACCAATAAAGATGCAGTCCAGGGTGAGACCTTCCTCCCCAGACAGATCTTCGTCTTCGGCGGCTTCGCGCAGCGGGCCAATTCACTTGGCCATCTGGAGCAGATCGAAAACTATGCCCTTGGCCGTCAGGTCAGATTTGGAAGTTTAAACTACACGGCTGACATCCGCGGGGACTTGATCTTCGACGGAATCGAGCCGCTGCCGAGCGCGCCGCACTGTCCCGATGAGCATGATCTAGCTCTGCCGCCAAACAGTGCCCCGGAGGCCGCACCCGCACGGCTTCGACCCTTAATTCGGAGCCAACCGCGCTGATCGAGGATGGGTGGCTGGACGCCGCCTCGGGGGCTGCGATCCCAACGGTGATTGAGCCAAACACCAGCCCCGCACTCCGCGAGACTCGTGACTCCAAGGAGCCGGACTCCTCTCCGGACCCCGAACACTCCGCGCCCCTGTCGATCGAATCCGATTGGGCACCAATCATGGAGTTTACTACCGCGAACATCTTCCAGCACTCCCCTTTCGGTGATATTCTGAAGACACTAGAGTATCTCTCTTTATCGGAAGAGCCCTGGCCGAACTACGGTCAGCAAGGTTGGGGTACGGACGATGAAGAAATTCAAAGCCCACCCACCACCCACTTTGTAGCCACTGTCGACGATTTAACCAACATGCTCGACCACGACTCCGAAGACATCGACGGTATGGACGCCGATGAAGGAGACAATGAAGAACCAGCGCCTATTGGGCCCTGGAACGCCACCTCGTCATATGACGTATACATGGTGGACGCACCAAAAGATGACGACGAGGAGCGGAAGGACGCACCGAAGGCTTGTTCCCTCAAAAAGCAGTCAAAGCAGCGACGCAAGCGCCGCCCCAAATCCCGCTTCGACAGAAATAGCGATCACACAGACCCAGCGCTGGAGCAGGGCGAACCGCTGCCGGACAATGGCAGTCCGGATAATCAAACCGAACAAACAAATCCTATCAAGGATAATGATCCGGACGACATAACGCCGGACAGGTACCCGGAGCAGCAGACTGCCCGTAAAAGGCTTGTTGCCACCGCGAGGAGTCTGAAAAAATAGAAGCAAAGGCTCAAGGTCGTGCAAGACACACTCCAAATCACATGGAGTAAAATACTCAACACAGCAGCAAGGTACGGGGACAATCGCCCCTACAAGAGCTACCCAAAGCGGAAGCTGCTACCCGAATTCGAAGAGGAGGCCTCAGACCCCCCACAACCAAATATCAAAGCAGCCACCTGGTCGGATAGACGACCCCTCTACCAACACAGAGCGGCATACAACGCCGCTCACCATACAACACGCAACCAATGCGAGGGCTCGCACCCAAAGGACGGTGCAACATGATCCATCTATGGACCACGCAACCGCGCCCCAGCATACAATGCAACACAACAAACATCCGAACAACGCGGTACACCCAGCTACAGGGGTGCCACACCCCCCTATGTTTCACCGATGAGGTGCAGGACCACGAATTTCTAGAGGGATTCAAGCTCGTAAACATAGAGGCATATGACGGAACAACAGACCCTGGGGTCTGGATTGAGTACTACATCCTTCATATCCATATGGCTCGAGGAGATGATCTCCACGCCATCAAGTACCTATCCCTCAAGCTCAAAGGGCCAGCTCATCACTGGCTCAAAGGCCTCCCCGAAAGCTCCATTGGAAGTTGGGAAGAGCTCGAAGACGCCTTTCGGGCAAATTTTCAAGGGACTTATGTCCGACCTCCGGATGCGGACGATTTGAGTCATATAACTCAATAGCCCGGAGAGTCAGCCCGAAAGCTTTGGAACAGGTTTCTTACTAAAAAGAACCAGATTGTCGACTGTCCGGACGCCGAAGCCTTAGCAGCTTTCAAGCATAGCGTCCGTGATGAATGGCTCGCCAGACACCTCGGCCAAAATAAGCCAAGAATGATGGCCGCATTAACAAACCTCATGACCCGCTTTTGCACGAGGGAGGACAGCTGGCTAGCCAGATGCAACACCAGCGACCCCAGTACATCTGAAGTTAGAGATGGAAACGGGAAATCACGGCGCAACAGCAATAACAAACGCCGGAATAAAGAGAAGACAGCACGAAGGGCACGGCAGTAAATGCCAGATTCAAGAGCTCTCGGCCAGGCCAAAAGCCGCCCCCTAAAGGCACCAGGGACAAACTGTCCAGCCTCAATAAAATTCTGGACCAAGTATGTTAGATTTATAGTACCCCTGGTAAACCTGCTAATCATACCCACAGAGAATGTTGGGTCTTCAAGCAGTCCGGCAAGCTCAACGCCGTACACAAGGGGGAGGATACACCAAGTGAAGACAAGGACGAGCCCCCCAAGCAAGACACTGGGGAACAAAAGCAATTTCCACCAGAAGTCAAAACAGTAAACGTGTTACACGTAATCAAGGGAAAAAACAATGTGGCACTCCCAGGAAAGTATACCCAAGTGCCTATCACCACGAAGTCCTACCACTGGTCATCTCAACCGATCACTTTCGACCATCGCGATTACTCAGCAAGTATCCGACACGCAGGATGGGCTGCCCTGGTATTAGACCTAGTAATTGGCGGATATCACTTCACAAGGGTCTTGATGGACGGCGGCATTAGCCTAAACCTAAAGGAATAACGCCAGGCCCAGGGGCTCGTTGTATGGGCTCCCTCCTACTACAAGTTACATTCGGCTCCCCCGATAACTTCCGTCCCGAGCATTTAACTTCCCACATCGCTCCGTTTCAAAGTGGCTATCAAGCACTGCTCGGACGCGAAGCTTTGGCTCGCTTTAATGCAATACCACACTACGCCTCCCTCAGACTCAAGATGCCTGGTCCACGTGGCATCATTACAGTACATGGAAATATCAAGCGATCTCTGCGCGCCGAAGAGAGTGAGGCTGCCTTGGCCGCCGCGCACTAAAGGCGCCCGGACAAATGAAAGCATCTAATAGGTCGTCAAGACCTCAGATACAACTAATCAAGTCCGGCGCCGCTATTTATACGGAAATAAGTGGTCACACCCCTATTTTTCAATACAAGGGGCTCAACGCGCACAGACAAGTGGCAATTTCTTATCATCTTGAATTATACATGGTTTCTTTAAAAACTATCCTTTTGCACGACAACTTTTTCACTTAACTTCCTCTCTTTTACAGACGATCATCGTGCTACACCCATCCAGGACACGGCACAACGGAGACACAAGCACAGACGTGCAGCAGGGACCCGCTCCAAGGATTCTTTTTAGATTAAGACCCTGTATAAACCTTTTTTACTGTCTCTTGTTGATACACATCCACCGTTGGGAAGGATGCTGACGTGTTGGCATGTGGCCACGCCAGAACAATGCACGTATCTGGACACACGGGGCTTCTTACAAAGGCCACTATTTAGGCCCGGTTTATACCACAAAGACTGAATACCTGAGGGAGTGTTCGGCGTCGCGAGTTTGGCCCTATATGCATCAGCTCCGAATCATTGTCTTTGGTCAAATGTTGGGTTTGCCCGGCTCCTGTGTTTTGGTGCCTTACGTTCCACCTTGCCGGCTAAGGTAGCACCAGGAGAACTACTGCGATTGTCCCCTGGTTCATCCGGACAAGCACCTCAGTAGAGAAAGCCGAAAACTGACTGTCATGATCTAGCGTGAGACAGGTCAACCACTCGATGACCTACGGGAATGTTAGAATTCCTCCGCCTAAACGAAGGGCCGTTTCCTAGCCAGGCATGTACGCACCCCGAGATCGGGAGAATGCAGAGCCACCAGGGGCTATCTAGTAGCCCCACTATCAAACTCCTATGGCTAAGTGAAAGTGCTAAAGCATTATAGTCCAGTTGCCTCGCTCACTCCGCTATCACCTCCTTAATAGGACAAAGACGTTGGGTTAAGTGTGAATGTGTGTTTTTGCGAGCACCTCCGCATTATATGTGTGAGGGTAGAAGCCAACGGCTGCAATCTTTCAGGTTATACACATGTATACATAAACGGCCGCTTAGGAGGCATCATATTACTTTCAGCCAAAAGTATAAAAATAGCCTTATAAAAATTTATAAAAGCATTTCGCTTACAATGAGATTACATATCACTCAAGCATAATATTTTTTGAGCACTGGGTCACTATCAAACGGGCACCCTCAAGAACCTCTTCAAAGTAGTGCTCGACAACCTTTTAACCTATAGCCTAATCTCGCGTTGCAACATTGGTAGCATCCATCTCCGCCCAATATGCCTTAACACGGGCAAAGGCCATCCGTGCGCCCTCTATGCACGTCGACCTCCTCATCGCATTAATGCGCGGCACCACATCAAGGACCTGCTGCACCAAGCTGAAATAGCTGTTCGGTTTTGACCTTCCCGGCCATAGCTGATCCACAACAGACCTCATAGAGAGTCCAGACAACCTATTTAGTTCGGCCCATTCGGCTAATTGGTCAGTCAATGAAAGTGGACGCTTGGGAGAATGGAATTGTCTCCAAAACAGCTGGTCTACTCCACGGTCCGTCTGACCCTGGAAGTACTTGGCCGCATCGGCAGCGCTCGCCGCCAAATCCATATACACATCCTCCGAACTCCACAGCCGATCCAGAGGGGCATACCGTGGATCTCCGAATTTCCTCCGCAACATAAAGGATTTCCCAGCTACAATATCCCCGGCTTCCCGCAGCTCCTCCTTCTTTGCCCTCATAGCAGAGCGGAGATCCTTTTTCGTCGCAGCAGCCTTCTCAAGGTCCGATGCCTTCGCTTGGTTTTCCTTTTCAAGAACCCGGCAACGGTCGGCGGCGGCTTTTAATTCTATAGCCATCTTGGCCATCTTGTCTCGGGTCTCGCCATGCGCGGCCTTCTCGGCTTGCAACTCTTCGGCCGCCTTCACAGCAGCCGCATTACCCAACCTCGCTTGTTCCTTGGCTCGGGCAAGTTCTGCCCGCAAGGCTTCAACAGTGGCAGCTCCATCTGCAGTCACAACATATTAAAGATATTGGCATCATGCTGCTCTTCCTATGTGGCATTTACCAGATATTCACACTTACCATGTGCCTCGTCAAGCCTTTTGTTAACAAGCTCGATGTCGGCGTCTGCCGCATCCAACTGCCGCTCTAAATGGGCGAACTCGCTAGTCCGGCTAGCCATCGGAGCTTCCATCACCTGCACATAGAGGTAGTATGGTTATTTCCTGGGAATATGATCCTCTGTTCGTTGTCGTTTCGACGACAACCAGAGTCTCAGGGGCTACTATCTACACAGGGCACACCGAGCATGTGCAGGATTGTCGTACATTCTTTTACGTACCTCAAAGCCTGTCAGTAGACTCATAAAAGCTTCATGCAATCCGCTTTCGGCGGACGATATTCTCTCCATCACCATATTCATCATCACACCGTGTTCATCTGAGATGGCCGCTCACCCCACCAACTCCCTCAGAACATCCGATCGCACACTAGAGGGTGCCGAACTCTTTTTTCTGCTCTCTTCGGGAGCTGGACACTGGGAACTTCGGGGGTCAATGGGATTATCTTGTGGCCTCATCGGACTTGGAGAGGCCCTCCACGACGACACTTCAGGGTCTCCCGCTTCTGGAGCGGAGGAATCCGGAGGAGGCGTTTTGCTCTCCATCATCTCTGGAAGAAGATCCCCCGAAGATGAGCTCATTTGAGAGGGGCTAAGGCCCGAATTCCAAAAATATATGCGGTGGTTATTTCCTCAGAAGAAAAAGATGGCATATCTGTACTATTCAAAGTATTTCGGGTCACTTACGACTCGAGGGAGAATTGATCCCCCCGCGGACTTTGTGCGGCAACAGCGCCCCCCAAGGTAGGACCCTCTGTGGGAGACTTCTTCTCCCGTTTGGAAGCTTCGGCTTCCGAATCTCCGGGCGCAGCCCTTTTCCTCTTCTGGTCGCCTTCCCTCATGGAGACACTCGCTCCCTCGGCTAGAATGGGCACCATTGGGGGCCCGCGTCCGCCCGCATTATCCTCCACAGTATCTTCCTTCAAGGGCTCCGGGCAAGGTGCGGTCAGGAGCATCTTTTCCAATACCGGATTTTCCAAACCCTCAGGGAGGGGGGCCGAACACCGAATCAACTTCGCCTTTGTTAGCCAGTCCTGGTCAAAAAGCAAACTCTCAGAAATAACTTCGTAACGAAGTAGAGAGAGTATGTTCGGCCGGAAGATGCCTTACCTGTTCGGCGGTGCGGTTACTACTCAGGCCCACGTCCTCGGTGATTTCCGGACACTCCACCTGAGGTCCGAAGAATGACTTGTACATCTCCTCGTGCGTCAGGCCGAGAAAATTCTGAACGGCACGCGGTCCCTCGGGATTGAACTCCCACAGGCGAAGAGGCCGGCGTTTGCAAGGCTGGACTTGACGAACCAGCATAACCTGTGTTACCGCAACCAAACTGAAATCTCCATTGAAGAGACCTCGAATGCGGCCTTGCAGTATAGGCACGTCCTTGACTGGACCCCAGCTCAGACCTCTGCTGATCCATGACATCAGCTGTGGTGGAGGGCCCGAGCGGAAAGCAGGGGGGCCGCCCACTTGGCACTTCTAGGAGCCGTGATGTAGAACCACTCCTGTTGCCACAATTCAGACACCTCTGGGATGGAACCTTTGGGCCACGGAGCTCCCGTCATCTTGCGTATTGAGGCACCTCCACACGCTGCATGTTGCCCCTCGACCATCTTCGGCTTCACTTCAAAGGTCTTGAGCCATAGGCCAAAGTGAGGGGTAACCCGGAGGAAGGCCTCGCACACGACAATAAATGTCGTGATATGAAGAAAGGAGTCCGGAGCTAGATCATGAAAATCTAGCCCGTAGTAAAACATCAAACCCCTGACGAAAGGATCCAGGGAAGGCCTAGACCTCGGAGGAAGTGGGAAACGAACACGACGTTCTCGTTGGGTTCGGGGTGGGGACGGCCTGCCCTCGGGGAGGCAGCCGATGCAAAATCTCGGCGGTCAGATATCTGGCCTCCCTCAACTTCTTGATGTCTTCTTTCGTGACGGAGGAAGGCATCCATCGGCCTTGAAGGCTAGATCCGGACATGACTGGAGGTTCGGAGCACCTGACCTGAACTTCGGGCGTTTGAGCTTGAGGTGGGGGAAGGATTCGATTGAGCACGGGAGGGAAAAATAAAAGCCTTGTCCCCTTTATAAAGAGGGTGAATATCAAGCGTCCTCTCCGTGTCCGTTTGGACTTGCCTATAATCTAGGAGTCCTAGAAGCGGTTGGTTTGCCCACGCCTGTACTGATGAGAATCCCGGGATAAGGGGACACGATCTCTGCTTTAACAAGACGTGCCAAGGAAACCGCCTCGCATAACGCGCTGAGGTGGGATAATGAAACGACTCGGATAAAGGCTTGGCCGTGGTGTGTCATGCTACGGAATACGTCAGCAGATTAGATTGGTGTAAATATTATTCTCTCTATGGCAATATGTGGAAACTTATTTTGCAGAGCCGGACACTATCTTTGTGTTCAAAATCTTCTACGAAGTACTTGGAGGAGGAACCCGCCTTGCAATGCCGAAGACAATCTGCGTGCCGGACTCGTCGTCATTGAAGCCTGGTTCAGGGGCTACTGAGGGAGTCCTGGATTAGGAGGTGTTCGGATAGCCGGACTATACCTTTAGCCCGACTCCTGGACTATGAAGATACAAGATTGAAAACTTCATCCCGTGTCCGGGAGGGACTTTCCTTGGCGTGGAAGGTAAGCTTGGCGATACGGATATGAAGATCTCCTACCATTGTAACCGACTCTATGTAACCCTAACCCTATTCGGTGTCGATATAAACCGGAGGGTTTTAGTCCGTAGGACAACATAGACAACAATAATCATACCATAGGCTAGCTTCTAGGGTTTAGCCTCCTCGATCTCGTGGTAGATCTACTCTTGTACTACCCATATCATCAATATTAATCAAGCATGACGTAGGGTCTTACCTCCATCGAGAGGGCCCGAACCTGGGTAAAACTTCGTGTCCCTTGCCTCCTGTTATCATCCGGCCTAGACGCACAGTTCGGGACCCCCTACCCGAGATCCGCCGGTTTTGACACGG
Organism: Triticum aestivum; assembly: GCF_018294505.1. Lineage (NCBI taxonomy): Eukaryota > Viridiplantae > Streptophyta > Magnoliopsida > Poales > Poaceae > Triticum > Triticum aestivum. The sequence continues at coordinate 154,693,403 of NC_057803.1, read as the reverse complement.
ACAATGGGCATGAACACAAAGTTCAAGGTCGACTCCCACTTCTTTAATGCATAACCTTTCATTCACTACTCTAGATAAAAATGATTTCAGTGTCAAAACCTACCTGGTGAATTACCAGAGGAGTATGACCTGTGAAAACTTTCGGGTTCACACAGATTAAGAAAGGCATAGGTTCAACCCGTCAGGGTATCGTGGAAACATATACCACATGCTTCAATCGTAAATACACCAGCTCGAAAACAGAGCATGGTTGAGAAAACAGAGGATACAATTTACCAAAAGCATTATGTATCTGAGGAAAAGCTCACAAGCTTATTGAATAAGGAGGACACTGTTGAATAATAATCCAATAAAGGATCTTACGGTCCATAGCGGAGCTAATGTGAGCATCGACATACAGTCAGTTGAAGAAAGGATGCAAGGGCATCAGATTATAGGACACCTGAATGATTCGATGCTTAGATATCAAAGGAATTATGATTTCCAAATAAAGGATCAGAAGCAGACACTCTGATCAAGGGTGGATAAGTTCAGTAGACCTAAGGGTACAATTGACGGCAAACAGATTGGTTGAGAACAAGCTTATGTTCAAAAATGACGTCTGAGCCAGAAAGATAATATAAAAGGATCAACTGATGACCGCGTGCATTCGCACTCATGTTGAATCAATAGGATCAAAATGGCAGTGTCTAAGGATACTAACGAATATTGCCAGACATATGGAAAGCATCCATAATGCAAGCAGACAAGTATTGCAAAGCAATAAGCTACTAAGGATTTTTGGAGGATCGAATAGTATTTCGAAGACCATTGTGAACAAGGTTGTCAGAATCGCGATTTTGAATCGGGTCGGAGCTCCGATGGTAAGATCGCAAATCGTAGAATCTTCACTATCAGGATCATAGAAACGTAGATTCTATGAACTAAAATCGTAGAATCATAGGGGTTAGTTTGGATCGTAAAGTCGTAGAATCGTATAACAGAATCGCGATTCTGACAACCTTGATTGTGAAACACATGAACAACTGGGGGATGAGCGGATACTCGATAAGTGCGAGAATTATCCATAGGGGTATTCAGATGACAAAGAACAGCAAGGCAGTAAGCTCAAAGGATTATCAAAACAATGACGAGTATTTCGGGGTATCTTGTAATAACAAGACCAACTAGGGATGTATGTAAGCATAACAACTGCAAGTAGTTATCCATAAGGATTGACGGTGGAAGGGGAGTTGCAAACGCGATGAACACAAGTTCTCGGGTTAACAGCGGAGAGTATCTTCAGGGTCTTCATGTGCAGCAGACGATCATCAGTAATAAGGGGCTCTCCAGGTGAAAGTGATAATGAGATCCTAAGGTTAGATTTAGCAAAATTCATTTAACCCGAATAGAAGAGAGATCAGAGTCCCAGAGTATAGACAAGGAGTAAAAGATCCTAATACCACCCAATGGCGATGTGGGCTCGTAAGCCACACGGCCATGTTAGTAAAAGTTTTTCAATGACTAGACTCGACTTCGGCCAAGGAGTTGGGAAGGGGATTCCTACAGGCAGTCGGCTCTGATACCAACTTGTGACGCCCCCGATTCAATCGTACACTAATCATACATGCAAACATGTACGATCAAGACCAGGGACTCATGGGAAGATATCACAACACAACTCTACAAATAAAATAAGTCATACAAGCATCATATTACAAGCCAGGCGCCTTGAGGGCTCGAATACAAGAGCTAGATCATAGACGAGTCAGCGGAAGCAACAATATCTGAGTACAGACATAAGTTAAACAATTGCCTTAAGAAGGCTTGCACAAACCAGGATACAGATCGAAAGAGGCGCAGGCCTCCTGCCTGGGATCCACCTAAACTACTCCTGGTCGTCGTCAGTGGGATGCACGTAGTAGTAGGCACCTCCCAAGTAGTAGTAGTCGTCATCAACGATGGCGTCTGGCTCCTGGACTCCAACGTCTGGTTGCAACAACCGGATATAGGAAAGGGGAAAAGGGGGGAAAGCAACCGTGAGTACTCATCCAAAGGACTCGCAAGCAAGGAGCTACACTACATATGTATGCATTGGTATCAAATGGAATAATGGTATCATATGTGGACTGAACTGCAGAATGCCGGAATAAGAGGGGGATAGCTAGTCCTTTCAAAGTCTACGCTTCTGGTAACCTCCATCTTGTAGCAGGAGAAGAGAGTAGATGGTAAGTTCACCAAGTAGCATCGCATAGCAGAACCCTAACCGGTGATCCTCTCCTCGTCGCCCTGTGAGAGAGCGACCACCGGTTGTATCTGGCACTTGGAAGGGTGTGTTTTATTAAGTATCCGGTTCTAGTTGTCATAAGGTCAAGGTACAACTCCAAGTCGTCCTGTTACCGAAGATCACGGCTATTCGAATAGATTAACTTCCCTGCAGGGGTGCACCACATAACCCAACACGCTCGATCCCATTTGGCCGGACACACTTTCCTGGGTCATGCCCGGCCTCGGAAGATCAACACGTCATAGCCCTACCTAGGCACAACAGAGAGGTCAGCACGTCGATCTAAATCCTATGGCGCAGGGTCTGGGCCCATCGCCCTTTGCACACCTGCACGTTGCGAACGCGGCCGGAAGCAGACCTGGCCTAGCAGGTGTTCCAGTCCAATCTGGCGCGCGCCGCTCAGTCGCTGACGTCACGAAGGCTTCGGCTGATACCACGACATCGAGTGCCCATAACTGTCCCCGCATAGATGGTTAGTGCGTATAGGCCAGTAGCCAGACTTAGATCAAATACCAAGATCTCGTTAAACGTGTTATCTTGAAATAACCGCGAATGCCGACCAGGGCCAGGCCCACCTCTCTCCTAGGTGGTCTCAACCTGCCATGTCGCTTCGCCACAAAGATCCACTTAGAGGGCCATCGGGACAAACGTCCTTTCGGACCCAATCCGTGAATCACTCGCGGGTACTCCTACGAGCCAACCCGTCTTTAGTCACCACAAGTATCATATATTATGTATATGTATATACCCATGATCAACTCCCGAGTGATTACGGCCCGATAGCATAGCATGGCAGACGGACAAGAATGCATGGCTACTGATGATAAACTAGCATCCTATACTAAGCATTTAGGATTGCAGGTAAGGTATCAACAGTTGTAGCAACAATGACAGGCTATGCATCAGGGTAGGATTAACGGAAAGCAGTAACAGACTACACTACTCTAATGCAAGCAGTTTAGAGGAGAGTAGGCGATATCTGGTGATCAAGGGGGGGGCTTGCCTGGTTGCTCTGGCAAGAGAGAGGGGTCGTCAACTCTGTAGTCGTACTGGGTAGCAGCGGTGTCGGTCTCGGTGTCTAGCGAGAGAAGAGGGGGAAGAAACAATAAATATTTAAGAAAACAGATGCATAGTGATGCATGACATGACAAGTATCGGTGCTAGGGGTTCCCTAACGCGGTATGAGTTGATACCGGTGAAGGGGGGAAACATCCGGGAAAGTATCCCCGGTGTTCCGCATTTTCGGGCAGAGGAGCCGGAGGGGGAAAGTTGGGAGTTTGCTATGCTAGGGATGCGTGGCGGACGAACGGGCTGCGTAACCGGGTTCATCTCGTCGTTCTGAGTAACTTTCATGTTGAAAATATTTTAATCCGAGTTACGGATTAAAAGATATGATTTTCTAAAGATTTTATTAATTTCTGGAATTTAATTAATTATTTAAATTAAATTCGAAAATAGATTAATGACATCAGCATGATGTCATGCTGACCTCAGCAGTTAACAGAGTTGACTGGTCAGCCTGACCAGTGGGTCCGGTCAGTGACACATTTTAAGTAAACAGTTTAATGACCCTAATTAATATAAATTAAGGGGGTGGGCCCCACTGTCATTCTCTATTAGTTAATTAAGAGTAGTTAATTAGGTTAATTAGTCATTAGATTAATTAATCTTAATTAGCTAATTTAATCAGAATTAATTAAGTTAATTAATTAGTTGATTGATTAATTAATTTATTATATTTATTATTTTACTTTAGTTTATTATTTATTACTATTATTATTTTTTATCCTTTTTCTTTTTTTAACAGAAACGTTCTTGGGGGTGTGCCCCACTTGTCATAGGGCCAAGGCCCTTAACGGGCATACGGGCAGGCGGGTGTGGGCGAAGCCGCACCCCTGCCCGGTAGCGAGGCGAGGCTGGTTCGGGGCCGGAGCTAGCGAGAGAAGCGCGGGCCACAGCCGGCGGCGACGGCCGCGATAGGTGGGGGCAGCAGCGCCGGCGGCCACCACAGCGAGCAGCAGCAGCGGAGAGGAGGCCTGGGGCGGAGCGCGGCGAGGGGAAGCGGAGCGCGCGAGAGCGGGCATCGGCGAGCTTGGCCGCGGCCAACGGGGACAGAGGCGGGGCGCGGGTGCCGGTGCGCTAGCGAGTGCCTCCGGTGGCGGTTCGGCGGACGAGCAGCAGAAGTGGAGCGGGGCGCGGGCGTGCGGTCGTGGGCGCGGGCAGTGGGCACCGCGCGGGAGCTGGCGGGGCGAGGTAGAGCTCGCGCGGCGTCGGGCGCGTGTTGCGGCGGGCGAAGGCGTGGCCGAACAGGCGCGCAGTGGGATGCGGGTGGCGTGCGCGTGATGTGGCCGTGGCCAGGAGCGCGTGCTCGAGGGAGACAGGAGGAGAGGGGGGTTGCTCACGGTGGGGAGTAGGGTCTTGGCAACGGGGCACGGGGAGCGACTCGGGGAGGAGGACGAGGAGGTTCGGCGAGGACGACGAGGCGACAGCGATTCGGGGAAGATGGTGAGGGGCTCCCGCGGCGCGGTCCTCGTGCGGCGGGGGCGAGGTAGCTCCGGGCGGGATCCCGCATTAGCATGGTCGTGGACGAGCGGCGGGGCGTCGGTGGGGCGACCGGCTCCGCGAGGGGGGTGGTCCTGGCGATGATGGACGGCGACGAGCGATGGCGGTGCGGCATCGCGGCGAGGTGGCACCGGGCGGCGGCGGTGAGCGGTTCCCCTCCTCGATCCCGATCCAATCGAGGGAGAGGGGGGAGATATTTTGAGGGGGGAGTGTGGGTGTCGGTGGGCGAGTGGGATAAGTTGGGGAGGTTATGGGGGGTGCGAGGGTGGTTGGGCCGACCTGGTGGGGTGGCCGACTGGGCCGGCCAGCTGGTCGGTTGGCCCGGGGGGTCTTTTTCCTTTTCTGCATTTTTTATTGTTTTTCTTTTATTTTATTTATTTTATTTCTTTTCTGTTTTAGCTTAGTTCCCTTTATTTTTGTTTTAGCAAAATACCAAAATGGCACCTAATTTGATGTTTACCAAATATGCCACTGCCACATTATCTAACTACCTAATCTAAAATAGTTTTGTAATTATTTATTATTTAAAAGTATTTAAATAATAGTTTTCGCTACTGTTCTACTCATCTTATAGCATTTAACATTTTATAAAAGTATGGTTTCTTCACCATAATCACCTGTGCAATATCTGGCACAAACCGAACATTTTAGTTTTTATATTTGAAAACTTTTATTGTTTGCTTGATTTTTAATTTGAATTTGAATCAGTTTCGAAGTAACGCGAGATTAGCCACTGTAATCGAGGTGACGTGGCATCATTAGTAGAGGTTCACTGTAGCTTGGTTATCTGGGCGTCACACACAATTTGGTATTATCTTGAGCCAACGTGACAAACAATCCAACACACAAGCACACAAGAAGCGAGTAGAAAAGAGGGCGAATAAAACGGCAAGGGTGAAGTGGGGGAGAGGAAAACGAGAGGCAAATGGCAAATAATGTAATGCGAGGGATAAGAGTTTGTGATGGGTACTTGGTGTGTCTTGACTTTAGCGTATATCTCCCCGGCAACGGCGCCAGAAATCCTTCTTTCTACCTCTTGAGCACTGTGTTGGTTTTCCCTTGAAGAGGAAAGGGTGATGCAGCAAAGTAGCGTAAGTATTTCCCTCAGTTTTTTAGAACCAAGTTATCAATCCAGTAGGAGACTACACGCAAGTCCCTCATACCTACACAAACAAATAAGAACCTCGCAACCAACGCGATAAAGGGGTTGTCAATCCCTTCACGGTCACTTACGAGAGTCAGATCTGATAGAGATAATATGATAAATATTTTTGGTATTTTTATGATATAGATTGAAAGTAAATATTCCAAAGTAAAATAGATTGGAAACTTATATGATAAAAGATAGACCCGGGGGCCATAGGTTTCACTAGTGGCTTCTCTCAAGATAGCATAAGTATTACGGTGGGTGAACAAATTACTATCAAGCAATTGATAGAAAAGTGCATAATTATGAGAATATCTAGGCATGAACATGTATATATGCATCACATCAGCGACAAGTAGACCGAAACGATTCTGCATCTACTACTATTACTCCACACATCGATCGCTATCCAACATGCATCTAGAGTATTAAGTTCATAAGAACAGAGTAATGCATTAGGCAAGATGATATGATGTAGAGGGTAAACTCAAGCAAGATGATATAAACCCCATCTTTTTATCCTTGATGGCAAAAATACAATACGTGCCTTACTGCCCCTGCTATCACTGGGAAAGGACACCGCAAGATTGAACCCAAAGCTAAGCACTTCTCCCATTGCAAGAAAGATCAATCTAGTAGGCCAAACCAAACTGATAATTCGAAGAGACTTGCAAAGATAACCAATCATACATAAAAGATTTCAGAGAAGAATCAAATATTGTTCATAGATAAACTTGATCATAAACCCACAATTCATCGGATCTCGACAAACACACCGCAAAAAGAGTTACATCAAATAGATCTCCAAGAAGATCGAGGAGAAAGTTGTATTGAGATCCAAAGAGAGAGAGAGAGAGAAGAAGCCATCTAGCTAATAACTATGGACCTGAAGGTCTGTGCTAAACTACTCACACATCATTGGAGAGGCTATGGTGTTGATGTAGAAGCCCTCCGTGATCGATTCCCCCTCCGGCGGAGCTCCGAAAAAGGACCCAAGATGGGATCTCTTGGGTATAGTAGGTTGCGGCGGTGGAAATAGGGTTTCGTGGTGCTCCTGTATGTTTTCGGGGTATATGGATATATATAGGAGGAAGAAGTAGGTCGGTGGAGCTGCGAGGGGCCCACGAGGGTGGGGGCGCGCCCAGGGGGCAGGCGCGCCTCCCTGCCTCGTGGCCGCCTCAGTTCTTTCTTGACGTCTACTCCAAGTCCCCTGGATCACGTTTGTTCCAAAAATAACTCTCGTGAAGGTTTCATTCCGTTTGGATTCCGTTTGATATTCCTTTTCCGCGAAACACTGAAATAGGCAAAAAAACAGCAATTTGCACTGGGCCTTGGGTTAGTAGGTTAGTCCCAAAAATAATATATAAATGTATAATAAAGCCCATTAAACATCCAAAATAGATAATATAATAGCATGGAACAATAAAAAATTAAAGATACATTGGAGACGTATCACTATACAACTCTCGTTTAAGATTTTTTGCAGGAAAACTCCTCTCTAAATGGGAAGGTCCTTACGTTATCGATGAGGTCTATTGTTCCGGTGCCATAAAAATCAACACTTTCGAAGGCACAAATCCGAAGGTGGTGAACAGTCAAAGAATCAAACATTATATCTCAGGTAATCCCATAAATGTTGAAACTAATGTTATTGACACCATAACCCCGGAGGAGTATATAAGGGACACTTTCCAGAACGTTTCAGACTCCGAAAAGGAATAGGTATGTGGTACGATAAGTAAACCAACTCCAAAACAGTTCTAATAGCAATTTTTCTCCGTTTTGGAATATTTAAGAATATAGGAAAATAAGAAGCAGTCCGGAAAGGACACGAGGCATCCACGAGGGTGGAGGGCGCACCCTACACCCCTAGGCACACCCCCTGCCTCGTGGGCACCTCGTGTGCCCTCCGGACTCCGATTTCTTGCACGATACTTCTTTTGGTCGGTAAAAAATCATTACATAATCTCCCGAAGGTTTTGACCACCGCACCACGCAAATATCTCCTGCTTTTGTTTCGAGTTGTTTTCTACCAGAGTTGTCAAGGCCAGGCATCATGTCGTCCCCCTCCTCCAACAATGAGGGTGACGATGCTTGGCTAATGAAGATAGAGCTGAAGAGAGAAGAACCCGGGGAGATCAACATGGATGATGGGACCAAGAAGGACACAGAGGATCAAGCGCCGACAACAGAAGAAGAAGACATCCTTCAACCTCATTACAATCTTCTTACCCCTACTGAAATTGAAGATTTCAAGATGATCGAAATAGTTCGGGTTCAGAACAAGCATCTAACTCGTGAAAATAACTGTTGCAAGAGCATATCACCGCATTCATGGGCATTATTTGTAAGTTGGAGCACCTCCTACGCTCGATGTTGGACGACAAGCCTACATCATCAACAACTCCATCATCACTACCACCAAAGGGGAATTGAGCATCGGGTATGGGCACTCCCCTTGGCAATTGCCAAGCTTGCGGGAGTGCCCCGGTATCGTATCACCATCACACTTCTATCTTTACCGTTTTTCTTAGTTTGATCCTTTTGGTAATATCTTGATCTAGTAGAATAAAGTTTTAGTAGGATCTAGTTTTGAGTTTTGCTTTATGATCCTTCTATGTAATCGAGTCCGTGAGCTATATATAATAAAGATTAGTTTTCAGTCGAGGGCTTTGCTATCCTCCTATGATCTTGAGGGAATAAAAGAAAGAACAAAAAGAAATAAAGAGATCATATTGACCTTATGGAGAGTAATGACTTCACATATAAAGAATATGATGAGTAAAAGTTGTTGAGAGTTGACAAACATAGTTTTGGTCATCGTTGCAATTAATAGGAAGTAATAAAGAAAGAGAGGTTTTCACATATAAATATACTATATTCGACATCTTTTATGATTGTGAGCACTCATTAAAATATGACATGCTAAAAAGTTGATGTTGGACAAGGAAGACACTGATAACCCACAAGTATAAGGGATCGCAACAGCTTTCGAGGGTAAAGTATTCAACCCAAATTTATTGATTCGACACAAGGGGAGCCAAAGAACATTCTCAAGTATTAGCAGTTGAGTTGTCAATTCAATCACACCTGGAAACTTAATATCTGCACCAAAGTGTTTAGTAGCAAATTAATATGATAGTAGTGATAACGGTAGCAAAAGGTAACAGTAGTAAAAGTAATGTTTTTGGTATTTTGTGGTGATGATAACAATAGCAACGGGAAAGTAAATAAGGGAAGAACAATATATGGGAAGCTCGTAGGCAATGGATCAGTGATGGAGAATTATGCCGGATGCGGTTTATCATGTAACAGTCATAACCTAGGGTGACACAGAACTAGCTCCAGTTCGTCAATATAATGTAGGCATGTATTCCGAACATAGTCATACGTGCTTATGGGAAAGAACTTGTATGACATCTTTTGTCCTACCCTCCCGTGGCAGCGGGGTCCTTACTGAAACTAAGGGATATTAAGGCCTCCTTTTAATAGAGAACCGGAACAAAGCATTAACACATAGTGAATACATGAACTCCTCAAACTATGGTCATCACCGGTAAGTATCCCGATTATTATCACTTCGGGGTTAACAGATCATAACACATAATAGGTGACTATATACTTGCAAGATAGGATCAAGAACACTCATATATTGATGAAAACATAATAGGTTCAGATCTGAAATCATGGCACTCGGGCCCTAGTGACAAGCATTAAGCATAGCAAAGTCATAGCAACATCAATCTCAAAACATAGTGGATACTAGGGATCAAACCCTAACAAAACTAACTCGATTACATGATAGATCCCATCCAACCCATCACCGTCCAGCAAGCCTACGATGGGATTACTCACGCACGGCGGTGAGCATCATGAAATTGGTGATGGAGGATGGTTGATGATGACAATGGCGACGGATTCCCCTCTCCGGAGCCCCGAACGGACTCCAGATAAGCCCTCCCGAGAGGTTTTAGGGCTTCGCGGCGGCTCCATATCGTAAAACGCGATGAATTCTTCTCTCTGATTTTTTTCTCCCCGAAACACAATATATGGAGTTGGAGTTGGAGAGGCAATAGGGGCCCAGGAGGTAGGGGCGCGCCCTAAGGGGGCAGGCGCGCCCCCCACCCTCGTGGAGAGGTGGTGGGCCCCCTGGCCTTCATCTTTTGCGGGTATTTTTCATATTTTCTGAAAAGTTGCTCCGTGAAGTTTCAGGTCATGCCGAGAATGTTTGTTTCTGCACATAAATAACACCATGGTAATTCTGCTGAAAACAGCGTTAATCCGGGTTAGTTCCAATCAAATCATGCAAGTTAGAGTCCAAAACAAGGGCAGAAGTGTTTGGAAAAGTAGATACGACGGAGACGTATCAACTCCCCCAAGCTTAAACCTTTGCTTGTCCTCAAGCAATTCAGTTGATAAACTGAAAGTGATAAAGAAAAACTTTTACAAACTCTGTTTGCTCTTGTTGTTGTATATGTAAAGCCAGCATTCAAGTTTTCAGCAAAGATTATAACTAACCACATTCACAATAACGCATAGGTCTCAAGTTTACTCATATCAATAGCATAATCAACTAGTGAGCCATAATAATAAATCTCGGATGACAACACTTTCTCAAAACAATCATAATATGATATAACAAGGTGGTATCTCGATAGCCCTTTCTGAGACCGCAAAACATAAATGCAGAGCACCTTTAAAGACCAAGGACTGACTGGACATTGTAATTCATGGTAAAAGAGATCCAGTCAAGTCATACTCAATGTAAACTAACAGTAATGAATGCAAATGATAGCGGTGCTCTCCAACTGGTGCTTTTTAATAAGAGGATGATGAGCATAAAAGTAAATAGATAGGCCCTTCGCTGAGGGGAGCAGGGATTTGTAGAGGTGCCAAAGCTTGGTTTTGAAATAGAGGTGAATAATATTTTGAGCGGTATACTTTCATTGTCAACATAACAACCAAGAGATGGCGATATCTTCCATGCTACACACATTATAGGTGGTTCCCAAACAGAATGGTAAAGTTTATACTCCCCCTTCCATCAACAAGCATCAATCCATGGCTTTCTCGAAACAACGAGTGCCTCCAACTAACAAGAGTCCCAGTGGGAGTTTTGTTTGCAATTATTTTGATTTAGTTTGCATAAAGCATGGGACTGGGCATCTCGGTGACTAGCCATTTATCATGTGAGTGAGGAGCGGAGTCCACTTCTCTTGAGAATAACCCGCCTAACATGGAAGATACAGATAGCCCTAGTTGATACATGAGTTATTCGAGCATACAAAATAGGATATTTATTTGAAGGTTTAGAGTTTGGCACATACAAATTTACTTGGAACGGCAGGTAGATACCGTATATAGGTAGGTATATGGACTCATGTGGAATAACGTTGGGGTTTAACGGATTGGATGCACAAGCAGTATTCCCGCTTAGTACAAGTGAAGGCTAGCAAAAGACTAGGAAGCGACCAGCTAGAGAGCGACAACAGTCATGAACATGCATTAAAATTAATCAACACCGAATGCAAGCATGAGTAGGATATAATCCACCATGAACATAAATATCGTGAAGGCTATGTTGATTTTGTTTCAACTACATGCGTGAACATGCGCCAAGTCAAGTCACTTAAATCATTCATAGGAGGATACCACCCTATCATACCACATCATAACTATCTCAATAGCATGTTGGCACGCAAGGTAAACCATTATAACTCATAGCTAATCAAGCATGGCACAAGAAACTATGATCTCTAATTGTCATTGTAAACATGTTTATTCATAATAGGCTGAATCAGGAACGATGAGCTAATCATATTTACAAAAACAAAAGAGGTCGAGTTCATACCAGCTTTTCTCATCTCAGCCAGTCCATCATATATCATCATAATTGCCTTTCACTTGCACGATCGAATGATGTGAATAATAATAATAGTGCATGTGCATTGGACTAAGCTGGAATCTGCAGGCATTCAATAAACAGGAGAAGACAAGGCAATATGGGCTCTTTTGTCAGATAAACAATAATGCATATAAGAGCCATTTCAACAATTTAATTATGGTGTTCTCCTATCGACCCCCAAAGAAAAGGAAAGAAATAAAACTATTTACACGGGAAAGTTCCCAACAAGCAGAAGAAGAACTGGAAATATTTTTAGGTTTTCTTTTTAATTACTACTACAAGCATGGAAATTAAACTAACTAAAAGCTACAAGTAATTTTTTGGTTTTTCTTAAGGTTTATTAAACACACAAGAAGAAAGCATAAAAAGGAAAATAACTAGCATGTATGATACAATGAAAAGTATGAGCACCGACATCTAGCAATGAGTGTGTGAACATAAATGTAATGTCGGTGGGAAATACGTACTCCCCCAAGCTTAGGCTTTTGGCCTAAGTTGGTCTATGGCCACGGCTGGCCTCGCGGATATCCATAATAATAGTTGGGGTCGTACTGAGAAGAAGAAGAGGAAGACTCCGATTGCCACTGGCTGACAATCATCTCCGGATCCCATTGGTAATTAGACTGTCATGGAGGATCAACTTGTGGTTCCGGCTCTGGCTCCATGGTTGGTGTAGGGTTCCGGTAGGCGTGAATAGCCTTCAACGGAACATGGTATGTGACTGAAGATAAATCAAGCAAAGAAGGAGCAGGCAGGGTAATAGTCTCAGGATGATGTTTGTTAAAGAACAATTGATATTTAAGCTCTCCTTCCCTATTCTTAACAATAAAATCATGTGCCACCATACTTTTATAATCTAAATAAACACGAGGCAACACTTTTTCTTCCTTCTCATAGTGCCTAATAGGTATGTTAAAATGTGCAGCTAGGTGTGAAGCATAGATGCCTCCAAAGATGGGCCCCTTTGTACAGTTCAGACTTAACCGTTTGGCAATAATGCCGCCCATACTAACAGAGTTATCACCATATAAACCTTGGAGCAAAATAATAATATCAGGGATACTAAGGTTTCCATAGTTTCCGCGACCAATTAAGCAACGACTAGCAAATAATGCAAAATAACGTAAAACAGGAAAATGTATGCTAGTGATTCGTGCATCGGAAACCTTCCTTGTTTCCCCTACAGTGATAGTATCAATAAACCCCTCCACATCATCGCGATGTGGTTCTTCTGTCTTGCCCTCAAAAGGGACTAAACAAATCCGACAAAAATCATAAAGTGACATCTCCTTATGCTCATCATATAAATAAAACTCCACCGTAGGTGGTGAGCTCCTAGAATGGAAATGAAAGTTTTGAACAAAGATATTTATGAGTAAGAGATACTGATCGCATTGGTCGTGGAGGAAAGCGGTGAGGCTTGCATTCCTAGCCAATTCATGAAAATCTTCATAAATCCCGGCTGCTCTCGAGAAATCCTCGGAAGGCCATTCACACGCCCGAACCTCCGTGGTGTGCGGCAAATTATACTTAGGCTTCCGTGCCTTTTCCTTTGAGCTTTCGCTCGTTGAGCCCCTCAATAGTCTCCTCATCATTTTCTGAAAAATTCTGAAATTTTTAGTGACTTCAAAATAAAAGTGAACCAAACTAAATAATATTGATAACAACTACTCCTACAAGTGCCTAGAGCCTATATCATGCATCAAAACTACTTTTGACCATATAAATTTGACATGCAAGCTCAAGAACAGGGTCACCTAAGCAGCAAAAATTTGCAATGAATAAAGCACTAGAACAAAAACTAATTGGACCAATGGAGGAGTCACATACCAAGGAAAAATCTCCCCAAGAAGTTTTGTGAGAGGTGCTTTGAGCAAGGATATCAAAAATGGCAGCAAAACGAGCTTGGACTCGGGATTGAGCTGTTTATTCGTGTTTGTGGGAGGAAGAAGAAGTGTATGGGTGAAAGGATAAGTGGAGGAGGGCCATCGTGGTCCCACGAGGCAGGGGGTGCGCCCAGGGGGGTAGGGAGCGCCCTCCACCCTCGTGGGCAGGTGGTTGACCCCCCTGCTATGTTCTCAGTGCCAGATATTCTCAAATATTCTAGAAAAAAACATATTTAAATTTCAGGGCATTTGGAGAACTTTTATTTTTAGGGTATTTTTATATTGCACGGATAATCAGATAACAGACAGAAAAATATTTATTTTTATTTTTTTTAATATAAATAACAGAAAGTAAAAGTGGGTGCATAAGGTTGTGCCTTCTAGTTTCATCCATCTCATGATCATCAAAAGGAATCCACTAACAAGGTTGATCAAGTCTTGTTAACGAACTCATTCCGAATAACATGGAACCGGAGAAATTTCGAATAACACTATGTTACCTCAACGGGGATATGCACATCCCCAATAATAAGAATATCATATTTCTTCTTGATAGTAGGAAGAGGAAATTCAAAACCTCCAAATATAATCGATGGAATTTTTCCAATAGAGTTGATACTATGAACTTGAGGTTGTTTCCTCGGAAAGTGTATCGTATGCTCATTACCATTAACATGAAAAGTGACATTGCCTTTAGTGAAATCAATAACAGCCCCTGCAGTATTCAAAAAGGATCTTCCAAGAATAATAGACATACTATCGTCCTCGGGAATATCAAAAATAACAAAGTTCATTAAAATAGTAACGTTTGCAACTACAACAGGCACATCCTGACAAATACCGACAGGTATAGCAGTTGATTTATCAGCCATTTGCAAAGATATTTCAGTAGGTGTCAACTTATTCAAATCAAGTCTACGATATAAAGAGAGAGGCATAACACTAACACCGGCTCCAAGATCACATAAAGCAGTTTTAACATAGTTTCTTTTAATAGAGCATGGTATAGTGGGTACACTGGGATCTCCAAGTTTCTTTAGTATTCCACCCTTAAAAGTATAATTAGCAAGCATGGTGGAAATTTCAGCTTCCGGTATCTTTCTTTTATTTGTAAAAATATCTTTCATGTACTTAGCATAAGGATTGGTTTTGAGCATATTAGTTAATCGCATACGCAAAAAGATAGGTCTAATCATTTCAGCAAAGCGCTCAAAATCCTCATCATCCTTTTTCTTGGATGGTTTGGGAGGAAAAGGCATGGGTTTCTAAACCCAAGGCTCTCTTTCTTTACCATGTTTCCTAGCAACAAAGTCTTTATTATCATAATGTTGATTCTTTGATTGTCGGTTATCAAGATCAACAGCAGGTTCAATTTCTACATCATTATCATTACTAGGTTGAGCATCATCATGAACATTATCATTAGCATTACCACTAGTTTCAGGTTCATTACCAGATTGTGTTTCAGCATCAGAAATAGAAATATCATTTGGATTCTCAGGTGTTTCAACAACAGGATCATTAGAAGTATGCAAAGTCCTATCATTTTTCTTTTTCTTCCTTTTAGAAGGACTAGGTGCATCTATATTATTTCTCTGAGAATCTTACTCAATTCTCTTAGGGTGGCCTTCAGGATACAAAGGTTCCTGAGTCATTCTACCGGTTCTAGTAGCCACTCTAAAAGCATTATCATTATCTTTACTATTCAATTCATTGAGCAAATCATTTTGAGCTTTAAGTACTTGTTCTACTTGAGTGGTAACCATAGAACCATGTTTACTAATAAGTTTAAGATCACCTTTGACATTGGCCATATAATCACCCAAGTGTTCAAGCATATTTGAATTGTATTTCAATTGTCTACCAAAATAAGCATTAAAGTCCTCTTGCTTAGCCATAAATTTATCAGACTCATCTAAGCATGGGCTAGCAAATTTAGTAAATGGGATTTCAGCTTTATCATATCTATAGAGAGAATTTACCTTTACTACGTGTGTTGGGTTATCAAGACCATGAGTTTCTTCAATAGGAGAAGGATTTGGATTATATGTTCCTTCAGCAGGCGGTAAATTAAGACCATGTATTTCTTCAATAGGAGGTAAATTCTTAACATCTTCAGCTTTAATACCCTTTTCTTTCATAGATTTCTTTGCCTCTTGCATATCTTCAGGACTGAGAAATAGAATACCCCTCTTCTTCGGAGTTGGTTTAGGAATAGGCTTAGGAATTGGCTCCGGAGGTGTCCAATTATTTTCATTTGTCAACATAGTATTCAATAGAATTTCAGCTTCATCCGGTGTTCTTTCCCTGAAAACAGAACCAACACAACTATCCAGGTAATCTCTGGAGGCATCGGTTAGTCCATTATAAAAGATATCAAGTATTTCATTTTTCTTAAGAGGATGATAAGGCAAAGTATTAAGTAATTGGAGAAGCCTCCCCCAAGCTTGTGGGAGACTCTCTTCTTCAATTTGCACAAAATTATATATATATATATCCCTTAAAGCAGCTTGTTTCTTATGAGCAGGGAAATATTTAGCAGAGAAGTAATAAATCATATCCAGGGACTACGCACACAACCAGGATCAAGAGAATTAAACCATATCTTAGCATCACCCTTTAATGAGAACGGAAATATTTTGAGGATGTAAAAGTAATGAGTTCTCTCATCTTTAGTGAACAAGGTGGCTATATCATTCAACTTAGTAAGATGTGCCACAATAGTTTCAGATTCATAACCATGAAAAGGATCAGATTCAACCAAAGTAATTATATCAGGATCAACAGAGAATTCATAATCCTTATCAATAACAAAGATAGGTGAAGTAGCAAAAGCAGGGTCAGGTTTCATTCTAGCATTTACAGATTGCTTACTCCATTTAGCTAATAGCCTTTTGAGTTCATTTCAATTTTTGCAAGCTAAAATAGCGAAAGAAGCTTCTTGATCAAAAACATAACCCTTAGGAATAACAAGTGATTCTTCATCATCACTTTCATCAGTATCATCAGATTCAATATTTTCAATTTCTCTAGCCCTAGCAAGTTGTTCATCAAGAAAATCACTAAGTGGCACAGTAGTATCAGGCATAGAGGTAGTTTCATCATAAGTATCATGCATAGCAGAAGTGGCATCATCAATAACATGCGACATATCATAACGAATAGCAGAAGCAGGTGTAGGTGTCGCAAGCTTACTCAAAACAGAAGGTGAATCAAGTGCAGAACTAGATGGCAGTTCCTTACCTCCCCTCGTAGTTGAGGGATAGACCTTGGTTTTTGGATCTCTCAAGTTCTTCATAATGATAAGTAGATATATATCCCAAGTGACTCAAAGAATAGAGCTATGCTCCCCGGCAACGGCGCCAGAAAATAGTCTTGATAACCCACAAGTATAGGGGATCGCAACAGTTTTCGAGGGTAAAGTATTCAACCCAAATTTATTGATTCGACACAAGGGGAGCCAAAGAATATTCTCAAGTATTAGCAGCTGAGTTGTCAATTCAACCACACCTGGAAACTTAATATCTGCACCAAAGTGTTTAGTAGCAAAGTAATATGGTAGTAGTGATAACGGTAGCAAAAGGTAACAGTAGTAAAAGTAATGTTTTTGGTATTTTGTGGTGATGATAACAATAGCAACGGGAAAGTAAATAAGCGAAGAACAATATATGGGAAGCTTGTAGGCAATGGATCAGTGATGGAGAATTATGCCGGATGTGGTTCATCATGTAATAGTCATAACCTAGGGTGACACAGAACTAGCTCCAGTTCGTCAATGTAATGTAGGCATGTATTCCGAACATAGTCATACGTGCTTATGGAAAAGAACTTGTATGACATCTTTTGTCCTACCCTCCCGTGGCAGCGGGGTCCTTACGGAAACTAAGGGATATTAAGGCCTCCTGTTAATAGAGAACCGGAACAAAGCATTAACACATAGTGAATACATGAACTCCTCAAACTACGGTCATCACTGGTAAGTATCCCGATTATTGTCACTTCGGGGTTAACGGATCATAACACATAATAGGTGACAATAGACTTGCAAGATAGGATCAAGAACACTCATATATTCATGAAAAAACAATAGGTTCAGATCTGAAATCATGGCACTCGGGCCCTAGTGACAAGCATTAAGCATAGCAAAGTCATAGCAACATAAATCTCAGAACATAGTGGATACTAGGGATCAAACCCTAACAAAACTAACTCGATTACATGATAGATCCCATCCAACCCATCGCCGTCCAGCAAGCCTACGATGGAATTACTCACGCACGGCGGTGAGCATCATGAAATTGGTGATGGAGGATGGTTGATGATGACGATGGCGATGGATTCCCCTCTCCGGAGCCCCGAACGGACTCCAGATAAGCCCTCCCGAGAGGTTTTAGGGCTTCACGGTGGCTCTGTATCGTAAAACGCAATGAATTCTTCTCTCTGGTTTTTTCTCCCTGAAAAACAATATATGGAGTTGGAGTTGGAATCGGAGAGGCAACAAAGGGCCCACGAGGTAGGGGGAGCGCCCTTGGGGGGCAGGCGCGCCCCCCACCCTCGTGGAGAGGTGGTGGGCCCCCTGGCCTTCATCTTTTGCATGTATTTTTCATATTTTCTGAAAAGTTGCTCCGTGAAGTTTCAGGTCATTCTGAGAACGTTTGTTTCTGCACATAAATAACACCATGGTAATTCTGCTGAAAACAGCGTCAGTCCGGGTTAGTTCCATTCAAATCATGCAAGTTAGAGTCCAAAACAAGGGCAAAAGTGTTTGCAAAAGTAGATACGATGGAGTCGTATCAGACACTGTAATGGGTTATGTTTTCTTACATCCAAAATAAATTATATTGTCATGGATCATCCAACATGCTGAGCTTGCCTTTCCCCCTCATGCTAGCCAAATTCTTTGCACCAAGTAGAGATACTACTTGTGCTTCTAAATATCCTTAAACCCAGTTTTGCCATGAGAGTCCACCATATCTACCTATGGATTGAGTAAGATCCTTCAAGTAAGTTGTCATTGTTGCAAGCAATAAAAATTGCTCTCTAAATATGTATGATCTATTAGTGTGGAGAAAATAAGCTTTATACGATCTTGTGATGTGGCATCAATAAAAGCGAGAGACTGCATAATAAAGGTCCATATCACAAGTGGCAATATAAAGTGATGTTCTTTTGCATTAAGATTTCGTGCATCCAACCATAAAAACACATGACAACCTCTGCTTCCCTCTATGAAGGGCCTATCTTTTACTTTTGTCTTATACTTTATACAAGAGTCATGGTGATCTTCACCTTTCCTTTTTACATTTTATCCTTTGGCAAGCACTGTGTGTTGGAAAGATCCTGATATATATAGCTAATTGGATGTGGGTTTTCATAAACTATTATTGTTGACATTACCCTTGAGTTAAAAGGTTGGGAGGCGAAACTATAAGCCCCTATCTTTCTCTATGTCCAATTAAAGCTTCATACCCATAAGTATTGCGTGAGTGTTAGCAATTGTGAAAGACTAAATGATAGTTGAGTATGTGGACTTGATGAAAAGCTCTTATATTGACTCTTTCCAATGTTATGATAAATTGCAATTGCTTCAGTGACTGAGATTATAGTTTGTTAGTTTTCAATGAAGTTTCTGATTCATACTTTACATTGTGAATAAGATTGTTACTTTAGCATAAGAAATCAGATGACAATATATATATATATATATATATATATATATATTGTTGTCATAAGAATGATAATGATGCCCTCATGTTCGTATTTTATTTTATCGACACCTCTGTCTCTAAACATGTGGACATATTTTTCGATATCGGCTTCCGCTAGAGGACAAGCGAGGTTTAAGCTTGGGGGAGTTAATACGTCCATTTTGCATCATGATTTTATATCGATATTATTGCATTATGGGCTGTTATTACACATTATGTCACAATACTTATGCCTTTTCTCTCTTATTTTACAAGGTTTACATGAAGAGGGAGAATGGCGCCAGCTGGAATTCTGGGCTGGAAAAGGAGCAAATATTAGAGACCTATTCTGCACACCTCCAAAAGTCCTGAAACTCCACAAAAGTCAGTTTTGGAATATATAAAAAATATTGGGCGAAGAAAGCACCAAAGGGGGGCCACCCACCGTCCATGAGGGTGAGGGCGCGCCCTACCCCCCTGGGCGCGCCCCCTGCCTCATGGGCCCCCTGACAGGCCTTCGGTGCCCATATTTTGCTATATGAAGTCTTACACCCTGGAAAAAATAAGGAGGAAGCTTTCGGGACAAAGCACCGCCGTCTCGAGGCAGAACCTTGCTGGAACAATCTAGGGCTCCGGCGGAGTTGTTCTCCGGGGAAACATCCCTCCGAGAGGGGGAAATCGTCACCATCGTCATCACCATCGATCCTCTCATCGGGAGGGGGTCAATCTCCATCAACATCTTCACCAGCACCATTTCCTCTCAAACCCTAGTTCATCTCTTGTAACTGATCTTTGTCCCAAAGCCTCAGTGACAGAAGCTTAAACCCTAGTTTATGCGTTGCTTCGTAAGGGGCTAATTTGGATCCACATGTTTCATGCTATGGTTAGGTTTACCTTAATACTTATTTTGTAGTTGCGAATGCTTGGAAGAGGGGTTAATCATAAGCGGGGTGCTTGTCCAAGGAAGGGCAGTACCCAAGCACCGGTCCACCCACAAATCAAATTATGAAAGTAATGAACGCAAATCATATGAGCATGATGAAAACTAGCTTGATGATAATTCCCATGTGTCCTCGGGAGCGCTTTCCTTTATACAAGAGTTTTTCTAGGCTTGTCCTTTGCTACAAAAAGGATTGGGCCATCTTGTTGCACCTTATTTACTTTTATTACTTGTTACCCGTTACGAATTACCTTATCACAAAACTATCTGTTACCGATAATTTCAGTGCTTGCAGAGAATACCTTACTGAAAACCGCTTGTCATTTCCTTCTGCTCCTTGTTGGATTCGACACTCTTACTTATCGAAAGGACTACGATAGATCCCCTATACTTGTGGGTCATCACCTACCCAGGCGGTCTCCCGAGGAACGGTGATTTCTATGCATGTACCCAGCCTCACGAGGCTGCCATAACGCAAGCGATGGCGACCAAGGCAGGCGGGCGCCAGCGGGCGCAGAGGAGCCAGTTTCCTCTTTTGTGCTAAGGAGGCAAGGACAGGCATGGGTTCCCAAGGAATCTGGCAAAGGTTTCCACTCTGGTGCAACAAGACCAAGAGCACCAGCACGGCAGGACGGATGTCATCGGCGAGCCCACCGCTGCGTCATGACCAGAAGCTTTGCAGGCGAAGACCACCTTTCATCAGGATAAGATGTACTACTTGTCCCCTTTCAAATTGGCCACTGTGGGATCCCTTCCCGCCTACGTTTTGGAGGAAGAGGACCGAGGCCATTATAAATATAGGTTAGCCACCATCATAGAAGGGGTGGACCATTTTCCTCACCCCTGAACCTCGCGAGGTAGTTCGCCCTCTGTACTAGTTCATCGCCAGCCCCTCGTGAGGCCAATCCACCACAAAGCAGGAGTAGGGTCTTACACCGCAAGGTGGCCCAAACCTGGGAAAACTATCGTGTCCATCTTCTTCCTTGCTCGCGTGAATTGAGCTAGGTTGTGGGGCAACGAGTTGGTAGGCTAGAGAGGTTGAGTTCTTCACACACGCCCCAGAGTTCAAACCTTCTTGGGTCTACAGAGCCCTGAATCCGACAGCATTGGATTGGTAGATTCATTGGATGATATTCATCATATAACAGTCATAACCTAGGGCGATACAAAACTAGCTCCAGTTCATAAATATAATGTAGGTCTGTATTCCGTAAATAGTCATACGTGCTTGTGGAAAGAACTTGCATGGCATCTTTTGTCCTATGCTCCCGTGGTAGCGAGGTCCATATGGAAACTAAGGGATATTAAGGCCTCCTTTTAATAGAGAACCGGGACAAAGCATTAGCACATAGTGAATACATGAATTCCTCAAACTACGGTCGTCACCGAAAAGTATCCCGAATACTGTCACTCCGGTGTTTACGGATCATAACACGTAATAGGTGAATATGACTTGCAAGATTGGATATAGAACATAGATATAATGGTGATAACATAAACGGTTCAGATCTAAAATCATGGCACCCGGGCCCAAAGTGAGAAGCATTAAGCATGGAAAAGTCATATCAACATCAATCTCAGAACATAATGGATACTAGGGATCAAGCCCTAACAAAACTAACTCGATTACATGATGAATCTCATCCAACTCCTCACCGACCAGCGAGCCTATGAAGAAATTACTCACTCCCGGTGGGGAGCATCAAGGAATTGGCGATGAAGGAGGGTTGGTGATGATGAAGATCGAAGATCCCCTTCTCCGAAGCCCCGAACGGACTCCAGATCTGGCCTCCCGATGAAGAACAGGAGTGGCGGCGGCTCCCTATCGTGAAAGGAGATAATTCTTCCTCCCTATTTTTTTCTAGAAAAATATGATTTTATAGGGTCGGAATCAGGGTCTGCAAGGCCATCGGGTGGGGGCGTGCCCTGGTGGATTGTGCTCACCCAGGGGGCCCCTCCGGTGGTTCTTGGCTCCAGTATTTTTCTGTTATTCTGAAATAATTCTCCAAAGAGTTTCATTCCAATCTGAGAACTTTTATTTCTGCACAAAAACAACACTGTGGTAGTTCTACTGAAAACAACGTCAATCCGGTTTAGTTTCATTCAAATCATGCAAATTAGAGTCCAAAACAAGAGGAAAAGCGTTAGGAAAAGTAGATACGATGGAGACGTATCAACTCCCCCAAGCTTAACCCTTTGCTTGTCCTCAAGCAATTCAGTTGATAAACTGAAAGTGAAAAAGAAAAACTTCTACGAAATCTTTTGCTCTTGTTTACATAAATAAGCTTAAGTAGCACCCAGGTTTTCAGCAAAGATCATGATTAACCATGTCAACAGTAACTATTAAAAATTATATTAACTCATATCGATGGTATAATCAACAAGTGAGCAATAATAAGATTTCTCAAACGCCAACACTTTGTCAAAACAATCATGATATAGTATGACAACGGTGGTATCTCGCTAGCCCTTTCTGAGACCGCAAAACATAAATGCAGAGCACCTCCAAAGTTTAAGCAGCGACTAAACATTATAATTCATGGTAGAAAAGATCCGGTCATGATGCATACAACATTAACTATACACAATGCATGAGGATGACAATAGTGCTCTCGAATCTGGCGCTTATTTCAGAAGGTGATGACTCAACATAAAAGTAAATAGATAGTCCCTTCAAGAGGGAAGTAGGGATTTGCGGCGGTGCTAGAGCTCAGCTTTTTAAAATAGAGATAAATGAAATTTTGAGAAATGCACCCTTCCTGTTTATGTCACGACCGAAAGTTATCAATATCTTCCATGCTAAACATGTTAGTGGTGGTTCCCAAGCAATAAAAGTAAAGGTCTACTCCCCCTCCACCAACAAACACACTCCACGGCTAACCGAATCCACGGGTACCGTCCATACCAACATCAGTCCTGGAGGAGTTTTATTTAATTATTTGCAATTTTTGAATTCGGGACTGGGAATCCCTACTACCGCCCCTCTCATGCAAGGACGGGTGAATAAACACTGACCATGAGAATAACCCGCTTAGCATGGAAGATACCGACTACCCCCTGTCACTCTATGAAAAATCCAGGCACATAAAAACTGATGTTTGTTTGAAGTTTTTAGAGGTGGCACATGCAAATTTACTTAGAACGGCGGGGTAATACCGCATATAGGTAGATATGGTGGACTCATCTAGAATAATTGGGGTTTTAGGATTTTGATGCACAAGCAACATTCCCGCTTAGTACAGGCGAAGGCTAGCAAATAGGTTGAGAAGTGGTGTAACACCCCGGATGTAACTTGCCATATTTGTAACTATGACTCTTGCCATTTTCGGCTTTAAGTTATGAGATTCCCTTCGTGGTTGGGTTTTTGCCTTCGTTTTGCATTTTGTTCATGTCATGCATTTCATCTCATGTCATCATGTGCATCGCATTTGCATACGTGTTCGTCTCATGCATCCGAGCATTTTCTCCGTTGTCTGTTTTGCAATCCGACACTCCCACATGCACCGGCGCACCCCACTTGTCTCTTTTCGTGAGCGGGTGTTAAACGTTCTCGGAATGGACCGAGATTTGCCAAGTGGCCTTCGTACACCACCGGTAGACCACCAGTCAAATTTCGTTCCATTTGGAGTTCGTTTGATGCTCCAACGGTTAGCCGGGTAACCGCAAAGGCCTCTTGTGTGTTGCAGCCCAACACCCCTCCAAAACAGACCAATAACCCATCTAAACCACTTCCATGTCCTCCGTCATCGAATCATGATCGTGTGGGCGAAAACTACACTTCATTTGGACACTCCAAACTCCCTCTACCTATAAAAAGGCCTCCTCCTCCGAAATTACGGCGAAACCCTAGTCTCCCCCTTCCTCCGCGCACCGGACACGTCCGCCCGGCGCCGGACACGTCCGCCGCCGTCCCCTCGTCCAATCCCGCGCCGCCACATCATCGCGCCGCCACCCACCGTTGCGCGGGCCCGCCAGCCCAAGGCCGGCCTTCCCGGCCCGCGGGCAACCACCGCCGCCCGAGCGCGCGCCCCGCCGCCTTGCCGCGTCTCCGCCACCCAGGCGCCGCGCCTCCCCCGTCAGCCGCCGCGTTCACTGTTTCCCTCCTCGACGCCGGCTGTCGCCGACCTCACCGGCGCCCGCCGCCGCCCACGACAAGCTCGCCACCGCCCTCGCCGTTCCGGCCCTGCTCCGCCTCCGCCGGCACCGGATCCGGTCGGATCCGACCGGACCCGACCACCCCGACCCCTCTCCGCTCTCCGGCGTAACTCCGGCGAAGATCCCGGCGAACCTCGGTTCGTGTGCCCGAACCCTAGATCCGGAGGGTAATTTTTCACCAAGTCCCGAACCCCCTTGTATTTTCATGCCCTGTTCATTACGTCATATCTCCATGACTGTAGCTCCGTTTCATGCATATGATATATCAAAATGTTCATTGTGAGATGATCTTCATTTTATTCCATTGTGGCATGCTGGTTTGAGTTCATCTTGATGGCCTAATCATTGATTCAAGAGTGCTATAAAATGTTAACTGCTGTTACTTATCATATCATGGTGATTGGTCATTTTTATCACATTTGATGTGTGCTTCATATGAGCATGAGCTCTACATGTGTTTTTATATACAACATGCCATCTTTACAGAGGTGCTTGTCTTGTATTTTTGTGATCTATGTGGTCACTAGCACAAGCATGCAAAGTAGCCTTCATGATGTTGCTGTTTTCAGGGACTTAGGATTTTGCTAAGTCATTTTCCTGCTGTTATTTTGATGCCATGTAAACATGATGCTAAAGTGATATCCATGCTTATTTTGAGATGCTTCATTAAGGATGTTTTGAACATATGGTTATGCTCTATCCATCCATATCCCTTTTTGCAATTATGGAGTGACCTAGCATGTATTATTCTTGCTCTCTTTTGCTATAAAATGTTCCTGGCAGAATGTTAACATATTAATCAATTTTGCCATGGTTGTTGTTGGTGATCCAAGCATCCTATGAGCTTTATCTTGCCATGGTTAGCTTCATGAACATGTCATCTCGCTATTGATATACTTATATTGTCATGCAATGCTTTGTGGTGAGTGGTTTGAGCTCACAAATTTGCTATCATAATTCTGTTTATGCCATGCTCTGATTTCTGCTAAGTTTGGAACTGTTAATAAAACTTTCTATGTTTACATGGGTGCCATCATATCTTCTATGCTATTTTGGCTCATGATTAGTAAGGGACTTTTGATCTATGCATTTAGTAGGTTCATTCTGTGCCTTGGTTTGCTATGATATGTTCCTTTAGCATGTTGTTTTCTAGCTCTAAACTTTGCTTCCTGATGTTGTTTATGGCATGTTAGTATTTTTTTCACTAAGTCTGTGAAGCTGATATCTTTTGCACTTTTGCCATGCTTGTTTGAACCTGTTCTGTTGTGTTTAAGCCGTAGCTCAGTGTTCATGTTTTGTCAAGCATCTCTTGTACATCACTTCCATATGCTTTGTTGTTATGTTGGAGTGAAGTAGCTTAGTTTCTTGTTGCATTCTAGATGGCATCGTGCTGTTAATTGCAGAATTGTGCCATTCTTGTTTTGCTTGCCATTTGCAAACCATGCATCCGTTTCTAGTGATCTTTATATCGATTTCAACCGAAATCATCTCATATTTCCAGAGGCATACTTGGTTCGCCAAGTTGATGCCTTGATCTTTCTTTTCCTTTCGGAGCACGCATATGCATTGCATATCATGTCTTGCATATCATGCCATGTATTGCATCATGTTGCTTGTGCATTGCACCGTGATTCATTGTTGTTCCATTGCTTGTGTTCTTGCTTTGGGTAGAGCCGGGAGACGAGTACGTGACCGAGGAACCTGTTGAGAATGCTTACGAGGATCAAGCTTTCGACAACTCTGAGAACTTTGCAGGCAAGATGATCATACCCTCGAAATCACTTCTATCTTTGCTTGCTAGTTGCTCGCTCTATTGCTATGTCGTGCTACCTACCACTTGCTATATCATGCCTCCCATATTGCCATGTCAAGCCTCTAACCCACCTTTCCTAGCAAACCATTGTTTGGCTATGTTACCGCTTTGCTCAACCCCTCTTATAGCGTTGTTAGTTGCAGGTGAAGATGAAGTTTGTTCCATGTTGGAACATGGATATTTTTGGGATATCATTATTATATATTATTTACTTTAATGCATCTATATACTTGGTAAAGGGTGGAAGGCTCGGCCTTATGCCTGGTGTTTTGTTCCACTCTTGCCGCCCTAGTTTCCGTCATACCAGTGTTATGTTCCTTGATTTTGCGTTCCTTACGCGGTTGGGTGTTATGGTAACCCCTTGACAGTTCGCCTTGAATAAAACTCCTCCAGTAAGGCCCAACCTTGGTTTTACCATTTGCCACCTAAGCCTTTTCCCTTGGGTTCCGCGGACTCAAGGGTCGTCTTTATTTTAAACCCTCGGGCCAGTGCTCCTCTGAGTGTTGGTCCAAAACAGAGCCACTTGCAGCGCCACCTCGGGGAAACTTGAGGGTTGGTTTTAGTTGTATGTAGTGTTCATTCGGTCTGCCCTGAGAACGAGGTATGTGCAGCTCCTATCGGGATTTGTCGGCACATCTGGACGGTCTTGCTGGTCTTGTTTTACCATTGTCGAAATGTCTTGTAACCGGGATTCCGAGACTGATCGGGTCTTCCGGGGAGAAGGAATATCCTTCGTTGATCGTGAGAGCTTGTGATGGGATAAGTTGCCCCCCTTCAGGGTATATAATTTCGAAATCCATGCCCACGGTTATGGGCAGATGGGAATTTGTTAATATCCGGTTGCAGAAAACTTGACACTTAACTTAATTAAAATGAATCAGCCGCGTGTGTAGCCGTGATGGTCTCTTTGCAGCGTAGCCCGGGAAGAGAACACGGTCTTGTGTTATGCTTGAACGTAAGTAGCTTCAGGATCACTTCTTGATCACTTATAGCTTCTTGACCATGCATTGCTTCTCTTCTCGCTCTCTTTTGCGTATGTTAGCCACCATATAAGCTAGTGCTTGCTGCAGCTACACCTCACTACCCTTTCGTACCCTTAAGCTTAAATAGTCTTGATCGCGCGGGTGTGAGATTGCTGAGTCCTTGTGACTCACGGATACTTCCAAATAGATGAAGGTGTCGATGATGCCAGTGCAGGGGACGCTACCGAACTGAAGTGGAAGTTCGACGAAGACTTGGGTCGCTATTATGTTTCCTTTTCTGATGATCAGTAGCGGAGCCCAGTTGGGATGATCGGGGATCTAGCATTTAGGGTTGTCTTTCTTTATTTTGGTTCCGTAGTCGAACCTTTGATTGTACTTTGGATGATGTATGGATTATTTATGTATTGTGTGAAGTGGCGATTGTAAGCTGACTCTTTATCCCTTTCTTATTCAGTACATGGGATGTGTAAAGATTACCCCTCTTGCGACATGCCTACCATGCGGCTATGCCTCTAAGTCGTGCCCCGACACGTGGGAGATATAGCCGCATTGTGGGTGTTACAAGTGGCCAGCTCAAGAGCGAAAACGGTCATGACCATGCATTATGAATAATGAACATTGGATACTAGCATGAGTAGGATATGCAAACCATGAACATAAATATCATAGAGGCTATGTTGGTTTTGATTCAACTACATGCATGAACATGTAGCAAGTCAAACCACTTGAAACATTCAGAGGGGGATACCATATCATCATACCACATCACAATCACTTTAACACAATGTTGACACCCCAGATAAATCATTATCCACTCCTAGCTACTTAAGCATGGCATGAGAAACTACAATCTCTAATTGTCATTGCAAATATGTTTGATCATAATAGGTTGAATCATGGATACTAGGTTAAACATATTTACGAAAACAGAACAAGTCGAGTTCATGCCCGTTTCTCTTTGCCACAGCCAGTTCATCAAACATCGTCATTATTGCCTTTCACTTGCACGGCCGAATGATATGAAAATGATAGTAGTGCAAGAGTGCCATGGACTAAGCTGGGATCTGCAAACATTTTATTCAAGAGAAGAAGACAAAGCAATCTGGGCTCTTCATTAGATCAACAATAATGCATATGAGAGCCACTCAACATTTTCATCGTGGTCTTCTCCTTGGTATGACTCAATAAAAAGAAAAGAATTTCAGAGAAACCCACTGAAGTATTTTTGGAGCTTTTTTTAGTTTTTCTTGAAGAAGGAAAATTAGAAGGAAGAAAAACAAAAACGAGAAAAACTATTTACACAGGAAAGCTCCCAACAAGAAAGAACAAGAATTGGGAAATCTTTTTGGGTTTTCTTTTAATACTACAGCTAATTAAACTAGAAAGAAAACCCGAAAAGAAGCAAGAAATATTTTTGGGTTTTCTCAAAGTTTTTCAAACACACAAGAAGTCAGCAAGAAAATAAATCTAGCATGCATAATGCAATGAAAAAGTGTAAACACCGACAAATGGAATGAAATGTGTGAACATGAATGTAATGTCGGTGGAAACACGTACTCCCCCAAGCTTAGGCTTTTGGCCTAGCTTGGTAATCACCATCCGTAGTAGCCATCCGGTCCCATCTTGAAGTGTTGTGGAGCAGGCACATGAGCGTCCCACTTCTGAGGCTCCTCCTCTTCCAACGCCTGGGCATTCCAGTAGGCAATGCTGTCATCTAGCATGATCTTGTATCCGCCCCTGGCAATAGAATCAAACAAGGCAGGTGCAGGCAGCGAAATAATATCATGGGTATCCTCACTAAAGACCAGGTTGTAAGGAATATTATTAATAGAATCATTAATATCAATAAAATGGTGATCTTTCATTGCATGGTGATCCAAATAGTCCTTGGGTAAATGATAATCATGTTGGTGAATCTGAATGTTAATGTGGCTCGCTAAACGAGTAGCATAAATACTGCCATGAATTCTGCACTTTGCCCCGTTAAGGTGCAGACGGCGTGCAATAATGGCCCCTAGGCTATAAGTGTTACCGTCGTATAGTGCACGATGTAATAAAGGGAAATCGGGGGCACTAAGTGCACCAACCTTCTCTCTAGCAAGTAAACACTTAGTAATAAATAGAGCAAAATAATGCACAGAAGGAAACAGCTGAAGGAAATATGCCCTAGAGGCAATAATAAAGTTATTATTTATTTCCTTATATCATGATAAATGTTTATTATTCATGCTAGAATTGTATTAACCGGAAACATAATACATGTGTGAATACATAGACAAACAGAGTGTCACTAGTATGCCTCTACTTGACTAGCTCGTTGTTCAAAGATGGTTATGTTTCCTAACCATAGACATGAGTTTTCATTTGATTAACAGGATCACATCATTAGGAGAATGATGTGATTGACTTGACCCATTCCGTTAGCATAGCACTTGATCGTTTAGTTTGTTGCTATTGCTTTCTTCATGACTTATACATGTTCCTATGACTATGAGATTATGCAACTCGCGTTTATTGGAGGAACACTTTGTGTGCTACCAAACATCACAACGTAA
This sequence comes from Triticum aestivum, assembly GCF_018294505.1. Taxonomy (NCBI): domain Eukaryota; kingdom Viridiplantae; phylum Streptophyta; class Magnoliopsida; order Poales; family Poaceae; genus Triticum; species Triticum aestivum. Next base: position 154,663,504 of record NC_057803.1, on the reverse strand, counting down.
CTGGGTAATTATAAAGGTGCTCTACAGGTGTCTCCGAAGGTACTTGTTGGGTTGGCGTATTTTGAGATTAGGATTTGTCACTCCGATTGTCGGAGAGGTATCTTTGGGCCCACTTGGTAATGCACATCACTATGAGCCTTGCAAGCATTGCAACTAATGAGTTAGTTGCGGTATGATGTATTACGAAACGAGTAAAGAGACTTGCCGGTAATGAGATTGAACTAGGTATTGATATACCGACGATCGAATCTCGGGCAATTAACATACCGATGACAAAGGGAACAACGTATGTTGTTATGTGGTCTGACCGATAAAGATCTTCGTAGAATATGTAGGAGCCAATATGAGCATCCAGGTTTCGCTATTAGTTATTGACCGGAGACGTGTCTCGGTCATGTCTACATAGTTCTCGAACCCGTAGGGTCCGCACGCTTAAAGTTCGGTGACGATCGTAATTAGGGTTTTTGTGTTTTGATGTACCGAAGGTTGTTCGGAGTCCCGGATGTGATCACGGACATGACGAGGAGTGTCGAAATGGTCGAGACATAAAGATTGATATATTGGAAGCCTATATTTGGATATCGGAAACGTTCCGGGTGAAATCAGGATTTTACCGGAGTATCGGGGGTTACCGGAACCCCCTCGGGGGTTAATGGGCCTACATGAGCCCTAAGGGAGAAGAGGAGGGCCGGCCAGGGCAGGCCGCGCGCCCCCTCCCCCTAGTCCGAATAGGACAAGGAAAGGGGGGGCGGCGCCCCCCTTTCCTCTTTCCCCCTTCCCCTTTCCTTCTCCAACAAGGCAAGAGGGGGGAGTCCTACTCCCGGTGGGAGTAGGACTCCTTCAGGCGCACCCCTAGGGCCAGCCGCACCTCCCCCTCTCCCTCCTTTATATACGGGGGCAAGGGGCACCCCATGACACACAAGTTGATCTTCGTGATCGTTCCTTAGCCGTGTGAGGTGCCCCCTTCCACCATATTCCACCTCGGTCATATCGTAGCGGTGCTTAGGCGAAGCCCTGCGTCGGTAGAACATCATCACCATCATCACGACATCGTGTTGACGAAACTTTTCCTCAACACTCGGCTGGATCGGAGCTCGAGGGACGTCACCGAGTTGAACGTGTGCAGAACTCGGAGGTGCCGTACGTTCGGTACTTGGATCGGTCGGATCGGGAAGACGTACGGCTACTTCCTCTATGTTGTGTCAACGCTTCCATTGCCGGTCTACGAGGGTACATAGACAACACTCTCCCCTCTCATTGCTATGCATCACCATGATCTTGCGTGTGCGTAGGAAATTTTTTTAAATTACTACGTTCCCCAACAACAGCAAGCTAGTGGTAGTGACACTCGATACCCCTCTCTCATCTCCCACTGACAGAGTATGATAAAAGTCCTCAAACTCTGCAGGTCTAGGCTCTTTTATTTCCCCGTCAGAAGGGATCAAGCATATGTCACAAAAGTCAGTGAGTGGTATCTGACGGGTCTCAGCATATAAATTAAACTGCACCTCGGGAGGGTTATTCCTACTCAGAAAATGGAAGCTTTGCACAAAGGAATTTGTAAGGAGATGGTATTGTTCACACTTAGCTGCGATGAAGTCGGTAAGCCCAGCATTAGCATCAAATTGTGTGAACTCTTGACGGATCCCGACTCCATCCATGAAGGGGTCGTGCGGCCATTCGCACGGCCGCACCTCCGCCCTCCTCCTAGAATGGAGATCACTGTCCGATGATTCTCCAATGACTACCTTAGAGCTCTACTTGGAAGCAAACTTCATAAAGATACTCATCTTATTCCTATAGATACAATTCTGGAAAAATTTAGTCCACAAAATTATTGTCAACAAAATTTCACAAGATTGATGGCGACTACTCATAGGGACATATAGAGGCCATATCAAACATTCAAACTACTTAAAACTCTAAGAATTCAACATGCAAGCTCATCTACAGTAGCACCAAGAGTAGAAAATTATTCAAAATATAAACCACTAAAGCAAAAACTAATTGGAGCAATGGAGGAGTCACATACCAAGTAGCAATCCCCCGAAACAGTTTTGAAAACGGAGCTTCGAGCAAAGAGATCGAAATCCGCGGGTTTGAGAGCAAGAACACGAGATAGAGAGAGACAGAGAGGGAGAGAGCAGTGGGGAGGGCATGGGCTAAAGAGATAAGTGAGGGGGCCCACAACCCACCAGGGCGCGCCTGGGGCTGCTGGCGTGCCCAGGTGGGTTGTGCCCACCTGGTGCACCCCATCTGATGTTATTTGCACTGAAAATTCAGAAATATTTAGAAAAAAAGCGTATTAAATTTTCAGGGCATTCTAAGCACTTTTATTTTTGGGACATTTTTTTATTGCACGAAAAATCCAGAAAACACGATAAACGTGGCATTTTATTTTATTTAACTAACAAAAACAAAAGGTAAGGACAGATGGTAGTGCCTACTAAATTCGTCAACTTCATACCTCTCAAAGATGATCCATTATTAAGGTTGATCAAGTCTTATTAACAACCTGTTGGGGAATGTAGCATAAATTCAAAATTTTCCTACGTGTCACCAAGATCTATCTATGGAGTCATCTAGCAACGAGGGTGGAGTGGATCTACATACCCTTGTAGATCGCGCGCGGAAGCGTTCAAGAGAACGGGGTTGATGGAGTCGTACTCGTCGTGATCCAAATCACCGATGATCCTAGCGCCGAACGGACGGCACCTCCATGTTCAACGCACGTACGGAGCAGCGACGTCTCCTCCTTATTGATCCAGCAAGGGGGAAGGAGAGGTTGATGGAGATCCAGCAGCACGACGGCGTGGTGGTGGAAGTAGCGGGATTCCAACATGGCTTCGCCAAGCGCTGCGGGAGGAGGGAGATGTGTCATGGGAGGGAGAGGGAGGCACCAGGGCTTAGGTGTTGCTGCCCTCCCTTCCCCACTATATATAGGGCCAAGGGAAGGGGGGCGCAGCCTTGGCCCTTCCTCCAAGGAAGGGTGCGGCCAGGGAGGAGTCCCTCCTCCCCAAGGCACCTCGGAGGTGCCTTCCCCCTTTACGACTCTTCCTTTCCCTCTCCTCTTGGCGCATGGGCCTCTTGGGGCTGGTGCCCTTGGCCCATATAGGCCAAGGCGCACTCCCTACAGCCCATGTGCCCCCCCGGGGCAGGTGGCCCCACCCGGTGAACCCCCGGGACCCTTCCGGTGGTCCCGGTACAATACCGGTGACCCCGAAACTTGTCCCGATGGCCGAAATAGCACGTCCTATATATAATTCTTTACCTCTGGACCATTCCGGAACTCCTCTGATGTCCGGGATCTCATCCGGGACTCTGAACAACTTTCGGGTTGCCGCATACTAATATCTCTATAACCCTAGCGTCACCGAACCTTAAGTGTGTAGACCCTACGGGTTCGGGAGACATGCAGACATGACCGAGATTACTCTCCGGTCAATAACCAACAGCGGGATCTGGATACCCATGTTGGCTCCCACATGTTCCACTATGATCTCATCGGATGAACCACGATGTCGAGGATTCGATTAATCCCGTATACAATTCCCTTTGTCTAGCGGTACGATACTTGCCCGAGATTCGATCGTCGGTATCCCGATACCTTGTTCAATCTTGTTACCGGCAAGTCTCTTTACTCGTTCCGTAACACATCATCCCGTGATCAACTCCTTGATCACATTATGCACATTTTGATGATGTCCTACCGAGTGGGCCCAGAGATACCTCTCCGTTTACATGGAGTGACAAATCCCAGTCTCGATTCGCGCCAACCCAACAGACACTTTCGGAGATACCTGTAGTGTACCTTTATAGCCACCCAGTTACGTTGTGACGTTTGGCACACCCAAAGCACTCCTACGGTATTCGGGAGTTGCACAATCTCATGGTCTAAGGAAATGATACTTGACATTAGAAAAGCTTTAGCATACGAACTACATGATCTTTGTGCTAGGCTTAGGATTGGGTCTTGTCCATCACATCATTCTCCTAATGATGTGATCCTGTTATCAATGACATCCAATGTCCATGGTCAGGAAACCGTAACCATCTATTGATCAACGAGCTAGTCAACTAGAGGCTTACTAGGGACATGGTGTTGTCTATGTATCCACACATGTATCTGAGTTTCCTATCAATACAATTCTAGCATGGATAATAAATGATTATCATGAACAAGGAAATATAATAATAACTATTTATTATTGCCTCTAGGGCATATTTCCAACAGTCTCCCACTTGCACTAGAGTCAATAATCTAGTTCACATCGTCATGTGATTAACACTCACAGGTCACATTGCCATGTGACCAACATCCAAAGAGTTTACTAGTGTCACTAAACTAGTTCACATCATCATGTGATTAAGACTCAATGAGTTCTGGGTTTGATCATGTTTTGCTTGTGAGAGAGGTTTTAGTCAACGGGTCTGAATCTTTCAGATCCGTATGGACTTCACAAATTTCTTATGTCATCTTGTAGATGCAACTACTATGCTACATTTGGAGCTATTCCAAATAACTGTTCTACTATACGAATCCAGTTTACTACTCAGAATAATCTGGATTAGTGTCTAAGTTTGCATCAGCGTAACCCTTTACGACGAACTCTTTTACCACCTTCATAATCGAGAAAATTCCTTAGTCCACTAGTTACTAAGGATAACTTTGACCGCTGTCTTGTGATCCATTCTTGGATCACTCTTGTACCCCTTGACTGACTCATGGCAAGGCACATTTCAGGTGCGGTACACAGGATAGCATACTGTAGGGCCTATGTCTTAAGCATAGGGGACGACCTTCGTCCTTTCTCTCTATTCTGCCGTGGTCGAGCTTTAAGTCTTAACTTCATACCTTACAACTCAGGCAAGAACTCCTTCTTTGACTGATCCATCTTGAACACCTTCAAGATCATGTCAAGGTATGTGCTCATTTGAAAGTACCATTAAGCGTTTTGATCTATCCTTATAGATCTTGATGCTCAATGTTCAAGTAGCTTAATCCAGGCTTTCCATTGAAAAACACTTTCAAATAACCCTATATGCTTTCCAGAAATTCTACGTCATTTCTGATCAACAGTATGTCAATAACATATATTCATCAGAAATTCTATAATGCTCCCACTCACTTCTTTGGAAATACAAGTTTCTCATAAACTTTGTATACACCCAAAATCTTTGATCATCTCATCAAAGCATACATTCCAACTCCGAGATGCTTACTCCAGTCCTTAGAAGGATTGCTGGAGCTTTGCATACTTATTAGCATCTTTTAGGATTGACAAAAACCTTCTGGTTGTATCACATACAACCTTTCCTCAAGAAAATCGTCGAGGAAACAATGTTTTGACATCCTATCTGCAAGATTTCATAAATAATGCAGTAATCGCTAATATAATTCCAACAGACTCTTAGCATCGCTACGAGTGAGAAAGTCTCATCATAGTCAACTCCTTGAACTTGTTGAAAAAAATCTTAACGACAAGTCGAGCTTTCTTAATGGTGATACTTACCATCATTGTCCGTCTTCCTTTTAAAATCCATCTGTACTCAATAGCCTTACGACCATCGAGCCGTTCTGCCAAAGTCTAAACTTTGTTTACATGGATCCTCTCTCGGATTTTATGGCCTCGAGCCATTTATCGGAATCCGGGCCCACCATCGCTTCTTCATAGCTCGTAGGTTCATTGTTGTCTAGCAACATGACTTCCAAGACAGGATTACGTACCACTCTGAAGTAGTACGCATCCTTGTCATCCTACGAGGTTTGGGAGTGACTTGATTCGAAGTCTCATGATCAATATCATAAGCTTCCACTTCAATTGGTGCAGGTGCCACAGGAACAACTCTTTGTGCCCTGCTATACACTAGTTGAAGTGACGGTTCAATAACCTCATCAAGTCTCCACCATCCTCCCACTCAATTCCTTCGAGAGAAACTTTTCCTCGAGAAAGGACCCGATTCTAGAAACAATCCCTTATTGCTTTCAGATCTGAGACAGGAGGTATACCCAACTGTTTTGGGTGTCCTATGAAGATGCATTTATCCTCTTTGGGTTCGAGCTTATCAGCCTGAAACTTTTTCGCATAAGCGTCGCAGCCCCAATCTTTTAAGAAATGACAGCTTAGGTTTCTCTAAACCATAGTTCATACGGTGTCATCTCATCGGAATTATGTGGTGCCCTATTTAAAGTGAATGTGGTTGTCTCTAATGCCTAACCCATAAACTATCGTGGTAATTTGATAAGAGACATCATGGTATGCATCATATCCAATAGGGTGCAGTTATGATGTTCGGACACACCATCACACTATGGTGTTCCAGGCTGTATTAGCTGTGAAACAATTTCCACAATGTCTTAATTCTATGCCAAACTCGTAATTCAGATATTCATCTCTATGATCATATCATAGATATTTTATCCTCTTGTCACGATGATCTTTCAACTTCACCTTGAAATTACTTGAACCTTTCAATAATTCAGACTCGTGATTCATCAAGTAAATATACTCAACATCTACTCAAATCATCTGTGAAGTAAGAACATAATGATATCCACTACATGCCTCAGCACTCATTGGACTACATACATCAAAATGTATTACTTCCAACAAGTTGCTTTCTAGTTCCATTTTACTAAAAACGAGGCTTTCAGTCATCTTGCCCATGTGGTATGATTTGTATGTCTCAAGTGATTCAAAATCAAGTGAGTCCAAATGGTCCATTTGCATGGAGTTTCTTCATGCATATACACCAATAGACATGGTTCGCATGTCTCAAACTTTTCAAAAATGAGTGAGCCCAAAGATCCATCAACATGGAGCTTCTTCATGCGTTTTATACCGATATGACTTACGTGGCAGTGCCACAAGTAGGTGGTACTATCATTACTATCTTATATCTTTTGGCATGAACATGTGTATCACTATGATCGAGATTCAATAAACCATTCATTTTAGGTGTAAGACCATTGAAGGTATTATTCAAATAAACAGAGTAACCATTATTCTCCTTAAATGAATAACCGTATTGCGATAGACATAATCCAATCATGTCTATGCTCAACGCAAACACCAATCTCGATGGTAGAGGGAGCGTACGATATTTGATCAACCATGGAAATACTTCCAACACATATCGTCATCTCACTTTTACTAGTCTCCGTTTATTCCGTAGCTTTTATTTCGAGTTACTAACACTTAGCAACCGAACCGGTATCTAATACCCTGGTGCTACTAGGAGTACTAGTAAAGTACACATTAACACAATGTATATCCAATATACTTCTATCGACTTTGCCAGCCTTCTCATCTACCAAGTATCTAGGGTAATTCTGCTCCAGTGGTTGTTCCCTTTATTACAGAAGCACTTAGTCTCGGGTTTGGGTTCAACTTTGGGTTTCTTCACTAGAACAGCAACTGATTTGTTGTTCCATGAAGTATCCCTTTCTTGCCCCTGCCCTTCTTGAAACTAGTGGTTTCACCAATCATCAACAATTGATGCTCCTTCTTGATTTCTACTTTTGTGGTGTCAAACATCGCAAATATCTCAAGGATCATCATATATGTCCCTGATATATTATAGTTCATCACGAAGCTCTAGCAGCTTGGTGGTAATGACTTCGGAGAAATATCACTATCTCATCTGGAAGATCAACTCCCACTCGATTCAAGTGATTTGTTGTACTCAGACAATCTGAGCACAAGTTCAACAATTGAGCTTTTCTCCCTTAGTTTGCAGGCTAAGAAAATCACCAGAGGTCTTATACCTCTTGATGTGGGCACGAGCCTGAAATCCCAATTTCAGCCCTCGAAACATCTCATATGTTTCGCGACGTTTCAGAAACGTCTTCGGTGCCTCAACTCTAAGCCGTTTAACTGAACTATCACGTAGTTATCAAAATGTGTATGTCAGATGTTCGCAACATCCACAGACAACGTTCGAGGTTCAGCACACTGAGCGGTGCATTAAGGACATAAGCCTTCTATGAAGCAATGAGGACAAACCTCAGTTTACGGATCTAGTCCGCATAATTACTACTATCAACTTTCAACTAAATTTTCTCTAGGAACATATCTAAACAGTAGAACTGAAACGCGAGCTACGACATAATTTGCGAAGACCTTTTGACTATGTTCAGGATAATTAAGTTCATCTTATGAACTCCCACTCAGATAGACATCCCTCTAGTCATCTAAGTGATTACATGATCCGAGTCAACTAGGCCGTGTCCGATCATCACGTGAGACGGACTAGTCATCATCGGTGAACATCTTCATGTTGATCGTATCTACTATACGACTCATGCTCGACCTTTCGGTCTCTTGTGTTCCGAGGCCATGTCTGTACATGCTAGGCTCGTCAAGTCAACCTAAGTGTTTGGCGTGTGTAAATCTGTCTTACACCCGTTGTATGTGAACATTAGAATCTATCACACCCGATCATCACGTGGTGCTTCGAAACAACAAACTGTCGCAACGGTGCACAGTTAGGGGGAACACTTTCTTGAAATTATTATGAGGGATCATCTTATTTACTACCGTCGTTCTAAGTAAACAAGATGCAAAAACATGATAAACATCACATGCAATCAAATAACAGTGACATGATATGGCCAATATCATATAGCTCCTTTGATCTCCATCTTGGGGCTCCATGATCATCTTGTCACCAGCATGACACCATGATCTCCATCATCATGATCTCCATCATCGTGTCTCCATGAAGTTGCTCGCCAACTATTACTTCTACTACTATGGCTACCGGTTAGCAATAAAGTAAAGTAATTACATGGCGTTGTTCAATGACACGCAGGTCATACAATAAATAAAGACAACTCCTATGGCTAATGCCGGTTGTCATACTCATCGACATGCAAGTCGTGATTCCTATTACAAGAACATGATCAATACCATACATCACATATCATTCATCACATTCCTTTTGGCCATATCACATCACATAGCATACCCTGCAAAAACAAGTTAGACGTCCTCTAATTGTTGTTTGCATGTTTTACGTGGCTGCTATGGGTTTCTAGCAAGAACGTTTCTTACCTACGCAAAAACCACAACGTGATATGCCAATTGCTATTTACCCTTCATAAGGACCCTTTTCATCAAATCCGATCCGACCAAAGTGGGAGAGACAGACACCCGCTAGATACCTTATGCAACTAGTGCATGTCAGTCGGTGGAACCAGTCTCACGTAAGAGTACGTGTAAGGTCAGTCCGGGCCGCTTCATCCCACAATGCCACCGAATCAAGATTGGACTAGTAACGGTAAGCATATTGAACAAAATCAACGCCCACAACTACTTTGTGTTCTACTCGTGCATAGAAACTACGCATAGACCTAGCTCATGATGCCATTGTTGGTGAACGTAGCATAAATTCAAAATTTTCCTACGTGTCACCAAGATCTATCTATGGATTCATCTAGCAACGAGGGAGGAGTGGATCTACATACCCTTGTAGATCGCGCGCGGAAGCGTTCAAGAGAACGGGGTTGATGGAGTCGTACTTGTCGTGATCCTAATCACCGATGATCCTAGCGCCGAACGGCCGGCACCTCCGCGTTCAACACACGTACGGAGCAGCAACGTCTCCTCCTTCTTGATCCAGCAAGGGGGAAGGAGAGGTTGATGGAGATCCAGGAGCACGATGGCGTGGTGGTGGAAGTAGCGGGATTCCAACAGGGCTTCGCCAAGCGCTGCGGGAGGAGGGAGATGTGTCATGAGAGGGAGAGGGAGGCGCCAGGGCTTAGGTGTTGCTGCCCTCCCTTCCCCACTATATATAGGGCCAAGGGAAGGGGGGCGCAGCCTTGGCCCTTCCTCCAAGGAAGGGTGCGGCCAGGGAGGAGTCCCTCCTCCCCAAGGCACCTCGGAGGTGCCTTCCCCCTTTAGGACTCTTCCTTTCCCTCTCCTCTTGGCGCATGGGCCTCCTGGGGCTGGTGCCCTTGGCACATATAGGCCAAGGCACACCCCCTACAGCCCATGTGGCCCCCCGGGGCAGGTGGCCCCACCCGGTGAACCCCCTGGACCCTTCCTGTGGTCCCAGTACAATACCGGTGACCCCGAAACTTGTCCCGATGGCCGAAATAGCACTTCCTATATATAATTCTTTACCTCCGGACCATTCCGGAACTCCTCGTGACGTCCGGGATCTCATCCGGGACTCCGAACAACTTTTGGGTTACCGCATACTAATATCTCTATAACCCTAGCGTCACCGAACCTTAAGTGTGTAGACCCTACGGGTTCGGGAGACATGCAGACATGACCGAGATTACTCTCCGGTCAATAACCAACAGCGGGATCTGGATACCCATGTTGGCTCCCACATGTTCCATGATGATCTCATCGGATGAACCACGATGTCGAGGATTCGATTAATCCCGTATACAATTCCCTTTGTCTAGCGGTACGATACTTGCCCGAGATTCGATCGTCGGTATCCCGATACCTTGTTCAATCTCGTTACCGGCAAGTCTCTTTACTCGTTCCGTAACACATCATCTCGTGATCAACTCCTTGATCACATTGTGCACATTTTGATGATGTCCTACCGAGTGGGCCCAGAGATACCTCTCCGTTTACACGGAGTGACAAATCCCAGTCTCGATTCGCGCCAACCCAACAGACACTTTCGGAGATACCTGTAGTATACCTTTATAGCCACCCAGTTACGTTGTGACGTTTGGCACACCCAAAGCACTCCTATGGTATCCGGGAGTTGCACAATCTCATGGTCTAAGGAAATGATACTTGACATTAGAAAAGCTTTAGCATACGAACTACATGATCTTTGTGCTAGGCCTAGGATTGGGTCTTGTCCATCACATCATTCTCCTAATGATGTGATCCTGTTATCAACGACATCCAATGTCCATGGTCAGGAAACCGTAACCATCTATTGATCAACGAGCTAGTCAACTAGAGGCTTACTAGGGACATGGTGTTGTCTATGTATCCACACATGTATCTGAGTTTCCTATCAATACAATTCTAGCATGGATAATAAACGATTATCATGAACAAGGAAATATAATAATAACTATATATTATTGCCTCTAGGGCATATTTCCAACACAACCATCTTCAATTAGCATGAAACCGAAGAACTTCCGTAAAACACTAAGTTACCTCAACAGGGATATGTATGTCCCCAAAAATAAGTATATCTATTTCTTTTTGACAGTAGGTAGAGGTAGTTGAAAACTTCCAATAGTGATTGTAGGAGATTTTTCAATAACATTAATACCATTCACTTGGAATTGTTTCTTCGGAAAGTGCACCGTGCGCTCATTGCCATTGATACGAAAAGTGACCTTGCTTTTATTGCAATCAATAACAACCCGTACAATATTCAAAAGGGTCTACCAAGGATAATCGACATGTTGTCGTCCTCGGGCATCTCAAGTATAACAACATCGGTTAAGATGGTAACATTAGCAACAACAACAGGCACATCCTCACAAATACCAATAGGTATGGCAGTTGATTTATCAACCATTTGCAAAGATATTTCAGTAGGTGTGAGTTTATTCAAGTCAGGTCTTTTGTATAAAGAGAAAGGCATAACACTAACACCAGCTCCTAAATCACACAAAGCAGTTTTAACATAGTTTCTTTTGATGGAGCAAGGTATAGTTGGTATTCCCGGATCTCCAAGTTTTTTAGGTACTCCATCCTTAAAAGAGTAATTAGCAAGCATGGTGGAGATTTCAGCTTCTGGTATTTTTCTCTTATTGGTGATGATGTCTTTCATGTATTTTGCATAAGGGGCCATCTTTAAAATATCAGTCAAGCGAGTGCGCAAAAAGACTGGCCTAAGCATTTTCGTAAAGCGTTCAAATTCTTCATCATATTTCTTCTTAGTTGATTTTGGTGGAAAGGGCATGGGTTTTTGATCAAATTATCTATGAATATTATTTGAGTCTTCTCTAAACAGTTTTGTCACATTTGGACTTCGTTTGGTACTGATATTCTGCAAAGTCAAAAACAAGCAAAAAACAGCAACTGGCACTCGACACGAAGTTAATAGGTTAGTCCCAAAAAATGATATAAAATTGCTTGTAAATGTATATAAAACATCCTAGATTTATAATATAATAGCATGGAACAATAAAAAATTATAGATACGTTAGAGACATATCAACATGTTGTAGACAAAGTAAACCCAATCAATATGAATAAACTCCACCTTTTTATCCTTAATGTCAATGATACAAGTACGTGTCATGTCCCTTTCTGTCGCTGGGACTGGGCAACACAAGATCGAACCCATCACAAAGCACCTCTCCCATTGCAAGATAAATCAATCTCGTTGGCCAAACCAAACGGATAGATCGGAGAGAAATATGAAGCTATAACAATCATGCATGAAAGAGTTCAGAGAAGATTCAAATAATGTTCATAGATAATGTGATCATAAACCCACAATTCATCAGATCTCAACAAACACATCACAAAAAAGGATTACATCGAATAGATGTCCAAGAACATCGAGGAGAACATTGCATTGAAGATCAGAGAGAGAGAGAAGTAGAGCCCTAGCTTCTAGCTATGGACCCGTAGGTCTATGGTAAACTACTCACACATCATCGGAATGGCAGCAAGGTTGATGTAGAGACCTTCCTTGATCGATTCACCCTCTGACAGTGTATAGGAAAAGCCAATTTTGGGTATTTGGGGTGGCTCCGAACAACAGACACTTGCGGTGGCGGAAAGAGTATTTGGGGTGGCTCTCTGATGTATTGAGAATATTTGCGAATTTATAGAGCTGGAATTAGGTCAAGAGGTGCCACGAGGGGCCCACAAGCCTGGGGTGCCCCCCTGGGCACGCGTGCTAGGCTTGTCGCTGCCTCATGACACTTCAGGTCCTCTTGAATCTTCTAAGTTCCCTTCTGGTCCAGAAAAAATCGCCAAAAAGTTTCATAGCGTTTGGACTCTGTTTGATACTGATTTTCTGAAAAGCCAAAAACAACTAAAAAATAGCAACTGGCATTGGGCACTAGGTTAATAGGTTAGTCCCAAAAAATGATATATAATTGCATAACAAAAATACAAGATTGATACTATAATAGCATGGAACAATAAAAAAAATTGTAGATACATTGGAGACATATTGGGCCGCCCCCGATTTGACCGTACACTAATCATACACGCAAACGTGTACGATCAAGATCAGGGACTCATGGGAAGACATCACAACACAACTCTACAAATAAAAATAAGTCATACAAGCATCATATTACAAGCCAGGGGCCTCGAGGGCTCGAATACAAGAGCTCGATCATAGACGAGTCAGCGGAACCAACAATATCTGAGTACAGACATAAGTTAAACAAGTTTGCCTTAAGAAGGCTAGCACAAACTGGGATACAGATCAAAAGAGGCGCATGCCTCCTACCTGGGATCCTCCTAAGCTACTCCTGGTCGTCGTCAGCGGGCTGCACATAGTAGTAGGCACCTCCCGAGTAGTAGTAGTCATCATCGACAGTGGCGTCTGGCTCCTGGACTCCATCGTCTGGTCGCAGCAATCGAGTATAGGAAAGGGGAAAAGGGGGGAGCAAAGCAACCGTGAGTACTCATCCAAAGTACTCGCAAGCAAGGATCTACACTACATATGTATGCATTGGTATCAAATGGAATAAGGGTATCATATGTGGACTGAACTGCAGAATGACAGAATAAGAGGGGGATAGCTAGTCCTTTCGAAGACTACGCTTCTGGTAACCTCCATCTTGCAGCAGAAGAAGAGAGTAGATGGTAAGTTCACCAAGTAACATCGCATAGCATAATCCTAACCGATGATCCTCTCCTTGTCGCCCTGTGAGAGAGCGATCACCAGTTGTATCTGGCACTTGGAAGGGTGTGTTTTATTAAGTATCCGGTTCTAGTTGTCATAAGGTCAAGGTACAACTCCAAGTTGTCTTGTTACCGAAGATCATGGCTATTCGAATAGATTAACTTCCCTGCAGGGGTGCACCACATTTCCCAACACGCTCGATCCCCTTTGTCCGGACACACTTTTCTGGGTCATGCCCGGCCTCGGAAGATCAACACGTCGCAGCCCTACCTAGGCACAACAGAGAAGTCAGCACGCCGGTCTAAATCCTATGGCGCAGGGGTCTGGGCCCATCGCCCATTGCACACCTGCATGTTGCGTATGCGGCCGGTGAGCAGATCTAGCCTCCCTTATACAAGAGCAGGCGTTCCAGTCCAACCTGGCGCGCGCCGCTCAGTCGCTGACGTCACGAAGACTTCGGCTGATACCACGATGTCGAGTGCCCATAATTGTCCCCGCGTAGTTGGTTAGTGCGTATAGGCCAGTAGCCAGACTCAGATCAAATACCCAGATCTCGTTAAGCATGTTATTTTGAAGTAACCACAAACGTCGACCAGGGCCAGGCCCACCCCTCACCTAGGTGTTCTCCGCCTGCCATGTCACTCCGCCACAAGTAACAGTCGGGGGCCGTCGGGAACCCAGGCCCACCTCTACCGGGATGGAGCCACCTGTCCTTTCAGCCCCCTCATCGGAATCACTTGCGGGTACTCTACGAGCCAACCCGACTTTAGTCATAACAAGTATAGTATGTATATATGTATGTATATACCCGTGATCACCTCCCGAGTGATCACGGCCCGATAGTATAGCATGGCAGACGGACTAGAATGTAGGGCCACTGATGAAGTACTAGCAACCTATACTAAGCATGTAGGGTTGTACGTAAGGTATCAACAGTTGTAGCAACAATGATAGGCTATGCATCAGAATAGGATTAACGGAAAGCAGTAACATGCTACACTACTCTAATGCAAGTATTATAGAGGAATAGGCGATATCTGGTGATCAGGGGGGCTTGCCTGGTTACTCTGGCAAGAGAGAGGGGTCGTCAACACCATAGTCGTACTGGGTAGCAGCGGCGTCAGTCTCGGTGTCTAGCGAGAGAAGAGGGGGAAGAAACAATAAATATAATGCAAACAAATGCATGACGATGCATGACATGACAAAGCGTGATGCTATGTGTGCCCTAACACGGTATGAGGTGATACCGGTGAAGGGGGGAAACATCCGGGAAAATATCCCCGGTGTTTCACGTTTTCGGACAGATGAACCGGAGGGGGAAAGTTGTGTGTTCGCTATGCTAGGGCTATGTGGCGGATGAACGGGCTGCATATCCGGATTCGTCTCGTCGTTCTGAGCAACTTTCATGTACAAAGTTTTCCATCCGAGCTACAGTTTTTTTATATTGATTTTAAAAGATTTAAATCATTTTTAAGATTTATTTAAATATTTAAATCAACATTATCTAGAATAGTGCTTGCCGATGTCATCATGATGTCAGCAGTTGACCTGGTCAACTTGACAGGTGGGTCCCACCCGTCAATGACCCATTTAAATTAAACACATTAATTAACCTAATCAGGATTAATTAGGGGGTGGGCCCCACTATCATTGACTAATTAATTAATTAACTAATCAGGTTAATTATGTAACTAATGTGTAATTAGTTTAATTAGGTGTTTAACTTAATTAATTAAAATTAATTAAGTTAATTATTTATTTAATTTATTTATTTATTTATTTATTATCAATATTTTTTATTTTTTAATACGTTCAGGGCGTGGGGCCCATGTGGTAGTGGGCCAGAGGCCTATCGGGCGAGCGGGCACTAGCGGGCGCCCGGGCGCTAATGGGCGCTGGAGGCGGGCGCAACCCAGCTGGCCCCGGGCGCCAGCCGGGGCGGAGGTGAGCGCCGTGGGGGGGCAGGAGGGGCCGTGCGGTGTGAGGGCTCCGGCGCATGTGGCCGGTGGGAGCGAGGCGGCGCAACGGAGCTGATAAGTAGAGGGGAGCAGGGGCGGTGAGAGGTCGCGGTGCCGCGCACACGCTGGGTGACGGCAGGCGGGCGCCGGGCACGCAGGCGCGTGCGGGCGCGCACTACACGCGGTGGGGCGGCGCAGATGCAGCGAGGGCCACGGCGTACGGTGATGGGGTTCGGCACGGGGGCCATGGCGGCGGCTGGACGGCGCGTGGGCGCAGTCGTGGGCGCATGCGCGACGGAGGGGCGAGCGGCAGGGCGAGGGAGAGCACGGGCAGGCGCAAATCGGCGCAGATGAGCGCGTGTGGGCGCATGCAAGAGGTGCTCAGTGCGGCCCGGAGCTGTGTGCGAGCAGAAGGGTACGAGGGCGGTGAGGGAGGACGGCCAGGGTTCTCACCCGCATTGGCGAGCAGGGGGCAGCGAGGCTTGGTGGATCCTTTGGGAAGGAGGACGGGGACGACGAGCAGCGACGGAGTCGAGGAAGTGGTCCAGAGAGGGAGCGTTCCGGCGAGGCGGGGTCGATGGCCGACACGGCCGACGCGGCGAGAGGCGCCGTCGAGCGCCCGATCCAATCTGGATCGGGGGAGCAGAGGGAGGAGTAGGATGAGTGGGGTGTGGGGCGACAGGGGGGAGTGGGTTAGGGTTGCGGGGGCGGACCGGGGGTACAGGGGTTAGGTGGGCCGGCTGGGTGTGCGGCCAGTTGGGTCGCGAGTTATTTTTTTGTCTTTTCCTTTTATTTTCCAATTTCTTTTCTATTTATTTGGTCTTTCAAATTGTTTTAGTTAGTTTTTTAATCATACAGTTATTAGCACCTAAATTAGTAATAGTAGTTATACCACTCCCTCAATTAATTTTGTAGTTATAAAAAGTGGTTTACGATAATTTATTCATTAAGAGATGTTTAAATAATGGGAAAACTTTGTTTTTGCCACTCTAGCTTTTGCACACTTTGCTTATGCCACTCTAGAATTTAACATTTCACTTTTGCCACTCTTAGATTTTGACAATATATCAATTTTGCCATTCAGTGGCAAAAGCAAAATTTTCAGAGTGGCAATTATGATACATTGCAAAACCTAAGAGTAGCAAAAGTGAAATGAAAAATTATCGTTTTTGCCACTGAATGGCATTTGTGATGTATTGTCAAAAGCTAAGAGTGGCAAAAGTGAGATGTCAAATTCTAGAGTGGCATAAGCAAAGTGGGCAAAAACTAGAGTGGCAAAAACAAAGGTTTCCCTTAAATAATTGTTTTAGCTATTGTTTAAATCATTTTAGAGTAGTCTAACATTTTATAAAAGTGTGATTTCTCCACCATAAATACATATGCATTATTTGGAACAACCCAATCATTTTATATTTAATGTTTGAAAACTTTTACCGTTTGACTTGATTTTGAATTTGAAATTTGAATCGGTTTCGAACTAACTCAAGATTAGGAGGGGTAATCGTGGTGACGTGGCATCATTAACAGAGGTTTACTGTAGCTTAATTATTCGGGCGTCACACATATCAGCATCCCCAAGCTTAATTCCTGCTCGTCCTCGAGTAGGTAAATGATAAAAATAGATTTTTTGATGTGGAATGCTACATATCATATTCATCATGTAATCTCTTTTGTGGCATGAATATTAAGATCCGAATGATTCAAAGCAATAGTCTATAATTTGACATAAAAATAACAATACTCGGGCATACCAAAAAACAACCATGCCTTCCAAAATATCAATGCTAAAGAACGTTGTCCCTACAAAATCATATAGTCGTGTCATGCTCCATCTTCTTAACATAAAGTATTTATCATGCACAACCCCGACGACAAGTCGAGGATTTCATATTTTTTAACGCGCTTCAACTTTTTCAACCCCCACGCAATACATAAGAGCAAACCATGGATATAGCACTATGGGTGGAATAGAGTACGGTGGTAGAGATAATATGGAGAATACAAAAAAGGAGAAAGTTTCACATCGACGAGGCTAATGGTAACCCACAAGTATAAGGGATCATAACAGTTTTTGAGGGTAGAGTATTCAACCCAAATTTATTAATTCGACACAAGGGGAGCCAAACAATATTTGCAAGTATTTGCAGTTGAGTTATCAATTCAACCATACCTGGAGAACTAAATATCTGCAGCATAGTGATCAGTAGCACAGTAAGATGATAATTTTATAGCAGTAGTAACAATAGCAATAGCAGCGGTAGTAGTAACATAGCAACAGTGAAAGTAACTTAGCAAAGGTCAATATGCGAAAATCTCGTAGGCATTGGATCAGTGATGGATAATTATGTTGGATGACATTCATCATGTAACAGTCATAACCTAGGGCGACAAAGAACTAGCTCTAATTCATCAATGTAATGTAGGCATGTATTCCGTATATAGTCATACATGATTGCGATAAGAAGTTGCATGACATCTCTTGTCCTACCCTCCCGTGGCAGCGGGGTCCATAAGGAAACTGAGGGATATTAAGGCCTCCTTTTAATAGAGAACCAGAACAAAGCATTAGCACATAGTGAATACATGAACTCCTCAAACTACGGTAATCACCGGAAAGTGTCCCAATTTCTATCACTTTGGGGTATGCAGACCATAACACGTAATAGGTGAATAGAACTTGCAAGATAGGATCAAGAACACAAACATATTCGTGAAACATAAAGGGTTCAGATCTGAAATCATGGCACTCGGGCCCTAGTGACAAACATTAAGCATAGCAAAGTCATGGCAACATCAATCTCAGAACATAGTGGATACTAGGGAACAAGCCCTAACAAAACTAACTCGATTACATGATAAATCTCATCCAACCCATCACCGTCCAGCAAGCCTATGAAGGAATTACTCACTCCCAGAGGTGAGCATCATGAAATTGGTGATGGAGGAAGGTTGATGATGACGACAATGTCAAATCCCTCTCTCCGGAGCCCCGAACAGACTCCAGATTAACCCTCCCGATGAAGAACAGGAGGTGGAGGCGGCTCCATATCATAAAACGCGATGATTCCTTCTCTCTGATTTTTTTCTTGACGAATAGTTACATATAGAGTTGGAGTTAGGGTTGCGGGAGCTGCCAGGAACCCAAAGCCTGCCAGGCGCGCCCCTGGGCTTGTGGTGCCCTGGTGGCCCCCCTCTGGTGATTTCCTTCGCCAATATTTTTTATATACTCTAAAATAATTCTCCGTAAATTTTTAGCTCAATTCGAGGACTTTTATTTCTGCACAAAAAACAACACCATGGCAATTCTGCTGAAAACAGGGTTAGTTGCATTCAAATCATGCAAATTAGAGTCCAAAACAAGAGCAAAAGTGTTTGGAAAAGTGGATATGTTTGGGATGTATCAACTCCCCCAAGCTTAACTCATTGCTTTACCTCAAGCAATTCAGTTGAAAAACTGAAAGTGATAAACAAAAACTTTTACAAACTCTTTTTGTTCTTGTTGATGTACATATTCTTAACTAATGTTCAAGTTTTCAGCAAAGATTATAAACTAACCATGTTCATGCTAACATTTAGGTCTCACATTTACTCATACCAATGACATAACCAACTAGCGAGCAATAATAAGATATCTCGGATGCCAAGTCAAAACAATCATGATATAATATGATAACATGGTATCTCGCTAGCCCTTTCTAAGACTGCAAAACATAAATGTAGAGTACCTCTGAAGTTCAAGCTACGACTAAACATTGTAATTCATGGTAAAAGAGATCCAATCATGTCACACTCAACATTAACTACACTCAATGCATAAGAATGAAAATAGTGCTCTCCAACTGGTGCTTGAATGAGAAGGTGATGACACAACAATAAAAGTAAAATAACATAAAAATAAATGGATATGCTTTTCGCAAAGGGAAGTAGGGATTTGCAGAGGTGCCATAGCACAAAAAGCTTAAAATAGAGATGAATATAATTTTGGAAGGCATGCCTTTCGTGTCAACGTCACGACCAAGAGTTTTCAATATCTTCCAAGCTAAATACATTAGCGGAGATTCCCAAGAAGAAAGGTAAAGTTTAATCCCCCTCAGCCAACAAATACATGCCATGGCTAGGCGAATCCTCGGGTTCCCTCCATACCAACAACTTTTTTGGGGAGCTTGTTTCATTATTTTGCGATTTGATCATGGGACTGGGCATCCCGAATACCAGCCCCTCTCATGTAAGGACAAGTGAATAAACACTTACTATGAAAATAATCTGCTTAGCATGGAAGATACTAACGCCCCCTTGTCGCTTCATGAGCAGTACGAGCACACAAAACAGATGCTTATTTGAATGTTTAGAGGTGGCACATGCAAATTTACTTGGAACGACAGAGTAATACCGCATATCGAGCACTATTCTGGAACGATATAGTGGACTCTTCTGGAGCAACTTTGGCTTTAAGGATTTGGATGCACAAGCAGTATTCCTGCTTAGTATAGGCAAATGCTAGCAAATAGATTGAGAAGCGACCAGCTAGAGAGCGAAAACGGTCATAAACATGCATTGAGAATAATTAACATTGAATACGAGCATGAGTAGGATATCAAACACCATGAACATGAATATCGTAGAGGCTATGTTGGTTTTGAATCACCCTCCGATGAATTGTGGATTTATGATCAAATTATCTATGAATATTATTTGAGTCTTCTCTGAACTCTTTTATGCATGATTAAGATATCTTTGTATTTCTCTTCAAACTATTTGTTTAGTTTGGCCAACTACATTGGTTTTTCTTGCAATGGGAGAGGTGCTTAGATTTGGGTTCAATCTTGCGGTGTCCTCTCATAGTGACAGAAGGGGCGGCGAGGCATGTATTGTATTGTTGCCATCAAGGATAAAAAGATGGGGTTTATATCATATTGCTTGAGTTTATCCCTCTACATCATGTCATCTTGCTTAAGGCGTTACTCCGTTCTTATGAACTTAATACTCTAGATGCATGCTGGATAGCGGTCGATGTGTGGAGTAATAGTAGTAGATGCAGGCAGGAGTCGGTCTACTTGTCACGGACATGATGCCTATATTCATTATCATTGCCTTAGATATCGTCATAATTATATGCTTTTCTATCAATAGCTCAACACTAATTTGTTTACCCATCATATGCTTTATCCAAGAGAGAAGCCTCTAGTAAAACCTATGCCCCCCGGGTCTATTTCTCATCATATATTTTCAGATCTATAAACCAAAAAACCCAAAACTACCTTGTTGTAATTTATTTATATTTACTTTAGTTTGCTCTTTTATTTATCTTTTATACCTATCTCTATTAGATCCCACTCTTGTTCGTGGCCGTGAAGGGATTGACAACCACTTTTCGCGTTGTGTGCAAGTGTTTGTTAGTTTGCGTAGGTGCATATATTGGAGACTTTCTTGTGCCTCCTACTGGATTGATACCTTGGTTTCTTAACTAAGGGAAATACTTATCTCTACTTTTCTGCATCAGCCTTTCATCTTCAAGGGAAGAATCAACGCAAGCTCAAGAAGTAGCAACGTTCTATCACACATAAGCCTCCTTATATCTTCCTCAAAACAGCCACCATACCTACCTATCATGGCACATAGTCATTCCGAGATATATTTCCATGAAACTTCCATCATCATCATATACACGACTTAAGCATTGCTACTTCTTGAGCTTGCATTGGTTTTTCCTTTGAAGAGGGAAGGGTGATGCAGCAAAGTAGAGATAAGTATTTCCCTTAGTTAGAGAACCAAGGTATCAATCCAGTAGGAGACAATGCACAAATCACCAATACATGCACAAACAATCAAACAACTTGCACCCAACGCGATAAAGGGGTTGTCAATCCCTTCACGGTCACTTGCAAAAGTGAGATCTGATAGAGATAGATAAAACTAAACAAAAATAAAGTAAATATTTTGGGGGTTTTTTGTTTATAGATCGGAAAGTAAAAGATTGCAAAATAGTAGATCGGAAACTAATATGAAGGAAAATAGACCCGGGGGCCATAGATTTCACTAGTGGCTTCTCTCAAGATAGCAAATAATACGGTGGGTGAAAAAATTACCGTCGAGCAATTGATAGAAAAGCGCAAAGTTATGACGATATCTAAGGCAATGATTATGAAATATAAGCATCACGTCTGTGTCAAGTAGACCAAAACAATTCTACATCTACTACTATTACTCCACACATTGACTGACTCCTGCCTGCATCTAGAGTATTAAGTTCATGAAGAACAGAGTAACGCATTAAGTAAGACTAGTTAGATGCCCGTGCGTTACCACGGGAATAACAAAAAGACATATGGTAACATTCGACCTAAATTTGTCACCACGTCATTGTACATGTTTATTGTCTTCCTCTGCCATGCTCTTCCGGTTTATTTTAGACATATGAGTGAGAAAGAAAAGAGAATGACAGAGAAAGAACAAAGGGAGAATGGGTTAAAATAAAGTGAATGTCATTGTATTTCTTTTTCCCTCTCACCATGTCATTGTACATGTTTATTGTCTTCCTCTCATTTTCTCTATTGTTTCCGTCTGCCATGCTTGGAATTTTTTGTGTGATCTCTGTGTTGGATTGTACGTGAAGCTTGAGTGCACGAAGTTTCAAACAGAAGGAACACATTGCAGGTTTTGGGGCCAGCCTTTTTCTTGGTACCCATCTGACGAGCCTTGCATTCTGTTTCCTGCTGGTTCTCATTCCTGTAGCTAGTTAGAAAGTACTCCTTACATGATAGCTCAAAAATGCAATTGTGAATCATTTCCTTGAAAGCATGAGCTTTATTATGCTTACTAAATTCAAGATAAACAAACCTACACAAAATATTAAGAATAAAAGTACTTGCCATGACCAGGCAGCCATTTATAGAAGCCCTGTTGAAAGAGAAACTCCACAGATAGTTACATTACACAAAAGAAGCTACCTCCTAAATTATTTGAACTCGGGTGGTCTGGCCCCAGCAGTAGTGAAGGTGCCGCTGCCACACACACATGATTCCAATGAAATCTTTGATTATCAAGATAAAATACGACAGGATCATCATCTGGAATGGTTTGTCAAAGGAAAGAGTAGAGGGTACCTTTCATTGTGTTCGTAAGGGTGAAACTTCTATCTCCTGCAAAGTCTTTCCCACTATTTTGACTACATGCCACCACACAAATCAAGTGCATTCCTGTCAAATCTTCACCAAAAAAATCTAGGAAATCTGTCTACACAGATTTAACTGCATGTTAAATTATACATATAGTAGCAACCGTATCTTATATATAGTTTAAAACATTGCTAGCATGGTTAGGATTGACTGCGTAAACATTTTATCCAGAAAGGAAAATTACTTACATTTGTCCTATTAATAGCATATGGGAGGTACATTAACTCTATTAGATAGAAAAAATCTTCAGCCTGCAACGTCTGACACTTCATGACTACAGCAAAAGTAAGTGTCTTCGATCATCATAAACATGCAGAGGGTTAGTATAATAGTTGACCCGCTGAAGTCTGGTGACTTGACCCACTTGGATACGACTTAAAATCATCCGGATTTACGCCTCAACTCATCCTCGGCTCCTCGCTAACCCATAACTGATAGAAAATAGTCAAATCTTCACTTTCTCATAGTAATATAACTCGATATACAACCATAATCTTCTGTATGTTTTCTCCGTTCCATTCAAAGGGTGTGCATGTCTATGTTGTTTACCCAAATTTGAGCAGTACTCAACACTAAAGCATTTTTGTTCTTTCAACCATCCTGCACATCATCAGCAACCAGAGATTTAGAAATTTGAAATGCACGGATGGTCAAATTATTTTGTTAATTTTGGAGTGTATGTACGACATCGATGCAATGTTGCACGAAGGTACATTGTCATTCTTGCCATTAATGGCATCATGTGCCCGGCCGGATTCATCGGCGAGCTCAGGGTGGTTGATGTAGCCATTGCATCATACATCCTATCTAATCCATGGATGGTTGTGTGCATAAATGAAGTTCTCGGCGGCCAACCTTTTCAAGTTGCTAAATTTCCTATCTGCATCAATAGAGACAGAGTAAAAAATAAGGAGAAAAGGTTTATTTCTAAAAAAAAGTTTTGCTTGTTTACTTGTAAATTAAAATTAATATTTACTTGTGAACAAGTTTAAATTTTTAGTCAAAAAAATCATTTGCAATTGCAATTTCCATTCTTGGAAATACAACAATAAATTATCATTCACTTTGAAGATTGCTAAAAGCCGATGTGTCGCTACATAGAAGAATCATATTACCTGAGATTCTTAAAATGCCAAGCTCAGCAATGCTTGGTCTGCCACCCCAGAATTGAACAGAGAGCATTAAGTGCTAGCACTAATTGACCTTAACGATGGCAATTAAGGACTGCAAAATATTAAACACAAAGTGATGAGAAATACAAAGCCCACCAAACTTGGCCCCTTTTCCATGTGAAAATTTCATGTGAAGCAGAAAACTACAGCATATGAAACAACACACGAATCTGAGATTACCACCTTAGACCATCTAGTATTCCTCAGAATACTGTACTAAAAATTGTTGTCTAAATATTGATCACTGCATGTTCCAAACCTTTGCCTACAATGCTATTATGAAACACAGTCTATATGTGACTTTTTATACAGAGATAACTGTACTTAACAGGGCCATGACAAGAGGATAACAGCCGGCATTTGTTCTTACCAGCACAAGAAAAAAAGACAAAAGACAAAAGGCAAGGCAAGCTTTTAACCTCGTTGGGTTAGCGATTGAGTAGGGTAGTCAGAATACAATATATAGAAAAGTGCACTGATGTTAAGTTTTCATCGTCGCTTCTAAGGTAGTTTATAAGTTCAAAAATATAGAGCCATTGACTGTACTACACAGAGTGATGGTCCACAGATTGCAAATGGAAAGGAAGTATATACTGAGAAGTTCCTGCACAAATAAAAAGAAAAGTTTGCAGGAAATAGCAAACATGTGAGAGGAGTTTATCCACTTATGTTGGCAAAACAGTTGAACATGAGTTAACATTACATATATATCCAGTTCTCCTCACGGTCTTGTCTTTATAAGCAGCTAGCAACCTTCTTGTTTACCAGGCCTGAAAAATCAGACCAACCACCAAACCAATCTATCAGTGGCAGAAGAGACATCCATAATTCATCTCGATCAAGAGAGGGCAAACAACTACCAAGCAGATTAGCAGAGTACTTGTGAGAGTAGACACTGTAAAATGGCGTTCGGCTTCCTAGCTGAACTTAATCTTGGCATTGTTGTTCCCAAACTGCTTGATTAGGATTATTTTTTCGTCTCCACAAGCTCTTAGACCAGATTATCCGAAATCATCGCCATTTATCCTAACCTAAAAAAATCATATCAACCAATGAATTTGAAGTCTGGAAGAAAAAGGAAACACGGATATATATCTCACCATAACCGAGAGCTTCTGCATAACGGCGGCATATCAGGCTCTTTCTGGTGGCCGCCTTGAACTGTACGCCGGACGATGACGGCGGTGTTCGGAGTAATGATGACCCTGATGGACTGCAGACCGTCTTGGGTGACATGAGGAGAAGGTGTGCCCGCGGCCAGAAGCAAACAAGGAAGTCGACGGTCGTGCCTCAGCAGCGCCGACCCACGACGCGTCGGAACCACGACCTCATCTTCCACTGTTGGCGATTAGGCCAGCGCCGCCGCTGTCTGCTCCTTCCTCTCTCTCCCACCTCTCTCTTTCTCTATCCCTCTCTTCCACGGCGGGTGCAAGGGATGGGAGACACGCCTCACTTAGATCCGCACGCGGCAGCGGATGGAGAGGAGGCGGGGCAACGAGCACAGCCGGCGGCGGCGGCAACTTTTCATGGAGAGAGATGGGATCGGGAGGGAGTTTGGGAGAGAGGAGAAACGGAGGCGTGTGTGTGCGTGCGTAGCGACAGTTTTCTCTCGGTCGTGGATGGGGCCACGTTGTACTGATCCATGCGGGGTGGGCTGCTTTTCTTACGCGCGCGTGGAAGGGAGAGTGCCCATCGTGTGTGGGAAACAGCAGGTCGAACCATCACGACGTTCGATTCTGCTTTAATAGTAGAGATAACATGATGTAGAGGAATAAACTCAAGCAATATGATGTGAGCCCCATCTTTTTATCCTCGATGGCAACAATACAATGCGTGCCTTGCTTCCCCTACTGTCACTGGGAAAGGACACGGCAAGATTGAACCCAAAGCTAAGCACTTATATTGCAAGAAAAACCAATCTAGTTGGCCAAACCAAACCGATAGTTCAAAGAGAATTACAAAGATATCAAATCATGCATAAAAGAATTCAAAGAAGATTCAAATAATATTCATAGATAGGCTGATCATAAATCCACAATTCATCGGATCTCGACAAACACACCGCAAAAGAAGATTACATAGGATAGATCTCCAAGAACATCGAGGAGAACATGGTATTGAGAATCAAAGAGAGAGAAGAAGCCATCTAGCTACTAGCTATGGACCCGTAGGTCTGAGGTAAACTATTCACGCTTCATCGGAAGGGCAATAAAGTTGATGTAGAATCCCTCCATGATCGAATCCCCCTCCGGCAGGGTGCCAGAAAAGGTCCCTAGATGGGATCTCACGAGAACAGAAGGTTGCGGCGGTGGAAAAGTGTTTTCGTGGATGCCTCTGGTGGTTTGGGAATATATGTGAATATATAGGAGGAAGATCTAGGTCAAGGGGTCACCGAGGGGCCCACAAGGCAGGGGCGCACCCTACCCCCCTAGGCGCACCCTACCCCCCTAGGTGCACCCTCCACCCTTGTGGCCGCCTCGTGGCTCTTCTAACTTGCACTCCATGTCTCCTGGGTGTCTTCGGGTCCAAGAAAAATCATCGCGAAGGTTTTAGTCCGTTTGTACTCCGTTTGGTATTACTTTTCTGTGAAGCTCAAAAACAAGGAAAAAACAAAAACTGGCACTGGGCTCAAGGTTAATAGGTTAGTCCCAAAAATAATATAAAACAGCATATTAATGCATATATAACATCCAAAACAGATAATATAATAGCATGGAATAGTCAAAAACTATAGATACGTTGGAGACATATCAAGCATTCATTGTTATATTGCTTTGCATGATCATATAGCTGACATAGTATTTGTGGATCAGCCACCATTCATCATTTTTGTACATGTTATGCTAGATCATTGCACATCCCGGTACACTGCCAGAGACACTCATATAAAGTCATATTGTTCTAGATACCAAGTTGTAAGTAAATAAAAGTGTGATGATCATCATTATTAGAGCATTGTCCCAGTGAGGAAAGGATGAGGGAGACTATGATTCCCCCACAAGTCGGCATGTGACTCCAGACAAAAAAAAGAGGCAAAAAAGAGCCCAACAAAAAAGAAAAAAGAGAGAAGAAAACAAAAAACATCGTAGAAAAAGAGAGAAGGGGCATTGTTACTATCCTTTTCCACACTTGTGCTTCAAAGTAGCACCATGTTTTTCATATAGTCTCCTATGTTGTCACTTTCATATACTAGACTTAAATTTTCATTATAGAACTTGCCTTGTATATTTCGATGATGGGCTTGCTCAAGTTCCCAATGTCTTCTAGAGCAAGCAAGTTGGATGCACACCCACTTAGTTTTCAGTTTGAGCTTTCATACACTTATAGCTCTTAGTGCATCCGTTGCATGGCAATCCCTACTCCTCGCACTGATATCGATTGATGGGCATCTCCATAGCTCGTAGATCTGGCTAGTTGATGCAAGACTTTCTTTCTTTTTGACTTCCCCATATTATACCCTACCACCGCATTCTATTTCATCTATAGTGCTATGTCTATGGCTCACGCTCATGTATTGTGTGGGGGTTGAAAAAGCTTAAGCACGTTAAAAAGTCTGAACCAATTGCTTAGCTAACATCGGGGTTGTACAAGATTTATATTTTGTGTTAAGAAGATGGAGCATGACAAGGGTATATGATTTTGTAGGGTTAGCGTTCTTTAGCATTTTTATTCTGAAAGGCATGACTTTTTGTTGGTATGCCTGAGTATTAATGTATTTGTATAATTACAAACTATTGCTTTGAATCACTCGTATCTTAATATTCATGACATGACTAGATTATTTGATCAAGATTTTGCTAGGTAGCATTCCACATCAAAAATTATCTTTTTATCATTTACCTAGTCGAGTACGGGCATGAATTAATCTTGGGGATGCTGATACGTCTCCATCGTATCTACAATTTTTTTATTGTTTCATGCCAATATTCTACAACTTTCACAAACTTTTGGCGACATTTTATATTATTTTTGGGACTAACATATTGATCCAGTGCCCGGTGCCAGTTCCTGTTTGTTGCATATTTTTTGTTTCGAGGAATATCGATATCAAACAAATTCCAAACACGATAAAGATTTACGAAGACTTATTTTGAAATATATGTGATTTTTGGGAAAAAGAATCAACACGGGACGATGCCCGAGGGGCCCACAAGCCTAGAGGGTGCGGCCCCCTACCCGGCTCGCGCCCAGCAGGCTTGTGGCTCCTCCGTAAGGCAGTTGGTATCCTTCTTTCGTAGCAAGAAATATAATATCTGGAAGAAAATTCCCTAAAAATTTCAGCCCAATCGGAGTTACGAATCTCCCGTAATTTAATAAATGGTGAAGGGTCAGAAAACGAGAACGCAAAAGCAGAAGAGAACAGAGAGAGAGAGATACAATCTCGGAGGGGCTCCTGCCCTCCAGGAGCCATGGAGGCCAAGGACCATAGGGGAAACCCTCCTCCATCTATGGGGGGCCAAGGAAGAAGAAATTTGGAGGGGAGGCTCTCTCCCCCTCTCTTCCGGTGGAGCCGGAACGCCGTCGGGGCAATTATCGTGTGACGGCGATCTGCTCCAACGACTCTATCATCTTCACCAACACCTCCATCACCTTCCCACATCTATATTCAGCGGTCCACTCTCCCACAACCCGCTGTACCCGATGTACCCTCTACTTGAACATGGTGCTTTATGTTTCATATTATTATCCAATGATGTGTTGCCATCCTATGATGTTTGAGTAGATTTTTGTAGTCCTCTGGGGTAATTGATGAATTTCTATGATTGGTCTAATTTGCTTGTGATTATGTTGGTGTCCTTCGGTACCATCATATGAGCGCGCGCGTGTCTCATATCATAGGGTTAGTGGTATGTTTATATGACTATGCATTGGAGGGCAAGAGTGACGAAAACTTCTTCCTACCACAGAAATTGATTCATACGGGATTGAAGGAGGACGAATATATCTTAATTCTATGGTTCAGTTTCACCTTAATGAATGTTAGTATTGCGGATACTTGCTAATAGTTGCAATCATAAATGCATAGAATTCCAAGTAAGGGATGACATGCTAGTAGTGGCCTCTCCCACATAAAAATTTGCTATTGGTCTAGTAATTTAGCCAATTTCTTAAGGACAATTCCGCAAATCCTACCATCACTTTTCCACACTCGCTATCCTAACCTAATTGTACTTCTAGTAAAACAGCACCTAACTTTTATTTTCACGTTCTTTATTATCTCGCAAACCTATTCCTTTACACCTACAAAGTACTTCTAGTTTTATTCTTGTTTTAATAAAGAGAACGTTAAGTGTGCGTAGAGTTATATCGGTGGTTGATAGAACTTGAAGGGAATATTAATTCTACCTTTAGCTCCTCATTGGGTTCAACACTCTTAGTTATCGAGAAATGCTACAATTGATCTCCTATACTTGTGGGTTATCAATTGACAACCCCTTATTTGCTTTGGGTGCAAGTATTTGTTATTTTGTGTGTAGGTTTTGTTCACAAGGTATTGCGTGGTTCTCCTACTGGATTTATAACTTGGTTCTTAACTAAGGGAAATACGTATCTCTACTGTACTGCATCATCCTCTCTTCTTTGAGAAAATCCCAACGCAGCTCACAAGTAGCAAGGTTGGGTTCTCCGCCATCCTCGTGAATCGAGCGTCGCCACCATGCTCTATGGTCACATGCTCGCGGAGGGCGTCGGGGTGGTCTAGTGAGAGATATAGAGGGGGGAGAGAAATTGGGAGTTTGTTTTTTAGTTCGGTCCCATGTGTAACTAAGAACAAAGAGAGGAAGAGAAAGAGTCTTCTTCTTCTTTGGGTGGGTCCCACACATAAGTTACATATGATGATAGGGGTACAAATGTCTAGTAAACGCCCCACAGACGGTCAACACCCTTTGACTAGACAAAAATGGCACCAAATGGTATCCATGTAAGGGAGCGAGACGGAAGAGGAGCAAATGTAAGTAGGCTTGGGAATTAGGGCAAATCTGAGTAGTGGAATCGAGTTTAGGGCTGAACTAGAATGTAATTGGCCCAAAAATAAATGGCATGATGGCAACTTTAAGAGATAATGCTAGCAAAATTATAAAATTTATGTAGTGTTCACGTGGCAAATTTGTGCCTTAAAAAAAGATTGTGCTTGTGAGATGATAGGAATTTGTCGTGTCAATAAATATGATATTTTATTTAAAAAATTACCATGATATGTTAAATAGATTTGCCTTAGCAAGTTTCAACAAATTTTCCATGGTCTTGACAACAAAAAAAACAAAATTATAAAATTTATGCAGTGTTCATGTGGCAAATTCTGCGTTAAAAAAAGATTGTGCTTGTGAGATGACAAGAATTTGCCATGTCAAAAATATAATATTATATAAAAATAATTTATCATGGTATGTTAGATTTTCCTTAGCAAGCTCAACAAATTTTCCATGGTCCTGAAAACAAAAACAAATTAGCTGTTAAAGGACATGCTACGTGCAATCAAACTACCATGTTCTAATTAATAAAGTTGGCATGCGACAATAAAATTGTCATGCTCTAAATAATAAAATTGACATGGTCTAATTTAGAAAGTTGCCATGGTATTTATAATAAAATTGTCATGGACTTGATAATAAAGTTACCATGCTATCATTAATAAATTAGTCATGGTGTAATTAGTGAAATTTACATGCTCTTAAAGATAAAATTGCCATGGTACCTACAATAACATTACCATGGTTTATTTAATAATAATAATAAAATGCCATGGTATGCAACATAAAATTACCATTATTTGTTCAATAAAAAATGCCATCGCATAAGCACTAAATTTGCCATGCTCCAATTAACATTTACTAAAAAACCCATGGTATGAGAAATGAAAATTTTCTTATATTTGCCACATGCCCACCACAAAATGATTATTTTAGAACATTGTGAAAATTGCCACGTATAAAGGAAAATAGGGAGATATTTTTGCCACATGAACTCCGCGTATGATTGTTTTTAAAAATTGTGAGAATTGCGACGTAAAAAAGAGAAAAGGGGAAGGAGCTGGGATGCCGAATGGAAGCTCGCGTCCCTAAAAAAATAAAAAAATGGAAGCTCGCGGTGCCCGGTACGTTGTGCAGGTATGGTTATTGTGGCATGGAGGCCGGCTGTAAAAGAAGAGCGTCCGTGCCCATGTTCTGTTCCAGAGAACGATTTTTAGAGCTGATGAGGTGTATTCCCTCCCTTGCTTCAAGATATGTGGCCTCATCCAACGGCAATAAACATGTTCACTGGAAAGTCTGAAAAATCTGGCATTCGTCCGATAGCTTTTTTTCGTACCGTAGGCTTTGAGTTTCGGATTGAGATGACGCATGGCATAGATACTTGGACGGTTGGACGAGAAAGATGAGTTGAATACCTCAATACAGGAAGCAGATGGAGGACAAATGTACAGGGCGGCACATGAGAGACACGATACATACGGATTGTCACGTAGCCCCTGGCACGCACACAAGCACAGCCAGCCCCGTGCAGCAACCAGCAGGCCACGCCCCCCACCCCACCTGAACGCCGATGGCGACGGACCAATCATGGCCGCGCCACATCACACCGCCCATCCCTGCCACCCGTACGGCCCACGTGGACGCCTCAGCCCCCGATGACACGCGAGGCCCGGCCCGGCCCAGCCCGGGCCCGAGCGACACGACGCCGTTCTTGCAGGGCAGGCCCGCGGCTCCATTAAGACCCAGCTCAGCTCCGCAGGCAGGCTCGGGCGCGACGGTGCACCGGCGGGAGCCGCTCCTCCTGTCGCCTAGCGCAGGGGCAGGGCCGTACTTTGGCTCCCTCCCTCCCTCCTCCATCCGGCACCGTGGCAGGGCCAGCGGCCTGTAACGGCGTGGGGCCAGTGAGGGCGACGCGAGTGAAAAACGGGCACGGACTCTTCTGTCCCGACTGCGCGGCCGAGAGATGTTTTTTTACCGCGCGCATTGGTCCCCACTGAGTTTAATCCGGCGTGCCGCTCAGATCGGCCACGTGCCATTTATTCCCCCCACGTTCCCCCACACTCCCCGTTCCCTGTTTCGAAATAAACAATGGACTGCTCCATCCATCCCTCCCTCTAGCGAGCTCTTATCTTTTCCCAGGAACGCCAAGCCCAGGCCCCTCGCCATGGACGGAGAAATTCTGCTGCCGCTATCGAGCACCAGCACAACTGTAGTATCGATGAGTGCCAAGTCGGTCGCGGTTTGAGAGATTTTGATAGTGCATTGCAGCTCGGGCGTCACGATTGGGATCCAGGACACATGATTTACCGACCGAGATGGAACAGAGAACCCATGGCATCATTTCATTCAGGCTTGTGTTGCAGAGGATCAGGCGGTAAGAATGATTAGGAGATGATGAAGGTTACATACTGTACTACACTCGGAGGTTAAGCGCGCTTTCCCATGGACCGAAAGAAAGCAAGAGAGGCATGCATGCACCGCGCACAGGAAACAACACACGGTACTCGACCAAGGGAGCGCTCTGAACATTTCTCCATGCATGCCTGTTACATTTATCAGAGAAGGGATCGAAAGAGAACAAAAGAAACAAACACACGAAAGAATCCCGAGGAGAGGAGAAAGCCAAGCGAGAAGAGAATGGAACAAAACGAATGTGCCTCCACAACTAGACAGCGAGAGAGAGAGGCATTACAGCACGGTTTAAATCACCAGAGTGCCATCATTATCACCAACACACCACTAACCGCTCAACCAACCTGAGAAACAAGAGGACAACTAGAGAGGAGAGGCTAACTAATCCAACCCACGAGGAAGATGGGGTGAAATTTACAACGAATACACGAATCATGCACGAAGCGTGGGTCATGCCGGCGAGGAGGAGCTGCCGGAGGCTGCCGACGAGGAGACGCTCGCCAGGACCTCGGCTAGAGCGGTCATGGCGCGCACCTGCATCTCCAGCGCCCTGATGTAGTCGGAGGCCTCGCTGAGCAGCGCCGGGAACGGCAGCTTGTGGCAGCCGGGAACCAGCCGCCCGAGCACCTTGGCCTTCTTCGCCAGCGCCGGTGCCTTCCCCGGCTGCGGCTGTGCGGCGGCAGCGACGGAGGGGTGGCGCGCGGGCGGTGTGGCTGGGGCACGGAGGCGCGCGCGGTGGGCGGCCTGGAGGCGGCGGCGGCGAGAGGCGAGTATGGCGCGGCTCCAGCGCGAGCGCCCCCGGGCCGCCACCGCGAGCGCGCGGTCGGCCGCCTCCCGCACGGCCCGGCCACGCGCCGGCGCCGTCGACGCGGACGATGACCCGCCTCGGACAAGGCGGAGCGCCTCGAAGAGCTTGGACGAGTAGATCTCGTGCTCGCGCCGCGTCCGCCACTTGGAAGGCTGCGCCTCCGTCCCCGGGCCGGCGGACGCTGTGGACTCTCCCCCGGCCGCCCTCTTCCGCTTCCGCTCCCTCTCGTCCACCGCCGTCGAGCTCGACGTGGACGCCATTGCAATATTCTCGCAAGAGCTCGGCGGGCTGCACAGAAACCGCCAACGAAGAGCAGGATTAGGCAGCCTGTGATCTGATTGTTGTTGCCTGAGCTGAGCTGGGTCTACGCTTGCCTTTGAGTTGGGAGAGGAGAAGAGGTGGGATGGATGGGGGAGGTGGGACTTGGGAGGAGTTGGGGGATTGAATATAAAGGGGGCGGTATTGGCAAATGACAGCAGTGATGCCGCCCCCATTAGTCATGTGACTCTTTTGGATTTTTGGCTTCTTTTTTTTTTCTCCTCTGTGCTGCCGTGCTGGTTGAGTGTATAGTAATGAATTTTCTTTGCTTTTGGTCTATCCATTTTACATGTGTGACACTCGGTGTAAGCAAGCAGCTAATTATGAGGTCCACCGGGTTTGGACTTTGTGGCTCACTGTCCACCAACTGGATCGGGGAGCCGGAGGCTTCTTGCTCTGCTTCCTTCCATGCTCGTGGCAGCGAAAAGGCAAGGTGCACTTGCTCTCAGGCCATGCTAAAATTTCATGGAAATGTATAATCATGTTTCAGCTTATTTTTTTACTTTATGATAAGATGGACATAAGAGGCGCGTGAAGAGGACGTCTCGGTTGTCGTCGACAAGCTCAAACCGGCTTCGATAGGGGAGCAACGACTCGTTCTTACGGCTGTAGTGGTCGTTCAGTGGTCTCGAGTCTTGATGTATTTTTTATTATCTTTGTGATACTTTTTACTTCCGATGAACTTTTATAATAGACCTGATTCTTTCAAAAAACATGAACATAAGAATGAA
Organism: Triticum aestivum; assembly: GCF_018294505.1. Taxonomy (NCBI): domain Eukaryota; kingdom Viridiplantae; phylum Streptophyta; class Magnoliopsida; order Poales; family Poaceae; genus Triticum; species Triticum aestivum. The sequence goes on along the minus strand of NC_057803.1, from coordinate 154,629,149 downwards.
TGGGGATTTTTTATGCGAATTTAAGAAGTTCGGCATAGTATGACCCAAGGTCCTTGCGACATAATATTCTTATGACGTAGAATTCTTCAAGAGTTAAAAATACAATCCAAAGAGGAGTATGCAGTTTTTTTTTGGCACCTGACTGTCGACGGAAAATTAATGCCTTCTCACTTGGGTGAGACACACAGAAAATCTGGGACAGTCACTTCAACCTCTGCTGGTACTTGGTGCTAATTGCCTGCGTACGGTTGGTGTGGAATACATTTGTGCCACCTGAGTATACAAGAAAACATGTTACTCAAATGGAGAAAAAGAAATAGCAAGGCGAAATATACGCCAGTAGACGGCGGCGGAGATGGCATGGTGCTTTTTGATCGAGAGGGGGTGCACAGATCTGCTCTTCTTCTTTTGTTTCGTGGTCCTCCTCACATTGTAGATAACCTTTGAATGGCAAACGGTACCGCGTACGTAGTTACTTTTCGCGAATACGCAAAGCCTGCGTATCTTTCATTGATAGATAGAAGAGAATACAAGATAGGGCATTACACTATGGGGCGTACACGAGAGAACGGCGCTAAGCGCAATGCCAGAGCAGCAGGAGCTGGGGCTGCTCGACCCAAAGCAAAAAAGAATTAGCCTATGCCTACAATGTTGTGCAAACCGTTGGCTCCGGCGGAAGCCCAGAGCAATGCCTCATGGCGAATCGTCTCGAAAAGGCTGGTCGTGGAGGGACGGAGACCGTCGAAGACACAGCCGTTCCGATGCTTCCATAGCTCCCAAGCCGTGAGCATCACAAGGGAGTTGAAGCCTTTTCGCGCGCTCGCGGGAAGGGAATTGCGGGAGTGCTCCCACGAAGAGAGAAAATCTGCTCCAGGGTCCGGTGGTAGGATGGGAAGTCGGCACCAGGAGAGGGTGTCGAACCAAACTTGTCACGAGAAGGGGCAGCGAGCGATGATGTGCTGGATGCATTCGATGTCCTGATCACAGAGAAGGCATGAGTCGGCGTGCGGGAGGTTGTGGCGAGCCAGCCTAGCAGCCGTCCAGCAGCGATCAAGGGCGGCGAGCCAGAGGAAAATCTTCACGCGGGTGGGCGCCCAAGACCTCCAGATGAGGCGCCAGTGGGGGTCGCGGATCGAGCCGACAAATAGCTGCTCATAGCAGGACTTGGCCGAGTAGTGGCCAGACTCCGTCCAGCGCGAGCGGATCGCATCGAGAGCATCAGAGAGCTAGACGAGCTGCACTTGCCTCCACAGCTCCACGTACTGCAGCAGCGCCAAAGGGCCAAGAGCGTCCTGAATGTCCTGGACCCAGGTCCGCTGGTGAAGGCCATCACGCACCAAGCGGTTCTTGCGGCGACCGCGTGGGACAAGGTCAAAGACGAGGGGGTCGATCTCCGCCGCCGTGCGCCCATTGATCCAGTGGTCCAGCCAGAATCTGCAGGACGAGCCGTCCCCCACGGCCCAAGTGGTGGAAGCCCGGAACACGGCGGCCACCTCGGGATCGGAGGGGAGGTGAAGGTGTTGCCACGGCCTCGCCTCATCCGTGAGCTGGAGCCAGAGCCAGCGGACGCGGAGTGCGATGCCGGCGTACGTAGTTACGGTGCCATAGGACCCGGACAATCAGTGAATAATCAATACGTGGTATTTGAAACCGAAACATTTTCCCCATCTGCCCTGGCGTAACCCTATCCGTCGGCACGTGTCCCCCCTCCTTCCTTTCCCTTTCCTCGCCACCGCAAGCCCGATGGGTGTTGGTGGCGGCGGGGCCCTTTCACCTTCTTGCTTGTGGGCGCGGGCAAGTGATCCCGCGCAATGGTGCAACGCTGATCCGAAGCGCGGCAGTGCGCGGTCGAGCTTAGCGCAGAGCTGCAGCCTGCAGAGCGTCGGGCTGGGCGAGAAGGGCTGGACGAGGCGGGGATCTGGCGGCGTCATGTGTCGCCTGGCTCCGGTCAGTTTCTTCTGGATTTAACGTCTTGACGTCGTCAGCTAGCGCGAGGTTGCGGCATCGGCCAGGCTCGGTCACTGAGCGGGGGTGTGCTCTACAGCAGGGCAGTGGTGGCCCTCACAACGACATGGGTGCTTGGCGACGGTGTTGCGGAGTCACGATGCGGAGCGGGGTGGCGGTGACGATGGTTGGTTGCACTTCCAGCATTTGTTCGTCCACGGGCAGCCCATGGTGGTGCTCCTAGAGGCCATCTTCAACGGTTGGCTGCGTTCGGCCCGGTGCCCCTCATCGTTGGCGGGCGGCTAGGTTTGCCCTCGTGCGGATCTAGAGGAGAGCAGTTGGTAGGGCGGCACAAGGAGTGCGTGTGGGGAGAACGACAGGAGGGATGGGTGGTGCTGACTGGGTCGAGTTGCTCGTTGCTGGAGCATGGGTGTGCTGGTCTTGGACGTGGTCCTATCCTTCCTCTCCCCTTTCCTAGCATGGCTCCTCTTGGCGATTGGCCTCGGTCTAGGAAGGCGTTGTCGACTCCGTCGGCAGTCGGGGATTGCCAGGCGATGCAAGGTTCGTGATTTGTGTGGGGATCTGGGGCACCCGTTTGTACGGCGACGACCCTGATGGTGAGAGTCGTGGGCTCGTGGGCGGAGCTCATGACTCGGGTGTTGTTTGGTGGCCATGGCCGTGTTGGCGGCATCGGGACTCATGGTGGGCATACTATGTCGGTGGTGCGGCAGGTGAGTTGCTAGCTGCACCCAAGTCGAAGGAGTAGTGTGTGTTGGGGTGAAAACCTTGTTCACCTCTGGCCAGACTGACGATGGCAACGTCCTTGGGCGTCGCCCCTTCTTGAAGGCTTCGTCGTGATTGCTCTTTTTCCTTCATGTCCCAATAGATGAATATCTTGATCCTTTGGGTCGGGCGGTGGCGGCACTGACATCATGCCCCTCATGAAGGCACCGCCTTGGAGCTCATGGTATGTCGACGCTTAGCTTCGTCTCTTCGCGAATGCTTGTTCCTGGTTTAGAGCTCCATCGTCTCCATAGTCGTGCTTATTGTCCATATGTTGCTCCACTTGAAGTTGTATGGGGTGGTGTTGCTGAACCTTAACACATATGTATCTTGCCTTTGGTGTGTGTGGTGTCGTGTTGAATGGATAAATTAGTTTGGTGGTCATTGCTTTATATACATGGCCATGTTCGGTTAATCACCTTGCCACATGGATTAAAGGGGATTGGGGAGGTTTGACAAGGATTTTGACTTGCAAGGGATTTAATCCCTTTCAAACCTCTTCAAACCCTGCCTAACCGAACAAGGCCTAAAGGGGGTGAAAGTCTTTTTCCGTATGTGTTATTTATTTGGCAAAAGAAAAAAAATGTATCAGTTGTTAATTAAGTTTTCACAAATAGCCTCTCTCCATCTTTCTCCTCAACTAGATTTTTATTGAAGTTTCATAAATGTGGAAATTAAATTTCTTATAGTTTAACTCATTTTCCAAACAAGATCCGTTTATGACATACTGTTTAGAAACAATTAAGATTCCAAAAAGGTTAGTTCAAGCTTCACCAAAGTTTCTAAAAAGGTTTTAAACTCACACCATGATTTTGGTTCTATTATTCACTTAATTTGTGTGTTTTGGTGAGGAGTTGGAAATATCCCTAGATCTAACTAGCTTCCCACCAATTTTGGATTAAAGGAATTCCATTGGAATTTTAGAGGTTTCTTCTTATGGAAGTCCTTTGGATCATCGGATCAAGCCCATCAAATTACTATGGAATCCATTCCCATGATCCCCATTCATAGGAATCTGAACACAAGTTCAATCCTCATTTTATTTTTATTTTGAGATGCCCAATGTGTTTACACAAGTTCATCGCTGGCAGATGTGTACATGATAAATTCCTCTTTGTGCAACAGACGGCAAGATTACTCCACAACATCAAGGCCCCGCGCGTCCTCCTCAAGCTCGACATCGCGAAGGCTTTCGACACCGTCGCCTAGTCCTTCCTGCTGGAGACATTGACCCACCTTGGCTTTGGCCTACGATGGTGCGAGTGGATCTCCATCCTTACATCCACAGCCTCCACGCGCGTCCTCATCAACGTCAATCCTGGGCCGCCGGTGGACCATGCCTGCGGGCTTCGTCAAGGCGCCCCTATCTCTCCCGTGCTCTTCGCAATCATCATCGACTCGCTCAACTCACTGCTGCAGCATGCTATTTCCGTGGGCATTCTATAGCGGCTGACCGCCCGGCATGCCGCCTCGAGCATCTCTCTCCCTTTGCCGACGATGTCGTCATTTTCTGCCACCCTGACCCCCCCCCCCCCGAGCTAGCCTCCATCCGAGAGCTACTGCGTGTCTTCGGAGATGCATCCAGCTTGCGCACCAACTTCTCCAAGTGCGTTCTCGTCGCCATCCAATGCGGCAACGAGGTGGCCGCTGCGATCACCACTGAGCTCTCGCGCACCGTCGCCGCCTTTCCCATCCCATACCTTGGGATGCTGCTATCCATCCGCAAGTGCCACGCGTCGGCACTCATGCCCCTAGTCGAGCGGCTCGCCAAGAAGCTTGCAACCTGGAAAGCCACCCTCCTCTCTCGTGGTGAGCGGCTCGCCTTGGTGCGCCATGTTCTCACGGCCATGCCGGTGCATCTCCTCCTCGCCATGAGTCTGAACCCCTCCATCCTAAAGAAGATCACCGCGGCCATTCGTGGCTTCCTCTGATATGGCCGCAAGGACGCCAAGACAGGCTGTTGTTTTGTCAGCTGGCCTAAACTGTCGCGGCCGCTCGAGCTTGGGGGCCTCGCCGTGTGATACGTCCATTTTGCATCATGCTTTTATATCGATATTTATTGCATTATGGGCTGTTATTACACATTATGTCACAATACTTATGTATATTCTCTCTTATTTCACAAGGTTTACATAAAGAGGGAGAATGCCGGCAGCTGGGATTCTGGGCTGGAAAAGGAGCAAATATTAGAGACCTATTCTGCACAGCTCCAAAAGTCCTGAAACTTCACGGAAGATGTTTTCCAAATATATAAAAAATACTGAGAGCAAGAACTTCACCAGGGGGGCACACCCTGCCCACGAGGGTGGGGGGCGCGCCCTACCCCCCTGGGCGCGCGCCCTACCTCGTGGCCCCCCTGGTGGCCCTCCGGTGGCCATCTTCTGCTATATGGAGTCTTTCGATGGGAAAAATCATAAGCCATCTTCTCGGACGAAACTCCGCCGCCACGAGGCAGAACCTTGGCGGAACCAATCTAGGGCTCTGGAGGAGCTGTTCTGTCAGGGAAACTTCCCTCTCGGAGGGGGAAATCATCGCCATCGCCATCACCAATGCTCATCTCATCGGGAGAGGGCAATCTCCATCAACATCTTCATCAGCACCATCTCATCTCAAAACCCTAGTTCATCTCTTGTATCCAATTCTTGTCTCCAAGTCCGGTATTGGTGCTAGTAGGTTGCTAGTAGTGTTAATTACTCCTTGTAGTTGATGCTAGTTGGTTTATTTGGTGGAAGATCATATGGTCAGATCCTATATGCATATTAATACCCCTCTGATTATGAACATGTTTATGCTTTGTGAGTGGTTACTTTTGTTCCTGAGGACATGGGAGAAGTCTTGCTATTAGTAGTCATGTGAATTTGGTATTCGTTCGATATTTGGATGAGATGTATGTTGTCTCTCCTCTAGTGGTGTTATGTGAACATCGACTACATGACACTTCACTATTGTTTGGGCCTAGAGGAAGGCATTGGGGAGTAATAAGTAGATGATGGGTTGCTAGAGTGACAGAAGCTTAAACCCTAGTTTATGCGTTGCTTCATAAGGGGCTGATTTGGATCCATATGTTTCTTGCTATGGTTAGGTTTACCTTAATACTTTTATTGTAGTTGTGGATGCTTGCAATAGAGGTTAATCATAAGTGGGATGCTTGTCCAAGTAAGGACAACACCGAAGCACGGGTCCACCCACATACCAAATTATCAAAGTACCGAACGAGAATCATATGAGCGTGATGAAAACTAGCTTGACGATATTCCCATGTGTCCTCGGGAGCGCTTTACATCTTATAAGAGTTTGTCCAGGCTTGTCCTTTGCTACAAAAAGGATTGGGCCACCTTGCTGCACCTTATTTACTTTTGTTACTTGTTTCTCGTTACAAATTATCTTATCACAAAACTATCTGTTACCACTTATTTCAGTACTTGCAGAGAATACCTTGCTGGAAACCGCTTATCATTTCCTTCTGCTCCTCGTTGGGTTCGACACTCTTACTTATCGAAAGGACTACGATAGATCCCCTATACTTGTGGGTCATCAAGACTCTTTTCTGGTGCCGTTGTCGGGGAGTGAAGCGCCTTTGGTAGGTGGAATTTCGTAAGGAAAAATTTAAATAGTGTGCTGAAATTTACTGTCACTTGTTACCATGGAAAGTAATCCTTTGAGGGGCTTGTTCGGGGTATCTTCACCCCGACCAGTAGAGCAAAGAGTTGCTCCTCTACCTAATGAACCTACTGAAAATGAAAATGCTTGCTTTGAAGTTCCTTCGGGTATGATAGAAAAACTGCTAGCTAATCCTTTTTTAGGAGATGGAACAAAACATCCTGATGAACATCTGATATATGTGGATGAAGTTTGTGGATTATTTAAGCTTGCAGGTGTATCCGGAGATGTTGTTAAGAAGAAGGTCTTCCCTTTATCTTTGAGGGGAGATGCATCGACATGGTATAGGCTATGTGATGATATGAGCTCTTGGAATTACAAACGATTGAAATTGGAATTCATCAGAAGTTTTATCCTATGCATCTTGTTCATCGTGATCGCAATTATATATATATAATTTTTGGCCTCGCGAAGGAGAAAGCATCGCTCAAGCTTGGGGAGGCTTAAATCAATGTTATATTCATGCCCCAATCATGAGCTCTCAAGAGAAATGATTATTCAAAAAATTTATAGTCGGCTTTCTGCTAACAATCGCACCATGCTTGATACTTCTTGTGCTGGCTCTTTTATGATGAAGACTATTGAATTCAAATGGGATATATTGGAAAGAATTAAACGCAACTATGAAGATTGGGACCTCGACAATGGTAAGGAGTCAGGTATGACACCTAGTTTTGATTGTGTTAAATCTTTTATGGATACCGATATTTTTCGTAATTTAGCACTAAATATGGACTTGACTCTGAGATAGTAGCTTCTTTCTGTGAATCTTTTGCTGCCTATGTTGATCTCCCCAAGGAGAAGTGGCTTAAATATCATCCTCCCATAGAAGTAAAAGTAGTTGCACCTATTAAAGTTGAAGAAAAGACTATCACTTATAATGATCCTATTGTTCCTACTTCTTATGTTGAGAAACCACCTTTCCCTGTTAGGATAAAGGATCATACTAAAGCTTCAACTGTAGTTCGTAAAAGCAATATTAAAACATATACACCTCCTGAGCAAGTTAAAGTTGAACCTAATATTGCTATTGTTAAAGATCTCTTGTCTGATAATATAGATGGGCATGTTATTTATTTCTGTGATGAAACTGCTAGAATTGCTAAACCCTGTAATAAATATAAACCTAAACCTATGGTAGGCATGCCTGTTATTTCTATTAAAATAGGAGATCATTGTTATCATGGCTTATGTGATATGGGTGCCAGTGCTAGTGCCATACCTATTAGCCTTTATAGAGAAATTATGCATGATATTGCACCTGTTGAGTTAGAAGATATTGTTGTCACAATTAAACTTGCCAATAAAGATACTCTTTCACCAATGGGAATTGTTAGAGATGTTGAAGTCTTGTGCGGGAAAACTAAATATCCTGCTGATTTCTTGTTCTTGGTTCCCCACAAGATAGCTTTTGTCCCATTATATTTGGTAGACCCTTCTTAAATACTGTTAATGCTACCATATATTGCAAAAGAGATGTTGTTACTATCGGTTTAGATGATATGACTCATGAATTTAATTTTTCTCAATTTATTAGACAACACCGTGGAGAAGAATTACCTAGTAAGGATGAAATTATTGGTCTTGCTTCTATTGCCGTACCTCCTAGTGATCCTTTAGAACAATACTTGCTAGACCATGAAAATGATATGTTTATGAAAGAAAGAAGGGAATTAGATGAAGTATTCTTTAAACAGGAACCTATTCTGAAAAACAATTTACATGTTGAAATCCTAGGGGATCCTCCTCCACCCAAGGGTGATCCCGTGTTTGAGCTTAAATCGTTACCTGATACTCTTAAACATGCTTATCTTGATGAGAAAAAGATATATCCTATTTTTATTAGTGCTAACCTTTCAGAGCATGAGGAAGAGAGATTATTGAAAACTCTGAAGAAGCACCACGCTTCTATTAGGTATACTCTTGATTATCTTAAGGGCATTAGTCCCACTCTATGTCAACATAAAATTAATTTGGAAGAAGATGCTAAACCAGTTCGTGACCATCAACGCCGGCTGAATCCTAAAATGAAAGAAGTGGTAATAAAGGAGATACTAAAGCTCCTTGAGGCACGTATAATTTATCCCGTTCCTGATAGTCAATGGGTAAGCCCTATCCACTGTGTCCCTAAAAAGGGAGGTATTACTGTTGTTCCTAATGATAAAGATGAATTGATTCCTCAAAGAATTATTACAGGTTATAGGATGGTAATTAATTTTTGCAAATTAAATAAGGCTACTAAAAAGGATCATTACCCCTTACCTTTTATTGATCAAATGCTAGAAAGATTGTCCAAACATACACATTTTTGCTTTCTAGATGGTTATTCTGGTTTCTCTCAAATACCTGTGTCAGCCAAAGATCAATCAAAGACTACTTTTACATGCCCTTTTGGTACTTTTGCTTATAGACGTATGCCTTTTGGTTTATGTAATGCACCTGCTACCTTTCAAAGATGCATGATGGCTATATTCTCTGAATTTTGTGAAAAGATTTGTGAGGTTTTCATAGACGATTTTTCCGTCTATGGATCTTCTTTTGATGATTTCTTAAGCAATCTTGATCGAGTTTTGCAGAGATGTGAAGAAACTAATCTTGTCTTGAACTGGGAAAAGTGTCACTTTATGGTGAATGAAGGTATTGTCTTGGGGCATAAAGTTTCTGAAAGAGGTATTAAAGTTGATAAAGCCAAGGTTGATACTATTGAAAAGATGCCATGTCCTAAGGACATCAAAGGTATAAGAAGTTTCCTTGGTCATGCCGGTTTTTATAGGAGGTTCATTAAGGACTTCTCAAAAATCTCTTGGCCTCTGACTAATTTATTACAAAAAGATATACCATTTGTCTTTGATGATGATTATGTAGAAGCATTTGAAATACTTAAGAAATCATTGATTTCTGCACCTATTGTTCAGCCACCTGATTGGAATTTACCCTTTGAAATTATGTGTGATGCTAGTGATTATGCTGTAGGTGTTGTTCTAGGGCAAAGAGTTGATAAGAAACTAAATGTTATTCAATATGCTAGTAAAACTCTAAACAATGCTCAAAGAAATTATGCTACTACTCAAAAAGAATTCTTAGTAGTTGTATTTGCTTGTGATAAGTTTAGACCTTATATTGTTGATTCTAAAGTAACCATTCACACTGATCATGATGCTATTAAATATCTTATGGAAAAGAAAGATGCTAAACCTAGACTTATTAGATGGGTTCTCTTGCTACAAGAATTTGATTTGCATATTGTTGATAGAAAAGGAGCTGAGAACCCCGTTGCAGACAACTTGTCTAGGTTAGAAAATGTGCTTGATGACCCACTACCTATTGATGATAGCTTTCCTGATGAGCAATTAAATGTCATAAATGCTTCTCATACTGCTCCATGGTATGCTGATTATACTAATTACATTGTTGCTAAGTTTATACCACCTAGTTTCACATACCAGCAAAAGAAAAAGTTCTTCTATGATTTGAGGCATTACTTTTGGGATGACCCACATCTTTATAAAGAAGGAGTAGATGGTGTTATTATACATTGTGTACCTGAGCATGAACAGGAACAGATCCTACGCAAGTGTCACTCCGAAGCTTATGGAGGACACCATGCTGGAGATAAAACTGCATATAAGGTACTGCAATCTGGTTTTTATTGGCCTACTCTCTTCAAGGATGCCCGTAAGTTTGTCTTATCTTGTGATGAATGTCAAAGAATTGGTAATATTAGTAGACGTCAAGAAATTCCTATGAATTATTCACTTGTTATTGAACCATTTGATGTTTGGGGCTTTGACTATATGGGACATTTTCCTTCCTCTAATGGTTATACACATATTTTAGTTGTTGTTGGTTACGTTACTAAGTGGGTAGAAGTTATTCCAACTAGTAGTGCCGATCATAACACTTCTATTAAAATGCTTAAAGAAGTTATTTTTCCAAGATTTGGAGTCCCTAAATATTTAATGACTGATGGCGGTTCACATTTTATTCATGATGCTTTCCGTAAAATGCTTGCTAAATATGATGTTAATCATAGAATTGCATCCCCTTATCACCCTCAGTCTAGTGGTCACGCAGAATTGAGTAATAGAGAACTCAAATTAATTTTGCAAAAGACTGTTAATAGGTCTAGAAATAATTGGTCCAAGAAACTTGATGATGCATTATGGGCCTATAGAACTGCATATAAAAATCCTATGGGTATGTCTCCGTATAAAATGGTCTATGGAAAAGCATGTCACTTACCTCTCGAACTAGAACACAAGGCTTATTGGGCTATTAAAGAACTTAATTATGATTTTAAACTTGCTGGTGAGAAGAGGTTATTTGATATTAGCTCACCTGATGAATGGAGAACCCAAGCCTACGAGAATGCCAAGTTGTTTAAAGAAAAAGTTAAAAGATGGCATGACAAAAGCATACAAAAGCGTTAGTTTAATGTAGGTGATTATGTATTGCTATACAACTCTCGTTTAAGATTTTTTGCAGGAAAACTTCTCTCTAAATGGGAAGGTCCTTACATTATCGAGGAGGTCTACCGTTCCGGCGCCATAAAAATCAACAACTTCGAAGGCACAAATCCGAAGGTGGTGAACGGTCAAAGGATCAAACACTATATCTCAGGTAATCCCATAAATGTTGAAACCAATGTTATTGAAACCATAACCCCGGAGGAATACATAAGGGACAGTTTCCGGAACGTTTCTGACTCCGAAAAGGAATAGGTATGTGGTACGGTAAGTAAACCGACTCCAAAACAGTTTTTAAGGCAATATTTCTCCGTTTTGGAATATTTAGAAAAATAGAAAAATAAGAAGCAGTCCGGGAAGGACACGAGGCCTCCACGAGGGTGGAGGGCGCGCCCTACCCTACTGGGCGCGCCCCCTACCTCGTGGGCACCTCGTGTTCTCTCCGGACTCCGTTTTCCTACACGACACGTATTTTGGTTGGTAAAAATTCATTATATAACCTCCCGAGGGTTTTGACTCCCGTATCACGCAAAAATCTCCTGTCTTTGTTTCGAGCTGTTTTCTGTCAGGGTTGTCAAGGCCAGGCACTATGTCATCTCCCTCCTCCTCCAACCATGAGGGCAATGATGCTTGGCTAATGAAGATAGAGCTGAAGAGAGAAGAACCCATGGAGATCAACAAGGATGAAGGGATCAACAAGGCCATGGAGGACCAAGTTCCGGCAACAGAAGACACCCTTCAACTGGATCACAATCTTCTTACCCCAACAGAAATCGAAGCTTTCAAGATGATTGAGTTGTTGGAAATATGCCCTAGAGGCAATAATAAAATGGTTATTATTATATTTCTTTGTTCATGATAATTGTCTATTATTCATGCTATAATTATGTTATCCGGAAATCGTAATACATGTGTGAATACATAGACCACAACACGTCCCTAGTGAGCCTCTAGTTGACTAGCTCGTTGATCAAAAGATAGTCATGGTTTCCTGACTATGGACATTGGATGTCATTGATAATGGGATCACATCATTAGGAGAATGATGTGATGGACAAGACCCAATCCTAAGCATAGCTCAAAGATCGTGTAGTTCGTTAGCTATAGCTTTTCCGAATGTCAAGTATCATTTCCTTAGATCATGAGATTGTGCAACTCCCGGATACCGTAGGAGTGCTTTGGTTGTGCCAAACGTCACAACGTAACTGGGTGACTATAAAGGTACACTACAGGTATCTCCGAAAGTGTCTGTTGGGTTGGCACGAATCGAGACTGGGATTTGTCACTCCGTATGACAGAGAGGTATCTATGGGCCCACTCGGTAATGCATCATCATAACGAGCTCAATGTGACCAAGTGGTTGATCACGGGATCATGCATTACGGTACGTAAAGTGACTTGCCGGTAACGAGATTGAACGAGGTATTGGGATACCGATGATCGAGTCTCGGGCAAGTAATGTACCGATTGACAAAGGGAATTGTATACAGATTGATTGAATCCTCGACATCGTGGTTCATCCGATGAGATCATTGAGGAGCATGTGGGAGCCAACATGGGTATCCAGATCCCGCTGTTGGTTATTGACCGGAGAGTCGTCTCGGTCATGTCTGCGTGTCTCCCGAACCCGTAGGGTCTACACACTTAAGGTTCGGTGATGCTAGGGTTGTTGAGATATTAGTATATGGTAACCCGAAAGTTGTTCGGAGTCCCGGATGAGATCCCGGACGTCACGAGGAGTTTCATAATGGTCCGGAGGTGAATATTTATATATAGGAAGTCAAGTTTCGGCCATCGGGAAGGTTTTTGGGGTAATCGGTATTGTACCGGGACCACCGGAAGGGTCCCGGGGGTCCACCTGGTGGGGCCACCTATCCCGGAGGGCCCCATGGGCTGAAGTGGGAGGGGAACCAGATCCTAGTGGGCTGGTGTGCCCCCCCCATCAGCCTCCCCTGCGCCTAGGGTTGGAAACCCTAGGGGTGGGGGCGCCCCACTTGGCTTGGGGGGCACTCCACCCCCCTTGGCCGCCGCCCCCCTTGGAGATGGCATCTCCTAGGGCCGGCGCCCCCCTAGGGGTCCTATAAATAGTGGGGGGAGGGAGGGCAGCCGCACCCTAGCCCCTGGCCTCTCCCTCTTCCTCCCGTGATACTCCTCCCTCTCCCTGTGCTTGGCGAAGCCCTGCCGACATCACCGTTACTTCCACCACCACGCTGTCGTGCTGCTGGATCTTCATCAACCTCTCCTTCCCCCTTGCTGGATCAAGTTGGAGGAGACGTCTTCCCAACCGTACGTGTGTTGAACGCGGAGGTGCCATCCGTTCGGCGCTAGGTCATCGGTGATTTGGATCACGACGAGTACGACTCCATCAACCCCGTTCTCTTGAACGCTTCCGCGCGCGATCTACAAGGGTATGTAGATGCACTCCTTTCTCCCTCGTTGCTAGATGACTCCATAGATTAATCTTGGTGATGCGTAGAAAATTTTAAAATTCTGCTACGTTCCCCAACATGAGTTAGCTCGTATACAAAATAAGTATCTCACACGTGAAAATATTTTGTTGAAGGAGCATATCATCGCACTCAAGGGCATTATCAGCAAGTTAGAAGACCTCCTACGCTTGATGTGCTACTATCCACCATCAACATCCCCACCTTCTTCACCAACAAAGAAGAATTGAGTATCTGGTATGGGCACTCCACTTGGCAATTGCCAAGCTTGGGGGAGTGCCCCGGTATCGTATCACCATCACTTTATCTTTACCATTTTTCTTAGTTCGATCCTTTTGGTAATATCTTGATCTAGTAGAATAAAAGTTCTTAGTATGATCTAGTCGCGAGTTTTGCTTTATTATCCTTCTATGTAATCGAGTCCGTGAGCTATATAATAAAGATTAGTGTTGAGTCAAGGGCTTGATTATTTTGCCATGATCCTAAGTGAATAAAAAAGAGAAAGAAATAAAAAGAAACAAAGAGATCATGTGAGTCTTATGGAGAGTAATAAGCTCACATAGAAAGAGTATGATGAATAAAAGTTGTTGAGGGTTGACAAACACAATTTTGGTCATCGTTGCAATTAATAGGAAGTAATAAAGAAAGAGAGGTCTTCACATATAAATATACTATCTTGGAAATCTTTTATGATTGTGAGCACTCATTAAAATATGACATGCTAAAGAGTTGACATTGGACAAGGAAGACAACGTAATGGGTTATGTTTTCTTACATCTGAGATGAATTATGTTGTGTTGGATCTTCCAACATGATGAGCTTGCCTTTCCCCCTCATGCTAGCCAAATTCATTGCACCAAGTAGAGATACTACTTGTGCTTCCAAATACCCTCAAATCAGTCTTGCCATAAGAGTCCACCATATCTACCTATGGATTGAATAAGATCCATCAAGTAAGTTGTCATCGATGCAAGCAATAAAAATTGCTCTCTAAATATGTATGATTGATTGGTGTGGAGGAAATAAGCTTTATACGATCATGTGATATGGAAGTAATAAAAGCGACAGACTGCACAATAAAGGTCCATATCACAAGGGGCAATATAAAGTGGCGTTCTTCCGCATTAAGATTTTGTGCATCCAACCATAAAAGCGCATGACAACCTCTGCTTCCCTTTGCGAAGGGCCTATCTTTTACTTTTATCTCCTACATTGCATAAGAGTCATGGTGATTTTCACCCTTCCTTTTTACACTTTATTCCTTTGGCAAGCACAGTATGTTGTAAAGATCCTGGTATATATGGCTAATTGGATGTGAGTTTTCATGAACTATTACTGTTGACATTACCCTTGAGGTAAAATGTTGGGAGGCAAAACTATAAGCCCCTATCTTTCTCTGCGTCCGATTAAAACTCCATACCCATAAGTATTGCATGAGTGTCAGCAATTGTGAAATATTATATGATAGTTGAGTATGTCGACTTGCTCAAAAGCTCTTATACATTGACTCTTTCCTATGTTATGATAAATTGCAATTGCTTCAATGACTGAGATTGTAGTTTGTTAGTTTTCAATGAAGTTTACGATTCATACTTGATATTGTGATTGAATTATTACTCTAGCATTAGAGATTATATGGCAAAGAATTATATGAGTTGTTGTTCTAAGAATGATCATGATGCCCTCATGTCCGTATTTTATTTTTATCGACACCTCTATCTCTAAACATGTGGACATATTTTTCAATTTCAGCTTTTCGCTTGAGGATAAGCGAGGTCTAAGCTTGGGGGAGTTGATACGTCCATTTTGCATCATGCTTTTATATCAATATTTATTGCATTATGGGCTGTTATAACACATTATGTCACAATACTTATGCCTATTCTCTCTTATTTCACAAGGTTTACGTAAAGAGGGAGAATGCCGGCAGCTGGGATTCTGGGTTGGAAAAGGAGAAAATATTAGAGACCTATTCTGCACAGCTCCAAAAGTCCTGAAACTTCACGGAAGATGTTTTCCAAATATATAAAAAATACTGAGAGCAAGAACTTCACCAGGGGGGCCACACCCTGCCCATGAGGGTGGGGGCGCGCCCTACCCCCCTACCTCGTGGGCCCCCTGGTGGCCCTCCGGTGGCCATCCTCTGCTATATGTAGTCTTTCGATGGGAAAAAATCATAAGCCATCTTCTCGGACGAAACTCCGCCGCCACGAGGCAGAGCCTTGGCGGAACCAATCTAGGGCTCTGGCGGAGCTGTTCTGCCGGGGAAACTTCCCTCTCAGAGGGGGAAATCATCGCCATCGTCATCACCAACGCTCCTCTCATCGGGAGAGGGCAATATCCATCAACATCTTCATCAGCACCATCTCATCTCAAAACCCTAGTTCATCTCTTGTATCCAATTCTTGTCTCCAAGTCCGGGATTGGTGCTAGTAGGTTGCTAGTAGTGTTAATTACTCCTTGTAGTTGATGCTAGTTGGTTTATTTGGTGGAAGATCATATGTTCAGATCCTATATGCATATTAATACCCCTCTGATTATGAACATGTTTATGCTTTGTGAGTAATTACTTTTGTTCCTGGGGACATGGGAGAAGTCTTGCTATTAGTAGTCATGTGAATTTGGTATTCGTTCGATATTTTGATGAGATGTATGTTGTCTCTCCTCTAGTGGTGTTATGTGAACGTCGACTACATGAAACTTCACCATTGTTTGGGCCTAGAGGAAGGCATTGGGGAGTAATAAGTAGATGATGGGTTGCTAGAGTGACAGAAGCTTAAACCCTAGTTTATGCGTTGCTTCGTAAGGGGCTGATTTGGATCCATATGTTTCATGCTATGGTTAGGTTTACCTTAATACTTTTGTTGTAGTTGCGGATGCTTGCAATAGAGGTTAATCATAAGTGGGATGCTTGTCCAAGTAAGGACAGCACCCAAGCACCGGCCCACCCACATACCAAATTATCAAAGTATCGAACGAGAATCATATGAGCGTGATGAAAACTAGCTTGACGATATTCCCATGTGTCCTCGGGAGCGCTTTACATCTTATAAGAGTTTGTCCAGGCTTGTCCTTTGCTACAAAAAGGATTGGGACACCTTGCTGCACCTTATTTACTTTTGTTACTTGTTGTTCGTTACAAATTATCTTATCACAAAACTATCTGTTACCACTTATTTCAGTACTTGCAGAGAATACCTTGCTGGAAACTGCTTATCATTTCCTTCTGCTCCTCGTTGGGTTCGACACTCTTACTTATCGAAAGGACTGTGATAGATCCCCTATACTTGTGGGTCATCACCGTGTGCGACATACACCGCACTGGCATCACTCTCTGCACCCGATGGTTGTGGTTGCAGGCCACAGATCCATCGCGCCCATGGAGCCACCTTCCGCTCCCACATGACGAAGAGGTCCAGCAATTCTTTCGGGCCTCCACATCCTGGACCATTGGTGATGGCAAGTCTTGCCGCTTCTGGTGTGATCACTGGATCGAGGGTTCATCCATCAGCAAGATCACCCCGGTGCTACTCCCTCTCGTCCCGCGTAGTCGACGGCGTGCGCGGCTCGTCTCCGACGCCCTGCATGACAACCTCTGGATCCGCGACATCCATGGTTCCTTGAGCCCGGCTGCTATTGTAGAATATGTTGATCTATGCCGACGACTATAGCGCGTGCAACTGACCACCGACCCCGACAAGATCATCTGGAAGTGGACAACCAACGACACCTACAACGCTAGCTTGGCCTACAAAGCCCTGTTTATTGGATCGACATGATCCCCGTTTTGGCGCCTCATCTGGCGATGCTGGGCTCCGGCCAACGCCAAGTTCTTCCCCTGGCTCACCTCCACGGATCATTGCTGGACCGCCGAGCGGCGCGCTCGCCATGGACTCCCGCACAATCTACTATGCAAATTCTGCTGCCAGGAGCTTGAGACTGAGGGAGTCCTGGATTAGGGGGTGTTCGGGTAGCCGAACTATACCTTCGGCCGGACTCTAGGACTATGAAGATACAAGATTGAAGACTTCGTCCCGTGTCCGGATGGGACTTTCCTTGGCGTGGAAGGCAAGCTTGGCAATGCGGATATTCAAGATCTCCTACCATTGTAACCGACTTTGTGTAACCCTAACCCTCTCCAGTGTCTATATAAACCGGAGGGTTTTAGTCCGTAGGACAACTTCATCATACAACAATCATACCATAGGCTAGCTTCTAGGGTTTAGCCTCCTTGATCTCATGGTAGATCTACTCTTGTACTACCCATATCATCAATATTAATCAAGCAGGACGTAGGGTTTTACCTCCATCGAGAGGGCCCGAACCTGGGTAAAACATCGTGTTCCTTGCCTCCTGTTACCATCCGGCCTAGACGCACAGTTCGGGACCCCCTACCCAAGATCCACCGGTTTTGACACCGACATTGGTGCTTTCATTGAGAGTTCCTCTGTGTCGATCATCAACAACGATGCAGTCCAGGGTGAGACTTTTCTCCCCGGACAGATCTTCGTCTTCGGCGGCTTCGCACTGCGGGCCAAGTCGCTTGGCCACCTTGAGAAGATGGAAAGCTATGCCCCTGGCCATCAGGTCAGGTTTGGAAGCCTAAACTACACGGCTGACATCCGCGGGGACTTGATCTTCGACGGATTCGAGCCATAGCCAAGCGCGCCACACTGTCTCGATGGGCATTATATAGCTCTACCGCCGAACAGCGCCCTGGAGGCCGCACACGCATCGGCTCCGACAATTGATTCGGAGCCTACTGCGCCGATCGAGGATCAGCGGTTGGACGCTGCCTCAGGGGCTGCGATCTCAGAGGCGATCAAGCCGAACTCCAGCCCCGCACTCCGCATGGCTCGTGACTCCGAGGAACCGGATTCCTTTCCGAACTCCGAGCCCCACGTGCCCTGCCGATCGAATCCGATTGGGCGCCAATAATGGAGTTCACCGCCGCAGACATCTTTCAGCACTCGCCCTTCGGTGACATCCTGAATTTGCTAAAGTCTCTCTCTTTATCAGGAGAGCCCTGGCCGGACTACGGTCAGCAAGGATGGGATTCGGATGATGAAGAAATTCAAAACCCACCCACCACCCACTTCGTAGCCACTGTCGACGACTTAACCGACATGCTCGACTTCGACTCCGAAGACATCGACGGTATGGACGACGATGCAGGAGACAACCAAGAACCAACGCCTATAGGGCATTGGACAGCCACCTCATCTCACGATGTGTACATGGTGGATATCCCTAAAGGAAGCAACAACGAGGAAAATGGGGATGGAAAGAGGGATCGATCTCTCGAAAAACAATCAAAGCGTCGGCGTAAACGCCGACACAAGCCCCGCCTCGATAAAGACCCAACCATGGAGCAGGATGAGCCAGTAGACGACGAGCATGCCTTAGAGCAACCGTCCCAACAGGACAAGCCCACGAAGCAGAAGAACCTCCACAAACGGCTCGTTGCAACCGCACGCAGCCTGAAAAAGCAGAAGCGGAAGCTAAAAACTGCGGAAGATGCACTCAGGATCAGATGGAGTAAAGTAATCAATACCGCAGACAAATACAGCGACAGTTGCCGCACTAAAAGCTATCCGAAGAGAAAGCTACTGCCTGAATTCGACGAGGAGGCATTAGCGCCCTCGCATTCCAAAAGTGAGAAAGCCACACGGTCGGATAGACAACCCCATGGCCAGCATAAAGCGGCAAGCAGCGCCGCACTTAAGCCGGCATGCGACCCACTTAAGGATTCGCATCATGGCCCAGCCAGGTCTATTTACGGGCCAAGAAAGCAAGCCCTCGTAAGCAATGCAGTAAAGCCATTATCAGAATCCGGCACACCCAAATACAGGGGTGCCGCACACCCCCTATGTTTCGTCGATCAGGTCCTGGATTATGAATTTCCAGCGGGATTCAAACCCGTAAACATAGAGGCATATGATGGAACAACAGACCTTGGAGTCTGGATCGAGGATTATATCCCCCACATACATATGGCTAGAGGAGATGACCTCCACGCCATAAAATACTTACCCCTCAAGCTTAAAGGGTGAAAGGATCGATATGGTTGACTAGAGGGGGGGTGAATAGACAACTAACAATTTTTAGCTTTTCTTTAACAAGTTAAACTTTGCATCAAAGTAGGTCGTCTAGAAATGCAACTAGGTGAGCAACCTATATGATGCAACGAGGATAGGTACACAAGAAAGCAAGAGATATGAAACAAGTAAGCTTGCTTAAATAAAGGCACGAGATAACCAAGAGAGGAGACGGTGGAGACGAGGATGTGTTGCCGAAGTTCCTTCCCTTTGAGAGGAAGTACGTCTCCGTTGGAGTGGTGTGGAGGCACAATGCTCCCCAAGAAGCCACTAGGGCCACCGTATTCTCCTCACGCCCTCACACAGTGCGAGATGCCGTGATTCCACTATTGGTGCCCTTGAAGGCGGCTACTGAACCTTTACAAACAAGGTTGGGGCTCTCTCCACAACTTAATTGGAGGCTCCCAACAAAACCACGAAGCTTCACCACAATAGAATATGGCTCCGAGGTGACCTCAACTGTCTAGGGTGCTCAAACACCCAAGAGTAACAAAATCCACACAAGAAAGTATGGGGGAACCAAATATCCTTTGGTGGAAGTGTAGATCTAGGTCTCCTCCTTCAATCCCTAGCAAATCAACAAGTTTGAGTGGCTAGAGAGAGAGATCGGGCAAAAGAGCTTGAAGGGCATCAATGGTGGAGTGAGAGAGGTCAAAGGTAGGAGTGGTAGGTGGGAGAAGCCCCCTTAAGTAGTCTCCCCACAATTCCAACCGTTACTGCATTTTTGCACTGCAGCGGTACAAGCGGTCCTCGTCCCGGTACAACCGGGACTCACGGTGTAACAGTAGAACCCTACCAAGCGGTACAACCGGACAGGCGGGCGGTAGTACCGGCTAAGAAAGATAACCGGACTAACTGCCTGGCTACCGCACAACCACCGCATCAAAACAGGAGCTTGACCGGTACTTGGGCGGTGCCTGGCCGGAACAACCGCATGGCCTTGAGCTCTTGGGCGGCTCAGTTCTGAGCGGAAGAACCGCTCGGACCACCGGTGGTACCGGTCATCGTGGAACGACCGGATGAACCGGGCCACTACCGCCCAAGAACAACATCAAACTAGAGGCGAGAGCGGTACTTGAGCGGTACATGGATGGAACCACCACCCTAGCTGTTGCAGAGCATGGTGGCGGTACCACCGCCCGGAGGCAGCGGTACAACCGCTCGAGCAAAAGCTGGTGAGCGACAAGACCCAGTGGTACAACCGCTCCAGAGAGCGGTACAACCGCTAGGCAGAAACAATGAGCAGGAAAGAGGGGAAGAGGCAAGGAAAACTCTCTCTCTCTCTCTCACACCTAAGGAAGGCAAAGAGAGGGTGAGAAAAGTGTACGTGAACTGATTCCCCCAGAGCTTCCTAATGAGGATTCCCTCTTGATAGTACGGGTACTCTATGACCAAAGAAAATAAAAACGTAGAGGGCACGTCTTCGATATTTTCCTTCGAGAGGTAATAGCAATCCGATGTAAGCCTAAGCATCGAGAACCTGAAACATATAGCACACGTTTAGACCACAAAGGGTTGTCATCATCATCCAAAACATAAAGTAGGGAAATGCCCTTTCAATCTCCCCCTTTTTGGTGGATGATGACAACAACACGATTTGCAAGAGATAAGTCAATGAAATCTAGACGGAACTCCCCCTGAATGTGTGCCCCAACAAGTACTAGCTGTTAGAAAGCATGGGCACACTTTCAGGACTAGACTCCCCCTAGATTTTATAGACTCATCACTCTGAGCTCAAAAGGATAGACAATATAATACTTAGAGGCAATAATAATGATAAAGACCTACGAATAAACGGAGTAGCAAGTCTAGCAAGTCTCACACACAACATGGAACGAAACAAGTCCACAAACAAACACAAAAACACGAGAACAAGAGAAAACAACCCAAGCAAATCCCCGAGACCTATAGAACCCTCTCCCCCTTTGGCATCAAGACACCAAAAAGGAAAAGAGCGAAGCTAGCGACCCAAAGCTCAAGCGTCCTCCTCTGACTCCTCAGTCGCATCTGGATCTTCATCATCAGAGTCATCATCATCGTCATGATCAGATTCTTCCATGGCATTGTCAGCTGCTGCAAACAAGGATGATGGCTGGGGAGGGGCTTCATCATCAGTCCAGGTGCTATGGGTAGAGATCCAACGCTCCTCTAGGGTGATGCTCTTCTCAGAGCCACTCTGAACCTGCATGTTGAGGTGCTTCATCATTGCAATTTAGCGACGCCGTGCGAGCTTCTCATTGACATGTGCCTCATACATCTTCTTCTGGATGTCAGCCTGGAGACAAAAGGTCTAATTTACCTTGGCAGTAAGTTTGGCCACCCACGAAGGCTTGGCCCCTGGCTCCAGCTCAAAGTCCTCATCGTCAGAAGTAGCATAGACATCCTCAGGAGCATGTTCAGGGAAGCGAGGCTCGACATGCTTCTTCTTCTTAAGGAGCTTGACCTCATGAACAGCGAGGTTGTCTGGAGAAGTGAGGAGCTCTCCAGGACGACGAACAGCCCACACATAGTTCAGAAAGCACATGACAAACGGAGCGTAGATTGGGACTTTACGGTAGATGACCATGTTGTACATCTCATGCCACAGCCAATTTGACACATCAAACGTTGCCCCTGTCCCCACCATGGTCTTCATAGCAACCATCAATCAACCAGATAGCCATGAATTTCATCTTGATTGCCCACCTTGGGCAAGAGCACATTGCAGAACACTTAGTGCATGATGTCATAGACCTTCTCCAAATCCTTGGATTCTCCAATAATCCCATGGCCCTGAATGTACAGAGGGGCAAGCTTCTCCTTAGGCATGGACTCAGGAAAATCATGAGGGCGAATGCCACCCCTTCCTTGCAGACCGGTATCCTCGTACCCAATAGCATTGCAGAAAGCCCTCCAGGGAACGTGAAACAATTCATTGTGACACATGAAGGTGAGAGTGCGCGCATCATCTTCCCCAAAATGAACCATGGCATAGAACTGATGGATGAGTTGAACATCAAAGTCACAGTTGACTGACATGATCTTGACAAGATCAAACTCCTCGCAGAGAGCTAACGCCTCACCAAAATACTCCATGTTGTTCCTCCAATGATCAAAATCAATCGTCCACTGCTTGGCATATCTATTCTTGTTGTGCTCAAAGAGTTCATGAACAATCCGCACTTGCATCTCATTCCGGAACTAAACAGTGGTCCAACGGGGAGCAATGGGAACCTCATACGGATTCTTTGAGCGGTAGGCTTCCAAATCCTTGGCTTTCCAACGATGCAACGGCATAACCACACGTTGCTTAGCAGCTGCAGACTTTTCATGGCGAGTGGGCTTGGTGGGAATCACAACTTCTTCATCATCTGACACAACCGGGCGCAAGGTCCTTCGTGCCCTCTTCTTGGTCTTGCGAGGAGCAGAGCGAGAACTAGAGCCACCTAAACACACACACGAAAAGAACACACAAAAATCCAACAAGGATGAGAGGATTGCACCCACTAGCAGAAAAGGAACAAGTTGCAACAACAGAGAAGATAGAACTGTGCTTAGTGGTTGATATACTCCGGTTGTACCGGATCTTCCGCGGGTAGTACCGCTCCAGTGGTTGTACCGCCTGTAGGGGCGGTAGAACCGCTGATAGTGGCACTACCAGGGAAGATAGATCTAACCGAGGCATACGAATCACACAAGTAATATTCCGAATTCTAAGTGCTGCAAACAAGACAGGAGGCTAACAAAGAACTCTTCTAAGCCATAGATCGAACACTAAACGCGGAAAGATGGGTAAATCCCTAGGCAAGGAATAACCCTAAACAAAAATCTAGAGGCAAAGAACACGAGGCATTACCACCATCCATGGGAAGAGATCGGAAGGCCTCCACGGAGAGAATCCACGGAGAGCCAAGGATCCAAAGCGCGAGACACACTCCGGGGCAGGGGTAGAGATGGCCGGTGGCTAGGGCAAGAAAAAGAGGAACGAGGACGAAGGGAAAAAGACAACCCTTCAGCCCCGTCGAGTATATATAGGCCCGTACGCACGCCCCGGTAGAACCACTTAGGGGAGCGGTTGTACCGCTCGTCTGGTACAGACCGGTGGATGGAGGCGGTACTTCCGGTGCCTGGAAGGCGGCGGTAGTACCGCACGGCAACAACCGGTAGTACCGGACGTGGGTTACCGTGGGATTGTGCGGTGGAACCGCCCAGGCACCGAACGGAAACCCTTGGGACGGCACAACCCGGTACCAGCGGTAGAACCGCTCGTGGTACCGGTTGTACCGCCCGACCACCTAAGCCCAAGCCAAGATCAAATGAGTGCAATCCTAAGGGAGGAAGAAGGGGCACAAAAACAGGAGAGAAACAACACCCTAGGAGAACCTAACACAAAGAGCAAAGAGAGAAAGAGAGAAAACAACACGAGAACAACAAGGCTAACTCCAACTCCCCGAAGAGAGGACGGTGGCCGAGGCCACCTATGTTTGAGTCAATTGGTATGGCACCACGAAGAATTATCCTTGGGTCCATGACCAAAACTCATCTTTGAAGCACAAGTACCATCAAATATGGCTAATGTGAAAGACACAATCAATTTATGCATAATGGGGGGAGGGAAAGTTCATTGAGAGAACAACACTCCCCCTATGTCCATGCCTACACCTAAACTAGACAACAAGTTGAGCGTGGTAGGGTGTGCAAGGGTTCAAGCCACATTGCTCGAATCAATGATATTTAGCTCATGCCTTAACTCGCGAAATCTTGCTTCATCTAAGGGCTTCGTGAAAATATCTACAAGGTTGTCATGAGTGTTGACATAGTTGAGCTCGATCTCTCCTCGTCTAATGTGATCCCAGATGAAGTGATACCGGATCTCAATATGCTTTGTCTTGAAATGTTGTACCGGATTGAGAGAGATCTTGATGGCACTTTCATTGTCACATCAAAGAGGCACTTTGTCACAAGTGACACCGTAATCCTTTAAAGTTTGCCTCATCCATAGGAGTTGAGCACAACAACTACCGGCGGC
Source organism: Triticum aestivum (assembly GCF_018294505.1). Classification (NCBI taxonomy): domain Eukaryota; kingdom Viridiplantae; phylum Streptophyta; class Magnoliopsida; order Poales; family Poaceae; genus Triticum; species Triticum aestivum. The sequence goes on along the minus strand of NC_057803.1, from coordinate 154,604,743 downwards.
AACATACTCCGCCTCAGTGGACGAGAGAGACACACAATTTTGCTTTTTGGAAGACCAACTTACCAAAGTGCAACCAAGGAATTGGCACCCTCCGGAAGTGGACTTCCAATCCACTTTGTCTCCCGCCCAATCGGAATCCGAGTACCCTACAAGCTTGAAGTTTGATCCTCTAGGGTACCATAGGCCAAAGTTTGGGGTATGAGCCAAATATCGAAAGATTCATTTGACCGCCACATAGTGACTTTCCTTAGGTGCGGCTTGAAACCATGCACAAATTCCCACACTCAACATGATGTCCGGTCTAGATGCACAAAGGTAAAGCAAGGATCCAATCATGGAACGATATACCTTTTGATCCACCACTTTACCATTGGGATCTAAGTCAAGTTGGCACTTGGTGGGCATTGGAGTGGAAGCCGGCTTGACGTCACTTAGCTTGAATCTCTTGAGCATGTCTTGAGTGTATTTGGATTGATTGATGAAGGTTCCTTCTCTTCTTTGCTTCACTTCGAACCCTAGAAAGAACTTCAACTCTCCCATGGAGGACATCTCGAACTTTGAGGTCATGAGAGTGGCAAATTCCTCATTGAAAGCTTTGTTAGGAGAACCAAAGATAATATCATCAACATATAATTGGCACACAAACAACTCCCCTTTGACCTTCTTAGTAAAAAGAGTGGGGTCGATTAGCCCAACTTCAAAACCACGGTCTTGTAACAACTCGGTAAGGTGGTCATACCACGCACGTGGGGCTTGTTTAAGGCCATAGAGCTCCTTATCGAGTTGATACACATGATCGGGAAAGTAGGGATCCTCGAACCCGGGGGGTTGCTTGACGTAAACCAATTCATTAATGGGACCATTAAGAAAAGCACTCTTCACATCCATTTGTTGTAACTTCAAATTATGATGAGAAGCATATGCAATTAACATGCGAATGGATTCAAGACGAGCAACAGGAGCAAAGGTTTCACCGTAGTCGATACCCTCGACTTGGGAGTAGCCTTGTGCTACCAAACAAGCCTTGTTGCGAATGATAATCCCATGGGCATCTTGCTTGTTCTTGAATATCCACTTGGTTCCAATGACATTGTGGTTCCCCGTTGGCCTTGGCACCAATCTCCACACTTTGTTGCGCTCAAAGTTGTTGAGTTCTTCGTGCATGGCATTGAGCCAATCCGGATCTTCTAGCGCCTCATAGACCTTGTGGGGTTCCACACAAGAGACAAACGCGTGATGCTCACAATAATTTGCTAATTGTCTACGAGTGCTTACCCCCTTTCTTAAGCTTCCAAGCACATTCGTCATGAGATGATCCTTGGTGGAGAGCTTGGATGCAATCTTGGCGGCACGACGCTCTAATTCCTCCTAGGTGGTGAGTTGAGGAGCGGTTACTTGATCATCTTGAGCGCCGTCATGAACTTGTTCTTGATCTTGAACTTGCTCGGGGGAGAGAACTTGACCTTGGGCATCACTTGGTGTGTCAACACCGTCTTGAGTATGATCTTGCCCTTGGTCTTGTTCATGAGGTTGAGGGCCTTCACTTTGTTCTTCGGAAGCGTGTGGGCCTTGGGTTGGTGATGACTCCACTTGAGTGGAGCATTGTCCTTCTCCTTCGGCCACAAGGGGTTCCTCAATGGGTAGGATAAAACCAACACCCATTCTTCTTATGGCTTGAGGAGTAATTTCATCACCTACATCACAAGTGCCACTTTGCTCCACTTGGGAGCCGTTATTCTCATCAAACTCCACGTTACACGTCTCCTCAATAAGTCCCGTGGATTTATTGAGGACACGGTAAGCATGAGAGTTTGTAGCATAACCAACAAATATGCCCTCATGAGCTCTAGCCTCAAATTTAGACAACCGAACACCTTTCTTGAGAATGAAACACTTACACCCGAACACCCGGAAGTACTTGAGGTTGGGCTTGTTACCGGTGAGTATCTCATATGGAGTCTTGTTCAAGCCCTTGTGGAGGTAGAGCCGATTGGATGCATGACACGCGGTGTTGATGGCTTCGGCCCAAAAGTTGTACGGAGACTTGAACTCCACCATCATGGTCCTTGCCGCATCCATCAACGTCCGGTTCTTCCTTTTCGCAACACCGTTTTGTTGAGGGGTGTATGGTGCGGAATATTGATGCTTGATTCCCTCATCACTAAGAAATTCATCCAAGGTGTAGTTCTTGAACTCGGTGCCGTTGTCACTTCTTATTGTCAAGATCTTTGCATTGTGTTGACGTTGTGCTTCATTTGCAAAGTCAATGACGGTTTGTTGGGTCTCGCTCTTCCTCTTGAAGAAATACACCCACGTGTACCTTGAGTAGTCATCCATAATCACCAAGCAATACTTCCTACCTCCAAGACTATCGAAGGATGGAGGCCCAAAGAGATCCATGTGAAGGAGCTCCAAAGGCCTCTTTGAATAAATGATAGTCGTGGGAGGGTGAGCCTTCTCATGTAGCTTTCCTTCGACACAGGCACTGCAAGCACGATCTTTAGCAAAACTAACATTCGTTAGTCCACGGACATGGTCCCCCTTGAGGAGACTTTGCAAAGATCTCATATTGACATGGGCTAAACGGCGATGCCAAAGACATCCCACATCAACTTTAGCCATTAGGCATGCCGCGGTCTTAGTGGGTCGCTCCGAAAAGTTAATCACATATAGAACGTTCTCTACATGCCCAACAAAGGCTACTTTAAGAGTCTTGCTCCACAAGAGGTCCACGGTATTGATATCAAAGAAAGTGGCAAAGCCCATGATTGCAAGTTGATGAACGGAAAGTAAACTGTATGCAAGGGACTCAACAAGCATGACCTTCTCGATCGTGAGATCATGAGAGATGACCACCTTGCCAAGTCCCAATACCTTAGAAGATGAGGCGTCACCCCACTCGACATTGGTGGGCATAGATGGAACCTTGTGCATGTCCACCACCAAGTCCTTGCTTCCGGTCATATGATTTGTAGCTTCGCTATCAAGCAACCATGATCCACCACCGGAAGCAAACACCTACAAGAGATCAATGCTTGGTTTTAGGTACCCATTTTGTAATGGGTCCTTTGATGTTAGTAACAAGGGTCTTAGGAACCCAAATAGACCATTCAATGTATTCATGAAGAGAACCAACAAATTTGTCATAAACATGCCCATCACTAGCACGGCATAACACATAAGAAGGATTAAAATCGCTGGCTTTGTTGGGAGGGGTGACATTGCCCTTCTTGACATTATTCTTCTTCTTCTCCTCGGGGGCACTCTCTCCCTCCCTCACAAAGGTTTGCATGAGAGGAGGAGGCCGTTTGGTCTTGTCATTCTTCTTCTTGTTCTTGGAGTCGGGGACGTACCCAACCCCTTCCTTGGCCGCACCTCCCTTTTGGTTGGTCAAGAGATCGTTGAGGTTCTTCTTGCCTTGTATGCAAGTCGCAATACCTCTCTCAAGTTGCTCCTTCAACTTAGCATTTTCCTCAACAAGATGTATATGCTCACAACACGGGTTAGTAGCATTTGCATTATCAGTTAAAACCATATGAGGAAAAGTTGCTTTCTCCTTAGTTATCTTCACTTGGAGTTGATCATGAGACTCCTTGAGACTAGCGTGAATACCCTTCAAGGCCTTGTGGGCCTTGTCAAGTATATAAAACTCCTCTTTGAGTCTAGCAAGATCAACCCCAAGTTTGGCCTTCTCGGAATTTAGCACACGAGAAACAACGAGGGCATGATCATAATCTTTCTCTAACTTAGCATGATCTATGTTGTGTGACTCCTCAAGAGCCAAACGAAGACCACGCTCTTCCTCAAGAGCATTGGAAAGATCCGAAATCTCATCGGCGTAGTCACGACTATGTCCTTCCATCTTAGAGATGGTGTCTTCGTGAGCCTCGATCATGTCATTGGCCTCACCAAGTTGTTCCAAGAGAGCAATAAAGTGCTTCTTGGATTTTCCCTTGAGTTTGCCCATAAAGGCCTCAAACTCGTTAGCCTCCACATTAGCTCCCTCAAATTCATTAATGCTATCCATTGGGGAAGGATGATTAATGATGGTAGTTTTGATGTTGGAGGTTACCTTGTTGGTGGCTTTAGCCATGAGGCACTTGGCGGTGATGCTCTCGTTGGGTGAGTCGAAGAGAGACACCCGTGACGTTGTTGCAATGGCAACGGAGGCCATGGAAACCGACTCATCATCTTCATCATCGTCATCGTCCTCATTGTACTCTTCTTGCACAACCAAGGCCTTGGGATGAGTCTTCTTGGTGAAATTGTTCTTGTTGGGGAACGACTTGGCCTTGTCCTTTCGGATGAGTTTGCCACCATTGTCTTCCCTCTTCTCATACGGGCATTCCGCAACGAAATGACTTATGTTACCGCAATTGTAGCAAGTCCTTATACGTTGCTTGCCCCTTGTACCACTCGAGTTGTTTTTGCTAAAGTTTGGCCTTGAGTTTTTCTTGCTCCAAAATTGCCTTGAAGCAAGTGCCATGTGTTCATGATATGCATACTTCGTATCTTCGGGGTTGCTCTCCTCTTCTTCCTCTTCTTCGTCTTCCACTATGAGCTTGGCCTTCAATGCAAGGTTAGGCTTATTTGCCCATTGAGAACGGAGCACCGCATTGTCGGCGGTCTTTTCCAAAATGTTCATGGCCACAAACTCATCCAACACTTCGCTTGAGGTGAAAGTGTGGAAGTCCGGTCTTTGACGAATGACGAAGGACATGGCCTTGTGATAGGGCATCATTGCCTTGAGGAATTTGCGCTTGATCCAATTGTCATCCGTGTCCTTGCTCCCGTGATCTCGTAGTGAGACCGCGAGTTTGGTTACTCTCCGATAGAGCTCACGAGGTTCTTCATCTTCCTTCATTGCAAACTCATCGGCCTCATCTTGTACCACTTCATAGTTGGAGCGTTGAATGCTTGCACTTCCCCGGTACAGAGACACGACACAATGCCATGCATCTTTGGCCAAGGCGAAAGGACGAAGATGAGGTAGGTCTTCGGGTGGAATAGCATCCTTAATGATGAAGAGAGCATTCTCATTCAATTGATTGTCCGCGGCTTCTCGAGGAGTGAAGTTGCTTGGATCATGTGGATAGAAACCTTCTTCAATGATTCTCCAAAGGTTAGTGTTCACATGATTTAAATGACGTTTAAAGCGGTAAACCCAAGAATCAAAATCCTCATTTTTCACAATCTTAGGGGGAGGACCGGCATGATTCAAATGAGTGGAAGGAACCGGTCCACCATAAACAAGTGGTGGTTCCACATGGGCAAAGATGCCGGTGCCATTCTTGCCACTAGAAGAAGGAGCCTTTTCACTACTAGCTTCCCCCTTGTCGGGGATAGCATCCGTCACCTTGTTGGCGGGATCACCCACTTTCAACGGTGCGGTGGATAGTTTAAGCCCCTCAAGAAATTTAGTAAACATGCTTTCGACTTCGGTCGTCATGGAGGTTTTCAATGTCTCCAAGGCCACATTGAACTCCTCACGAGAGACCGAAGTTCCCCCATCTCCCGTAGATGAGATCGGATTCACACCGGAGTGTTCCTCCACACCGTCTACGGTATCAACCACACTCTTTGGACGGTAAAGTCCTTAATAAAGAGACGAGGCTCTGATACCAATTGAAAGGATCGATATGGTTGACTAGAGGGCGGTGAATAGGCAACTAACAATTTTTAGCTTTTCTTTAACAAGTTAAACTTTGCATCAAAGTAGGTTGTCTAGAAATGCAACTAGGTGAGCAACCTATATGATGCAACGAGGATAGGTACACAAGCAAGCAAGAGATATGAAACAAGTAAGCTTACTTAAATAAAGGCACGAGATAACCAAGAGAGGAGACGGTGGAGACGAGGATGTGTTGCCGAAGTTCCTTCCCTTTGAGAGGAAGTATGTCTCCGTTGGAGCGGTGTGGAGGCACAATGCTCCCCAAGAAGCCACTAGGGCCACCGTATTCTCCTCACGCCCTCACACAATGCGAGATGCCGTGATTCCACTATTGGTGCCCTTGAAGGCGGCTACCGAACCTTTACAAACAAGGTTGGGGCTCTCTCCACAATTTAATTGGAGGCTCCCAACAAAACCACGAAGCTTCACCACAATGGAATATGGCTCCGAGGTGACCTCAACCGTCTAGGGTGCTCAAACATCCAAGAGTAACAAAATCCACACAAGAAAGTATGGGGGAACCAAATATCCTTTGGTGGAAGTGTAGATCTAGGTCTCCTCCTTCAATCCCTAGCAAATCAACAAGTTTGAGTGGCTAGAGAGAGAGATTGGGCAAGAGAGCTTGAAGGGCATCAATGGTGGAGTGAGAGAGGTCAAAGGTAGGAGTGGTAGGTGGGAGAAGCCCCCTTAAGTAGTCTCCCCACAATTCCAACCGTTACTGCGTTTTTGCACTGCAGCGGTACAACCGGTCCTCGTCCCGGTACAACCGGGACTCACGGTGTAACAGCAGAACCCTACCAAGCGGTACAACCGGACAGGCGGGCGGTAGTACCGGCTAAGAAAGATAACCGGACTAACTGCCTGCCTACCGCACAACCACCGCATCAAAATAGAAGCTTGACCGGTACTTGGGCGGTGCCTGGCCGGAACAACCGCATGGCCTTGAGCTCTTGGGCGGCTCAGTTCTGAGCGGAAGAACCGCTCGGACCACCGGTGGTACCAGTCATCGTGGAACGACCGGACCAACCGGGCCACTACCGCCCAAGAACAGCATCAAACCAGAGGCGAGAGCGGTACTTGAGCGGTACATGGATGGAACCACCGCCCTAGCTGTTGCAGAGCATGGTGGCGGTACCACCGCCCGGAGGCAGCGGTACAACTGCTCGAGCAAAAGCTGGTGAGCGACAAGACCCAGTGGTACAACCGCTCCAGAGAGCGGTACAACCGCTGGGCAGAAACAGTGAGCAGGAAAGAGGGGAAGAGGCAAGGAAAACTCTCTCTCTCACACACACCTGAGGAAGGCAAAGAGAGGGTGAGAAAAGTGTACGTGAACTGATTCCCCCAGAGCTTCCTAATGAGGATTCCCTCTTGATAGTACGGGTACTCTACGACCAAAGAAAATAAAAACATAGAGGACACGTCTTCGATCTTTTCCTTCGAGAGGTAATAGCAATTCGATGTAAGCCTAAGCATCGAGAACCTAAAACATATAGCACACGTTTAGACCACAAAGGGTTGTCATCATCATCCAAAACATAAAGTAGGGAAATGCCCTTTCAAAGGGCCAGCCCGGCATTGGCTCAAAAGCCTTCCTGAAAACACAATCAGAAGTTGGGAAGAGCTCGAGGACGCTTTCCGAGAAAATTTTCAAGGGACCTATGTCTGGCCTCCGGATGCAGACGATCTTAGTCACATAACTCAACAGCCTGGAGAGTCAGCTCGACAATTCTGGAATAGATTTCTTACTAAAAAGAATCAGATAGTCGACTGTCCGGACGCTGAAGCCTTAGCGCCTTTCAGGCATAATGTCTGAGACGAATGGCTCGCCAAACACCTCGGCCAAGAAAAGCCAAGAACAATGGCCGCACTAACAAGCCTCATGACCCGCTTTTGCGCAGGAGAGGACAACTGGTTGGCAAGATGCAGCACCAGTGACCCAAGTACATCCAAAACTAGGGATGGAAACAGAAAACCGCGACGCAATAAGGACCGTCGCCGGACTAAGGAAAAAAGTCCGAAGAGCACTGCAGTCAACGCCGGATTCAAAAGCGCACGACAGAATCAGAAAAAGCCGCCCCTCCAAGATAACAGGGACGACCTATCCAACCTAAACAAAATCTTGGATACGATATGTCAAATACACAGCACTCCCGGAAAGCCTGCTAACCATACCCACAAAGATTGTTGGGTTTTCAAACAATCCGGCAGACTCAACGCCGAGCACAAGGGGCTCGACACACCAATCGAAGACGAGGACGAACCCCAAAAGCAGAGTACCAGGAAACAAAAGAATTTCCCACAAGAAGTAAAAACAGTAAACTTACTCCACATAACAAAACGTGCGGCGCCCATAAAGGTACGTGCCCCACGGCCTATCCCAAAGGAATCCCGCCACTGGTTGTCAAAACCAATCATCTTCGATCATCTGGATTATTCTAGAAGTGTCAGGAACCCAGGCTCGACTGCCCTGGTACTCGATCCAATAATTGGCGGACTCCAGTTTTCAAATGTCCTTATGGACAGTGGCAACGGACTCAACCTGATATATCAGAACTCAATCCGCCACATGGGGATCGACCCAAAAAGAATTCGCCACAGCAAAACCTCCTTTCAAGGAGTAACGCCAGGTCCGGACACCCATTGCATGGGTTTTCTCTGGCTCGAGGTTATTTTCAGCTCTGCCGATAACTTCCATCGCGAAAAGCTGACTTTCCACATCGTCCCATTCTCAAGTCGCTATCAAGCACTACTGGGACGCGAAGCTTTCGCCCGCTTTAATGCAATACCGCATTATGCATCTCTTACGCTTAAGATGCCTGGTCCACGCGGCATCATCTCCTTAAAGGGAAAGCAGTGAGAACACCTCCCCCAAACGGAGGATTGTGCGGCCGCTTTAACAGCCCCACAATACAATGGCTTCACCAGCCAGAACATCGGAACATGTCATTAAGACCACGGACACGGATAGACGAGTCCGGCACAAAAGTATCGTTGATAAAGGCTTAGTGGCCATATTTTACTTTACACTTTGTTTATTTCATATAACTTTTGTTCGACACGCCCCTTTTTCAACTTAGTTGCTCTCTTTTTACAGATGAACGTCGTACTGCGCCCGTCCAGGATACGGCACAACGGAGACACAGGCACAGACGTGCAATAGGGACCCGTTCCAAGGATTCTTTTCAGATTAAGACCCTGCGTAAACCTTTTTTACTGTCTCTTGTTGATACACATCCCCTGGTTCTATGACCAAGGAGGAGGCTGGCGTCTTGGCATGTGGCCACGTCAGAATTCTTGCGCGTACCTGGACATTAGGGGCTTATACCTCAGAGCGTTACCTCGCCCGCTCTCATAAAGACCAAATACCTTAGGGAGTGTTCGGCGTCGCGAGTTTGGCCTTATATGCATCAGCTCCGAGTCATGATTTTGGTCAAATGTTGGGTTGCCCGGCTCCTGTGTTCAGCCGCCTTATGTTCTGCTTTATCGGCTAAGGCGGCACCAGGAGAACTACTGCGATTGTGCCCTGGTTCGGCCAGGCGAGCACCTCAGTAGAGAAAGCCGAAAACCGACTGTCATGATATGGCGTGAGACTGGTCAACCACTCAATGACTCTCCGGAATCTGTAGGATTCCTCCGCATTAACGAAGGGCCGTTTCCCGTCCAGGCACATACGCGCCCCGAATTCGGGCGAGCGCAGTCGCCACCAGGGGCTACCTAAATAGTCCCATTGTCAAGCTCCTATGGCTAAGTGAAAGTGTTAAAGCATTATAGTCCGGTTGCCAAGCTCGCTGCGCTATCACCTCCTTTGTAGGACCAAGACGTTGGATTAAGTGTGAAAATGCGCCTTCTGCGAGCACCCCCGCACTATGTGCGTGGGGGCTGAAGCCAACGACTGCAATCTTTCAGATTTTGTACATATATCTTAAAACGGCCGCACGGGAGGTGTTCCAAATACTTGAAGGCACAAGTATAAAAGGCTACTACAATTCATCAAAATATTGATTTATAATTACATATGCTATCAGAACATAGCATCCTTCGAGCACTGCGTCTCTATTACACGAGCGCCTTCAAGGACTTCCTGAAAATAGTGCTTGGAGGGTACTCGGCTTTTGTCCGAATCTCGGGATGCAACAACGGTGGTCTCCATCTCTACCCAGTATGTCTTGACACGGGAAAGAGCCATCCGTGCGCCCTCTATGCATGCTGACCTCTTCATCGCATTGATACGTGGCACCGCGTCAAGGAATTGCTGCACCAAGCTGAAATAACTCTTCGGCTCCGATCTCCCCGGCCACAGATGACCCATGATGTACTTCATGGCGAGTCCAGACAATCTATTCACTTCGGCCCATTGAGCCAGCCGATCGTCCACTGCCAGTGGACGCTCTGGATTTTGGAACTGCGACCAGAAAAGCCTTTCCACTTCGCGATCTTCTTGATCTCGAAAGTATTCGGTCGCATCGGCAACACTCACTGCCAAATCCAGATAGGTGTCCTCCACACTCCACATCCGGTCCAACGGAGCAAACTTCGGATCGCAAAACTTCCTCCGCAGCATAAAGGGCTTTCCAGCCGCAATCTGTCCGGCCTGACGCAGCTCCTCCTTCGCAGCTCTCATCGCAGGGCGAGCATCCTTGGCATCAGCAACGGCCTTCTCTAAGTCCGTCTGTCTCGCCCGGTCTTCTTTCTCAAGAAACTTGCAATGGTCAGCAGCACTTTTTAACTGCAGCACTTTTTAACTTCGCGGCCATCACGGCCATCTCCTTCTTGCTTCGGCAGTGAGTAGCCTGTTCGGCTCTTAGCTCTTCAAGGGCCTTCTCGGCAGCCGCATCACTTTTCCTGGCTTGTTCCTTAGCTCGGGCAAGTTCCGCCCGAAGACTCTCCACGGCGGCCGCACCATCTGCGTCAAGCACACACATTGTGAGATACTGGCATAAAGCTCCTCTTACCAGATGCCGCCCAAGGAATTGCTTACCTTGAGCCTCATCAAGACGCTCATTGACGAGCGCGATGTCGGCATCTGCCACGTCAAGTTGCCGCTTTAGTTTGGCAAAATCATCAGTTCGGCTCGATTCCGGACACTTCGCCACCTGTATACAAAGGCGACATTTTAGACCTGGGATTATGATCCTCTGCGCGCCGTCAATTTTGACAATGCACAGAGTCTCAGGGGCTGCTATCTACACAGGGCGCATCTTGTTTATGCGCAACTGACAAAGAAGTACATTATCAAACGTACCTCAAAACCCGTCAGCAAACTTCTGACGGCCTCATGCAATTCGCTTTCCACGGACGAAATCCTTCCAATCACCGTACCCATCAATGCACGATGCTCCTCTGAGATAGAAGCTCGCCCCAGGAGAATCATCAGCTCTTCCGACCGCTCATCGGACAGTGCCGGACTCGTCCTATGACCTCCATTGAGGGCCGGACACGGAGAACCTTGGGGGGGACATATGGCTACCTTCCATCCCTGCCGGATTCGGAGAAACCCTCCGCGACGACACCTCAGGGTCGCCCGCCTCACCAGGTGGTACGGCAGGGGGAGGCATTCCACTCTCCATCATCTCCGGAAGAAGATCCCCCGAAGACGAGCTCTGCTGAGAAGGGCTGAGGTCCGAGCTACAAAGTAAAATTTCGGTTAATCTTCTCAGATAAAAAGCAAGGATTTCTCTCATCCCTCTAAAAGAAAATCTTTCTCTACTTACGGCTCGCTGGAGGGCTGATCCCTTTGAGGGCGTAGTTCGGACGAGGATCTCCCCGGCGTCGGACCCTCTGACGAGGACTTTTCCCCCGCTTTGACGCCATGGTCTCCGGGTCGTCAGAGGCGGCCCTCTTCTTCCCCTTAGGAGAGGAATTGCCGGTTCTTCCCTTCGGAGCAGCCTCCTTCAAGGAGGCCATAGTTTCCTTGTCCTCCCCCTCACTTCCCTCCAAAGGCACGATCTTCAACATCCTGACTAGCACGGGATCCGGCCCGGTCTCAAGAAGGGGAGCTGGACACCTGATCAGCTTTGCCTTCGCTATCCACTCATGTTTAAAAGGACAGCTCTTTTAGGGGCGAATTCATGACAATTTTACGGATAACGAGTCCGGGCACAAGGTTACTTACTTGAGTATCCGGGCGATTGCAGCTTAAACCTGCGTCCTCGGTCAAATCCGGACACATTGCTTGTGATCCGAAGAACATTTTATACATCTCCACGGGCGTTGCGCCCATAAAATGCTGGAGAGCTCGTGGACCCTCCGGATTAAACTCCCACAGACGAAGGGAGCAACGTTTGCCGGGCAGTGTTCGGCGAATCAGCATGACCTGCGTCACCTTGACCAGGTTGAGGTCTCTTTCTAAGAGATCCCTGATGCGGCCCTGCAACAAGGGCACGTCTTTGGATCACCCCCAATCTAATCCTTTGTTGACCCATGACGCTAGCCGTGGGGGGGACCCGAGCGAAAGGCAGGAGGCGCCACCCACTTGGCACTCCTGGGAGCGGTGATATAGAGCCACTCTCGTTGCCACAAGCCAAGCTCCACTTGAAAGGAGCCCTCGGGCCATGGAGCATCATCATTCTTACTTATGACAGCGCCTCCGCACTCTGTGTGCCGTCCCTCGATCATCTTCGGCTCCACTCCAAAAGTCTTGAGCCATAATCTGAAGTGAGGAGTAACACGGAGGAACGCTTCGCACACAACGATGAATGAGGAAATGTGGAGGATGGACTCTGGAGCTAAGTCATGAAATTCCAGCCCATAATAGAACACCAGCCCCCTCACGAAGGGATTCATCGGGAAGCCTAACCACCGAAGGAAGTGAGACATGAACACTACGCTCTCACCGGGCTGGGGACTAGGAATAGCCTGCCTTTGAGCAGGCAACCTATGCAAAATTTTGGCGGTCAAGAACTTAGCCTCCCTCAACTTTAGCACGTCCTCCTCCGTGACGGAGGAGGGCATCCATCGGCCTTGAAAGTCGGGACCGGACATTGTCGAAGGTCCGAAGCGCCTGGAATCTGGAGCCTAGGGTGTTGGAACTCGAGGCGACGGGCGAACTTATTTTGAGATTGGAGAAAAGGAGTAAGGCCTTGGTCTCCTTATAAGAGGTTGAATACCAGGAGCCCTCCCCGTAACCATTTGGGACTCGCCTTTAATCGAGAAGACATGCTAACGGGCACGATTGGGTTACCCACGTCCGTATTGATGAGAATCCCGTAAATAAAGGGGACACAATCTCTACTTTGACAAGACGTGCCAAGGAAACCGCCTCGCAAAACATGCTGAGGTGGAAAAGTGAAAACGATTCGAATAAAGGCTTGGCCGTAGTGTGATGTCACGCTGCGGAATACGTCAGCGGGTTAGATTTGTGTTAATATTATTCTCTCTGTGGCAATACGTGGAAACTTACTTTGCAGAGCCGGACACTACTTTTGGTGTTTACAAACTTTTATGAAGGATTTGGAGGAGGAAGCCGCCTTGCAATGCTGAAGACAATCTGCGCGCCGGACTCGTCGTCATTGAAGCCTGGTTCAGGGGCTACTGAGGGGGTCCTGGATTAGGGGGTCTTCGGGTAGCCGAACTATACCTTCAGCCGGACTTCAGGACTATGAAGATACAAGATTGAAGACTTCGTCCCGTGTTCGGATGGGACTTTCCTTGGCGTGGAAGGCAAGCTTGGCGATGCGGATATTCAAGATCTCCTACCATTGTAACCGACTTTGTGTAACCCTAACCCTCTCCGGTGTCTATATAAACCGGAGGGTTTTAGTCCGTAGGACAACTTCATCATACAACAATCATACCATAGGCTAGCTTCTAGGGTTTAGCCTCCTTGATCTCGTGGTAGATCTACTCTTGTACTACCCTTATCATCAATATTAATCAAGCAGGACGTAGGGTTTTACCTCCATCGAGAGGGCCCGAACCTGGGTAAAACATCGTGTTCCTTGCCTCATGTTACCATCCGGCCTAGACGCACAGTTCGGGACCCCCTACCCGAGATCCGCCGGTTTTGACACCAACAGAGACCATCGACCACATCCTGGTCCAGTGCGCCTTCTCTCGAATCACATGGCATGAGATCCTCTCTTGGTGCAGACTACCGGCCTCCCCTCCTGCGGCCTCGGCGAGCTTCTACACCTGGTGAGCTACCACCACCTCCGCCACCCCAGCCAGCCTTCGCAAGGGTGTTAATCCCTCATTGCCCTAGTGGCCTAGTCCATATGGAAGCATCGCAACGCCGCGGTATTCGACAACGCCCAACCTTCAAGTGATGTTTTGCAGCGCACCATCCGCGACGAGGCTCGGCTTTGGGCTTGCGCCGGTGCCAAAGGCTTACAGTTAATTGTCCCCGTAATGTAACCGCTTGTAACGAGGCTGAGCAACCTCCCCCATGCTCACTTGCACCCCATGGGACGCCTGCTAGCGCACGTCCTCTGAGGCTGCCTTTGTAACTCTCTCTTCTACCTATCAATGCAAAGATACGCAACAATGCGTATTCACGAAAAAAAATATCTCTCCTCTAATTCATGCATTTGTCCCTTGTGCACCATCCTAAGGGACCTATTTGATTGACCTCTATGTTTTTAGAAAATTGCACAAATACACAACTTTTCGGGTTGAGGTAACACAAAACCACAAATCTAGAGTGTTTTTACAAAAAACAACAACTCTAGGACTAATTGGTAACAAAACACCCAAATCTGACTGTTAAATATAAATGTGATGATCAGGCCTCAATAGTCATAGACAAAAAGTAGTGGAGAACTTATATTTAGCCTGGGCTCACACTAAAGCTCGGATCGAGCTAAGCCGACTATAGCCTAGCCGAGCTCACCTCAAAATGGCCTTACATACATATTTTATTTTACAAAACATGTCCAAAATTTAAAATGGCTTGGCTAAATTGGCTAAAAAAATAATCCCATTTTGATCATTTAAGAAGTTTTGAATTACCATGAAAAGTAGAATTTTTTTTATAACTTTAAATATTGGAACAAAATTTGGCTGAATCTTATAAAAACTATCCAAATTTTAAAATGGTTGGGCTAAGTTGGCTGAAAATGTTCCAAATTGATCACTTAAGATGTTTCAAATTACTAGAAAACTTTTTGAATATTGTTTTTTAATGGCTACATCTATAAAAAAATTGTCTAAATTCTGAAAAATTTAGTCCATTTTAAGTTATGAGATTTTTTTATGTTTTCATTTTATAAGTTGTGTAGAACATGTGTATATGTACGTAGGTCCGGATTTTGTATGCCGCACCTGTAGTGTCGCTTTCCCTTTGTATGTACTTGTATCTTGGGAGACAAGACACCAGTCGCACCCCTTGTACCTATATATGTGTGCCTAGTGCATGATCAATGTGATATCGATGCACCAAATCATTCTCTACATGGTATCACATAGCATCACGATCCTCTCCCAAAACCGCTTCTGCCTACCCTAGCCGTCGCCGCCTCGGGCCGCCGCCGCCCCACGCCGTCGCCTCTTCCCTCTCCCCGCGCGCGCCTCCCCTACCCGCCACGCCCTTCCTCCCCTGTCGCGCAGCCTTCCCCGCCGCGCCGCCCCTGCCGTGCCGCTCCTCCCGCCACGCCGCATCTTCATCCACCGCCTCCACCTACTCCAACCCCTTCGCCGGGCCGGACCCCGCTGACATCCGCGACGCCAGCATCTACGAACGCGTCCCCGTCGTCCTCGATGCCACCGACTCCACATACTTCGCGTGAGAAACGTACTTTTTGCTGCTCTTCCGCGAGAACAATCTCGTGGATTATGTTGACGGCACCGTCGACTCCCGCGTCATGGTGGGCGAATCCGAGTGGACCGCGATTGATGCCACGCTCATCCGGTGGTTCTTCACCACCATCTTGAAGGACCTGTTTCATACGGCCGTGAGCGATAGTGATGACGCCCGCGCCGTGTGGGTCAAGCTCAACGACCTCTTCACCGACAACAAGCTTCAGCGCCGCGTTTTTCTACAGCATGTATTCTTTGCCTATCATCAGGATGACCAGTCTATCGATGACTACTGCCGCCGCCTGAAGATGTTGGCGGATGAACTCCATGACATCGGCGTCAAGATTGATGACGACCTCCTCCTCAGCACGCTCACCGCCGGCCTCAACGAGGACTTCGGCAACGCCGCCTCCAACCTCACCATGATGCCGGAGCCCTCCTTCCTCAAGTTTGTGGCGTACTTGCGGTTGGAGGAGCGCCAGATGAAGGGGGTCAAGAAGCGCGTGCAGCACCATGCCCTCTCTGCCGGCACCTCATGCGGTGCCCCGCCGCCGGCCGCCCCGCCCGCGCCGCAACAACCGCCGCCCCCCGCGCCCCCGAGATTTTTCCCCTCCCGCCCGCGCCACCGCCCCTTCCGCTGCCCTCCAGCAGCAGCCACAGGGTGGCGGGCGACGCGGCAACCGCCACGGGGGTGGCCACAAGCAGCAACAACAGGCACCCGGGGGGCGCCCTCGTCAGCAGCAACAGGCCACCCCACCGTGGACTTACGGCACCAATCCATGGACGGGTGTCGTTCACGCGTACTCGATGCCGGTCCCTCGGGCTCCTACCCCGGGCATTCTTGGGCCCCGTCCGGCGAGCCACCAGGCGTTCTTCGCCGCGCCTACCGCCGCCCCCTACCCGCCATCCCCGGTCACGGGCGGCTATGGCGCTGCCCCCGCAACTGCTTACGGCGTCGCCCCCGCGCCTGCCTACGGCGGGTTCTACCCGCCCCATGTGCCGCCGCTGCGAGGTTGACTCGGCTTAAGCTAACCTCTAAAGCCAATGCATCACTATAGTCAATTAACATGGGTCCCGCATGTTACAATTCTCGTTAACTAACTAATCGGAGCAATTTTGGTTTTTTTGTTACCAATTAGTCCTACAGTTGTGATATTTTGTTAAAATCTCATGGAGTTATGGTTTTGTGTTACCTCAGCCACTAAATTGTGTTTTTTGTGTGAAATTTCATCTTTTTGTTTTGCAATCATGCATGAATCTTCGTACTTGCCATCCAAATCTTGTTTTCCCCCTATTCATACGATTTTAAAGTTTCCGATTAGAAGTGGGCCCTGGATCCATTTGATCCAATGTGTGTGTGGGTGGGTGGGTGGGGGGGGGGGGGTTGGGGGAGCCTCGAATTTATAAGATGTTGAGGAGAGGAGGCAAAGCAAGATAGTTGAGCACTTTTTTAAGTCAAGTTTAACCAAAATGGTTTGAGTTTTAAGCTTGTGGCCAAAATTAAGTAGATCAACCACGTAGATGAAGTTTTCGTTTATGCCTCTAATGTAGTGGAAACTGGTTTGATCTCCACCAACTAACATGGGGAACCGATGTTTTAATTTCTTGGCAAGAACTTTAGCGACGTGTTTGATGTGGCAGTTTTGTAACGAGATTAGTCTGAAAGTGTCTGGTGTTCTAGCACCGTTTTCATTGGCGGGAGGATCATATATAAGCTAGTAAAAGTTTGTATGGGCAATATTGGATTGAGGCCGGACATTTTGGATCTAACAATCAATATATGAAACCCGTAGATCCACCTAGAGGTAGAATATACGAAGTTGATGCCAAAACATGCATCAACCAGATTTAGCTTTGTTACTGAAGCTGAATGTGAAATCTAAAACAAACAAATATTTTGTTTGAGATTCATCATTGCGAGTGAAGCTGAAATAAACACTTATTTCGAATCAGCTTTGCGAGTGAAGCTAGATCTGAAATTGCATCATTTTCTGGGCGATCGCCTGAAGCACCTTAAAGTGTACTTCAATGCCCACTGAAGCGAATTCATAGGTGATTCGAATGAATCAAAGCTGAAACAACAGGGCGCGCAGAATCAGCTTTGAATACACTGATGATTCGAATCCAATTAAAGCTTTAACAAACAAGGCCGAAGAACGAGTTTGACGTCGGAAGAAATGACAAAATCGGAGGGAGCAGTAGCAAATTTAACAGCTAGTAGATGCGCCGCGCAAGCAGTTTGCGCGGCTGTGCATGCATGTGGATCCACCACGTAAAGCGGCAGCGTGGCGCGGGCGCAGTGCTACGAACAACCTAGGCACCGCATCATTTCGGGGGGTAGGCGATGTATACTAATTAGGCGAGTGATCCGATGCTAGTGCTTGCTACGGTAGCCATCATCAGGGCCGGCTTTGGCTAGTCAGTAGCGGTAGCGTGCCATGCATGTTCTCTTCATCCTCATGGCTCATGGGCACTGCACCACTAGTTTCACATGGAGCCAGGGAGGAAGGTCACATGCGATGCGAGGGGAGGCGAGGACGGACGTCGCGCACCGCAAGCAACCCCGGCGCGCGGCTCACAACTGGGCTAAATCATTCCTGTCTTTGTTCCTCAGACCGACGTGGTGCTCCCACCCCACCCACCCTCTTTCCAAGCCCGTCATTATCCTCCCGCTTCATCTCATAATATAGAAACGATTTTGACACTGCCCATATATAATATAAGACCGTTTTTAACACTAGTATGGGACGGAGGAAGTCATACCTAAAACATACTGGTACTATATGAAGATTCTGCTTTAGTATGGATTAATGATGAACTATAGTAGTTTCAAGAACAAAATGAACTACTATATGAACACTGATTGGATTTGCAGTGTATATATAATGCGCACCACTCGTCGTTGATAATCCCGTCGGCAGCTCGACACGCGAATTGAGCTAATTTCTTGGACTGGAGGTACGCGAAAGTGGGCGATGGCATCAGATCATGTGCGTCCCACCGTACACAGGCATTGCTTGGCCGTGTAAAAGATGTCTGCGATCGCTAAACAAATGGATGAATCTGCCCGGGCCCCCGTTCTGCGAGGCGGCTGCCGAGCCTTTAATGGCCGCGCAAAGTCAAATCGCTGTCTTGGTGAGCGTAAACTAGCTGAAAGCGAGCCGCTCGTAGGAGTACGTAGTCTACGTACAGCTCGTCGTGGCTCCAGTATTATATTCTTTTGTTGTTTATTAGTATAAGCCGTCTGCATGTTCTGCCAGGGCGTATTTAAAATCCCAAAGCCTATCTGCTTAGACTGCATGCTTGCTTGTTTGCTTCACTAACACGCTGTTAAACTCTCCCCTCAATGAAAACACGCTGTTAAATTCTACTACTACTCTGCTGTGCGCTTGCAGCAGCTACAGGGGACAGTTTGCAAAGCAGAGCGACGATCCAAAGAGGATGAATGAAGCATACAAGATTCCCTCCCTTTTTCGTATACTACTCCCACAGTCCCACGTTCTCGACGGCGCTCATCGAATTACGTTGACGCCAATGTAAATAGGAGTAGCCCTACGTCTACGTGGAGATCTGACGAATTAACTTGCAATAGTATTTCCTCCGTTTTTTTAGTTTGTATATAAGATTTGATAAAAGTCAAACTTTGTTAACTTTGATTAAGTTTATATAGAAAAAAATATCAAGATTCATAATATGAAATTAATATTGTTAGATGCATCTTAATTTTTATACCATATAACTTTCGTATTGTACATGTTGATTTTTTTTCTACAAAGTTGGTTAAACTTTATAAAGTTTAATTTTAACCAAATTTTATATACAAACTAAGAAGAAACAGATGGAGTACGAATTAACTTGAAGGTCGTATATATACACTCGTCCACCTGCTACGTACTCCTCCGCCGGATGCCTCGCGGGGCTGGACTGGCCACAAGTTCAAAACCCGTTGACGTAGCGTCAACAGTAGTAGACCAATCGCCTGCATATATATATATATTGTTTAACTTTCGCACTAGAAACATCGATATCCTTGCTTGTTTCTTGACGGGGAGCCACGTGGGTGCCGCTGTGGTACTGTTGACCTTTTATTTATCACTTTTTACCAGTCTTGTTAAGAGCAAATACAACAGCGAGCTATACGCCTTACATGAAATTTTTGCCTATGTGAAAAAAAGACATGTAAAAAGTGAAGGAGTGGACTCTATGCAAGATCCCGTCTCCACAGGTGCTCCTAGATAAAAACATTTGATAAGAAGAGAGAGACGGAGAGAAATTAAGAAAAAGTAGCAACCTTATATCAACTTTATAGTCAGCCCTATTGTACGTGTAATTAATAATGCTAACTTTTAATGACATGACACAGTCATATGACCATCATCTGGCTATACTATTAACCATGCTCTAAGTGTCGGTCGACATATCCGTATGATTTTACATTGAGATTCATGCAAAATTTCCTTTTTAGTTTTTTTTCTCTCTTTCGTATGTTATGTCTTCACCGAGACTTAGTTAAATATCAGTCGATTGAAATCTAGCCATATCCTTTTCTTACCAGGATTGTTAAATTCTCAATTGAATAAGGTTTAACAAAGTCTCAGTCGATGCTATATTTATAGGATCTTATACGAAGATCGGTGCAATATTTTTTTATATGTTTTATCACTTGACTAAGACTTGATTAAATATGTGTCAACCGATGTGTGGTGGAGGCGTATGCTTTGGTCGTCTGATCGTGCAATCCACGGTCCAGATCAAACTCAAGCCATCAATGTGCAGATGAGAGGTACGTATACGAGAAAGCACTACTACTACCGTGCAGTGCTGAGTTCGTAGTAGGAGTACGTATTTCCATTTTCCCGTTGAGATGATCATTTACCGGTTGCCTGCCTGCATGGTGTGCATGCATGCAGTGGTTGGTTTGGTTGAGTGCAGCGGATTCACGCGCGCCCTCCTGCTGCTACTGCTGCTGCTTAGCGCCAAGAAAACACAGCACAGTAGGTAAGGTAAGTGAGCAGGGATGACGCATGCAGCACCGGCAGGTGGACGGACAGCCGGCATGCATGCACGCTCGCATGCTTGCGTCGCCCGCGCCGCGCGTACGTACATTGCATGGAAAAGGAACCGAGCAAGCCAAGCTAGTACTCCGTTCGACAGGGCACTTGATTATTTGGATCAGGGCGCAGCGGAGATGGCCGGACGGAGTGGAGGCCCTCCACATCGGCATCGCTCGCCATGATAAGGCTGACGCAGTGAGCTTCATTATTCGTCGTCCGTCCGTCGCCGTTGCATGCAGCATGCAGAAAACAACATCAAGTAAAGGCGAGGCACGCACAGCACCACGCGCGGCTCCCACAACGCCACTGTGCTCTGTTGGTGTTTGCCCCCCTCCCAAGCACGCAGTCCCGTTCAGAGATAGAGATAGAGAGAGAGCGCGCAGTTCTGTTTCAGATGCTTGCCAATGTGACTGACAGAGATAAAGTGACCCAACTCGTGCATCCATTCCCGCGGGGCGGGGAAGCGATGCATCTACATGTACGTACGGACATTTAAGCGGGGGAGGTGGAGCTGCTCATCCGTTCATTATCGGCGTCTGCGTCGTAATGGGATCATGTGATGCGAGGCTGGCGGTCGAGGACGGAGGAACGTACTGCGTCGGTACGCGAGCGATCCATCCATGGATCCGATCCAACGAGCGTCGCACATGCACGCATGTGGCCCGTGACCGCTGTGCTAAACTAATAAAGCTGGCCCTGGCCCCCACAGTTTGGAGTCAATCCACGCCGGACGCCACCAGTGGCTGTGGCTATGGCTGTGCCTGTGCGTCGGGGACGCCCCCAGCCAGCCACAGGATAACCTGCCTCTGCCTGCTACAGCGCACTTTTAAATCTGGCTGGGGCTAGCTTGTATGGGCGGATGGTCACTGTACATCTGGTTGCTCAAGGTGACAAGTTGTCACGTACTCGTGTGGTGTGTGCTTATGTGTAAAGGGCTCAAATCATTGTAGGGCTAAGTGCTGTGCATGTAACGTCGCCAACCGTCGCACGTACTACGTAGCTCCTGACGGTTGGGACTTTGTAGTGGTAGCTAGCGTACAGGAAGCACGACACGAGTAGTGTGGCGGTAGACCACTGAACCCTTGTCATCTCCACCCTGGTTTTCCATCAACATTCAACACGCACGCGCAGCGCAGCGTACACAACCTACAGGAGCAGCATGGCCTACCCCATAAAACCCAAGTACAGAATCGTGCATATGCTACCCTGTGCAACTGGCAAAAGTAGTTTTCTTGCCCCTGCCCTGTGAATGAAAGTGAGAAAGAAAAGAAGAAAAGAGGATCGACATGCACACATGCATGGCTCTGCTGCACCAGTTTAGTTCGGTTTTACCACGCCGACGTTTAATGCCTTCCCCGCCCCCCTGGGACGCGCGTACGCGACCAATCCATGTATGGCACTGGCAGGCGAGTAGTAAACTATGCCCAGGGAACAGTCCATGGAGGTCCGCCAACGACTCGGGGTCAAGCACCATCGCGATGGAAGCGGCTGGTTTGAAGGAAGATGAGCCGGGCACCGGAACAGTGGACAAAACGAGCGTTCTGGGCGCGGCCGAAGCTCCGATGGCGATGGCGATGCCGAGAGAGACGCTGGGAGGGACGGTGAGTCAGGGTCAGTGTGGGTGTCGCGTCCGCGGGAAAAGGCAGGTGTCCCCCGGGGAGGGGCAGCAGGGGCAGGCGCAGGCGCGGTGAATCCCGCGCGCGCGTGGGAAAAGGCGCGCCGAGTTGCCCAGCGCAGCACGCGCTGCCGGGCGGGGCGGGCGCGCGAGGCACGGCGTCCGCGGCGGGCCGACAGCCCATGTTAACCGCTCCAGGCTCCGCAGGGAGGATCCCAGCTTAATCTACTGCCCTGGCCGTCCGGTGCGATTATGTGGTAGTGCCACTTGCACTCGCACTGATGATGGAGCTCGTGCGGTGGTGTCTGTTAAGCCAACTCCAACAGGCGACCTCATCCTGTCCGTCCGTGTCCGTTTGGAGGTAAACGGACAAAGCAGGCCTCCCAACGCGCGGCCCAGCCTCCACTCTCCCGCACCCCCGGCCTTCACCCTCTCTCTGTCCACCATGGTTGACGACATGAATCTCGGCGACCCACCACCTGCCGCGAAGAAGCCCATGGTGAAGAAGCCGCGGTCGGAGCTCTCACCGGCGTCCGCCGCCAAGCTCGACGGGGAATCGGCCAAGAAGAGGGACCGGCGAGCCGTGGAAAAGGAGAAGAAGGCCACCGCCCAGTACACATCCGAGTGTGTCTTGCGGCATGCGATGCAGCGCCAGGCTGAGATCACGACAAGGAGTCCATCGTCTCCAAGGCGCACGCCCTCCTCATGATGGGTGGTATGGCCCGCCCACGCCGGCCATTCTTTCGACCGCTACCATGGCCACGGCCAGCACAGGCTCGTCGGCCCATCGACCACCGCAGCAGCGTTCCCCTATCTCGTCCGTCTCACATGGCACGCCGGATTTTCGTGCTCCGCCGCCGCACGACCATTGGCAGGCACGATTCTATCCGTCGCTGGACTGCGTGGTGGTCGACCCGACTACGCCCGCGAGCATCATCGACCTCAACATCATGCCGGGGTACAGTGAAGACGACGCGCAAAGGAAGCAACCCCGGTCGTTCGACTCGGCTAACATTGCCAGCGCCCGCAAGCTGTTCGACGATATGCCACCGCCGACGCAGACATCGATGGTCGACGACTGATGACCCACAAGTATAGGGGATCTATCGTAGTCCTTTCGATAAGTAAGAATGTCGAACCCAACGAGGAGCAGAAGGAAATGATAATCAGTTTTCAGCAAGGTATTCTCCGCAAGTACTGAAATAAGTGGTAACAGATAGTTTTGTGATAGAATAAATTGTAACGAGCAACAAGTGACGAAAGTAAATAAAGTGCAGCAAGGTGGCCCAATCCTTTTGTAGCAAAGGACAAGCCGGAACAAACTCTTATAATAGGAAAAGCGCTCCCGAGGACACATGGGAATATCGTCAAGCTAGTTTTCATCACGTTCATATGATTCACGTTCGACACTTTGATATTTTGATATGTGGGTGGACCGGTGCTTGGGTGCTGTTCTTACTTGAACAAACATCCCACTTATGATTAACCTCTATTGCAAGCATCCACAACTACAACAAAAGTATTAAGGTAAACCTACCCATAGCATGAAACATATGGATCCAAATCAGCCCCTTACGAAGCAACGCATAAACTAGGGTTTAAGCTTCTGTCACTCTAGCAACCCATCATCTACTTATTACTTTCCAATGCCTTCTTCTAGGCCCAAATAATGGTGAAGTGTTATGTAGTCGACGTTCACATAACACCACTAGAGGCTAGACAACATACATCTTATCAAAATATCAAACGAATACCAAATTCACATGACTACTAATAGCAAGACTTCTCCCTTGTCCTCGGGAACGAACGTAATTACTCACAAAGCATATTCATGTTCATAATCAGAGAGGTAATAATATGCATATAGGATCTGAACAAATGATCTTCCACCAATTAAACCAACTAGAATCAACTACAAGGAGTAATCAACACTACTAGCAACCTACTAGCATCAATCCCGGACTTTGAGACAAGAATTGGATACAAGAGATGAACTAGGGTTTGGAGATGAGATGGTGCTGGTGAAGATGTTGATGGAGATTGCCCTCTCCCGATGAGAGGAGCGTTGGTGATGACGATGGTGATGATTTCCCCCTCCCGGAGAGAAGTATCCCCGGAAGAACAGCTCTGCCGGAGCTCTAGATTGGATCCGCCAAGGTTACGCCTCGTGGCGGCGGAGTCTCGTCCCGAAAAGTTCCTTCCTATTTTTTTCTCATCGAAAGACTTCATATGGGAGAAGATGGGCATCGGAGAGCCACCAGGGGGCCCACGAGGTAGGGGGCGCGCCCTGGGGGGGGCACGCCCCCACCGTTGTGAGAAGGGTGTGGGCCCCCTGGCCTTCATCTTTGGCGAGAATTTTTCTTTATTTATTTTAAGATGTTCCGTGGAGTTTCAGGACTTTTGGAGTTGCGCAGAATAGGTCTCTAATATTTGGTCCTTTTCCAGTTCAGAATTCCAGCTGCCGGCATTCTCCCTCCTTATGTAAACCTTGTAAAATAAGAGAGAATAGCCATAAGTATTGTGATATAAAGTGAAATAACAGTCCATAATGCGATAAATATCGATATAAAAGCATGATGCAAAATGGACGTATCAACTCCCCCAAGCTTAGACCTCGCTTGTCCTCAAGCGAAAAGCCGATAACAATAAATATTTCCTCATGTTTAGAGGTAGAGGCGTCAATAAAAATAAAATACGGACATGAAGGCATCATGATTATTCTCATAGCAGCAACATATATAGCTTTTGTCATATGATTACTTATTTTCAAGTGATGATCTATTCATAATGCAAAAGTATAAATCATAAACCTTATTGGGCTCCGACAAACTATAATCTCAGTCATTGAAGCAATTGCAATTTATCATAACATCGGAAAGAGTCTATGTCAGAGCTAAAAAACAAGTCCACATACTCAACTATCATTTAGTTCTCCATAATTGCTAACAGTCACGCGATACTTGTGGTTACGGAGTTTTAATCGGACACAGAGAAAGATAGGGGCTTATAGTTTTGCCCCACAACCTTTTACCTCAAGGGTAATGTTAACAATAATGGTTCATGTTCCCCTACATCCAATTATATATATATATATATATATATATATATATATATATATATATATATATATATATATATATATATATATCATGTTCTTTCCAACATGCTGGGCTTGCCAAAGGATAAAATAAAAAAGAAAAGGTGAAGATCACCATGACTCTTGCATAAGGTAGAATATAATAATAAAGGATAGGCCCTTCGCAGAGGGAAGCAGAGGTTGCCTTGGGCTTTTATGGTTGGATGCATAAAATCTCAATGCGAAAGAACGTCACTTTATATTGCCCCATGTGATATGAACCTTTATTATGCAGTCCGTCGCTTTTATTACTTCCACATCATAAGATCGTATAAAGCTTATTTCTCCCACACCAATCAATCATACATATTTAGAGCAATTTTTATTGCTTTGCACCGATGACAACTTACTTGAAGGATCTTACTCAATCCATAGGTAGATATGGTGGACTCTCATGGCAAAACTGGTTTAAGGGTGTTTGGAAGCACAAGTAGTATTTCTACTTGGTGCTGAGAATTTGGTTAGCATGAGGGGGAAAGACAAGCTCAACAAGTTAGAGGATCCATGACAACATACTTTATCTCAGATATAAGAAATACATAACTCATTACGTTGTCTTCCTTGTCCAACATCAACTCTTTAGCATGTCATATTTTAATGAGTGCTCCCAATCATAAAAGATGTCAATGATAATATATCTATATGTGAAACCTCTCTTTCCTTATTATTTCCTATTAATTGCAACAATGACCAAAGCTATGTCTCCCAACTCCCAACAACTTTTAATCATCATACTCTTTCTATGTGAAGTCATTACTCTCAATAAGATCAATATGAACTTTTTGTTTCTTTTTATTCTTTTTCTCTTTCTTTATTCACCCAAGATCATGGCAAAATAATCAAGCCTTTGAATCAACACTAATCTTTATTATATATAGCTCACAGACTCAATTACAAAGAGATATCATAAAGCAAAACTCAAAACTAGATCATGCCATAAATTTTAGTCTACTAGATCAAGATATTACTAATAGGATCGAACTAAGAAAAACGGTAAAGATAGGAGTTGTGATTGTGATACGATACCGGGGCACCTCCCCCAAGCTTGGCAGTTGCCAAGGGGAGTGCCCATACCCATGTGATTATATCTCCTTGGTTGGTGAAGAAGGTGGATGTGTTGTTGATGATGCGGGCTTTCCATCCATCTTCCAAGGCATAGGTTCACCATCATAGAAGGATGATCTAGTCTCCGGAATCCTCGAATCTGTAGCCAAACTCATTCTTTTGAATCTATATTCATACTCACAGTTTTGGTTTTGCAGGTCATAGATTTGGGCTTGGAGGTGCTCAATCTTCTCATATAGCTTGAAGATGGCCTCCTCGGTGTTCTTGGCATCCAACTTGTAGTTGTTAGTGAACTCCGCGAGCATCATGTGGCTAGCGTTGATTCCACGCTCCACCATCCCCTGGCACTTGAAAATTTGTTGCTCCATAGCTTCGAGCCTCGTCTCGACGCTTCCGGTTCCCTTTGGTCCCTCAACATCGCGGATGTGCAACAACCCATCACGCATCTCAATGGTTTGAGGGTGTCGCAGCACCTCCGCGAGGTAAGGTTTGATGACCTTCTCGAAGAACTTATCCTTGGAAGCACTTGGGGACGTCATGATAATCTAGATCTGTCAGAAAACAGCTCGAAACAAAGACAGGAGATTTTTGCGTGATACGGGAGTCAAAACACCCGAGAGATTATATAATGAATTTTTACCGACCAAAATACGTAACGTGCAAGAAAACGGAGTCCGGAAGGCACACGAGGTGCTCACGAGGTAGGGGGCGCGCCCAGGGGGGTAGGGCGCGCCCACCACCCTCGTGTGGCCCTCGTGTCCTTCCTGGACTGCTACTTATTTTTCTATTTTTCTAAATATTCCAAAACGGAGAAATATTGCCCTAAAAATTGTTTTGGAGTCGGTTTACTTACCGTACCACACACCTATTCCTTTTTAGAGTCTGGAACGTTCCGGAAGGTGTCCCTTATGTATTCCTACGGGGTTACGGTTTCAATAATGTTGGTTTCAACATTTATGGGATTACCTGAGATATAATGTTTAATTCTTTGACCGTTTACTACCTTCGGATTTGTGCCCTCGAAGTTGTTGATTTTTATGGCACCGGAACGATAGACCTCTTCGATAACATATGGGCCTTCCCATTTAGAGAGAAGTTTTCCTGCAAAAAATCTTAAATGAGAGTTGTATAGCAATACATAATCACCTACATTAAACTCACGCTTTTGTATCCTTTTGTCGTGCCATCTTTTAACTTTTTCTTTAAACAACTTGGCATTTTCATAAGCTTGGGTTCTCCATTCATCAAGTGAGCTAATATCAAATAACCTCTTCTCACCGGCAAGTTTAAAATCATAGTTAAACTCTTTAATAGCCCAATATGCCTTATGTTCTAGTTCGAGAGGTAAGTGACATGCTTTTCCATAAACCATTTTATACGGAGACATACCCATAGGATTTTTATATGCAGTTCTATAAGCCCATAATGCATCATCAAGTTTCTTGGACCAATTCTTTCTAGACCTATTAACAGTCTTTTGCAAAATTAATTTGAGCTCTCTATTGCTCAACTCTACTTGACCACTAGACTGTGGGTGATAAGGAGATGCATTTCTATGATTAACATCATATTTAGCAAGCATTTTACGGAAAGCACCATGAATAAAGTGTGAACCACCATCAGTCATTAAATATCTAGGGACTCTAAACCTCAGGAAAATAACTTCTTTAAGCATTTTAATAGAAGTGTTATGATCAACACTACTAGCTGGAATAGCTTCTACCCACTTAGTAACGTAATCAACAACAACTAAAATATGTGTGTATCCATTAGAGGCAGGAAAAGGTCCCATATAATCAAAGCCCCAAACATCAAACGGTTCAATAACAAGTGAATAATTCATAGGCATTTCTTGACGTCTACTAATATTACCAATTCTTTGACATTCATCACAAGACAAGACAAACTTACGTGCATCCTTGAAGAGAGTAGGCCAATAAAAACCAGATTGCAATACCTTATGTGCAGTTCTATCTCCAGCGTGGTGTCCTCCATAAGACTCGGAATGACACTTGCGTAGGATCTGTTCCTGTTCATGCTCAGGTACACAACGTCTAATAACACCATCTACTCCTTTATAAAGATGTGGGTCATCCCAAAAGTAATGTCTCAAATCATAGAAGAACTTTTTCTTTTGTTGGTATGTGAAGCTAGGTGGTATAAATTTAGCAACAATATAATTAGCATAATCAGCATACCATGGAGTACTACGAGAAGTACTTATAACATTTAATTGTTCATTAGGAAAGCTATCATTAATAGGTAGTGGGTCATCAAGAATATTTTCTAACCTAGACAAGTTGTCTGCAACGGGGTTCTCAGCTCCCTTTCTATCAACAATATGCAAATCAAATTCTTGTAGCAAGAGAACCCATCTAATAAGTCTAGGTTTAGCATCTTTCTTTTCCATAAGATATTTAATAGCATCATGATCAGTTTGAATAGTTACTTTAGAATCAACAATATAAGATCTGAACTTATCACAAGCAAATACAATTGCTAAAAGCTCTTTTTCAGTAGTAGCATAATTTCTTTGAGCATTGTCTAGAGTCTTACTAGCATAATGAATAACATTTAATTTCTTATCAACTCTTTGCCCTAGAACAACACCTACAGCATAATCACTAGCATCACACATAATTTCAAAGGGTAAATTCCAATCAGGTGGCTGAACAACACGTGCAGAGACTAATGCTTTCTTAAGTATCTCAAATGCTTCTACACAATCATCATCAAAGACAAATGGTATATCCTTTTGCAATAAATTAGTCAGAGGCCGAGAAATTTTTGAGAAGTCCTTAATGAACCTCCTATAAAATCCAGCGTGACCAAGGAAACTTCTTATACCTTTGATGTCCTTGGGACATGGCATCTTTTCAATAGCATCAACCTTGGCTTTATCAACTTCAATACCTCTTTCAGAAACTTTGTGCCCCAAGACAATACCTTCATTAACAATAAAGTGGCACTTTTCCCAATTCAAGACAAGATTAGTTTCTTCACATCTCTGCAAAACTCGATCAAGATTGTTCAAGCAATCATCAAAAGAGGAACCATAGACGGAAAAGTCGTCCATGAAAACCTCCCAAATCTTTTCACAAAAGTCAGAGAATATAGCCATCATGCATCTTTGAAAGGTAGCAGGTGCATTACATAAACCAAAAGGCATACGTCTATAAGCAAAAGTACCAAAAGGGCA
Source organism: Triticum aestivum (assembly GCF_018294505.1). Lineage (NCBI taxonomy): Eukaryota > Viridiplantae > Streptophyta > Magnoliopsida > Poales > Poaceae > Triticum > Triticum aestivum. Next base: position 154,575,271 of record NC_057803.1, on the reverse strand, counting down.
TGTAAAAGTTGTCTTTGATTGATCTCTAGCCGACACAGGTATTTGAGAGAAACCAGAATAACCATCTAGAAAGCAATAGTGTGTATGTTTGCATAGTCTTTCTAGCATTTGATCAATAAAAGGTAAGGGGCAATGATCTTTCTTAGTAGCTTTATTTAATTTGCGGAAATCAATTACCATCCTATAACCTATGATGATTCTTTGTGGAATCAATTCATCTTTATCATTAGGAACAACAGTAATACCTCCCTTCTTAGGGACACAATAGACTTGACTTACCCACTCACTATCAGCAACATGATAGATTATACCTGCCTCCAGAAGCTTTAGTATTTCTTTTCTTACCACTTCTTTCATTTTAGGATTCAGACGTCGTTGAGGATCACGAACTGGTTTGGCATGTGCTTCCAAATTTATTTTATGTTGACATAGAGTGGGACTAATGCCCTTAAGATCATCAAGAGTATATCCAATAGCAGCACGATGCTTCTTCAGAGTTTTCAATAATCTTTCTTCTTCATGCTCTGAAAGGTTAGCACTAATAATAATAGGATATATCTTCTTTTCATCAAGATAAGCATATTTAAGATTATTAGGCAAAGGTTTAAGCTCAAACACGGGATCTCCCTGTTGGAAATATGCCCTAGAGGCAATAATAAATTGATTATTATTATATTTCCTTATTCATGATAATCGTTTATTATCCATGCTAGAATTGTATTGATAGGAAACTCAGATACATGTGTGGATACATAGACAACACCATGTCCCTAGTAAGCCTCTAGTTGACTAGCTCGTCGATCAATAGATGGTTACAGTTTCCTGACCATGGACATTGGATGTCGTTGATAACGGGATCACATCATTAGGAGAATGATGTGATGGACAAGACCCAATCCTAAGCATAGCACTAGATCATGTAGTTCGTATGCTAAAGCTTTTCTAATGTCAAGTATCATTTCCTTAGACCATGAGATTGTGCAACTCCCGGATACCGTAGGAGTGCTTTGGGTGTACCAAACGTCACAATGTAACTGGGTGGCTATAAAGGTACACTACGGGTATCTCCGAAAGTGTCTGTTGGGTTGGCACGAAACGAGACTGGGATTTGTCACTCCGTGTGACGGAGAGGTATCTCTAGGCCCACTCGGTAGGACATCATCATAATGTGCACAATGTGACCAAGAAGTTGATCACGGGATGATGTGTTACGGAACGAGTAAAGAGACTTGATGATAACGAGATTGAACAAGGTATCGGGATACCGACGATCGAATCTCGGGCAAGTATCGTACCGATAGACAAAGGGAATTGTATACGGGATTGATTAAGTCCTTGACATCGTGGTTCATCCGATGAGATCATCGTGGAACATGTGGGAGCCAACATGGTTATCCAGATCCCGCTGTTGGTTATTGACCGAAGAGTCATCTCGGTCATGTCTGCATGTCTCCTGAACCCGTAGGGTCTACACACTTAAGGTTCGGTGACGCTAGGGTTATAGAGATATTAGTATGCGGTAACCTGAAAGTTGTTCGGAGTCCCGGATGAGATCCCGGACGTCACGAGGAGTTCCGGAATGGTCCGGAGGTAAAGAATTATATATAGGAAGTCCTATTTCGGGCATCGGGACAAGTTTCGGGGTCATCGGTATTGTACCGGGACCACCGGAAGGGTCCCGGGGGTCCACCGGGTGGGGCCACCTGCCCCGGGGGCCACATGGGCTGTAGGGGGTGCGCCTTGGCCTACATGGGCCAAGGGCACCAGCCCCTAGAGGCCCATGCGCCAAAGGGACAAGAGGAGGGGAGAGTCCTAAAGGGGGAAGGCACCTCCGAGGTTCCTTGGGGAGGATGGACTCCTCCCCCCCTTGGCCGCACCCTTCCTTGGAGGAAGGGGCAAGGCTGCGCCCTCCCCCTCTCCCTTGGCCCTATATATAGTGGGGGGAAGGGAGGGAAACCATACCTAAGCCCTGGCGCCTCCCTCTCCCTCCCATGACACATCTCCCTCCTCCCACAGCGCTTGGCGAAGCCCTGTTGGAATCCCGCTACTTCCACCACCATGCCGTCATGCTGTTGGATCTCCATCAACCTCTCCTCCCCCCTTGCTGGATCAAGAAGGAGGAGACGTCGCTGCTCCGTACGTGTGTTGAACGCGGAGGTGCCGTCCGTTCGGCGCTAGGATTATCGGTGATTTGGATCACGACGAGTACGACTCCATCAACCCCGTTCTCTTGAACGCTTCCGCGCACGATCTACAAGGGTATGTATATCCACTCCTCCCTCGTTGCTAGATGACTCCATAGATAGATCTTGGTGACACGTAGGAAAATTTTGAATTTGTGCTACGTTCCCCAACAGTGGCATCATGAGCTAGGTCTATGCGTAGATTCTATGCACGAGTAGAACACAAAGAAGTTGTGGGCGTTGATTTTGTTCAATATGCTTGCCGTTACTAGTCTTATCTTGATTCTACGGTATTGTGGGATGAAGCGGCCCGGACCAACCTTACACGTATGCTTACGTGAGACCGGTTGCACCGACAAACATGCACTAGTTGCATAAGGTGGCTGGCGGGTGTCTGTCTCTCCCGCTTTAGTCGGGTCGGATTTGATGAAAATGGTCCTTATGAAGGGTAAATAGCAATTGGCATATCACGTTGTGGTTTTGCGTAGATAAGAAACGTTCTTGCTAGAAACCCATAGCAGCCACGTAAAACATGCAAACAACAATTAGAGGACGTCTAACTTGTTTTTGCAGGGTATGCTATGTGATGTGATATGGCCAAAGGATGTGATGGATGATATATGTGATGTATGAGATGATCATGTTCTTGTAATAGGAATCACGACTTGCATGTCGATGAGTATGACAACCGGCAGGAGCCATAGGAGTTGTCTTAATTTATTTATGACCTGCGTGTCAACATAAACATCATGTAATTACTTTACTTTATTGCTAACCGTTAGCTGTAGTAGTAGAATTAATAGTTGACGAGACAACTTCAAGAAGACACAATGATGGAGATCATGATGATGGAGATCATGGTGTCATGCCGGTGACGATGATGATCATGGAGCCCCGAAGATGGAGATCAAAAGGAGCAATATGATATTGGCCATATCATGTCACTATTTGATTGCATGTGATGTTTATCATGTTTATGCATCTTGTTTGCTTAGAACAACGGTAGTAAATAAGATGATCCCTCATTAAAATTTCAAGAAGGTGTTCCCCTAACTGTGCACCGTTGCGACAGTTCGTTGTTTCAAAGCACCACGTGATGATCGGGTGTTTGATTCCAACGTTCACATACAACGGGTGTAAGACAGATTTACACATGCAAACACTTAGGTTGACTTGACGAGCCTAGCATGTGTACAGACATGGCCTCGGAACACAGAAGACCGAAAGGTCGAGCATGAGTCATATAGAAGATACGATCAACATGAAGATGTTCACCAACGTTGACTAGTCCGTCTCACGTGATGATCGGACACGGCCTAGTTGACTCGGATCATGTAATCACTTAGATGACTAGAGGGATGTCTATCTGAGTGGGAGTTCATAAAATGAACTTAATTATCCTGAACATAGTCAAAAAGGATTTTGCAAATTATGTCGTAGCTCGCGCTTTAGTTCTACTATTTAGATATGTTCCTAGAGAAAAATTAGTTGAAAGTTGATAGTAGCAATTATGCGGACTAGGTCCGTAAACTAGGATTGTCCTCATTGCTTCTTAGAAGGCTTATGTCCTTAATGCACCGCTCAGTGTGCTGAACCTCGAACGTCGTCTGTGGATGTTGCGAACATCTGACATACACATTTTGATAACTACGTGATAGTTCAGTTAAACGGTTTAGAGTTGAGGCATCAAAGACGTTTTGAAACATCGCGAAACATATGAGATGTTTCGAGGGCTGAAATTGGGATTTCAGGCCCGTGCCCACGTCAAGAGGTATAAGACCTCCGACGATTTTCTTAGCCTACAAACTAAGGAGAAAATCTCAATTGTTGAGCTTGTGCTCAGATTGTCTGAGGACAACAATCATTTGAATCGAGTGGGAGTTAATCTTCCAGATGAGATAATGATGTTTCTCCGAAGTCATTACCACCAAGCTGCTAGAGCTTCGTGATGAACTATGATGTATCAGGGACATATATGATGATCCTTGAGTTATTCGCGATGTTTGACACCACAAAAGTAGAAATCAAGAAGGAGCATCAATTGTTGATGGTTGGTGAAACCACTAGTTTCAAGAAGGGCAAGGGCAAGAAGGGATACTTTATGAAATGGCAATTCAGCTGCTACTCTAGTGAAGAAACCCAAGGTTGAACCCAAACCCGAGACTAAGTGCTTCTGTAATAAGGGGAACAACCACTGGAGCAGAATTACCCTAGATACTTGGTAGATTAGAAGGTTGGCAAGGTCGATAGAAGTATATTGGATATACATTGTGTTGATGTGTACTTTACTAGTACTCCTAGTAGCACCAGGGTATTGGATACCGGTTCGGTTGCTAAGTGTTAGTAACTCGAAATAAAAGCTACAGAATGAACGGAGACTAGCTAAAGGTGAGCTGACGATATGTGTTGGAAGTGTTTCCAATGTTGATATGATCAAGCATCGCACGCTCCCTCTACCATCGAGATTGGTGTTAAACCTAAATAATTGTTATTTGGTGTTCGCGTTGAGCATAGACATGATTGGATTATGACTATCGCAATATAGTTATTCATTTAAAGAGAATAATAGTTACTCTGTTTATTTGAATAATACCTTCAACGGTCTTGCACCTAAAAGAATGGTTCATTGAATCTCGATCATAGTGATACACATGTTCATGCCAAAAGATAGTAATGATAGTACCACCTACTTGTGGCACTGCCACGTAAGTCATATCGGTATAAAACGCATGAAGAAGCTCCATGTTGATGGATCTTTGGGCTCACTCGTTTCTGAAAAGTTTGAGACATGCGAACCATGTCTATTGGTGTATATGCATGAAGAAACTCCATGCAAATGGACCGTTTGGACTCACTTGATTTTGAATCACTTGAGACATGCAAATCATACCACATGGGCAAGATGACTGAAAGCCTCGTTTTCAGTAAAATGGAACTAGAAAGCAACTTGTTGGAAGTAATACATTTTGATGTGTGCAGTCCAATGAGTGCTGGGGCGTGTAGTGGATATCGTTATGTTCTTACTTCACAGATGATTTGAATAGATGTTGAGTATATTTACTTGATGAATCATGAGTCTGAATTATTGAAAGGTTCAAGTAATTTCAGGGTGAAGTTGAAAGATCATCGTGACAAGAGGATAAAATATCTATGATATGATCATAGAGATGAATATCTGAATTACGAGTTTGGCACAGAATTAAGACATTGTGGAAATTGTTTCACAACTAATACAGCCTGGAACACCATAGTGTGATGGTGTGTCCGAACATCATAACTGCACCCTATTGGATATGATGCATACCATGATGTCTCTTATCGAATTACCATGATAGTTTATGGGTTAGGCATTAGAGACAACCACATTCACTTTAAATAGGGCACCACGTAATTCCGATGAGATGACACCGTATGAACTATGGTTTAGAGAAACCTAAGCTGTCATTTCTTAAAAGTTTGGGGCTGCGACGCTTATGTGAAAAAGTTTCAGGCTGATAAGCTCGAACCCAAAGCGGATAAATGCATCTTCATAGGACACCCAAAACAGTTGGGTATACCTCCTGTCTCAGATCCGAAAGCAATAAGGGATTGTTTCTAGAATCGGGTCCTTTCTCGAGGAAAAGTTTCTCTCGAAAGAATTGAGTGGGAGGATGGTGGAGACTTGATGAGGTTATTGAACCGTCTCTTCAACTAGTGTGTGGCAGGGCACAGGAAGTTGTTCCTGTGGCACCTACACCAATTGAAGTGGAAGCTTATGATAGTGATCATGAAACTTCAGATCAAGTCACTACCAAACCTCGTGGGATGACAAGGATGCGTACTACTTCAGAGTGGTACGTAATCCTGTCTTGGAAGTCATGTTGCTAGACAACAATGAACCTACGAGCTATGGAGAAGCGATGGTGGGCCTGGATTCCAAAATGGCTCGAGGCCATATAATCCGAGAGAGGATCCATATATGAAAACAAAGTGTAGACTTTGGAAGAACTACTTGATGGTCGTAAGGCTGTTAGGTACATATGGATTTTAAAAGGAAGACGGACAATGATGGTAAGTATCACCATTAAGAAAGCTCGACTTGTCGTTAAGATGTTTTCCGACAAGTTCAAGGAGTTGACTACGGTGAGACTTTGTCACTCGTAGCGATGCTAAGAGTCTGTTGGAATTATATTAGTGATTACTGCATTATTTATGAAATCTTGCAGATAGGATGTCAAAACATTGTTTCCTCGACGATTTTCTTGAGGAAAGGTTGTATGTGATACAACCGGAAGGTTTTGTCAATCCTGAAAGATGCTAATAAGTATGCAAAGCTCCAGCAATCCTTCTAAGGACTGGAGTAAGCATCTCGGAGTTGGAATGTATGCTTTGATGATGATCAAAGATTTTGGTGTATACAAAGTTTATGAGAAACTTGTATTTCCAAAGAAGTGAGTGGGAGCACTATAGAATTTCTGATGAGTATATGTTGTTGACATTCAGAAATGACGTACAATTTCTGGAAAGCATATAGGGTTATTTGGAAAGTTTTTTCAATGGAAAGCCTGGATTAAGCTGCTTGAGCATTGAGCATCAAGATCTATAAGGATAGATCTAAACGCTTAATGGAACTTTCAAATGAGCACATACCTTGACATGATCTTGAAGGTGTTCAAGATGGATCAGTCAAAGAAGGAGTTCTTGCCTGAGTTGTAAGGTATGAAGTTAAGACTTAAAGCTCGACCATGGCAGAATAGAGAGAAAGGACGAAGGTCGTCCCCTATGCTTAAGACGTAGGCTCTACAGTATGCTATGCTGTGTACCGCACCTGAAGTGTGCCTTGCCATGAGTCAGTCAAGGGGTACAAGAGTGATCCAAGAATGGATCACAAGACAGCGGTCAAAGTTATCCTTAGTAACTAGTGGACTAAGGAATTTTCTCGATTATGGAGGTGGTAAAAGAGTTCATCGTAAAGGGTTATGCCGATGCAAACTTTGACACTAATCCAGATTATTCTGAGTAGTAAACTGGATTCGTATAGTAGAACAGTTATTTGGAATAGCTCCAAATAGAACATGGTAGCTGCATCTAGGAGATGACATAGAGATTTGTAAAGCACACACGGATCTGAAAGGTTCAGACCCGTTGACTATAACCTCTCTCACAAGCATAACATGATCAAACCCAGAACTCATCGAGTGTTAATCACATGGTAAATGTGAACTAGATTATTGACTCTAGTAAACTCTTTGGGTGTTAGTCACATGGGGATGTGACCTTGAGTGTTAATCACATATCGATGTGAACTGGATTATTGACTCTAGTGCAAGTGGGAGACTGTTGGAAATATGCCCTAGAGGCAATAATAAATTGATTATTATTATATTTCCTTGTTCATGATAATCGTTTATTATCCATGCTAGAATTGTATTGATAGGAAACTCAGATACATGTGTGGATACATAGACAACACCATGTCCCTAGTAAGCCTCTAGTTGACTAGCTCGTTGATCAATAGATGGTTACGGTTTCCTGACCATGGACATTGGATGTCGTTGATAACGGGATCACATCATTAGGAGAATGATGTGATGGACAAGACCCAATCCTAAGCATAGCACTAGATCGTGTAGTTCGTATGCTAAAGCTTTTCTAATGTCAAGTATCATTTCCTTAGACCATGAGATTGTGCAACTCCCGGATACCGTAGGAGTGCTTTGGGTGTGCCAAACGTCACAACGTAACTGGGTGGCTATAAAGGTACACTACGGGTATCTCCGAAAGTGTCTGTTGGGTTGGCACGAATCGAGACTGGGATTTGTCACTCCGTGTGACGGAGAGGTATCTCTGGGCCCACTCGGTAGGACATCATCATAATGTGCACAATGTGACCAAGGAGTTGATCACGGGATGATGTGTTACGGAACGAGTAAAGAGACTTGCCGGTAACGAGATTGAACAAGGTATCGGGATACCGACGATCGAATCTCGGGCAAGTATCATACCGATAGACAAAGGGAATTGTATACGGGATTGATTAAGTCCTTGACATCGTGGTTCATCCGATGAGATCATCGTGGAACATGTGGGAGCCAACATGGGTATCCAGATCCCGCTGTTGGTTATTGACCGGAGAGTCATCTCGGTCATGTCTGCATGTCTCCCGAACTCGTAGGGTCTACACACTTAAGGTTCAGTGACGCTAGGGTTATAGAGATATTAGTATGCGGTAACCCAAAAGTTGTTAGGAGTCCCGGATGAGATCCCGGACGTCACGAGGAGTTCCAGAATGGTCCAGAGGTAAAGAATTATATATAGGAAGTCCTATTTTGGGCATCGGGACAAGTTTCGGGGTCATCGGTATTGTACCGGGACCACTGGAAGGGTCCCGGGGGTCCACTGGGTGGGGCCACCTGCCCCGGGGGCCACATGGGCTGTAGGGGGTGCGCCTTGGCCTACATGGGCCAAGGGCACCAGCCCCTAGATGCCCATGCTCCAAAGGGACAAGAGGTGGGGAGAGTCCTAAAGGGGGAAGGCACCTCCGAGGTGCCTTGGGGAGGATGGACTCCTCCCCCCCTTGGCCGCACCCTTCCTTGGAGGAAGGGGCAAGGCTGCGCCCTCCCCCTCTCCCTTGGCCCTATATATAGTGGGGGGAAGGGAGGGCAACCATACCTAAGCCCTGGCGCCTCCCTCTCCCTCCCATGACACATCTCCCTCCTCCCACAGCGCTTGGCAAAGCCCTATTGGAATCCCGCTACTTCCACCACCATGACGTCGTGCTGTTGGATCTCCATCAACCTCTCCTCCCCCCTTGCTTGATCAAGAAGGAGGAGACGTCGCTGCTCCGTACATGTGTTGAACGCGGAGGTGCCGTCCGTTCGGCGCTAGGATCATCGGTGATTTGGATCACGACGAGTACGACTCCATCAACCCCGTTCTCTTGAACGCTTCCGCGCGCGATCTACAAGGGTATGTAGATCCACTCCTCCCTCGTTGCTAGATGACTCCATAGATAGATCTTGGTGAGACGTAGGAAAATTTTGAATTTGTGCTACGTTCCCCAACACTCCCTTGGGTGGAGGAGGATCCCCTAAGATTTCAATAGGCAAATTATGTTGCAGAATAGGTTCCTGTTTAAAGAATACTTCATCTATTTCCCTTATTTCATTCATGAACATATCATTTTTATGGTCTAGCAAATAGTGTTCTAAAGGATCACTAGGAGGTACGGCAATAGAAGCAAGACCAATAATTTCATCCTTACTAGGTAATTCTTCCTCACGATGTTGTTTACTAAATTTAGAGAAATTAAACTCATGAACCATATCATCCAAGCCAACAGTAACAATATTCTTTGTGCAGTCTATGGTAGCATTGATAATATTTAGGAAGGGTCTACCAAATATAATGGGACAAAAGCTATCTTGTGGGGAACCAAGAACAAGAAAATTAGCAGGATATTTAGTTTTTCCACACAAGACTTCAACATCTCTAACAATTCCAATTGGTGAAATAGTATCTCTATTGGCAAGTTTAATTGTGACATCAATACCTTCTAACTCAGCAGGTGCAATTTCATTCTTAATTTCTTCGTATAAAGTATGCGGTATAACACTAGAACTTGCACCCATATCACATAAGCCATGATAACAATGATCTCCTATTTTAACAGAAATAACAGGCACGCCCACCAGAGGTCTATGTTTATCTTTATCACAAGGTTTAGCAATTCTAACAGTTTCACCTTCGAACTGAATAACATGCCCATCAATATTATCAGACAAGAGATCTTTAAAAATAGCAATATTAGGTTCTATTTTAACTTGCTCAGGAGGTGCATAAGTTCTAATATTGCTTTTACGAACAACAGTTGAAGCTTTAGCATGATCCTTTATTCTAACAGGGAAAGGTGGTTTCTCAATATAAGAGGGAGGAACAATAGGATCATTATAAGTGACAGTCTTTTCTTCAACTTTAATAGGTGCAGCTACTTTTACTTCTATGGGAGGATGATATTTAAACCACTTCTCCTTAGGGAGATCAACATAAGTAGCAAAATATTCACAAAAAGAAGCTACTATCTGAGAGTCAAGTCCATATTTAGTGCTAAACTTACAGAAAATATCGGTATCCATAAAAGATTTAACACAATCAAACTTAGGTGTCATACCTGACTCCTTACCTTCGTCGAGGTCCCAATCTTCAGAGTTGCGTTTAATTCTATCCAATAAATTCCATCTGAATTCAATAGTCTTCATCATAAAAGAGCCAACACAAGAAGTATCGAGCATGGTGTGATTGTTATCAGAAAACCGAGCATAAAATTTTGCATAATTATTTCTCTCGGGAGCTCATGATTGGGGCATGAATATAACATTGATTTAAGCCTCCCCCAAGCTTGATCGATGCTTTCTCCTTCGCGAGGCCAGAAATTATATATATAATTGCGATCACGATGAATAAGATGCATAGGGTAATACTTTTGATGAAATACCAACTTCAATCTTTTATAGTCCCATGATCTCATATCATCACATAGCCTATACCATATCAATGCGTCTTCCTTCAAAGATAAAGGGAAGACCTTCTTCTTAGCAACATCATCAGGTATACCTGCAAGCTTAAATAATCCACAAACTTCATCCACATATATTAAGTGCTCATCAGGATGCTTTGTTCCATCTCCTGTAAAAGGGTTATCTAGCAGTTTTTCCATCATACCCGAAGGAAATTCAAAAGGAGTTTCATTTTCAATAGGTTCAGTAGGTTGAGGAGCAACTCTTTGCTCTACTGGACGGGGTGAAGATACCCCGAACAAGCCCCTCAGAGAATTACTTTCTATAGTAATAAGTGACAGTAAATTTCAGCACACTATATAAATTTTTCCTTACCAAATTCTACCTACCAAAGGCGCTACACTCCCCGGCAACGGTGCTAGAAAAGAGTCTTGATGACCCACAAGTATAGGGGATCTATCGTAGTCCTTTCGATAAGTAAGAGTGTCGAACCCAACGAGGAGCAGAAGGAAATGATAAGCGGTTTTCAGCAAGGTATTCTCTGCAAGTACTGAAATAAGTGGTAACAGATAGTTTTGTGATAGGATAAATTGTAACGAGCAACAAGTGACGAAAGTAAATAAAGTGCAGCAAGGTGGCCCAATCCTTTTGTAGCAAAGGACAAACCGGAACAAACTCTTATAATAGGAAAAGCGCTCTCGAGGACACATGGGAATATCGTCAAGCTAGTTTTCATCACGTTCATATGATTCGCGTTCGATACTTTGATAATTTGGTATGTGGGTGGACCGGTGCTTGGGTGCTATTCTTACTTGAACAAACATCCCACTTATGATTAACCTCTATTGCAAGCATCCGCAACTACAACAAAAGTATTAAGGTAAACCTAACCATAGCATGAAACATATGGATCCAAATCAGCCCCTTACGAAGCAACGCATAAACTAGGGTTTAAGCTTCTGTCACTCTAGCAACCCATCATCTACTTATTACTTCCCAATGCCTTCCTCTAGGCCCAAATAAGGGTGAAGTGTTATGTAGTCGACGTTCACATAACACCACTAGAGGCTAGACAACATACATCTTATCAAAATATCAAACGAATACCAAATTCACATGACTACTAATAGCAAGACTTCTCCCTTGTCCTCAGGAACGAACGTAATTACTCACAAAGCATATTCATGTTCATAATCAGAGGGGTAATAATATGCATATAGGATCTGAACATATGATCTCCCACCAATTAAACCAACTAGAATCAACTACAAGGAGTAATCAACACTACTAGCAACCTACTAGCACCAATTCCGGACATTGAGACAAGAATTGGATACAAGAGATGAACTAGGGTTTGGATATGAGATGGTGCTGGGGAAGATGTTGATGGAGATTGCCCTCTCCCGATGAGAGGAGCGTTGGTGATGACGATGGTGATGATTTCCCCCTCCCGGAGAGAAGTATCCCTGGCAGAATAGCCCTGCCGAAGATCTAGATTGGATCCTCCAAGGTTCCGCCTCGTGGCGGCGGAGCCTCGTCTTGAAAAGTTCCTTCCTATTTTTTTCTCATCGAAAGACTTCATATGGGAGAAGATGGGCGTCGGAGAGCCACCAGGGGGCCCACGAGGTAGGGGGCGCGTCCTAGGAGGGGGCGCCCCCACCCTCGTGAGAAGGGTATGGGCCCCCTGGCCTTCATCTTTGGCGAGGATTTTTCTTTATTTATTTTAAGATGTTCCGTGGAGTTTCAGGACTTTTGGAGTTGCGCAGAATAGGTCTCTAATATGTGCTCCTTTTCCAGCTCAGAATTCCAGCTGCCGACATTCTCCCTCCTTATGTAAACCTTGTGAAATAAGAGAGAATAGCCATAAGTATTGTGATATAAAGTGAAATAACAGTCCATAATGCGATAACTATCGATATAAAAGCATGATGCAAAATGGACGTATCAACAACCCATACTACTCCTCATTCATGCAGAGCATCATCTTCGAGGGCCGTGGTGAGGCGTTCCACGTCGACGGCCAAGAGCAACCTTTTGATGCCGACGCGACCCAAAGCCAGGATGGCCGTGGTACCTATGATGACTCTCAGTTCGGCGACCATGATGATGCCGATGAGGACGACCAGACAACTCGTGGCATGAATATGTTTGTATTGTGAAGATGAAGAAGATGATGTTGACATTTCCACGGAGCCATTGCGTTTCATCAACGAGCTCACCCAAAAGGCCGAAGCATAAAAGAGGAGGAAGAGCATTCGCACGGGATCATATAGCCAAGCCGAGGACACTTTGATTTGCGAGAGTTGGAAGGAAATCGGCCAAGATCCAATCAAAGGTGCCGAGCAAAAAGGAGTGGTCTTTTGGACAAGAGTTCACAAGAACTTTCATGAGCGAAGAAAGTTTTCCCCCTACCAATTCACAAGCACTCGCGACATCAATTCAATCCGAAAGAGGTGGGGATTCATCCAACAAGTATGCAACAAATATTGTGCCGCGTGATAACCCACAAGTATAGGGGATCGCAACAGTTTTCGAGGATAGAGTATTCAACCCAAATTTATTGATTCGACACAAGGGGAGCTAAAGAATATTCTCAAGTATTAGCACTTGAGTTGTTAATTCAACCACACCCAAAAGACTTAATATCTACAGCTAAGTAGTATGGAAGTAACGGTAACAATGGCAAAAGTAGCAGTAGCAGTTTTGTAACAATCAAAACAGTGGCAATGGAAAAGTAACTTAGCAAAGATAAATGTGAACCAAACTCGTAGGCAATGGATCAGTAATGGATAATTATGTCGGATGGCATTCATCATGCAACAGTTATAACCTAGGGTGACACAGAACTAGCTCCAATTCATCAATATAATGTAGGCATGTATTCCGAATATAGTCATACATGCTTATGGAAAAGAATTTGCATGACATCTTTTTTCCTACCCTCCTATGGCAGCGGGGTCCTAATGGAAACTAAGGGATATTAAGGCCTCCTTTTAATAGAGAACTAGAACAAAGCACTAGCACTTAGTGAATACATGAACTCCTCAAACTACGGTCATCACCGGGAAATGTCCCGACCATTGTCACCCCGGGGTTGCCAGATCATAACACGTAGTAGGTGACTATAACTTGCAAGATCGGATCAAGAACACAAATATATTCATGAAAACATAGTAGTTTCAGATCTGAAATCATGGCACTCGGGCCCTAGTGACAAGCATTAAGCATAGCAAAGTCATAGCAACATCAATCTCAGAACATAGTGGATACTAGGGATCAAACCCTAACAAAACTAACTTGATTACATAATAAATCTCATCCAACCCATCACCTTCCAGCAAGCCTACGATGGAATTACTCACGGACGACGGCGAGCATCATGAAATTGGTGATGGAGGAAGGTTAGTGATGATGATGGCGACGATTTCCCCTCTCTGGAGCCCCGAACGGACTACAGATCTGGCCTCCCGATGAAGAACAGGGGGTGACGGTGGCTCCGTATCGTAAAATGCGATGAATCCTTCTCTCTGATTTTTTCTCCCCGAACATGAATATATGGAGTTGGAGTTGAGGTCATTGGAGCTTCGTGGGACCCACAAGCCAGGGACCACCCTTGTGGAGAGCTAGTGGGTCCCCTTCGGTTGATTCTTTCGCCAGTATTTTTTATTAATTCCAAAAATATTCTCTTTGAAGTTTCAGGTCATTCCGAGAACTTTTATTTCTGCACAAAAATAACACCATGGCAATTCTGCTGAAAACATCGTCAGTCTGGGTTAGTTCCATTTATATCATGCAAATTAGAGTCTAAAACAAGGGCAACAGAGTTTGGAAAATTAGATACGATGGAGACGTATCACGATGCTTGAGAGCGTCAAAGCCGGCCGTGTGAGCGGCTTAGGTCTTGGTGACTTGGTATGAACCCCTCTCTTTTCCATCATGCGTCCATTCATGTTGGCATGCCATTTCAGTTTCATGCATTCTATGTCCTTTCATGTTGGCCGCATGTTTGATTGTGTAGGCATTCCTATCTTTGGAAGCCTTCAAGGCCCGTCACAAAGACAAGCCATTCACTGTCACGCATTGTTGGGTGCTCATCAAATATTGCCCCAAGTTCAAGGACCAATACAATGCTCGTAGGAAGAAGAGAGGAGAGAAGGAGGCGGTAGCCGAGGCTGATGCGGGAGATGTGCTCAAGAGGCTGAGGGGAAAGACAAGCTCGAAGTCTGACGAGAAGCATGATGCATCTTCTATAGCCTTGCAAGGAACTTTGGAGGATATGATGATCCAAAAGGAAATGCGGGAGGAGAGGAAGAGGAAAGGGAAGGAGGAGCAAATGAAGATATACCTAGATCTTCAAACGAAGAAGCTTGACATGGAGGAGGCCGTGAAGAAGAGGAAGCTTGACATCGAGGAGGACGCTGCTACCTCTTGAGCACTGCGTTGGATTTCCCCGAAGAGGAAGGGATGATGCAGCAAAGTAGCGTAAGTATTTCCCTCAGTTTTTGAGAACCAAGGTACCAATCCAGTAGGAGGCTACGCTCGAGTCCCTCGTACCTACACAAAAACAATAGCTCAACGCAACCAACGCGCTTAGGGGTTGTCAATCCCTTCACGGTCACTTACGAAAGTGAGATTTGATAGAGATGATAAATAATATTTTTGGTATTTTTGGTATAGAGATGCAAAGTAAAAAGTAAAAGCAAAGCAATAATAAAGTGATGGAGATTGATATGATGAGAAAGAGACCCGGGGGCCATAGGTTTCACTAGTGGCTTCTCTCAAGAGCATAAGTATTCTACGGTGGGTGAACAAACTACTGTTGAGCAATTGACAAAATTGATCATAGTTATGAGAATATCTATGTATGATCATGTATATAGGCATCATGTCCGAGACAAGTAGACCGAAACGATTCTACTACTATTACTCCACTCATCGACCGCTATCCAACATGCATCTAGAGTATTAAGTTAAAAACAGAGTAATGCCTTAAGCAAGATGACATGATGTAGAGGGATAGTTTCATGCAATATGATAAAAACCCCATCTTGTTATCCTCGATGGCAACAATACAATACGTGCCTTGTTGCCCCTTCTATCACTGGGAAAGGACACCGCAAGATTGAACCCAAAGCTAAGCACTTCTCCCATGGCAAGAAAAACCAATCTAGTAGGCCAAACCAAACTGATAATTCGAAGAAACTTGCAAAGATAACCAATCATACATAAAAGAATTCAGAGAAGATTCAAATATTATTCATAGATAGACTAGATCATAAACCCACAATTCATCGGTCTCAACAAACACATCACAAAAAGAATATTACATCGAATAGATCTCCACGAGAGAGGGGGAGAACATTGTATTGAGATCCAAAAGGAGAGAAGAAGCCATCTAGCTACTAGCTATGGACCCGTAGGTCTGAAGTAAACTACTCACACTTCATCAGAGGGGCTTGGATGATGATGTAGAAGCCCTCCGTGATCGATGCCCCCTCCGGCGGAGCTCCGGAACAAGCCCCAAGATGGGATCTCATGGATACAGAAAGTTGCGGCGGTGGAATTAGGTTTTTGACTCCGTCCCCGATCGTTTGGGGGTACGTGGATATATATAGGAGGAAGAAATATGTCGGTGGAGCTTCGAGGGGCCCACGAGGCAGGGGGCGCGCCCTAGGGGGGGGGGGCGCCCTCCAACCTCGTGACCACCTCGTGGCTTTCTTGACGGAAGGTCCAAGTCTCGTGGATCTTATCTGATGAGAAAATCACGTTTCCGAAGGTTTCATTCCGTTTGGACTCCGTTTGATATTCCTTTTCTTCGAAACCCTAAAACAGGCAAAAACAACAATTCTGGGCCGGGCCTCCGGTTAATAGGTTAGTCCCAAAAACAATATAAAAGTGGAAAATAAAGGCCAATAATGTCTAAAACAGTAGATAATATAGAATGGAGCAATCAAAAATTATAGATACGTTGGAGACGTATCAAGCATCCCCAAGCTTAATTCCTGCTCGTCCTCGAGTAGATAAATGATAAAAAACAGAATTTTTGATGCGGAGTGCTACTTGGCATAATTTTAATGTAATTCTTATTAATTGTGGTATGAATATTCATATCCGAAAGATTCAAGACAAAAGTTCATATTGACATAAAAAGGATAATACTTCAAGCATACTAACTAAGCAATTATGTCTTCTCAAAATAACATGGCCAAAGAAAGTTCATCCCTACAAAATCATATAGTTTAGTCATGTTTAATTTTCGTCACACAAGAATGCTCTCATCATGCACAACCCCGATGACAAGCCAAGCAATTATTTCATACTTTAGTAATCTCAAACCTATAAACTTTCATGCAATATATGAGCGCGAGCCATGGACATAGCACTATGGGTGGAATAGAATATAATGAGGGGGGTTATGTGGAGAAGACAAAAAAGGAGAAAGTCTCACATCAACGAGGCTAATCAATGGGCTATGGAGATGCCCACCGATTGATATTAATGCAAGGAGTAGGGATTGCCATGCAACGGATGCACTAGAGCTATAAATGTATGAAAGCTCAACAAAAGAAACTAGTGGGTGTGCATCCAACTTGCTTGCTCACGAAGACCTAAGGCACTTGAGGAGGCCCATTGTTGGAATATACAAGCCAAGTTCTATAATGAAAAATTTCCACTAGTATATGAAAGTGATAACATGAGAGACTCTCTACTATGAAGATCATGGTGCTACTTTGAAGCACAAGTTGAAGGAAATATGCCCTAGAGGCAATAATAAAGTTATTATTTATTTCCTTTTATCATGATAAATGTTTATTATTCATGCTAGAATTGTATTAACTGGAAACATAATACATGTGTGAATACATAGACAAACATAGTGTCACTAGTATGCCTCTACTTGACTAGCTCGTTGATCAAAGATGGTTATGTTTCCTAACCAAAGACATGAGTTGTCATTTGATTAATGGGATCACATCATTAGGAGAATGATGTGATTGACTTGACCCATTCCGTTAGCTTAGCACTTGATCATTTAGTTTGTTGCTATTGCTTTCTTCATGACTTATACATGTTCCTATGACTATGAGATTATGCAACTCCCGTTTACCGGAGGAACACTTTATGTGCTACCAAACGTCACAACGTAATCGGGTGATTATAAAGGTGCTCTACAGGTGTCTCCGAAGGTACTTGTTGGGTTGGCGTATCTCGAGATTAGGATTTGTCACTCCGATTATCGGAGAGGTATCTTTGGGCCCTCTCGGTAATGCACATCACTTAAGCCTTGCAAGCATTGCAACTAATGAGTTAGTTGCGGGATGATGTGTTACGAAACGAGTAAAAAGACTTGTCGCTAACGAGATTGAACTAGGTATTGAGATACCGACGATCGAATCTCGGGCAAGTAACATACCGATGACAAAGGGAACAACGTATGTTGTTATGCGGTTTGACCGATAAAGATCTTCATAGAATATGTAGGAGCCAATATGAGCATCTAGGTTCCGCTATTGGTTATTGACCGGAGACGTGTCTCGGTCATGTCTACATAGTTCTCGAACCCGTAGGGTCCGCACGCTTAACGCTACGATGACAGTTATATTATGAGTTTATATGTTTTGATGTACCGAAGGAGTTCGGAGTCCCGGATGAGATCGGAGACATGACGAGGAGTCTCGAAATGGTCGAGATGTAAAGATCGATATATTGAACGACTATATTCGGACTTCGAAAAGGTTCCGAGTGATTCGGGTATTTTCGGGAGTATCGGGGAGTTACGGGAATTTGTATTGGGCCTTAATGGGCCATACGGGAAAGGAGAGAAAGGCCTCAAAGGGTGGCCGCACCCCTCCCCATGGGCTGGTCTGAATTGGACTAGGGAGGGAGGCGCCCCCTTCCTTCCTTCTCCTTTTCCCTTCCCTTCCCTTCCCTCCTACTCCTACTACTTGGAAGGGCTCCTAGTTCTACTAGGAAAGGGGGAATCATACTCCCGGTGGGAGTATGACTCCCCTAGGGCGCGCCATAGAGAGGGCCGGCACTCCCCCTCCTCCACTCCTTTATATACGGGGGCAGGGGCACCCCATAGACACAACAATTGATCTCTTGATCTCTTAGCCGTGTGCGGTGCCCCCCTCCACCATAATCCACCTCGATCATATCGTAGCGGTGCTTAGGCGAAGCCCTGCGTCGGTAGAACATCATCATTGTCACCACACCGTCGTGCTGACGAAACTCTCCCTCAACACTCGGCTGGATCGGAGTTCGAGGGACGTCATCGAGTTAAACGTGTGCAGAACTCGGAGGTGCCATGCGTTCGGTACTTGATCGGTCGGATCGTGAAGACGTACGACTACATCAACCACGTTGTGCTAACGCTTCCGCTTCCGGTCTACGAGGGTACGTAGACAACACTCTCCCCTCTCGTCGCTATGCATCACCATGATCTTGCGTGTGCGTAGGAATTTTTTTGAAATTACTATGTTCCCCAACAGTGGCATCCGAGCCTAGGTTTTATGCGTTGATGTAATATGCACGAGTAGAACACAAGTGAGTTGTGGGCGATATAAGTCATACTACTTACCAGCATGTCACACTTTGGTTCGGCGGTATTGTTGGATGAAGCGGCCCGGACCGACATTACGCGTACGCTTACGCGAGACTGGTTCTACCGACGTGCTTTGCACACAGGTGGCTGGCGGGTGTCAGTTTCTTCAACTTTAGTTGAACCGAGTGTGGCTACGCCCGGTCCTTGCGAAGGTTAAAACAACACCAACTTGACAAACTATCGTTGTGGTTTTGATGCGTAGGTAAGAATGGTTTTTGCTCAGCCCGTAGCAGCCACGTAAAACTTGCAACAACAAAGTAGAGGACGTCTAACTTGTTTTTGCAAGGCATGTTGTGATGTGATATGGTCAAGATGTGATGAGATATAAGTTGTTGTATGAGATGATCATGTTTTTTTTGAAGTTATCGGCAACTGGCAAAAGCCTTATGGTTATCTCTCTATTGCATAAGATGCAAGCGCCAAATGATTGCTTTACTTTATCGCTATGCGATAGCAATAGTTGCAAGAGCAATTGTTGGCGAGACAACCATGTGATGACACATTGATATAGATCAAGATGATGGAGATCATGGTGTCATGCTGGTGACGATGGAGATCATGACGATGCTTTGGAGATGGAGATCAAAGGCACAAGATGATGATGGCCATATCATGTCACACATTATGATTGCATGTGATGTTTATCTTTTATACATCTTATTTTGCTTAGTTCGGCGGTAGCTTTATAAGATAATCTCTCACTTAATTATCAAGGTACAAGTGTTCTCCCTGAGTATGCACCATTGCGAAAGTTCTTCGTGCTGAGACACCACGTGATGATCGGGTGTGATAGGCTCTATGTTCAAATACAACGGGTACAAAACAGTTGCACACGCGGAATACTCAGGTTAAACTTGACGAGCCTAGCATATAACAGATATGGCCTCGGAACACGGAGACCGAAAGGTCGAGCGTGAACCATATAGTAGATATGATCAACATAGTGGTGTTCACCATTGAAACTACTCCATCTCACGTGATGATCGGACATGGTTTAGTTGATTTGGATCACGTGATCACTTAGAGGATTAGAGGGATGTCTATCTAAGTGGGAGTTCTTAAGTAATATGATTAATTGAACTTAAATTTATCATGAACTTAGTCCTGGTAGTATTAGCATATATATGTTGTTGATCAATAGCTCATGTTTAGCTCCCCTGTTTTTATTTTTGATATGTTCCTAGAGAAAACTAAGTTGAAAGATGTTAGTAGCAATGATGCGGATTGGATCCGTGATCTGAGGTTTATCGTCATTGCTGCACAGAAGAATTATGTCCTTGATGCACCGTTAGGTGACAGACCTATTGCAGGAGCAGATACAGACGTTATGAACGTTTGGCTAGCTCAATATGATGACTACTTGATAGTTTAGTGCACCATGCTTAACAACTTAGAATCGGGACTTCAAAGACGTTTTGAACATCATGGACCATATGAGATGTTCTAGGAGTTGAAGTTAATATTTCAAGTAAAATACCCGAGTTGAGAGATATGAAGTCTCCAACAAGTTCTATAGCTAAAAGATGGAGGAGAATAGCTCAAGCAGTGAGCATGTGCTCAGATTGTCTGGGTACTACAATCGCTTGAATCAAGTGGGAGTTAATCTTCGAGATAAAATAGTGATTGATAGAATTCTCTAGTCACCATCACCAAGTTAGTAGAACTTCGTGATGAACTATAGTATGCAAGGGATGACGAAAACGATTCCCGAGCTTTTCATGATGATGAAATCGACGAAGGTAGAAATCAAGAAAAGCATCAAGTGTTGATGGTTAACAAGACCACTAGTTTCAAGAAAAGGGCAAAGGGAAAGAAAGGGAACTTCAAGAAGAACGACAAGAAAGTTGCTGCTCAAGTGAAGAAGCCCAAGTCTGGACCTAAGCCTGAGACTAAGTGCTTCCACTTCAAAAGGACTGGTCACTAGAAGCGGAACTACCCCAAGTAATTGGCGGATAAGAAGGATGGCAAAGTGAATATAGGTATATTTGATATACATGTTATTGATGTGTACTTTACTAGTGTTTATAGCAACCCCTCAGTATTTGATACTAGTTCAGTTGCTAAGAATAGTAACTCGAAACAGGAGTTGCAGAATGAACAGAGACTAGTTAAGGGTGAAGTGACGATGTGTATAGAAAATGGTTCCAAGATTGATATGATCATCATCGCACACTCCCTATACTTTCGGGATTAGTGTTGAACCTAAATAAGTGTTATTTGGTGTTTGCATTGAGCATGAATATGATTTGATCATGTTTATTGCAATACGGTTATTCATTTAAGTAAGATAATAAATTGTTGTTCTGTTTACATATATGGTTACACACCCAATGAAAATGGTTCGTTGGATCTCGATCGTAGTGATACACATATTCATAATATTGAAGCCAAAAGATGCAAAGTTAATAATGATAGTGCAACTTATTTGTGGCACTGCCGTTTAGGTCATATTGGTGTAAAGTGCATGAAGAAACTCCATGCTGATGGACTTTTGGAATCACTTGATTATGAATCAGTTGATGCTTGCGAACCATGCCTCACGGGCAAGATGACTAAGACTCCATTCTCCGGAACAATGCAGCAAGCAACAGATTTGTTGGAAATCATGCATACTGATGTATGTGGTCCGATGAATATTGAAGCTCCCGGCAGGTATCATTATTTTCTGATCTTCACAGATGATTTGAGCAGATATGAGTATATCTACTTGATGAAACACAAGTCTAAAACATTTGAAAAGTTCAAAGAATTTCAGAGTGAAGTGGAGAATCATCGTAACAAAATTAGAAGTTTCTACGATATGATCGCAGAAGTAAAATATTTGAGTTACGAGTTTGGCCTTCAGTTAAAACAATGTGAAATAGTTTCACTACTCACGCCACCTGGAACACCATAGTGTAATGGTGTGTCCGAACATCGTAACCGTGCTTTATTAGATATGGTGCGATCTATGACGTCTCTTACTGATTTACCGCTATCGTTTGGGGTCATGCATTAGAGACAACTACATTCATGTTAAATAGGGCACCATCTAAATCCGTTGAGACGACACCGTATGAACTATGGTTTGGCAAGAAACCTAAGCTGTCGTTTCTTAAAGTTTGAGGTTGCAATGCTTATGTGAAAAAGTTTCAACCTGATAAGCTCAAACCCAAATCAAAGAAGTGCGTCTTCATAGGATACCCAAAAGAAAATGTTGGGTACACCTTCTATCACAGATCCGAAGGCAAGATATTCGTTGCTGAGAATGGATCCTTTCTAGAGAAGGAGTTTCTCTCGAAAGAAGTGAGTGGGAGGAAAGTAGAACTTGATGAGGTAACTGTACCTGCTCCCTTATTGGAAAGTAGTTCATCACAGAAATCTGTTTCTGTGACTACTACACCAATTAGTGAGGAAGCTAATGATGATGATCATGTAACTTCAGATGAAGTCACTACCGAACCTCGTAGGTAAACCAGAGTGATATCCGCACCAGAGTGGTATGGTAATCCTATTCTAGAGGTCATGTTACATGACCATGACGAGCCTACAAACTATGAGGAAGCGATGATGAGCCCAGATTCCGTGAAATGGCTTGAGGCCATGAAATCTGAGATGAGATCCATGTATGAGAACAAAGTATGGACTTTGATTGACTTGCCCATTGATCGTGAGCCATTGAGATTAAATGGATCTTCAAGAGGAAGACGGACGCTGATAGTAGTGTTACTATCTACAAAGCTAGAATTGTTGCGAAAAGGTTTTCGACAAGTTCAAGGTGTTGACTACGATGAGAGTTTCTCACTCTTATCTATGCTTAAGTCTGTCCGAATCATGTTAGCAATTGTCGCATTTTATGAAATCTGGCAAATGGATAAACAAAACTGCATTCCTTAATAGGATTTATTAAAGAAGAGTTGTATATGATGCAACCAGAAGGTTTTGTCAATCCTAAAGGTACAACAAAATATGCAAGCTCCAACAATCCATCTATGGACTGGTGCAAGCATCTCAGAGTTGGAATATACGCTTTGATAAGTTGATCAAAGCATATAGTTTTATACAGACTTGTGGTGAAGCCTGTATTTACAAGAAAGTGAGTGGGAGCATTACATCATTTCTGATAAGTATATGTGAATGACATATTGTTGATCGGAGATAATGTAGAATTATTCTGCAAAGCATAAAGGAATGTTTGAAAGGAGTTTTTCAAAGAAAGACCTCGGTGAAGCTGTTTACATATTGAGCATCAAGATCTATAGAGATAGATCAAGACGCTTGATAAGTTTTTTCAATGAGTACATACCTTGACAAGATTTTGAAGTAGTTCAAAATGGAACAGTCAAAAAGGAGTTCTTGCCTGTGTTACAAGGTGTGAAGTTGAGTAAGACTCAAAACCCGACCACGGCAGAAGATAGAGAGAGAATGAAAGTCATTCCCTATGCCTCAGCCATAGGTTCTATAAAGTATGCCATGCTGTGTACCAGACCTATTGTATACCCTGCCCTGAGTTTGGCAAGGGAGTACAATAGTGATCTAGGAGTAGATCACTGGACATTGGTCGAAATTATCCTTAGTGGAATAAGGATATGTTTCTCGGTTATGGAGGTGACAAAAGGTTCATCGTAAAGGGTTACGTCGATGCAAGTTTTGACACTGATCCAGATGACTCTAAGTCTCAATCTGGATACATATTGAAAGTGGGAGCAATTAGCTAGAGTAGCTCCGTGCAGAGCATTGTTGACATAGAAATTTGGCAAAATACGTACGGATCTGAATGTGGCAGACCCGTTGACTAAACTTCTCTCACAAGCAAAACATGATCACACCTTAGTACACTTTGGGTGTAAATCACATAGCGATGTGAACCAGATTATTGACTCTAGTAAACCCTTTGGGTGTTGGTCACATGTTGATGTGAACTATGGGTGTTAATCACATGGTGATGTGAACTATTGGTATTAAATCACATGGCGATGTGAACTAGATTATTGACTCTAGTGCAAGTGGGAGACTGAAGGAAATATGCCCTAGAGGCAATAATAAAGTTATTATTTATTTCCTTATATCATGATAAATGTTTATTATTCATGCTAGAATTGTATTAACCAGAAACATAATACATGTGTGAATACATAGACAAACAGAGTGTCACTAGTATGCCTCTACTTGACTAGCTCGTTGATCAAAGATGGTTATGTTTCCTAACCATAGACATGAGTTGTCATTTGATTAACGGGATCACATCATTAGGAGAATGATGTGATTGACTTGACCCATTCCGTTAGCTTAGCACTTGATCGTTTAGTTTGTTGCTATTGCTTTCTTCATGACTTATACATGTTCCTATGACTATGAGATTATGCAACTCCCGTTTACCGGAGGAACACTTTGTGTGCTACCAAACGTCACAACGTAACTGGGTGATTATAAAAGTGCTCTACAGGTGTCTCCGAAGTTACTTGTTGGGTTGGCGTATTTCGAGATTAGGATTTGTCACTCCGATTGTCGGAGAGGTATCTCTAGGCCCTCTCGGTAATGCACATCACTTAAGCCTTGCAAGCATTGCAACTAATGAGTTAGTTGTGGGATGATGTGTTACAGAACGAGTAAAGAGACTTGTCGTAACGAGATTGAACTAGGTATTGAGATACCGACGATCGAATCTCGGGCAAGTAACATACCGATGACAAAGGGAACAACGTATGTTGTTATGCGGTTTGACTGATAAAGATCTTCGTAGAATATGTAGGAGCCAATATGAGCATCCAGATTCCGCTATTGGTTATTGACTGGAGACGTGTCTCGATCATGTCTACATAGTTCTCGAACCCGTAGGGTCCGCACGCTTAACGCTACGATGACAGTTATATTATGAGTTTATATGTTTTTATGTACCGAAGGAGTTCGGAGTCCCGGATGAGATCGGGGACATGACGAGGAGTCTCGAAATGGTCAAGACGTAAAGATTGATATATTGGACGACTATATTCGGACTTCGGAAAGGTTCCGAGTGATTCGGGTATTTTCGGGAGTACCAGGGAGTTACGAGAATTTGTATTGGGCCTTAATGGGCCATACGGGAAAGGAGAGAAATGCCTCAAAGGGTGGCCGCACCCCTCCCCATGAGCTGGTCCGAATTGGACTAGGGAGGGGGGCGCCCCCTTCCTTCCTTCTCGTTTTACCTTCCCTTTCCTTCCCTCCTACTCCTACTACTTCTAAGGGCTCCTAGTTCTACTAGGAAAGGGGGAATCCTACTCCCGGTGGGAGTAGAACTCCCCTAGGGCGCGCCATAGAGAGGGTCGGCCCTCCCCTCCTCCACTCCTTTATATACGGGGCAGGGGCACCCCATAGACACACCAATTGATCTCTTGATCTCTTAGCCGTGTGCGGTGCCCCCTCCACCATAATCCACCTCGATCATATTGTAGCGGTGCTTAGGCGAAGCCCTGCGTCGGTAGAATATCATCATCGTCACCACACCGTCGTGCTGACGAAACTCTCCTCAACTCTCGGCTGGATCGGAGTTTGAGGGACGTCATCGAGTTGAATGTGTGTAGAACTCAGAGGTGCCGTGCGTTCGGTACTTGATCGGTCGGATCGTGAAGACGTACGACTACATCAACCGCATTGTGCTAACGCTTCCGCTTCCGGTCTACGAGGGTACATAGACAACACTCTCCCCTCTTGTTGCTATGCATCACCATGATCTTGCGTGTGCGTAGGAAATTTTTTGAAATTACTACGTTCCCCAACACAAGTGTGGTAAAAGGATAGTAACATTGTCCCTTCTCTCATTTTCTCTTATTTTTTTGGGCCTTCTCTTTTTTATGGCCTTTTTTTGGGCCTTCTATTTTTTATGGCCTTTCTTTTTTTATACCTCACTTGGGACAATGCTCTAATAATGATGATCATCACACTTCTATTTATTTACAACTCAGTGATTACAACTTGATACTAGAACAAAGATGACTCTATATGAATGCCTCCGGCGGTGTACCGGGATATGCAATGTACCAAGAGTGACATGTATGAAAGAATTATGAACGGTGGCTTTGCCACAAATACTATGTCAACTACATGATCATGCTAAACAATATGACAATGATGAATGTGTCATGATGAACGGAATGATGGAAAGTTGCATGGTAATATACCTCGGAATGGCTATGGAAATGCCATAATAGGTAGGTATGGTGGCTGTTTTGAGGAAGATATAAGGAGGTTTATGTGTGAAAGAGCGTATCATATCACGGGGTTTGGGTGCACCGGCGAAGTTTGCGCCAACTCTCAATGTGAGAAAGGGCAATGCACGGTACCGAAGAGGCTAGCAAGGATGGAAGGGCGAGAGTGCGTATAATCCATGGACTTAACATTAGTCATAAAGAACTCACATACTTATTGCAAAAATCTACAAGTCATCAAAAACCTCGGCACTATGCGCATGCTCCTAGGGGGATAGATTGGTAGGAAAAGGCCATCGCTCGTCCCCGACCGCCACTCATAAGGAAGACAAACAAATAACACCTCATGCTTCAAATTTGTTGCATAATGTTTACCATACGTGCATGCTACGGGACTTGCAAACTTCAACACAAGTACTTATCAATTTCACAACTACTCAACTAGCATGACTTTGATATTATTACCGCCATATCTCAAAACAATCACCAAGCATCAAACTTTTTTTAGTATTGAACACACTCATACGAAAGTTTTATTATTAATCTTGCATACCAAGCATATTAGGATTTTAAGCAAATTACCATGCTATTAAGACTCTTAAAAAAATCTAAGTGAAGCATGAGAGATCAATAGTTTCTATAAAACAAATCCACCACCGTGCTCTAAAAGATATAAGTGAAGCACATAGAGTATTCTATCAAATTCCAAATCATGTATGGCTCTCTCAAAAGGTGTGTACAGAAAGGATGATTTTGGTAAACTAATAAGCAAAGACTCAAATCATAAAAGACGCTCCAAGCAAAACACATATCATGTGGTGAATAAAAATATAGCTCCAAGTAAAGTTACCGATAGAAGTAGACGAAAGAGGGGATGCCTTCCGGGGCATCCCCAAGATTTGGCTTTTAGGTGTCCTTAGATTATCTTGGGGGTGCCATGGGCATCCCAAAGCTTAGGCTCTTGCCACTTCTTGTTCCATAATCCATCAAATCTTTACCCAAAACTTCAAAACTTCACAACACAAAACTTAAAGTAGAAAATCTCGTGAGCTCCGTTAGCGAAAGAAAACAAAAAGACCACTTCAAGGTACTGTAATGAACTCATTATTTATTTATATTGGTGTTATACCTACTGTATTCCAACTTCTCTCTGGATTATAAACTATTTTACTAGCCATAGATTCATCAAAATAAGCAAACAATACACGAAAAACAGAATCTGTCAAAAACAGAACAGTCTGTAGTAATCTGTAGCTAGCGCAAGATCTGGAACCCCAAAAATTCTAAAATAAATTGCTGGACGTGAAGAATTTATATATTAATCATCTGCAAAAATAATTAACTAAATATCACTTTACAAATAAAAAACACAACAAGACTTTCTGTTTTTTACAGCAAGTCCAACAAGACTTTCCAGAAAAAACACAACCAAAACAGAGGCTGGACGTGAGCGCTAAAGTTTCTGTTTTTTACAGCAAGTTCAACAAGACTTTCCCCAAGTCTTCCCAACGGTTCTACTTGGAACAAACACTAATTAAACACAAAAAACACAACCAAAACAGAGGCTAAATAATTTATTTATTACTAAACAGTAGCAAAAATCAAGGAATAAAAATAAAATTGGGTTGCCTCCCAACAAGCGCTATCGTTTAACGCCCCTAGCTAGGCATAACAAGCAAGAATAGATCTAGGTACTGCCATCTTTGGTAGGCAATCCATAAGTGGCTCTCATGATAGATTCGTATGGTAATTTTATTTTCTTTCTAGGGAAGTGTTCCATGCCCTTATTAATGTAAATTGAAATCTAATATTCCCTTCCTTCATATCAATAATTGCACCAACCGTTCTAAGGAGAGGTCTACCAAGAATAATAGGGCAAGAAGGATTGCAACCTATATCAAGAACGATAAAATCTACGAGCACATAATTCCTATTAGCAACAATAAGAACATCATTAATTCTTCCCATAGGTTTCTTAATAGTGGAATCCGCAAGATGCAAGTTTAGAGAGCAATCATCAAAATCACGGAAATCTAGCAAATCACACAAAGTTTTGGGAATAGTAGAGACACTAGCACCCAAATCACACAAAGCATAAAACTCATAATTATTAATTTTAATTTTAATAGTAGGTTCCCACTCATCATAAAGTTTCCTAGGGATAGAAACTTCCAATTCAAGTTTTTCTTCCTAAGATTGCATGAGGAGACTTTAGCACGGATTGCAACAAGGAAATACAATCAATCAAGGAGCAATTTCATAGTTAAATTTCTTGAAATCCATAATAGTGGGTTTAGCAACATCTAGGGTTTTAATTTCTTCAATCCCACTTTTATCAAATTTAGCATCAAGATCAAGAAATTCCGAATTCTTAGAACGCCTTCTAGGTAAAGGTGGATCATATTCAGTCCCATCATTATCAAGATTCATATTGAAAAACAAAGATTTAATAGGGGACACATCAATAACTTTTAGATCTTCATCATTATTTTCATAGGAATCCGGTTTAGCGGCCATCTTATTGACTAAGGTAGCTTGCATATTCGAAATTTCAGCAGTTAATTTTTCAAGATGGGCAATTTGGGATCTTATACCATCAAATTCTTTAGACATATCATCGAGCTCTTTATTCATATAATTCATGAAACTTTTTTCTTCCATAAGCTCATTTCTAAAGAAATTATTATGCTCAAATTGCAAAACCATAAACTTCCTGACGTTGTTTTCGATCTCCTCCAACCTTTTAAGGTGAAGATCACCAAATCTAGGTAGAGCCATTGCGACAAACAAGCAATCCAACATACGAGCAAACAAAAAGCAAACGGGCAAAAGAGGCAAATAGAGAGAGAGGGAGGATAGAGAGAGAGAGAGGGCGAATAAAACGGCAAGGGTGAAGTGGGGGAGAGGAAAACAAGAGGCAAATGGCAAATAATGAAATGCGGGAGATAGGGATTGTGATGGGTACTTGGTATGTTGAATTTTGCGCAGACTCCCTGGCAACGGCGCCAGAAATTCTTCTTGCTACCTCTTGAGCACTACGTTGGATTTCCCCGAAGAGGAAGGGATGATGCAGCAAAGTAGCGTAAGTATTTCCCTCAGTTTTTGAGAACCAAGGTATCAATCCAGTAGGAGGCTACGCTCGAGTCCCTCGTACCTACACAAAAACAATAGCTCAACGCAACCAACGCGCTTAGGGGTTGTCAATCCCTTCACAGTCAGTTACGAAAGTGAGATCTGATAGAGATGATAAATAATATTTTTGGTATTTTTGGTACAGAGATGCAAAGTAAAAAGTAAAAGCAAAGCAATAATAAAGTGATGGAGATTGATATGATGAGAAAGAGACCCGAGGGCCATAGGTTTCACTAGTGGCTTCTCTCAAGAGCATAAGTATTCTACGGTGGGTGAACACATTACTGTTGAGCAATTGACAAAATTGAGCATAGTTATGAGAATATCTACGTATGATCATGTATATAGGCATCACGTCCGAGACAAGTAGACCGAAACGATTCTGCATCTACTACTATTACTCCACTCATCGACCGCTATCCAACATGCATCTAGAGTATTAAGTTAAAAACAGAGTAACGCCTTAAGCAAGATGACATGATGTAGAGGGATAGTTTCATGCAATATGATAAAAACCCCATCTTGTTATCCTCGATGGCAACAATACAATACGTGCCTTGCTGCCCCTCCTGTCACTGGGAAAGGACACCGCAAGATTGAACCCAAAGCTAAGCACTTCTCCCATGGACAGAAAACCAATATAGTAGGCCAAACCAAACTGATAATTCGAAGAGACTTGCAAAGATAACCAATCATACATAAAAGAATTCAGAGAAGATTCAAATATTATTCATAGATAGACTGGATCATAAACCCACAATTCATCAGTCTCAACAAACACACCGCAAAAAGAAGATTACATCAAATAGATCTCCACGAGAGAGGGGGAGAACATTGTATTGATATCCAAAAAGAGAGAAGAAGCCATCTAGCTACTAGCTATGGACTCGTAGGTCTGAAGGAAACTACTCACACTTCATCGGAGGGGCTTGGATGATGATGTAGAAGCCCTCTGTGATCGATGACCCCTCAGGCGAAGCTCCGGAATAGGCCCCAAGATGGGATCTCATGGATACAGAAAGTTGCGGCGGTGGAATTAGGTTTTTGGCTCCGTCCCCGATCGTTTGGGGGTACGTGGATATATATAGGAGGAAGAAGTACGTCGGTGGAGCTTCAAGGGGCCCACGAGGCAGGGGGCGTGCCCTAGGGGGAGGGGGGGCGCCCTCCACCCCCGTGACCATCTCGTGGCTTTCTTGATGGAGGGTCCAAGTCTCCTGGATCTTATCTGATGAGAAAATCACGTTTCCGAAGGTTTCATTCCGTTTGGACTCAGTTTGATATTGCTTTTCTTCAAAACCCTAAAACAGGCAAAAACAGCAATTCTAGGCTGGGCCTCCAGTTAATAGGTTAGTCCCAAAAATAATATAAAAGTGGAAAATAAAGCCCAATAATGTCTAAAACAGTAGATAATATAGCATGGAGCAATCAAAAATTATAGATACATTGGAGACGTATCAGACGCTCAACTCAAGAAGTTAGAGATCGAGGCCACCAATGCCAACACAAAAGCGAAGGAGGTGGCAGTAGCGATCATGATCGTCGACAAGAACCACATGTCATCGGAGAGGAAGGCTTGGTTCATGAACCGACAGAAGGAGATGTTCGCCCGCGACGACATGATATAGGTGATACGACGGCCGCGATGGCCGCGATGGTGGTCCTTTTTGAAGGATGGCTCCTATACCGGCCGCTGGCTTTGTTGCCAGCGAGAAAACTTGTCTCTTTTGAAGGCTGGCTAGTGTGCCGGCCGCTGGCTTTGTTGCCGGTGAAAAAACTTGTCCATTCTAAAGGCTGTCTCCTGTGCCGGCCGTTGGCTTTGTTGCCAGTGTGAAACATGGCTTTTTGAAGGCTGGCTCCTATGCTAACTGCTGACTTTGTTGCCGGTGTTAGACTGTAGGCCGCCGGTTGTGTTGCCGGCCGGCGTGAACTAGTGCGAATCGCGGTCGCGGCTTAATTCTTTGTTGCTCACTTTCGCATGCACGCGGACAAGATGCAGCTGAAATGCGGCCGCGCATTGGGCGCATGACCGACGCATCCATGAATCTAGGTGGACACGACCCCATTGCCACACCCAAACAGACAAAATCCGGACAAAGCAGACGTCCATTTGGGGTCACGCGTTGGAGTTGGTCTTAGGGCATCGCTTAGAGCAACTCCAACGCTCCGATCCAAACAGATGTGTGTTGTGTTCGCCTTTTGTTTATTTGGATCGGCTCGTCCGCCCCCTTCTGCGTTTAGGTTGGAGTGCACCTAACGCGCAGATGCATTTTCGTCCTCGCGGCTAGCCTGCGCATATCTCTTTAGCTCTTTTTTGCAAACATATGAAAAAAGTTAACCCTAGTTCACATAATTCAAACAAAATAAAAATATCTCATAGTTTCATAACCAAATAAATATCTCATAGTTTAGAAGCCAAATAAAAATAATAAATTGTCGCAATACATTTTAAAAATAGATAGCGGATACATCTATTGGTTTCTAATGTGAGCCCACATATGCTCAACCAAATCATCTTGCAGTTGAATGTGAGTTTCCAATCACACATCTGGTGCTGGAATTC
The DNA here is from genome assembly GCF_018294505.1 of Triticum aestivum. Lineage (NCBI taxonomy): Eukaryota > Viridiplantae > Streptophyta > Magnoliopsida > Poales > Poaceae > Triticum > Triticum aestivum. The sequence goes on along the minus strand of NC_057803.1, from coordinate 154,543,133 downwards.
GATGAACTATGCAAATGTTGCTGCTTCTCCATGCTCAGGCACAACATTTTCACCCTGAAACTGAAACCCTTGGTCATAGATATGTTCCGGGCGCTCATCCTCTATGATCATATTGTGCATGATCACAAAAGTAGTCATCACCTCCCGCAACTTATTGGTGCTAGAAGTTCTAGTAGGATACCGAACAATGCCCCATCAAGATTAAAGAACACCAAAGGCACGCCGCACATCCTTCGTAGCACCCTCTTGCTCTTGGACAAGTCTCTTCCTCTTCTCTCCTATAGGACTGGGGATTATCTTCACAGGAGTAGTCCACTGAGGATAGATACCATTTGGTAGGTAGTATCCTTTGTTGTGGTGGTGGCCATTGATCTCAACATTGACCTCCGGGCAGTTGCCTTTTGCAAGCCTTGCAAACACCGAAGAGCATTGAAGCACGTTGATATCGTCATGAGATTCGGCCATGATGAAGAAAGGATGCCAAATCTAGAGATCTGTGAAGCCATGGCCTCGAGTATGACATTGCAAGCTTTGACATGGCCCCTATATTGCTCTTGCGAAGCAGAAGGGTAGTTCTTCGACTCCCAGTGCATATAATCTATGCTACCAAGGATCCGTGGAAAGCCCCTGCTAGCATTGATCGCTTACAATAGGACTGTATCTGCAGCCTCTTCCGTACTTCAGGTCAAATTCTGCTATCACAGCCTTACAGAACCTATACATGGAGTCTAGGCACGTGGACTCTCTCATTCAGACATACTCATCATTGAGATCACTGGGAACTCCATACGCAAGCATATGAATAGCTGCAATGCATTTCTGATAAGAGGAGAAGCCAATCTTTCCCATGGCATCCTCTTTGCACTCGAAATACTTATTGTATGCCACCACCCTCTCCCGGATACCATTGAACACATGTCTAACCATACAAAAAATGGTGCCGGGATAGGTGGTGTTTGAAGAGAGGGTTGGGGGGTTCGAAGTAGTCCTGCTAGAGTAGGCAATGGCCGCTCTCTCGGTTGTGATTCAACGCCAGAGTGTGCCCCGGATCGAGCCCCTGAACATCGGCGGCTGCCTACTAAGGTGGTCATGGACTACCAACACACCAGCCATAGGCTCCCCATCATCGGATGAAGAATCATCTAAGTCACAAATTAAATTGTGGAAAAAGAACTCGTCGCTGGAGTCCATCTTTACCTTGCGGGCAAACCGATGAACAACTTGCAGGCGTCGTGGAAGAAGCTAGCCGGTGAAAAGCCTCGCGCCTCCCCTAGACCAGGTAGCAGGCCCGTCGGCATCTGGTGGGAGAGGTTACCGTGCTTGGGTGCTGCAGGCAGGGGGTGGGCGAGGGGGCGGTGGTGCCATCGTTGGGATGCTGCTGCGACAGTGAGGCGAGGCAGTGTTGGCGGCGAAGTTGGGAGGTGGCATGCTGTGGGGGGAGGTATGTGGGTGTGGACGACTGGCCTGGGCACTAGAACTAGGCGGCGTCGGCAACGAGTGGGGCGACCAAGTGTGCTGGCTGTCGATGCGAGGAAGATGGAATGGCGAATGTGCCACCGACTGGCGGGCCAGGGGGAGGACAAGGGTGGGCGTCGCATGCGTCCATTCCGTGTCTGTGCCAACACAAACGCGACCCAAATTTGGGCGTGAAATGGGTCACATGCAGATAAAACAAGTGCTTATCCGTTTGGGTCGCCGCCTTGGGCTGACTTTTGTGTCCGTTTCAACCCAAACGGACATGCGTGCACAATTTGGATCGGCGCATTGCAGTTGCTCTTGGGGCAACTACGACGCAAACGGGCGCGGATTTTTTCCCTTTTTTGTCTGTTTGGGTCGGCGTTTTGGTCTTTGTCTGCCCCATCCACGTTTGGGTTGACAGTGCGTCCAACGCTTCAACACATTTTTGTCCATGTGACCATACTTTTGCTCTTTTTGTGTACATATCAAAAACATTGCCCAAAGTTCACATAATTCAACCAAATACATATATCATACTTCCATAAACCAAATGAAATCTCATAGTTTACAAACCAAATAAATTTAAATTGTCACAAATACATTTGGAAAAAATAGCCCATACATCTATTGGTTGCCAACATGGGCCCACAAATGCTCAACCAAATCACCTTGTAGTTGAATGTGAGTTTCCCAATCACGCATATCATGATGAAATTCGGTGAACTGTGCAAAAATTGTCGCTCCTCCATGCACAGGGACAATACCGCCCCTGAAATTGAAACCCCTGACCGGAGATTTCATCCTAACACTCACCCTCTACAATCATGCTATGCATGATCACACAAGCAGTCATCACCTTCCACAACATTTTTTGAGTTGGCCTCCCATAACTTCTTGCTGCTCAAAGTTCCAGTAGGATACCAAACTTCTTGGTGCCCAGGTGACCCGCGAGTGAGGGCATCGAGCTTGGAGTGTTGCTGGCGGCAGCAGATGTGGCGTGCTCGTGGGGTTGCTACTACGGCAGCGAAAATAGTCCACCAACACCGACAAGAGCAGTCGTTGGGTGCGGCTAACTACTCGGGAGGTTGGTAGGTGCGGGTGATACGTCTCCAACGTATCTATAATTTTTTATTGTCTCATGCTATTATATTATCAATCATATATACTTTATATGCAATTTTATATCATTTTTGGGAACTAACCTATTAACCTAGTGCCAGTTGTTGTTTTTTTGCTTGTTTTTGATTTTATAGAAAATCTTTACCAAACGGAGTTCGAACACGACAAGAAAAATTAAAGATTTTTTCTGGACATAAGGGACCTCAGAAGCTTCGGGGGAGGACCAAAATACCTATGAGGAGACGGCAAGGCAACATGGCGTGCCCTGGGGGGTAGGGCACGGCATGATGTCTTGTGGGCCGCTTGTGGCTTCGTCTGACCTAATTCCAGTACTGGAAATTCCCAAATATTGGAAAACCCCTAGAGCATTCACCGAAAGAATTTTTTCATTGCTGCAAGTCTCTGTTCTTCCGCGATCCCATCTACAGGCTTTTCCAGTACTCTACCGGAGGGGGAATCGATCACGGAGGGTTTGTACATCAACCTTGTTGCTACTCCGATGATGTGTGAGCAATTCCCACAAGACCTGTTGTTCCATAGTTATTATCTCTCCCCGCTTTGATCTCAATACAATGTTCTCCTCAGAGTTCTAGTCGGTGTAATCTTCTTTTGCGGTGCATTTGTTGGGATCCGATGAATTGTGGCTTTATCATTAGATTATTCATTTAAAGTAATTGAGTGTTTTCTGAACTTTCTTATGTGTGATTGTTATAGCTTTGTATTTCTCTCTGATCTTTCCACTTGGTTTGGCGAACTAGATTGATTTATCTTCAACGGGAGAGGTGCTTAGTGGTAGGTTCAATCTTGTGGTGTCCTCACCTAGTGATAACAGGGGTAGTGAGGCACGTATTTGTACTGTTGCTACTAAGGAGAGAGCGATGGGGTTTAATCATATTGCTTGGTTTTATTCAATCTACATTATGTCATCCTACATCATGCATTACTCTGTTTGTTATGAACTTAATACGTAGAGATGCAATCATAGAAGCGCTCTCTAAGTAGAGTAATAGTAGTAGATACAGGCATGAGTCGGTCTACTTGTCATGGAAGTAATGCCTATGTACATGATCATGCCATGAATAACGTCATAACTCTGCGCTTTTCTATCAATTGCCCAATAGTAATTTGTCTACCCACCGCACGCTATTTTTATGAGAGAGATCCCTCTAGTGAAAACTATGCCCCCCGGGTCTATTTTAATCATATTACAAAAACGAAATATCTTGCTGCAATTTTATTACTTCTATTTTACTTTGCAATTTATCTATCAGCTATTACCAGATTTGATCCTTGCAATTAACTAGTACAAGGGGATTGACAACCCTCTTGCACGTGTTGGGTGCAAGTATTTGCTCTTCTGTATGTAGGTACCGTTGATGGTTGTTTGTGTGGTTCTCCTATTGGTTCGATAACCTCGGTTCTCTACTAAGGGAAATATTGTCCGCTACTATATTGCTTCACCCTTCCTCTTTGGGGAAAATCTCAATGCAGCTCACAAGTAGTAGAAAGAACAACTCCAGGTTCCTCCATACACAATATCATTTACTTGTTCTACTTTTTATTTCCTTCTATTTGCCTTCTATTTTTCATCTCCCTTCACTTCTCTAAAAAAATCAAAAACACAAAACATTATATTTTGCTTGCTTGTTTTGCTAATATGGATAGTTCTTCACTTGTTACTTGTACCCCTGAACATGAAGTGCTTAATTTCGAACAAATAGGAGGAGACATTTTAAAAGATACTTGGTATAGGATTTGCGATGCTCAAAATAGATCAACTCATAGGCAATCCACCACTGTTCTTCTTCCCAATTTTTATGTGGGTGTTACTAGTTGGTATAGATTTGTGCTTGATACTATTACCGGAGAAACTTTTTTGAGTAGTCACCCTATAGATGATTCTAATGCTATGGGAAATTTAGGGATCACCACCTATCACTATAAATGAAATGACATTGACTTTGAAACATGTTACGCGTAGGTTAGAAGTTATTGAGAATAAAATGTCTACTGTCGAACATATTGAAAATATAAACAAGAAGGTTCATATTCAAAGTTACTAAATATGGCTCAACAGTAGGAACTACATCAAAGAAGTTGAAGGAAAAAATAATCAATAATCAACGAGAGAGTAGAATAAAGTCTTTCTAGAATTGATAAAATGGAAGAAATCATTAATAATTTGGGTTCAACCTTTTCTTCCATTAAAACTATTGAAAGGACTCCTACAAATAATTTGTTCATGTTTATGGATGTTCCTAAAATAAGGGTGCCTCATCTAGTAAGGAGAAGGAAGATTTAAAAATAATTAGCGTGCACCCCAACTTCATCAAATTGATAAAGGAACCCATCACTGAAAGCAAATTCCTCAATTTTGTTCCTAGGAGTGTCATTGTTAAAAATATGTTTTCTAAATCTACAAGAAAGCTTGGATATATAATTGAGGAGTTGGAATCCAAAGATGATAAAACTTGAAACAAAGCATTATGCCTAACTAGGGGCATAAAACAATATCGCTTGTTGGGAGGCAACACAATAGTTATCTTAAATTTTTTCTTTTTATTTATGTATTGGTGTGATGAAATGATTATTTCTACTTTAGTGATTTTTTTATCTTTTAATTAGTGTTTGTGCCAAGTAAAGCCTTTGGGGTGATTTAGATGATAGTTGACTTCATTTTGTTCAAAAATAGAAACTTTTGCGCCTAGTGCAATAATCTACATTTTTTTAGTGGAGCGTGGTCTTATTTGAATTTTTTTACACATAATTGCTATACAAATTTTCTACCTTGTCCTAATTTTTCAGAAGTTTTGGAGTGATAGAAGTATGGTTTTTGTTCAGATCATTACCCAATGTTCTGTTTTAGACATATTCTGTTTTTATTGCATAGTGTGATTGTTTTAATGATGCCATTGATTATATTGGGGCTGTAAGTCATTAATAAGTTAGAATATAGTATGCATTATGCAAGAATAATTATAGATGAGTTTACACCAATACCTAAGTTTATGATTTGCCAATTATACTAATGGATCTCACGAGGTTTTGTTGAGTTTTGTGTGCTGAAGTTTTCAAGTTTTGGGTGAGTTTACGATGTACGATGGAATAAGGAGTGCCAAGACCCTGAGCTTGGGGGTGCCCAAGGCACCCCAAGATAATATTGAAGGAAGACCCAAGTGTCTAAGCTTGGGGATGCCCCGGATGGCATCCCCTCTTTCGTTCGCAATTCATCGGTATGTTTACTCGAAGCTATATTATTATTCTTCAATTAATGAGTTTTACTTGGAGCATCTTGTACCATAGTTCTATTTTTTCTTATTAGTGTGCCACAATCATTGTTTGCTGGACACACCTTTTGAGAGAGACACATAGTCATCATGATTTCTTATAGAATACTCTATATGCTTCACTTATATCTTCTGAGCTATGCAGTTGCTTTTGTGCTTCACTTATATCCTTAGAGCACGAAAGTGGTTATATATTTTATAGAAATTCTTGCACTTTCATGATTCACTTAAATCTTTTTGAGAGTCTTAAATAGGAAGTGGTAATATGCACGGGTTATAAGATTAGTTCAAGAATGATAGGTATATAAAAGTGATATAATAAAAACTTTCATGTAGATCATTGAATATGAAATATGTGATTTAATTATATTGATGTAGTAATATGAAAGGGTATTGGTTCATGATCATTGCTTAGTCAAAATATCGATATTAACGCATGTTATGTACTACTCATTTAAGTGTTCGTGAAGGCATGGTGGGGATGTTCGAGCATTTTTTATTTCGGATTGAAATCCTTTGTGATGTTTGAATCGGGGGCACGCTATGGTTAACTCTGACCCACCTCCTCCCTAGAGACATGCAAGTAGTACTTTTCTTCAAGGGCTCATAAAAGTTTTACAATAATATATGAGTCCTTTATGACTAATGTGAGTTCATGGACTAATACACCACTCCCACCTATCCACATATTGCTAGCCTCTCCGGTACCGTGCATTGCCCTTTCTCACCTCGAGAGTCAGTGCAAACTTCACTAGTGCATCTAAACCCACACACTCTATCACATATAAGCCTAATTATATCCTTCCTCAAAATAGCCCTAATACCTACCTATCATGGCATTTCCCTAGCTATTCTGAGCTATATTGCCACGCAACTTCCACCATTCCATCACATGACATGTGTGTTCATCATCATATTGCTTTGCATGATCATATAGAGCTTACATGATATTTGTGGCAAAGCCACCGTTCATCATTGTAATACATGTTATGCTAGATCATTGCACATCCTGGTACACTTCCAGAGGCATTCATATAGAGTCATATTGTTTCAGTTTATCGAGTTGTAAGTAAAAACAAGTGTGATGATTATCATTATTAGAGCATTGTCTCAGTGGGGTAAAGAATGATGGGTCTCTTGAGTCCTACAAAAAGTGGGGATGATGTTCATGATATTGTTCTAAAAATGAGATAAAAAACAAGAAAAATGAGATAAAAAGAGAGAATGGACAATGCTAGCTACTATCCCTTTACCACACTTGTGCTTCAAAGTAGCACCATGTTCTTCATATGAAGAGTCTCCTGATTTGTCACTTCATATACTAGTCAGAATTTTATGTTATAGAACATGGCCTGTATATTCCGATGACGGGCTTCCTCAAAATTCCCGAGGTCTTCATGAGGAAGCAAGTTGGATGCACACACACTTAGTTTCAATATTGAGCTTTCATACACTTATAGCTCTAGTGCATCCGTTGCATGGCAATCCCTACTCCTCTGATTGATATCGATTAAAAGGCGTCTCCATTGCCTATCGATCCGCCAAGTTGATGCGAGAATTTACCCACTTTTGTCTTCCCTTATATTCCTACCAACATATTCTATTCCATTTGCAGTGCTAAGTCCATGACTCATGCTCATGTATTAATTAAAGCTAAAGATGTTGAAGCGCGTGAAAAAGTATGATACAATTTCCTGATTTGACATCGAGGTGCTCATGCTTTATATGTATGTGGTGAAGGTGGAGGCATGCCATGTAGTAGATAATTCAATCAGTAGTAATAACATTCGTTAAGCATTGTATATTTTGAAGAGTAATGATTACATTCTTATATTCATGGGTATTATTATGTTGATATCAGTTGCTATACTATTTCTCAATATTCATACCGTAACAGATTACATGATAGACATGCTAGGTATCATTCAACATCATTTTTTTGTTTTTACCATTTACCTACTCGAGGACGAGCGGGAATTAAGCTTGGGGATGCACATATGTCTCTAACGTATCTATAATTTTTGATTGTTTCATGCTATTATATTATCAATCTTACATACTTTATATGCAATTTTATATAATTTTTGGGAAATAACCTACTAAACTACTTGATACGTCTCCGTCGTATCTACTTTTCCTAATGCTTTTCCTCTTGTTTTGGACTCTATTTTGCATGATTTGAATGAAACTAACCTGGACTGACGCTGTTTTTAGCAGAACGACCATGGTGTTCTTTTGGGTAGAAATAAAAGTTCTCCGATTGGAACGAAACTTTTTGGAGAATTATTTCAGAATAAAAGAAAAATACTGGAGCCAAGAACCACCAGAGGGGGGCCTCTGGGTGAGCACAACCCACCAAGGTGTCCCCCTCCAGGTGCGTCTATGTGGGTTGTGCCCACATGGTGGCCCCGCATACCCTGACCCCGACTCAATAAATACCTATATTTGAAGAGAAAAATTAGGGAGGAAGAATTATCTCGTTTCACAATACAGAGCCGCCACCACCTCATGTTCTTCATCAGGAGGCCAGATCTGGAGTCCGTTAGGGGCTCCAGAGAGGGGGGTATTCGATCTTCGTCATCACCAACCGTCCTTCATCGCCAATTCTGTGATCCTCCCCACCAGGAGTGAGTAATTCCTTCTTAGGCTCACTGGTCGGTGAGGAGTTGGATGAGATTCATCATGTAATCAAGTTAGTTTTGTTAGGGCTTGATCCCTAATATCCACTATGTTCTGAGATTGATGTTGTTATGACTTTGCCATGCTTAATGCTTGTCACTTTGGGACCCGGTGCCATGATTTAAGATCTGAACGGTTATGTTATCATTATTATAACTATGTTCTAGATCCGATCTTGCAAGTCATATTCACCTACTACGTGTTATGATCCGTAAACCCCGGAGTGACAGTAGTTGGGATACTTTCCGGTGATGACCTTAGTTTGAAGAGTTCATGTATTCAGTATGTGTTAATGCTTTGTTCCGGTTCTCTATTAAAAGGATGCCTTAATATCCCTTAGCTTCCTTATGGACCCCGCTACCACAGGAGGGTAGGACAAAAGATGTCATGCAAGTTCATTCCATAAGCACGTATGACTATTTACGGAATTTATGCCTACATTATATTTATGAACTGGAGCTAGTTTTGTATCGCCCTAGGCTGTGACTGTTATATGATGAATATCGTCGAATGAATCCACCGATCCAATGCCTAAGAATTTCCTATATATTGATCATGCTAAGTTACTGTTGTTGTCACACTTGCTACAAAATCATTGCTATCACTGTTACCGTTACTATTGCTGTTTCTACTACTATCAAAACTATCATATTACTGTGCTACTGATCTCTTGCTTCAGATAATTAATCTCCAGGTGTGGTTGAATTGACAACTCAGCTGCTAATACTTGCAAATATTCTTTGGCTCCCCTTGTGTCAAATCTATAAATTGGGGTTGAATACTCTACCCTCGAAAACTGTTGCGATCCCCTATACTTCTGGGTTATCAAGACCTTTTTCTGGCGCCGTTGCCAGGGAGCATAGCTATATTTTTTGAGTCACTTGGGATTATTATTTATCTATCATTACAAAGAATCTGAAGGATACCAAGACTAAGATTTTTCCCTCTAAGATGAGGGGAGGTAAGGAACTACCATCTAGTTGTGAACTTGATTCACCTTCTATTTTGAGTAGAGTTGCAACACCACCACATGATATTAATCCAGATATTTTGAGTAGAGTTATTGATGATGCTACTTATATGAATGCTACTCATGACGGTTCTAGTACATTGCTTGATGATAATATGCCACTAGGTGAATTTGTTGATGAACAAATTGCTAGAGCTAAAAATATTGAGAGTGCTGAAACTGCTGAGATTATTGAAATTGATGAAGTACTCAAATATGAAAATCTTGAAACACCGGTTAGACCTAGATCTCCTAGATATTAAATGCCTAAGATAGCTGAAGGTTATGTTATGGATGAGGAGACAACTAGAGATTTTCTTGCTTGCAATGATAGAGATGATCTTAAGAAATTATTATGCAAACTGAAATAAAAATCTTTGAATGCTAGAATGAAATGTGATCCTAAGTTTGCTACTTCACCTATCTTTGTTGATGATAAAGATTATGAATTCTCTGTCGAACCAAAGTTAATTACTTTGGTTGAATCTGATCCTTTCCATGGTTATGAAAATGAAACTTTTGTGGCACACCTTACCAAATTAAATGATATAGCCATCCTTTTTGCTCATGAGGATAAAATTCGCTACTATTATATCCTCAATTTATTTCCTTCTCATTAAAGGGCAATGATAAGATATGGTACAATACTCTTTCTCCTGGTTGTGTGCGTAGTCCCCAGGATATGATTTATTATTTCTCTGAAAAATATTTTCCTGCTCATAAGAAACAAGTTGCCTTACAGGAAATATTTAACTTTGTGCAAATTGAAGAAGAGAGTCTCCCACAAGCTTGGGAGAGGCTTCTCCAACTGCTTAATGCTTTGCCTGATCATCCACTTAAGAAAAATGAAATACTTGATATCTTCTATAGTGGACTAACCAATGCTTCTAGGGATTTCCTAGATAGTTGTGCCGGTTGTGTTTTCAGATAATGAACCATTGAACAAGCTGAGGAATTATTAAATAGCATATTGAAATATTATGATGATTGGAATCTTCCTAAACCACCTCCTAAACCCACTCTGAAGAAGAGGGATATCTTATATCTCAGTCCTGAAGATATGCAAGAAGCAAAGAAATGTATGAAGGAAAAAGGTATTAAAGCTGAAGATGCCAAAAATTTACCTCCTATCGAAGAAATATATGGACTTGATACACCACCACCAAAGGTGGTAGAGGTAAACTCTTTAATGAAATTTTATGAAAAGGACAATCCTTATAATATGCATCCTAGTCAATGCCTTTATGAGTTTGATAACTACATTAGAAAACAAGATCACTTCAGTGAAAATGTTATGAAACAATTGAAATACAAATCTGATATGATTGCTCGCTTGAGTGACTTGTTATTTGGAATCTCTAATGATGTCAGAGGTGTAGGAAAACATGCTTCTATGGTTCATACCCATTTAGAACAAGTTGCTAAATTAAAAAGAGAATTACTTGATGAAATGCATAATAATATGGACCATGCTATTAGAGTAGTAACTAGAGGAGGTAGAATGACTCAGGAACCACTTTACCCTGAGAGACATCCTAAAAGAATTGAACAAGACTCTCAAAGAAGTAACACTGATGCATCTAGTCCTTCTAAAAAGGAAAAGAAGAAGAAAAATGATACGACTTTGCATACCTCTAGTGAACCTAAAATAGAACAACCTCCTAAAGATAATAATGATGTTTCTATCTCTGATGCTGAAACTCAATCTGGTAATGAACATTCATCCAGTGATAATGAAAAATATAATGATGATGTTCGTGAAGACACTCAACCAAACAATGATAAAGAACCAGATAATGATGTTGAGATAGAACCATCCGTTGATCTTGATAACCCACAACCTAAAAACAAAATATATGATAAAAGAGACTTTGTTGCTAGAAAACATGGTAAAAAGTGAACCATGGGTTCAAAAACCCATGCCCATTCCACCTAAATCAACTAAGAAAAAAGATGATGAAGAATTTGAACGCTTTGTTGAAATGCTTAGGCCCATCTTTTTGCGCACTCACTTGACCGATATTTTAAAGATGGCCCCTTATGCAAAATACATGAAAGACATCATCACTAATAAAATAAAGATACTAGTAGATGAAATCTCCACCATGCTTGCTAATTATTCTGTTAAGGATGGAGTACCTAAAAAACTTAGAGATTCGGGAATACCAACTATACATTGCTCCATCAAAAGAAACTATGTCAAAACTTCTTTGTGTGATTTAGGAGCTGGTGTTAGTGTTATGCCTTTCTCTTTATATAAAAGACTTGATTTGAATAAACTCACACATACTGAAATATCTTTGCAAATGGCTGCTAAATCAACTGTCATACCTATCGGTATTTGTGAGGATGTGCCCGTTGTTATTGCAAATGTTACTATCTTAACTCACTTTGTTATACTTGAGATGCCCGAGGATGACAACATGTCGATTATCCTTGGTAGACCCTTTTTGAATACTGTGGGGGCTATTATTGATTGTAATAAAAGCAAGGTCACTTCTCATACAATGGTAATGAGCATACGGTGCACTTTCCGAAGAAACAAGTCCAAGTGAATGGTATTAATGTTATTGAAAAATCTCCGACAATCACTATTGGAAGTTTTTAACTACCTCTGCTTACTACCAAAAAGAAATATTAATGGATCATTTTTTAGAGGATTGCGAAAGTTCTTCGGTTTAATGCTAATTGAAGGTGGTTGTTAATAAGAATTGATCAACCTTATTAATGGGTCATTTTTAGAGGTATGAAGTTGATGAATTTAGTGGGCACTACCTTCTGTCCTTACCTTTTGTTTTTTGTTTTTCTTAGTTAAATAAAATAAAATGCCATGTTTATCCCGTTTTCTGGATTTTCCATTCAATAAAAAATGACCCAAAAATAAAAGTGCTCAGAATGCACTGAAAATGTTATACGATTTTTTCTGAGTTATTAGTGCAAATAACATCAGAGGGGGCGGGGGGGGGGGGGAGGGGGGTGCATCAGGTGGGCACAACCCACCTGGGCGCGCCCTGGTGGGTTGTGGGCCCCATGTGGTCCCCCTCATTTATCTCTTTAGCCCATGTCATCTCTTACCTCCAGAAAAAAAATCATCATTGCTCTCTCTCTCTCTCGTGTTCTTTCTCTCAAACCCACAGATTTCAATCTCTTTGCTCGAAGATCCATTTCCAAAACTGTTTTGGGGGATTGATACTTGGTATGTGACTCCTCCATTGCTCCAATTAGTTTTTGTTTTAGTGGATTATATTTTGAATAATTAGTTACTATTGGTGCTGCTGTAGATGAGCTTGCTTGTTGAATTCTTAGAGTTCTAAGTAGTTTGAATGCTTGATATGGCCTCTATGCATCTCTATGAGTAGTTGCTATCAATCTTGTGAAGTTTTGTTGACAAAAAATTTGTGGACTAAAATTTTCAGAATTTTATTCATTGGAATAAGATGAGTTTCTTTAGGAGTTCTTCGAGGAGGAGGTCTTCGGAGGCATCATCTAGTAGTGGTTCGATGCGTCGGTCGTATGTTGAACCAAGCGCAAGTTCGACACGGGAAGCAACTATCAAATCCTACTTATGGCCATGTAATGATTTTATGGTGAGTGCAACTATTAAAAAAGAATTTGAGCAATATGTTCACAACGCCGAGCTTGGTCCTTACATTGAAGATAAGTGCAACCAACATCTCAGCCTCACAGAATCGTTTACTAAAGAATTTTAATTTCATTCTCGTGAGTCTAAATTCTCATTTAAACCGTATGACCGCCCATTTACCTTGCCTCTAGAGACGTTTTCTAATATCGGCAAAATTCCATTTTGGGGTTCGCTAGACGAACCACCAAGGTCTGAGTATGGGACATTCCCGACTAGCCTTTGTTATGGAGAGGATAGAGGAGTGACACAACATAGAATAAAAAGTATTCACTTCCCATCAATTCAACATTTTGCATTGTTTAATGGCAGATGTATCATAGGCAAACAAGACTGTAGTACACTGTGTGCTCCTGACTTTAGCCTCATACACACTGCCCTCACCGGTATCCAATGTTATAACCTTGGAGCGATTTTTGCACGCAGGTTGCAACACAATGCTGGTAGTGGTTATTTTTATGGTGGGATTTATGCTTCACGTTTAGCGATGGAGCTGGGTGTTTCACCTTGGCCTAATGACCCTATCTTACCTACTAAGTACTTAGACTTTGAGGCCATGAAGCGCCATAAGTTCCTTAAGGGAAAAATCGATAATTACATTTATAACTTGTGATTCAATAAAGAATACATTGTGCATACCTTTTTGCCTGCAACTGCTCTCCTTGATTTTCACAACAAAGGAGGATATTATGTTTCTGGGAGTGAGGCCTGTGTGCACAATGCGGAGGTCATGGCTGCTTGGCGAGCCGAGGTGGTTGCACCAAGAGCCTCCGTGAGCTACCAATTTGACTACTATGCAGGCCGCGGATGGTGATTACCAAGCTAGGCCAAAAGCCTAAGCTTGGGGGAGTACGTGTTTCCACCGACATTATATTCATGCTCACACATTTCATTCCAGTTGTCGGTGTTCACACTTTTTTATTGCGTTATCCATGTTATATTTATTTTTCTCACGTTCTTCTTGTGTGTTTGAAAAACTTTGAGAAAACCCAAAAATATTTCTTGCTTCTTTTCGCTTTTCCTTTCTACTTTAATTAGTTGTAGTATTAAAAGAAAGCCCAAAAATATTTCTCGATTCTTCTTCTTGCTTGTTGGGAGCTCTCCCGTGCAAATATTTTTCTCGTTTTTGTTTTCCTTCTTTTAATTTGCTTACGTCTAGAAAAACTAAAAACTCCAAAAATATTTCAGTGTGTTTGTCTGAACTTCTTTTCTTTTTATCGAGTCATACCAAGGAGAAGACCACGATGAAAATGTTGAGTGGCTCTCATATGCATTATTATTATTGATCAAATAAAGATACCAGATTACCTTGTCTTCTCCTTTTTAATAAAATGTTTGCAGATTCCAGCTTAGTCCACGACACTCTTGCACTATTATTATTTTCATATCATTCGATCGTGCAAGTGAAAGGCAATAGTGACGAGTTATCTGATGAACTCTTGCTAGTATCCAATGTTCATTATTCATAATGCATGGTCATGATCGTTTTCGCTCTCTAGCTGCCTGCTTCTCAACCTATTTGCTAGCCTTCGCCTGTACTAAGCAGAAATACAACTTGTTCATCAAAATCCTAAAACAAAAGTTATTCCAAATGAGTCCACCATATCTACCTATATGCGGTATTACCCTGCCGTTCTAAGTAAATTTCATGTGCCACCTCTAAAAACTTCAGATAAACATCTGTTTTTGTGTGCCTGGATTGTTCATAGAGCGACAAGGGGTAGTCGGTATCTTCCATGCCAAGCGGGTTATTCCCGTTATGAGTGTTTATTCACTCGTCCTTGCACGAGAGGGGCGGTAATAGGGATGCCCAGTCCCGAATTCAAAAGTTGCAAACAATTAAACAAAACTCCCCCAAGATTGATATTGGTATGCACGATACCCATGGATTCGGCTAGCCGTGGAGTGTGCTTGTTGGTGGAGGGGGAGTAAACCTTTACTTTTATCACTTGGGAACCGCCACTAATGTGTTTAGCATGGAAGATATCGATAGCTTTCGGTCGTGAAGTAAACAGGAAGGGTGCATTTCTCAAAATTACATTTATCTCTGTTTTAAAAATCTGAGCTCTGGCACTGCTGCAAATCCATGCTTCCCTCTGCGAAGGGACTATCTATTTAATTTTATGTTGAGTCATCACCTTCTCAAATAAGCGCCAGATCTGAGAGCACTATTGTCATCCTCATTCATTGTGAATAGTTAATGTTGGATGCATCATGACTGGATCTTTTCTACCATGAATTACAATGTTGAGTCGCTGCTTAAACTTTGGAGGTGCTCTGCATTTATGTTTTGCGGTCTCATAAAGGGCTAGCGAGATACCACTGTTGCCATATTGTATCATGATTGTCTTCACAAAGTCTTGGCATTTGAGATATCTTATTATTGCTTGCTAGTTGATTATGCCATTGATATGAGTTAATATAATTTCTAAGAGTTATTGTTGCCATGGTTAATCATGATCTTTGCTGAAAACCTAGCTGCTACTTAAGCTTATTTATGTAAACAAGAGCAAAAGAGTTCGTAAAAGTTTTTCATTTTCACTTTCAGTTATCAACTGAATTATTTGAGGACAAGCAAAGGTTTAAGCTTGGGGGAGTTGATACGTCTCCATCATATCTACTTTTTAGAATGCTTTTCCTCTTGTTTTGGACTCTAATTTGCATGATTTGAATGAAACTAACCCGGACTGACGCTGTTTTCAGCAGAACTACCATGGTGTTGTTTTTGTGCAAAAATAAAAGTTCTCGGATTGGAACAAAATGTTTTGGAGAATTATTTTAGAATAAAAGAAAAGTACTGGAGCCAAGAAGCACTGGAGGGGGCCCCTGGGTGAGCACAACCCACCAGGGCACCCCCCTTCCAGTAGCGCCCAGGTGGGTTGTGCCCACCTGGTAGCCCCGCAGAACCTGACCCCAACTCCATAAATACCTATATTTGGAGAGAAAGATCAGGGAGGAAGAATTATCTCGTTTCACAATACAGAGCCGCCGCCACTTCCTGTTCTTCATCGGGAGGCCAGATCTGGTGTCCATCTTGGGCTCTAGAGAGGGGGATCTTTGATCTTTGTCATCACCAACCCTCCTCCATCGCCAATTCATGATGCTCCCCATCGAGAGT
This sequence comes from Triticum aestivum, assembly GCF_018294505.1. Taxonomy (NCBI): domain Eukaryota; kingdom Viridiplantae; phylum Streptophyta; class Magnoliopsida; order Poales; family Poaceae; genus Triticum; species Triticum aestivum. The sequence continues at coordinate 154,526,823 of NC_057803.1, read as the reverse complement.
GAGTAATTCCTTCGTAGGCTCGCTGGTCGGTGAGGAGTTGTATGAGATTCATCATTTAATCGAGTTAGTTTTGTTAGGGATTGATCCCTAGTATCCACTATGTTCTGAGATTGATGTTGTTATGACTTTGTTATGCTTAATGCTTATCAGTTTGGGCCCGAGTGCCATGATTTCAGATCTGAACCATTTATGTTATCATCATTATATCTATGTTCTAGATACGATTTTGCAAGTCATATTCACCTACTACGTGTTATGATCGGTAATACCTGGAGTGACGGTAGTTGGGATACTTTCCGGTGATGATCATAGTTTGGGGACTTCATGTATTCACTATGTGTTAATGCTTTGTTCCGGTTCTCTATTAAAAGGAGGCATTAATATCCCTTAGTTTCCTTATGGACCCCGCTGCCACGGGAGGGTTGGACAAAAGCTGTCATGCAAGTTCTTTCCATAAGCACGCATGACTATTTATAGAATACATGCCTACATTTTATTTATGAAGTGGAGCTAGTTCTGTATCGCCCTAGGTTATGACTATTATATGATGAATATCATCCAACAAATCCACCGATCCAATGCCTACGAATTTCCTCTATATTAATCTTGCTAAGTTAGTACTACTACTGTTACTGTTACACTTGCTACAAAATTGTTGCTATCACTATTACCGTTACTATTGCCGTTGCTACTACTATCAAAACTATCATATTATTGTGCTACTGATCGCTTGCTGCAGATAATTAATCTCCATGTGTGGTTGAATTGACAACTCAATTACTAATACTTGCCTTGTGTTGAACCTATAAATTTGGGTTGAATACTCTACCCTCGAAAACTGTTGTGATCCCCTATACTTGTGGGTTATCACTAATGCCTAGTGTGAGTTTCTATTTCTTTGCTTGTTTTTGGTTTTACAGGAAATCTATACCAAACAGAGTCCAAACACAAGGAAACTTTTTGAAAATCTTTTTCTCGACATAGGACATAGAAGCTTCGGGGGAGGTCCATAAGACCTACGAGAAGATGGCAAGGTAACACAACATGCCCTAACGTTTTGTTGGCCCCTCATGTTTCTCTTTGACCTAATTCCAATGCTATAATTTCCCAAATATTGGAAAAAACCAAAGCATCCACCGAAACAATTTTTTAGCCACTGCAAGTCTCTGTTCTTCCACAATCCTATTTGGAGACCTTTTCCGGTACTCTGCCGGAGGGGGAATCTATCACGGAGGGATTCTACATCATCCTTGGTGCCTTCCGATGATCATGGAGGGCTGCTACATCAATCTTGTTGTACCACCGGTGATGTGTGAGTAGTTGCCACATGACCTATGGGTCTGTAGTGATTAGCTAGATGGCTCTCTCTCTCTCTCTCTCGTTGATCTTCAATACAATGTTCTCCTTGGGATTCTACTTGATGTAATCTTCTTTTGTGGTGCGTTTGTTGGGATATGATGAACTGTGGGTTTATAATCGGATAATTCATTGAAACTAATTGAATTTTTTCTGAACTTTATTATGTGTGATTGTTACAGCTTTGTGTTTCTTCGATCTATCCATTCGGTTTGGCCAACTAGATCGATTTATCTTCAGCGAGAGAGGTGCTTTGTGGTAGGTTCCATCTTGCGGTATCCTCACCCAATGATAGTAGGCGTAGTGAGACACATATTTATATTGTTGCTACTAAGGAGAAAATGATGGGGTTTAACCATATTGCTTGGTTTTATTTTGTCTACATTACATCATCATATTTGATGAATTACTCAGTTTGTTATGAACTTAATACATAGAGAGACAAGCATAGAAGAGCTCTCGAAGTGCATTAATAGTAGTAGATGCAGACATGAGCCGGTCTACTTGTCATGGATGTAATGCCTATGTACATGATCATGCCATGAATAACGTCATAACTATGCAATTTTCTATCAATTGCCCAGTAGTAATTTGTCTACCCACCGTATGCTATTTTTATAAGAGAGATAGCGCTAGGGAAAACTATGGCCCACGGGTCTATTTTAATCATATTACAAAAAATACCTTCCTGCAAATTTATTACTTTTATTTTAATTTGCCATTTATCTATCACCTATTACCAGATTTGATCCTTGCAATTAACGAGTACTAGGGGATTGACAACCCTCTTGCCCGTCTTGGGTGCAAGTTTTTGCTCTTGTGTGTGTAGGTACCATCGACGGTTGTTTGCATGGTTCTCCTATTGGTTTGGTAACCTTGGTTCTGTACTAAGGGAAATACTATCTGCTACTATATTGCTTCTCCCTTCCTCTTCGAGAAAAATCCCAACGCAGTACACAAGTAGCACAAAGAATTTCTAGTGCCGTTGTCGGGGAGAAATCATCAAACAAATCTAGGTTCCTTCATACACATTATCATTTACTTGTTCTACTTTTTATTTTCCTTCTCGTTTTGACCTCCCTCCACTTCTCTAACAAAAATCAAAAACGAAAAATATTTTATTTTGCTTGCTTGCTTTTTTTGCTATGATGAATGGTTCTTCACTTGTTACTTGTACCCCTAAAAATGAAGTGCTTAATTTCAAACAAAGAGGGGAGAAAGTTTAAAAGATGCTTGGTATAGGATTTGCGATGCTCAAAATAGATCAACTTGTAAGCAATCCACCACTGTTCTTCTACGCAATTTTTATGTGGGTGTTACTACTTCGTATATATATGTGCTTGCTACTATTAGTGGAGGAACTTTTCTAATTAGTCACCCTATAGATTCTTTCAATGCTCCAGTAAATTTAGTGGGATCGCTAGCTATCACTTTAAATGAAATGACATTAACTTTGGAACATGTTATGCGAAAGTTAGAAGTTATTGAAAATAAAATGTCTACTGTTGAACATATTGAAAAATCTTGGCAAGAAGGTTCATAATCAAGTGAATAAATTTGGCTCAACAGTAGGAACCACATTGAATACATTGAAGGAAAAAGAAGCGATAATCACCGAGAGAGTAGAACAAAGTCCTGCTAGAATTGATAAATTGGAAGAAATCATTAATAATTTGGGTTCAACTTTTTATTCCATTAAAACTATTGGAAGGACTCCTACAAATAAAAATTATAATTTTATGTATGTTCCTAAAAATAAGGGTATCTCATGCAGTAAGGAGAAGGACGATTTGAAAATAATTAGCGTGCACCCCAACTTCATCAAATTGATAACGGAACTTATCACTGAAAGAAAATTCCTCAATTATTGTTCCCATGAGTATCATTGTTAAAAATATATTTGCTAAATCTTCTAGAAAGCCACGATATTGATGAGTTTGAATCCAAAGAAGATACAACTTGAAACAATGGGTTATGCCTAGCTAGGGGTGTAAACCAATAACGCTTGTTGGGAGGCAACCATATAGTTATCTTAAATTTTTGCTTTTTATTTCTGTTTTGGTGTGATGACATGATTATTACCATTGTAATGATTGTGTTTTTATCTTTTAATTAGTGATTGTGCTAAGTAAAGCCTTTGTGATGAGTTACATGATAGTTGAGTTGATTCTGTGCAAAAATAGATACTTTTGCACCCGGTGTAGGAATTTACATTTTTTTACTGGAACGTGATCTTGGTTTGGATTTTTTTTCCTCATAATTGATATACAAATGTTCTACGATGTCCTGAGTTTTCAGAATTTTTGGAGTTGCAGAAGTATCATTTTTGTTCAGATCATTACAGATTGTTCTGTTTTAGACAGATTCTATTTTTTATTATATAGTGTGCTTCTTTTAATGATTCTATGGATTACATCGGGGGTATAAATCATTGATACATCTCAAACGTATCTACTTTTCCAAACAGTTTTGCTCTTGTTTTGGAATCTAATTTGCATGATTTTAATAGAAGTACCCGAATTGACAATGTTTTTAGCAGAACTACTTGGTGTTATTTTTGTGCAAAAATAAAAGTTCTTGGATTAATCTAAAAATTTACGGAGAATTTTCTGGAATATACAAAAATAGTGGCGAAAAGATCTACTAGAGGGGGGCTATCACAGAGCCACATGCTCGGGTGTCGCCCCCCTAGGCTGTGCCACCTGAGCTTATGGGCCCCTCGGTACTCTGTTTTCCCTACCTCCAAGTCCATAAGTACCGTATCACGGAGAAAAAAAATCAGAGAGGAAGTTTCATCACGTTTGATGATAGGGAGCCGCTGCCACCTCCTGGTCTTCACCGGGAGGACTGCTCCGGAGTCTGTGTGGGGCTCCAGAGAAGGGGATTCATCGCCGTCGTCATCATCAACCCTTCTTCATCAACAATTCCATGATGCTCACCACTGGGAGTGAGTAATTCCTTCGTAGTCTTGTTGGATGGTGATGGAGTTGGATGAGATTTATCACATAATCAAATTAATTTGTTAGGGTTTGATACCAAGTATCCACTATGTTCTAAGATTGTTGTTGCTATGACTTTGCTATGCATAATGCTTGTCATTAGGGCCCGAGTGCCATGATTTCAGACCTGAACCCTTTATATTATCATCAATATATTTGAGTTCTTGATCCTATATGCTAGTTATATGCACTTGTTATTGTTTTGATACGTAAGCCCCAAAGTGACAATAATTGGGATACTCTCTGGGGATGAATGTAATTCGAGGAGTTCATGTATTCACAATATGTTAATGCTCTGTTCCGGTTCTCTACTAAAAGGAGGCCTTAATATCCCTTAGATTTCCTTATGCACGCCGCTGCCATGGGAGGGTAGGACAAAAGATGTCATGCAAGTTCTTATTATAAGCACGTACTATATATAGAATACATGCCTACCTTGAATAGATGAATTGGAGCTATTGTGTATCACTCTAGGTTGTGACAGTTACATGATGATTGTCATCCACAGAAATACCCATCGCTGATCCAATGCCTATGCTTTGCTCATATTGTCTTTGCAAAGTTACTACTGTTGATGTTGCTATTACAATCACTACAAAACTGCTAATGTTACTGTTCTTGTTACTATTGTCACTGTTACCGTTGATACGTCTCCAACGTATCTATAATTTTTGACTGCTCCATGCTATATTATCTACTGTTTTGGACTATATTGGGCTTTATTTTCCACTTTTATATTATTTTTGGGACTAACCTATTAACTGGAGGCCCAGCCCAGAATTGCTGTTTTTTGCCTATTTCAGTGTTTCGGAGGAACAGAATATCAAACAGAGTCCAAATGGAATAAAATCTTCGGGAATGTGATTTTCTCACCGAACGTGATCCAGGAGACTTGGACCCTACTCCAGGGGGTCAAAGAGGAGGTCACGAGGGTGGGGGGCGCACCCACACTAGGGCGCCCCCCTGCCTCGTGGGCCCCTCGGTGCTCCACCAACGTACTCCTTCCTCCTATATATACCTACGTACCCCCAAACGATCAGAATGGGAGCCAAAAACCTAATTCCACCGCCGCAACTTTCTGTATCCATGAGATCCCATCTTGGGGACTGTTCTGGAGCTGCGCCGGAAGAGGGCCGTCATCACGGAGGGCTTCTACATCATCCTAGCCCCTCCGATGAAGTGTGAGTAGTTTACTTCAGACCTTCGGGTCCATAGTTAGTATCTAGATGGCTTCTTCTCTCTCTTTGAATCTCAATACAAAGTTCTCCCCTCTCTTGTGGACATCTATTCGATGTAATCTTCTTTTTGCGGTGTGTTTGTTGAGACCCATGAATTGTGGGTTTATGATCAAGTCTATCTATGAATAATATTTGAATTTTCTCTGAATTCTTTTATGTATGATTGGTTATCTTTGCAAGTCTCTTCGAATTATCCGTTTGGTTTGGCCAACTAGATTGGTAGTTCTTGCCATGGGAGAACTGCTTAGCTTTGGGTTCGATCTTGCGGTGTCCTTTCCCAGTGACAGATGGGGCAGCAAGGCACGTATGGCATCGTTGCCATCGAGGATAACAAGATGGGGTTTATTTCATATTGCATGAATTTATCTCTCTACATCATGTCATCTTGCTTAAGGCGTTACTCTGTTTTTAACTTAATACTCTAGATGCATGTTGGATAGCGGTCGATGAGTGGAGTAATAGTAGTAGATGCAGAATCATTTCGGTCTACTTGTCACGGACGTGATGCCTATATACATGATCATGCCTAGATATTCTCATAACTATGCTCAATTCTGTCAATTGCTCAACAGTACTTTGTTCACCCACTGTAGAATACTTATGCTCTTGAGAGAAGCCACTAGTGAAACCTATGGCCCCCGGGTCTATTCTCATCATATCAATCTCCATCACTTTAATCTTGCTTTGCTTTTACTTTTTACTTTGCATCTTTATACAAAAAATATCAAAAATATTATATCTATCAGATCTCACTCTCATAAGTGACCGTGAAGGGATTGACAACCCCTAATCATGTTGGTTGCGAGTAGCTATCGTTTTTGTGCAGGTACGAGGGACTTGAGCGTGGCCTCCTACTGGATTGATACCTTGGTTCTCAAAAACCGAGGGAAATACTTACGCTACTCTGTTGTATCATCCCTTCCTCTTCGGGGAAAACCAACGCAAGCTCAAGACGTAGCAACCGTTACTATCAAAACTATCAAAGTATTGTGCTACTAAACACTTTGCTACAGAGAAACAACTTTCCATGTGTGGTTGAATTGACAACTCAACTGTTAAGGCTTATAAATATTCTTTGGCTCCCCTTGTGTCAAATCAATAAATTAGGTGAAATATGATACATCCATTTTGCATCATGCTTTTATATCAATATTTATTGCATTATGGGCTGTTATTACACATTATGTCACAATACTTATGCCTATTCTCTCTTATTTTACATGGTTTACATGACGAGGGAGAATACCGGCAGCTGGGATTCTGGGCTGGAAAAGGAGCAAATATTAGAGACCTATTCTGCACAGCTCCAAAAGTCTTGAAACTTCATGGAAGACGTTTTCAGAATATATAAAAAATACTCAGCGGAAGAGATTCACCAGGGGGGCCACACCCTGCCCACGAGGGTGAGGGCGCGCCCTACTCCCCTGGGCGCGGCCCCTACCTCGTGGGCCCCCTGGTGGCCCTCCGCTGGCCATCTTCTGCTATATGAAGTCTTTCGATGAAAAAAAATTAACAAGCCATCTTCTCAGACGAAACTCCGCCGCCACGAGGTGGAACCTTGGCGGAACCAATCTAGGGCTCTGGCGGAGCTGTTCTGCCGGGGAAACTTCCCTCCTGGAGGGGGAAATCATCGCCATCGCCATCACCAACGCTCCTCTCATCGGGAGAGGGCAATCTCCATCAACATCTTCATCAGCACCATCTCCTCTCAAAACCCTAGTTCATCTCTTGTATCCAATTCTTGTCTGCTAGTCCGGGATTGGTGCTAGTAGGTTGCTAGTAGTGTTAATTACTCCTTGTAGTTGATGCTAGTTGGTTTAATTGGTGTAAGATCATATGTTCAGATCCTATATGCATATTAATACCCCTCTGATTATGAACATGTTTATGCTTTGTGAGTAGTTACTTTTGTTCCTGAGGACATGGGAGAAGTCTTGCTATTAGTAGTCATGTGAATTTGGTATTCATTCGATATTTTGATGAGATGTATGTTGTCTCTCCTCTAGTGGTGTTATGTGAATGTCGACTACATGACACTTCACCATTGTTTGGGCCTAGAGGAAGGCACTGGGGAGTAATAAGTAGATGATGGGTTGCTAGAGTGACAGAAGCTTAAACCCTAGTTTATGTGTTGCTTCGTAAGGGGCTGATTTGGATCCATATGTTTCATGCTATGGTTAGGTTTACCTTAATACTTTTGTTGTAGTTGCGGATGCTTGCAATAGAGGTTAATCATAAGTGGTATGCTTGTCCAAGTAAGGGCAGTACCCAAGCACTGGTCCACTCACATACCAAACTATCAAAGTACCGAACGCGAATCATATGAGCGTGATGAAAACTAGTTTGTCGATATTCCCATGTGTCCTCGGGAGCGCTTTTCTCCATATAAGAGTTTGTCCAGGCTTGTCCTTTGCTACAAAAAGGATTGGACCACCTTGCTCCACTTTATTTACTTTTGTTACTTGTTGCTTGTTACAAATTATCCTATCACAAAACTATCTGTTACCACTTATTTCGGTACTTGCAGAGAATACCTTGTTGGAAACCGCTTATCATTTCCTTCTGCTCCTCATTGGGTTTGACACTCTTACTTATCGAAAGGACTATGATAGATCCCCTATACTTGTGGGTCATCAAGACTTTTTTCTGGCGCCGTTGCCGGGGAGTGAAGCGCCTTTGGTAGGTGGAATTTGGTAAGGAAAAATTTATATAGTGTGCTGAAATTTACTGTCACTTGTTACTATGGAAAGTAATCCTCTGAGGGGCTTGTTCGGGGTATCTTCACCCCGACCAGTAGAGCAAAGAGTTGCTTCTGAATCTACTGAACCTACTAAAAATGAAAATGAAAATGAAAATGTCTGCTTTGAAATTCCTTCGGGTATGATAGAAAAACTGCTAGCTAATCCCTTTTTAGGAGATGGAACAAAACATCCTGATGAGCATCTAATATATGTGGATGAAGTTTGTGGACTATTTAAGCTTGCAGGTGTACCCGGAGATGTTGTTAAGCAGAAGGTCTTCCCTTTATCTTTGAAGGGAGATGCATCGACATGGTATAGGCTATGTGATGATATGGGGTCTTGGAATTACAAACGATTGAAATTGGAATTTCATAAGAAGTTTTATCCTATGCATCTTGTTCATCGTGATCGCAATTATATATATAATTTTTGGCCTCGCGAAGGAGAATGCAGCGCTCAAGCTTGGGGGAGGCTTAAACCAATGTTATATTCATGCCCCAATCATGAGCTCTCAAGAGAAATGATTATTCAAAATTTATATGCTCGGCTTTCTGATAACAATCGCACCATGCTCGATACTTCTTGTGCTGGCTCTTTTATGATGAAGACTATTGAATTCAAATGGGATTTATTGGAAAGAATTAAACGCAATTCTGACAATTGGGACCTCGACGAAGGTAAGGAGTCAGGTATGACACCTAAGTTTGATTGTGTTAAATCTTTTATGGATACCGATGTTTTTCGTAAATTTAGCACTAAATATGGTCTTGACTCTGAGATAGTAGCTTCTTTCTGTGAATCTTTTACTACTTATGTTGATCTCCCCAAGGAGAAGTGGTTTAAATATCATCCTCCCATAAAAGTAAAAGTATCTGCACCTATTAAAGTTGAAGAAAAAATTGTCACTTATAATGATCCTATTGTTCCTACTGCATATGTTGAGAAACCACCTTTTCCTATTAGGATAAAGGATCATGCTAAAGCTTCAACTATGGTTCGTAAAACCAATATTAAAACATATACACCTCCTGAGCAAGTTAAAGTTGAACCTAATATTGCTATTGTTAAAGATCTCTTGTCTGATAATATTGATGGGCATGTTATTTATTTCTATGATGAAACTGCTAGAATTGCTAAACCTTGTGCTAAAGATAAACCTAGACCTGTGGTAGGCATGCCTGTTATTTTTGTTAAAATAGGAGATCATTGTTATCATGGCTTATGTGATATGGGTGCTAGTGCTAGTGCAATACCCATTAGCATTTATAGAGAAATTATGCATGATATTGCACCTGTCGAGTTAGAAGATATTGATGTCACAATTAAACTTGCCAATAGAGATACTATTTCACCAATGGGAATTGTTAGAGATGTTGAAGTCTTGTGTGGGAAAACTAAATATCCTGCTGATTTTCTTGTTCTTGGTTCCCCACAAGATAGCTTTTGTCCCATTATATTTGGTAGACCCTTCTTGAATACTATTAATGCTACCATAGATTGCAAAAGGGATGTTGTTACTATCGGTTTAGATGATATGGCTCATGAATTTAATTTTTCTAAATTTAGTAGACAACACTATGAAGAAGAATTACCTAGTAAGGATGAAATTATTGGTCTTGCCTCTATTGCCGTACCTCCTAGTGATCCTTTAGAACAATATTTGCTAGACCATGAAAATGATATGTTTATGAATGAAAGAAGGGAAATAGATGAAGTGTTCTTTAAAAAGGAACCTATTCCGAAACACAATTTGCCTGTTGAAATCCTAGGGGATTGATACGTCTCCAACGTATCTATAATTTTTGATTGCTCCATGCTACTTTATCTACTGTTTTAGGTAATATTGGGCTTTATTATCCACTTTTATATTATTTTTGGGACTAACCTATTAACCGGAGGCCCAGCCCAGATTTGCTGTTTTATGCCTATTTCAGTATTTCGAGGAAAAGGAATATCATACGGAGTCAAAACGGAACAAAATCAACTGGAGAAGTTATTTTTGGAAGGAAACCCACCTGATGGACTTGGACCCCACGTCAGAAGAGCCATGAGGCAGTCACGAGGGTGGAGGGCGCGCCCTCCCCCTGTCCCCGCCCCCTGCCTCGTGGGGCCCCCGTAGCTCCACCGACGTACTCCTTTCACCCATATATACCATCGTACCCTAAAACTTCCAGAAGAACCTAGATCGAGAGTTCCGCCGCCGCAAGCCTCCAGAACCACGAAAAACCAATCGGAACCCCTTTCCGGTACCCTGCCGGAGGTGGGATCCATCACCGGTGGCCATCTTCATCATCCCGGCGCTCTCCATGACGAGGAGAGAGTAGTCCACCCTCGGGGCTGAGGGTATGTACCAGTAGCTATGTGTTTGATCTCTCTCTCTCTCTCTCTCGTGTTCTCTCTCGTGTTCCTCTATGGCACGATCTTGATGTATCCCGAGCTTTGCTATTGTAGTTGGATCTTATGTTTCTTCTCCCCCTCTACTCTCTTGTGATGAATTGAGTTTCCCCTTTGAAGTTATCTTATCGGATTGAGTCTTTTATGAACATTGATGTATGTCTTTGATGTGCTTATCTGTGGTGACAATGGGATATCTTGTGCCACTTGATGTATGTTTTGGTGACCAACTTGCGGGTTCCGCCCATGAACCTATGCATAGGGGTTGGCACATGTTCTTGATTCTCCGGTAGAAACTTTGGGGCACTATTTGAAGTACTTTTATGTTGGTTGGATAAATCTTAGATTGTGTGATGCATATCGTATAATCATGCCCACGGATACTTGAGGTGACAATGGAGTATCTAGGTGACATTAGGGTTTTGGTTGATTTGTATCTTAAGGTGTTATTCTAGTAAAAACTCCAGGGTTGTTTGTGACACTTATAGGAATAGCCCAACGGATTGATTTGAAAGAATAACTTTGAGGTGGTTTCGTACCCTACCATAATCTCTACGTTTGTTCTCTGCTATTAGTGGCTTCGGAGTGACTCTTTGTTGCATGTTGAGGGCTCGTTATATGATCTATCTATGTTATTATTGTTGAGAGAACTTGCACTAGTGAAAGTATGAACCCTAGGCCTTGTTTCCTATCATTGCAATACCGTTTACGCTCACTTTTACCACTCGCTACCTTGCTGTTTTTATATTTTCAGTTTACAAAAACCTATATCTACTATCTATTTTGCACTTGTATCACCATCTCTTCGCCGAACTAGTGCACCTATACAATTTACCATTGTATTGGGTGTGTTGGGGACACAAGAGACTCTTTGTTATTTGGTTGCAGGGTTGCTTGAGAGAGACCATCTTCATCCTACGCCTCCTACGGATTGATAAACCTTAGGTCATCCACTTGAGGGAAATTTGCTACTGTCCTACAAACCTGTGCACTTGCAGGCCCAACAACGTCTACAAGAAGAAGGTTGTGTAGTAGACATCAAGCTCTTTTCTGGCGCCGTTGCCGGGGAGGCTAGGTAAGTGAAGGTATATCTTTAGATCTTGGAATTGAATCTTTTTGTTTCTTGTTTTAGCACTAGTCTAGTTTATAAAAGAAAACTACAAAAAAATGGAATTGAGTTTGTCTCATACGCTTCACCTTTTTAATATCTTTCGTGAGTATGATGGAAAGGAAAATTGTGCCAAGTGCTAGAAGAAGAATTACATAGAATTCTTGGCATAAAATATGTGAATGATGAGCATGATTGCAATGTTGTTAGTACGAATTCTTTGAATATCCATGATGCTAATGATATGCAAAGCCACAAGCTTGGGGAAGCTATGTTTGATGAAGATGATATTTTTTGTCCCCCAAGCTTTGATGAGCAAATTTACTATGATGAAAGCATGCCTCCTATCTATGATGATTATTGTGATGACACGTATGCTTTAAAGAATAATGATAACCATGAAACTTGTCATCTTGATCTTAATTCTCAATCATATGATAGTTATTTTGTTGAGTTTGCTCCCACTACTATTCCGAATGAGAAGAATTTTGCTTATGTGGAGAGTAATAAAATTTCTACGCAAGTAGATCATGAAAAGAATGCTTTAGATGCTGGTTATATTGATGAATTCATTCATGATGCTACTGAAAATTTTTATGAGGGAGGAACATATGCTTGTAGGAATTGCAATAATATCAAGTTTCCTCTCTATGTGCTTAAAGTTTTGAAGTTATGCTTGTTTTACCTTCCTATGCAAGATGATTCTTGTTCCCATAAGTTGTTTGTTCACAAAATCCCTATGCATAGGAAGTGGGTTAGACTTAAATGTGCTAGTCATATTCTTCATGATGCTCTCTTTATGTTTCAGTTCTTATCTTTTATGTGAGCATCATTGAAATCATCATGCCTAGCTAGGGGCGTTAAACAATAGCGCTTGTTGGGAGGCAACCCAATTTTATTTTAGTTTCTTACTTTTTGGTTCTGTTTAGTAATAAATAATCCATCTAGCTTCTGTTTAGATGTGGTTTTATCTTTTAATTAGTGTTTGTGCCAAGTTAAACCTATTAGATCTTCTTGGAAGATAGTTATTTGATCTTGCTGTAATTTCCAGAATCTTTGCGCTCAGTGCCCGAATTGTCAAAAATCACCAGAACGTGATAAAATAGTGATTCCAATTGCTGCTGATCAATAAACAAATTTCCCAGGTCGTCTAATTTTGGTAGAATTTTTTGGGTTCCAGAAGTTTGCGTTAGTAACAGATTACTACAGACTGTTCTGTTTTTGACAGATTCTGTTTTGCGTGTGTTGTTTGCTTATTTTGATGAATCTATGGCTAGTAAAATAGTTTATAAACCATAGAGAAGTTGGAATACAGTAGGTTTAACACCAATACAAATAAAGAACAAGTTCACTACAGTACCTTAAAGTAGTCTTTTGTTTTCTTTCTCTAACGGAGCTCACGAGATTTCTATTGAGTTTTGTGTTGTGAAGTTTTCAAGTTTTGGGTGAATTCTTTTGATGGATTATGGAACAAGGAGTGGCAAGAGCCTAAGCTTGGGGATGCCCATGGCACCCCCAAGATAATCCAAGGACACCAAAAAGTTAAAGCTTGGGGATGCCCCGGAAGGCATCCCCTCTTTCGTCCACTTCCATCGGTAATTTACTTGGAGCTATATTTTTATTCACCACATGATATGTGTTTTTCTTGGAGCGTCTTGTATTATTTGTGTATTTGCTTGTTAGTCTACCACAATCATCCTTGATGTACACACCTTTTGAGAGAGCCATGCATGAATTGAAATTTGTTAGAATACTCTATGTGCTTCACTTATATCTTTTTGAGCGTGATAATTTTTGCTCTAGTGCTTCACTTAGATCTTTTAGAGCACGGTGGTGGTTTGTTTTAAAGAAACTTGATCTCTCATGCTTCTCTCAGATTATTTTGAGAGTCGTTAATAACATGGTAATTTTCTTAATGTTAATATACTTGGTATTCAAGATATGTGAAACTTTCTTTTTAATGGGATGAATACTAAGATAAGTTTGATGCTTGATAATTGTTTTGAGATATGGAGGTGATAATATCATAGTCGTGCTAGTTGAGTAGTTGTGAATTTGAGAAATACTTGTGTTGAAGTTAGCAAGTCCCGTAGCATGCAGGTATGGTTAAAGTTGTGTAACAAATTTGAAGCATGAAGTGTACCTGGCTTGTGCATCCTTATGAGTGGCGGGCAGGGACGAGCGATGGTCTTTTCCTACCAATCTATCCCCCTAGGAGCATGCGCGTAGTACTTAATTTTTGATGACTTCTAAATTTTTGCAATAAGTATATGAGTTCTTTTGACTAATGTTGAGTCCATGGATTATACGCACTTTTACCTTTCCGCCATTTGCTAGCCTCTTCGGTACCGTGCATTGCCCTTTCTCACATTGAGAGTTGGTGCAAACTTCGCCGGTGCATCCAAACCCCGTGATATGATACGCTCTTTCACACATAAACCTCCCTATATCTTCCTCAAAACAGCCACCATACCTACCTATCATGGCATTTCCATAGCCATTCCGAGATATATTGCCATGCAACTTCCATCATCATCATCATCATGACATGCTTTACTTTTGTCATATTGCCATTGCATGATCTTGTAGTTGACATCGTATTTGTGGCAAAGCCACCATGCATTATTTTTCATACATGTCACTCTTGATTCATTGCACCATCCCGGTACACCGCCGGAGGCATTCATATAGAGTCATATCTTGTTCTAGTATCGAGTTGTAATCATTATGTTGTAATCAATAGAAGTGTGATGATCATCATTATTAGAGCATTGCCCAATCAAAAAAAGAGAGAAAGGCCAAAAATAAAAAAAAGAAAGGCCCAAAAAAAGAAGGAGAAAATAAAAAGGGCAATGCTACTATCTCTTTTTCCACACTTGTGCTTCAAAGTAGCACCTTGTTCTTCATGTAGTGAGTCTCATATATTGTGCTTCAAAGTAGCACCATGATTTTCATATAGTGAGTCTCATAAGTTGTCTTGTTCATACTAGTGGGAATTTTTCATTATAGAACTTGGCTTGTATATTCCAACGATGGGCTTCCTCAAAATGCCCTAGGTCTTCATGAGCAAGCAAGTTGGATGCACACCCATTAGTTTTCTTTTGTTGAGCATTCTTAGCTCTAGTGCATCCGTTGCATGGCAATCCCTACTCCTTGCATTAACATCAATTGATGGGCATCTCCATAGCTCATTGATTAGCCTCGTTGATGTGAGACTTTCTCCTTTTTTGTCTTCTCCACACAATCCCCATCATCATATTCTATACCACCCATAGTGCTATGTCCATGGCTCGCGCTCATGTATTGCGTGAAGGTTGAAAAAGTTTGAGATTATTTGAGTATGAAACAATTGCTTGGCTTGTCATCGGGGGTATAGAAGTTGGGAACATCTTTGTGTGACGAAAATGAAGCATAGCCTAACTATATGATTTTGTAGGGATGAACTTTCTTTTGCCATGCTATTTTGAGAAGACATGATTACTTTGATTAGTATGCTTGAAGTATTATTATTTTTATGTCAATATGAACTTTTGTCTTGAATCTTTCGGATCTTCATATCACAAGTAAGAAGAATTACATTGAAATTAGGCCAAGTATCACTCCGCGTCAAAAATTATCTTTTTTATCATTTACCTACTCGAGGACGAGCAGGAATTAAGCTTGGGGATGCTTGATACGTCTCCAACGTATCTATAATTTTTGATTGCTCCATGCTACTTTATCTACTGTTTTAGGCAATATTGGGCTTTATTATCCACTTTTATATTATTTTTGGGACTAACCTATTAACCGGAGGCCCAGCCCAGATTTGCTGTTTTATGCCTATTTCAGTATTTCGAGGAAAAGGAATATCAGACGGAGTCAAAACGGAACGAAATCAACTGGAGAAGTTATTTTTGGAAGGAAACCCACCTGATGGACTTGGACCCCACGTCAGAAGATCCACGAGGCGGTCACGAGGGTGGAGGGCGCGCCCTCCCCCCTGGCCCCGCCCCCTGCCTCGTGGGGCCCCCGTAGCTCCACCGACGTACTCCTTTCACCCATATATACCGTCGTACCCTAAAACTTCCAGAACAGAAGATAGATCGGGAGTTCCGCCGCCGCAAGCCTCCAGAACCACGAAAAACCAATCGGGACCCGTTTCCGGTACCCTGCCGGAGGGGGATCCATCACCGGTGGCCATCTTCATCATCCCGGCGCTCTCCATGACGAGGAGGGAGTAGTCCACCCTCGGGGCTGAGGGTATGTACCAGTAGCTATGTGTTTGATCTCTCTCTCTCGTGTTCTCTCTCGTGTTCCATCTATGGCACGATCTTGATGTATCCCGAGCTTTGCTATTGTAGTTGGATCTTATGTTTCTTCTCCCCCTCTACTCTCTTGTGATGAATTGAGTTTCCCCTTTGAAGTTATCTTATCGGATTGAGTCTTTTATGAACACTTGATGTATGTCTTGCCGTGCTTATCTGTGGTGACAATGGGATATCATGTGCCACTTGATGTATGTTTTGGTGACCAACTTGCGGGTTCCGCCCATGAACCTATGCATAGGGGTTGGCACACGTTCTTGATTCTCCGGTAGAAACTTTGGGGCACTATTTGAAGTACTTTTATGTTGGTTGGATAAATCTGAGATTGTGTGATGCATATCGTATAATCATGCCCACGGATACTTGAGGTGACAATGGAGTATCTAGGTGACATTAGGGTTTTGGTTGATTTGTATCTTAAGGTGTTATTCTAGTAAAAACTCCAGGGTTGTTTGTGACACTTATAGGAATAGCCCAACGGATTGATTTGAAAGAATAACTTTGAGGTGGTTTCGTACCCTACCATAATCTCTACGTTTGTTCTCCGCTATTAGTGGCTTCGGAGTGACTCTTTGTTGCATGTTGAGGGCTCGTTATATGATCTATCTATGTTATTATTGTTGAGAGAACTTGCACTAATGAAAGTATGAACCCTAGGCCTTGTTTCCTATCATTGCAATACCGTTTACGTTCACTTTTACCACTCGCTACCTTGCTGTTTTTATATTTTCAGTTTACAAAAATCTATATCTACTATCTATTTTGCACGTGTATCACCATCTCTTCGCCGAACTAGTGCACCTATACAATTTACCATTGTATTGGGTGTGTTGGGGACACAAGAGACTCTTTGTTATTTGGTTGCAGGGTTGCTTGAGAGAGACCATCTTCATCCTACGCCTCCTACGGATTAATAAACCTTAGGTCATCCACTTGAGGGAAATTTGCTACTGTCCTACAAACCTCTGCACTTGCAGGCCCAACAACGTCTACAAGAAGAAGGTTGTGTAGTAGACATCAGGGATCCCCCTCCACCCAAGGGTGATCCCATGTGTTGAGCTTAAACCGTTACATGATACTCTTAAATACGCTTATCTTGATGAGAAAAAGATATATCATGTTATTATTAGTGCTAAACTTTCAGAGCATGAGGAAGAGAGATTACTGAAAACTCTGAAGAAGCACCATGCTGCTATTGGGTATACTCTTGATGATCTTAAGGGCATTAGTCCCACTCTTTGTCAACATAAAATTAATTTGGAAGAAGATGCTAAACCAGTTCGTGATCATCAACGACGGCTGAATCCTAAAATGAAAGAAGTGGTAAGAAAGGAAATACTAAAGCTCCTTGAGGCAGGTATAATCTATCCCGTTGCTGATAGTCAATGGGTAAGTCATGTCCATTGTGTCCCTAAGAAGGGAGGTATTACTGTTGTTCCTAATGATAAAGATGAATTGGTTCCTCAAAGAATTATTATAGGTTATAGGATGGTAATTGATTTCCGCAAATTAAATAAGGCTACTAAAAAGGATCATTACCCCTTACCTTTTATCGATCAAATGCTAGGAAGATTATCCAAACATACACATTTTTGCTTTCTAGATGGTTATTCTGGTTTCTCTCAAATACCTGTGTCAGCCAAAGATCAATAAAAGACTACTTTTACATGCCCTTTTGGTACTTTTGCTTATAGACGTATGCCTTTTGGTTTATTTAATGCACCTGCTACCTTTCAAAGATGCATGATGGCTATATTCTCTGACTTCTATGAAAAGATTTGTGAGGTTTTCATGGACGATCTCTCCGTCTATGGTTCTTCTTTTGATGATTGCTTGAGCAATCTTGATCGAGTTTTGCAGAGATGTGAAGAAACTAATCTTGTCTTGAATTGGGAAAAGTGCCACTTTATGGTTCATGAAGGTATTGTCCTAGGGCATAAATTTTCTGAAAGAGGTATTGAGGTTGATAAAGCCAAGGTTGATGGTATTGAAAAGATGCCATGTCCCAAGGACATCAAAGGTTTCAGAAGTTTCCTTGGTCACGCCGGATTTTATAGGAGGTTCACTAAGGACTTCTCAAAAAATTCTCGGCCTCTGACTAATTTATTACAAAAAGATATACCATTTGTTTTTGATGATGATTGTGTAGAAGCATTTGAAATACTTAAGAAAGCATTAATCTCTGCACCTATTGTTCAGCCACCTGATTGGAATTTACCCTTTGAAATTATGTGTGATGCTAGTGATTATGCTGTAGCTGCTGTTCTAGGGCAACGAGTTGATAAAAAATTAAATGTTATTCATTATGCTAGTAAAACCCTAGACAATGCTCAAAGTAATTATGCTACCACTGAAAAAGAATTCTTAGCAGTTGTATTTGCTTGTGATAAGTTCAGACCTTATATTGTTGATTCTAAAGTAACTATTCACATTGATCATGCTGCTATTAAATATCTTATGGAAAAGAAAGATGCTAAACCTAGACTTATTAGATGGGTTCTCTTGCTACAAGAATTTGATTTGCATATTGTTGATAGAAAGGGAGCTGAGAACCCTGTTGCAGACAACTTGTCTAGGTTAGAAAATGTGCTTGATGACCCACTTCCTATTGATGATAGCTTTCCTGATGAGAAATTAAATGTCATAAATGCTTCTCATACTGCTCCATGGTATGTTGATTATGCTAATTACATTGTTGCTAAGTTTATACCACCTAGTTTCACATACCAGCAAAAGAAAAAAGTTATTCTATGATTTGAGGCATTACTTTTGGGATGACCCACATCTTTATAAAGAAGGAGTAGATAGTGTTATTAGACGTTGTGTACCTGAGCATGAACAGGAACAGATCCTACGCAAGTGTCACTCCGAAGCTTATGGAGGACACCATGCTGGAGATAGAACTGCACATAAGGTATTGCAATCTGGTTTTTATTGGCCTACTCTCTTCAAGGATGCCCGTAAGTTTGTCTTATCTTGTGATGAATGTCAAAGAATTGGTAATATTAGTAGACTTCAAGAAATTCCTATGAACTATTCACTCGTTATTGAACCATTTGATGTTTGGGGCTTTGACTATATCGGACCCTTTCCTTTCTCTAATGGATATACACATATTTTAGTTGATGTTGATTGCGTTACTAAGTGGGTAGAAGCTATTCCAACTAGTAGTGCTGATCATAACACTTCTATTAAAATGCTTAAAGAAGTTATTTTTCCAAGATTTGGAGTCCCTTGATATTTAATGACTGATGGTGGTTCACATTTTATTCATGGTGCTTTCCGTAAAATGCTTGCTAAATATGATGTTAATAATAGAATTGCATCTCCTTATCATCCTCAGTCTAGTGGTCAAGTAGAATTGAGTAATAGAGAGCTCAAATTAATTTTGCAAAAGACTGTTAATAGATCTAGACAAAATTGGTCCAAGAAACTTGATGATGCATTATGGGCCTATAGAACTGCATATAAAAATCCTATGTGTATGTCTCCGTATAAAATAGTTTATGGAAAAGCATGTCACTTACCTCTCGAACAAGAACACAAGGCATATTGGGCTATTAAAGAGCTCAATTATGATTTTAAACTTGCCGGGGAGAAGTGGTTATTTGATATTAGCTCACTCGATGAATGGAGAACCCAAGCCTATGAAAATGCCAAGTTGTTTAAAGAAAAAGTTAAAAGATGGCATGACAAAAGGATACAAAAGCGTGAGTTTAATGTAGGTGATTATGTATTGCTATACAACTCTCGTTTAAGACTTTTTGCAAGAAAACTTCTCTCTAAATGGGAAGGTCCTTACGTTATCGAGGAGGTCTATCGTTCCGGTGCCATAAAAATCAACAACTTCGAAGGCACAAATCCGAAGGTGGTGAACGGTCAAAGAATCAAACATTATATCTCAGGTAATCCCATAAATGTTGAAACCAATGTTATTGAAACCGTAACCCCGGAGGAATACATAAGGGACACTTTCCGGAACGTTTCAGACTCCGAAAAGGAATAGGTATGTGGCACAGTAAGTAAACCGACTCCAAAACAGTTTTTAACAATATTTCTCCGTTTTGGAATATTTAGAAAAATAGAAATATAAGAAGTAGTCCGGGAAGGACACGAGGGCTCCACGAGGGTGGAGGGCGCGCCCCCTACCTCATGGGCACCTCGTGTGCTCTCCGGAGTCCGTTTTCGTACACGACATGTATTTTGGTCGGTAAACATTAATTATATAATCTCCCGGGGTTTTTGACTCCCGTATCACGCAAAAATCTCCTGTTTTTGTTTCAACTTGTTTTTCTGACAGATCCAGGTCGTCATGTCGTCTTCAAGCGCCCCCAAGGACCAGTTCTTCGAGAAGGTCATCAACCCCTAGCTCACAGAAGTGCCGCAACACCCTCAAACCATTGAGATGCGTGAGGGGTTGTTGCACATCCGCGATGTTGAAGGACCAAGGAAGACTGGAAGCACGGAGGCAAGGCTCGATGCATTGGAGCAAGAAGTTTTCAAGTGTCAGGAGATGGTGGGGCGTGGACTCGATTCCAATCACATCATGATCACGGAGTTCACCAACAACCACAAGCTGGACGTCAAGGACATTGGGGAGGCGATCTTCAAGCTTCATGAGAAAAACGAGCACCTCCAATCCCAGATCTATGACCTACAAAATCAAAACTATGAGTACAAATATAGATTCAAGAGGATGAGTTTGGCTGCAGATTTGAGGTTCCAGGAGACTCGATCATCCTTCTATGATGGGGAGCCTATGCCTTGGAAGAAGGACGACAAGCCTACGCCATCAACAAAATCACCACCGTCTCCACCAACAAAGAAGAATTGAGTATCTGGTATGGGCACTTCCCTTGGCAACTGTCAAGCTTGGGGGAGTGCCCCGATATCGTATCACCATCACTTTTACCTTTACCGTTTTTCTTAGTTCGATCCTTTTGGTAATATCTTGATCTAGTAGAATAAAAGTTCTTAGTATGATCTAGTCGTGAGTTTTGCTTTATAATTCTTCTATGTAATCGAGTCTGTGAGCTATATAATAAAGATTAGTGTTGAGTCAAGGGCTTGATTATTTTGCCATGATCTTAAGTGAATAAAAGAAAAGAGAAAGAAATAAAAAGAAACAAAGAGATCATGTGAGTCTTATGGAGAGTAATGAGCTCACATAGAAAAAGTATGATGAATAAAAGTTGTTGAGGGTTGACAAACATAGTTTTGGTCATCGTTGCAATTAATAGAAAGTAATAAAGAAAGAGAGGTCTTCACATACAGATATACTATCTTGTACATCTTTTATGATTGTGAACACTCATTAAAATATGACATGCTAAAAGAGTTGACATTGGACAATGAAGACAACATAATGGGTTATGTTTTCTTACATCTGAGATAAATTATATTGTCATGGATCATCCAACATGGTTGAGCTTGCCTTTCCACCTCGTGCTAGCCAAATTCATCGCACCAAGTAGAGATACTACTTGTGCTTCCAAATACTCTTAAACCAGTTTTGCCATCAGAGTCCACCATACCTACCTTTGGATTGAGTAAGATCCTCTAAGTAAGTTGTCATCGGTGCAAGCAATAAAAATTGTTCTCTAAATATGTATGACTTATTAGCATGGGAGAAAATAAACTTTATACGATCGTGTGATATGGAAGAAACTAAAGCGACAAACTGCATAATAAAGGTCCATATCACAAGTGGCAATATAAAGTGACGTTCTTTCGCATTAAGATTTTGTGCATCCAACCATAAAAGCGCATGACAACCTCTGCTTCCCTCTGCGAAGGGATTATCTTTTACTTTTATCTCCTACATTGCATAAGAGTCATGGTGATCTTCACCCTTGCTTTTTACATTTTATCCTTTGGCAAGCACAACATGTTGGAAAGATCCTGGTATATATGGCTAATTGGATGTGAGTTTTCATGAACTATTATTGTTGACATTACCCTTGAGGTAAAACGTTGGGAGGCAAAACTATAAGCCCCTATCTTTCGCTATGTCCGATTAAAACTCCATACCCATAAGTATTGCGTGAGCGTCAGCAATTGTGAAAGACTATATGATAGTTGAGTATGTGGACTTGCTGAAAAGCTCTTATATATTGACTCTTTCCTATGTTATGATAAATTGCAATTGCTCCAATGACTGAGATTATAGTTTGTTAGTTTTCAATAAAGTTTACTACTCATGCTTGAAATTGTGATTGAATTATTACTCTAGCTTAAGAAATTATATGACAAGAATTATGTAAGTTGCTGTTTTAAGAATGATCATGATGCCCTCATGTCCGTATTTTTTTCTCGACACCTCTATCTCTAAACATGTGGACATATTTTTCGATTTCGGCTTTCGCTTGAGGACAAGCGAGGTCTAAGCTTGGGGGAGTTGATACCTCCATTTTGTATCATGCTTTTATATCGATATTTATTGCATTATGGGCTGTTATTACACATTATGTCACAATACTTATGCCTATTCTCTCTTATTTTACAAGGTTTACATGAAGAGGGAGAATACTGGCAGCTGGGATTCTGGGCTGGAAAAGGAGCAAATATTAGAGACCTATTCTGCACAGCTCCAAAAGTCTTGAAACTTCACGGAAGACGTTTTCAGAATATATAAAAAATACTTAGCAGAAGAGATTCACCAGGGGGGCCACACCCTGTCCACGAGGGTGGGGGGCGCACCCTACCGCCTGGGCGCCCCTACCTCGTGGCCCTCCTGGTGGCCCTCCCGTGGCCATCTTCTGCTATATGAAGTCTTTCGATGAAAAAAATAACAAGCCATCTTCTCGGACGAAACTCCGCCGCCACGAGGCGAAACCTTGGCGGAACCAATCTAGGGCTCTGGCGGAGCTGTTCTGCCGGGGAAACTTCCCTCCCGGAGGGGGAAATCATCGCCATCGCCATCACCAACGCTCCTCTCATCGGGAGAGGGCAATCTCCATCAACATCTTCATCAGCACCATCTCCTCTGAAAACCCTAGTTCATCTCTTGTATCCAATTCTTGTCTCCTAGTCCGTGATTGGTGCTAGTAGGTTGCTAGTAGTGTTAATTATCCTTGTAGTTGATGCTAGTTGGTTTAATTGGTGGAAGATCATATGTTCAGATCCTATATGCATATTAATACCCCTCTTATTATGAACATGTTAATGCTTTGCGAGTAGTTACTTTTGTTCCTGAGGACATGGGAGAAGTCTTGCTATTAGTAGTCATGTGAATTTGGTATTCGTTCGATATTTTGATGAGATGTATGTTGTCTCTCCTCTAGTGGTGTTATGTGAACGTCGACTACATGACACTTCACCATTGTTTGGGCCTAGAGGAAGGCATTGGGGAGTAATAAGTAGATGATGGGTTGCTAGAGTGACAGAAGCTTAAACCCTAGTTTATGCGTTGCTTCGTAAGGGGCTGATTTGGATCCATATGTTTCATGCTATGGTTAGGTTTACCTTAATAATTTGGTTGTAGTTGCGGACGCTTGCATTAGAGGTTAATCATAAGTGGGATGCTTGTCCAAGTAAGGGCAGTACCCAAGCACCGGTCCACCCACATACCAAACTATCAAAGTACCGAACGCGAATCATATGAGCGTGATGAAAACTAGCTCGACGATATTCCCATGTGTCCTCGGGAGCGCTTTTCTCTATATAAGAGTTTGTCCAGGCTTGTCCTTTGCTACAAAAATGATTGGGCCACCTTGCTGCACTTTATTTACTTTTGTTACTTGTTGCTCGTTACAAATTACCCTATCACAAAACTATCTGTTACCACTTATTTCGGTACTTGCAAAGAATACCTTGTTGGAAACCGCTTATCATTTCCTTCTGCTCCTCACTGGGTTCGACACTCTTACTTATCGAAAGGACCATGATAGATCCCCTATACTTGTGGGTCATCAAAGTACTACCCTCGAAGACTGTCCCAATCCCCTATACTTGTGGGTTATCAAGACCTTTTTCCGGCTCTATTGCTAGGGAGCATAGCTCTATTTATTAAGTTCACTTGGGAGTTGAATATCTGTTTATTACTATGAAGAATCTGAAGGACTCTAAGACTGATATCGTACCCTCTAAGACGAGGAGAGGTAAGGAAATGCCATCTAGCTCTGCACTTATTTCACCTTCTATTTTAAGTAGCCTTGCGACACCGCCACATGCTATTCAATCTGATATGTCGCAAGTTATTGATGATACTACTTCTATTATTAATGATACTCATGGTGATGCTAGTACTGTGCTTTTTGAAACTATGCCACTAGGTGAATTTCTTGATGAAGAAATTGCTAAATCTAAGAATTTGAGAAGGTTGAAACTGATGAAAATTATGATTCACCTGATATGCCTAGCTCTCCTACTAGGTTTGAAGTGCCTAAGGTACCTGAGGGTTAAGTTATGGATGGGGATATTGCTAGAGAATTTCTTGCTTGTAATGATAGAGGATATTAAGAAATTACTAAGTAAGCTGAAAGAAACTGATATGATAGAGAGAATGAAATATGTTCCTAAGCTTGCTACTTATCCTCTTTTTGTTACTGATAAGGAGTATGAATTCTCTATTGATCCTGAACTTATTATTTTGGTAGAATCTGATCCCTTCCATGGTTATGAATCTGAAACTGTTAACGCACATCTTACTAAATTAAATGACATTGCCACCCTATTTGCTCAAGAGGAAAATATTCGTTGTTACTATATACTTAAGTTGTTTCCTTTCTCATTATAGGACGATGCTAAAGAATGATTTAATATAGTTGGCCCTGGTTGTGTGCATAGTCCCCAGGATATGACATATTACCTTACTAGAAAATATTTTCCTTCTCATAAGAGACAAGTTGCCTTACAGGAAATATACAACTTTGTGCAATTTGAGGAAGAGCATCTCCCTCAAGCTTGGGGAAGGCTTCTACAATTACTTAATGCTTTGCCTAATAATCCTCTTAAGAAAAATGAAACACTTGATATCTTTTATAATGGACTAACCGATGCTTGTAGGGACTACCTAGACAGTTGTGTTGATTGTGTTTTCAGTGAACGAACTGTTGGATAATATATTGAGGAATGATGATGATTGGACATTTCCTGAACCACCACCTAAGCCAACTCCAAAGAAGAGAGGTATTCTATTCCTCAGTCCAGAAGATATGCAAGAAGCAAACAAACCTATGAAGGAAAAAGGTATTAAATCTGAAGATGTTAATAATCTACCACCTATTGAAGAAATACACGGACTTGACATCCCGACATAGGTAGTAGAGGTAAATTCTCTTTATAGATTCGATGAGGATGACATTACCTATAATAACTTCTAGTCAGTGTATGGTTGAATTTGATAACTTTATTATAAAGCAAGAAAACTTTAATGAATATGTGAATGATCAATTGAAACATAATGCTATCATGATTGAACGCTTGAGTGATTTGATGTTGAGAATTGCTAATGATGTTAAAGGCTTATGTAAACACTCATCTATGGTTCACAGTCAATTAGAACAAGTCTCTAAGTCACAAAACGATTTGCTTAATGATATGAACAATAAAATGAATGATCATGTCGTTAGAGTTGTGACTAGAGGATGTAAGATAACTTAGGATCCTCTATATATTCAAGGTCATCCTAAAATAATTGACCAAGATTCTCAGAAAATTAATAATGATGCACCTAGTCCACATAAGAAGAAGAAGTAGAAAAATAATAAGGATAGAACTTTGCATGCTTCTAGTGAACCTATGGTAGATAAACCTTCTGAGAATCCTAATGATGTTTCTGTTGGAGATATGCCCTAGAGGCAAACATGTATGATGATATTTACTATGTGTATGAATAAAGAGAGTCCTTGGACTAGACTAGCATATGACACAATGGATGGCTCGGTCTCACTAGCCATGGAACATTGGATGCTAACTGGATAATATGGTCATGGAAGGATCTAGTCGGATTCGAGTCAAGATAAGGTCCGAGTAGGACAGACCCAACTATGAGACATAGCAATAGGTTATCTGTGAGTCTCTAGTACAACATACATTCTATGTCCTAAGACCTAAGATGGCGCATGTACTCGGGATTGTGACGAACCTGCTTTGGGCCGACCAAATGCTACTCCTTAACTAGGTAGTTATAAAGGTAGGTTTCAGGCTTGTCCAGTCCAATGATGGGAGACATGGTCAAGCAAGATGGGATTTTCTCCTCCAATAAGGAGAGATATACTCTAGGGCTCTCGTGTCATCCGACAAGGATAAGCATGGCCATGCGACAAGGATTATGAGATAATCCGGTTAGTGGTCGGCTTCAATTGAACAAGGATGACAAACTCACCTTGAGCCTGACAACATATATCGTGTGGCAAAGGGAACTGACGTGTGATATGTTGTGCAGGTTCGCCAACCGGCTTCACTGTCCACTTGGTGGTTGGAATGCCTTGCTAGAGGCCGCTACCAGCCAGGCAGCTCAGAGGTGATCCGACCTGCGACCAAGCCGACTTGAACCTAAGGGGTCGCGTTCTTAAGGGAAGGAACCTGTGAGGCCGGATCTGACTCTACGAGCCAGATGTGACCCTACTCGGACTTGGATCCAAGCCAAACAGAATATGGGCTTTAGGATATGTGCGAGACCCAAGTGTTGAGCCCATGATGAATGCCTATATATAGTGGAGGTGGGCACACTCATTCAGTTGATCGCTTTGGCGCCGTCACTAGGTTTTGTAGCCACCTCCACTCGCCACCGACTATGTGTTCGAACCTAGCAGTCCATCACATGATTTTCCTCCTGCACGCGTGGATACCATTGGAGGTGGTGCACTTGCGGTGCTTCAGCGAACCTATACGTGGGATCCGACGACATGATTTTGATACGTCTCTAATGTATCTATAATTTTTTACTGTTCCATGCTATTATAGTATCAACCTTGGATGTTTTATATGCAATTTTATATCATTTTTGGGACTAACCTATTAACCTAGTGCCCAGTGCGAGTTACTATATTTGCTTGTTTTTGGCTTTTCTAAAAATCAATATCAAACAGAGTCCAAACGGAGAAAAAACTTTGGATTACTTTTTTCTGGACCAGAAGGGACCCACGAAGATTCGGGAGAACACTAAAAGAGTCATGAGGGAGACACAAGCTCAGGGGGTGTGCCCCTGGCTTGTGGGCCCCTTGTGACACCTCTTGACCTAATTCCACCTTTATAAACTCCCAAATATTTCCAATACATCAGAGAGCCACCCAAACCACTTTTTCCACTGCAGCAAGTTTATGTACTTCCGCGATCCCATCTGGAGGCCTTTTCCGGCACCCTGTCGGAGGGGGAACCGATCACGGAGGATTTCCACATCATCCTTGCTGCCCTTCCGATGATGCATGAGCAGTTTACCACAGACCTACATGTCCATAGCTAGTAGCTAGATGGCTTCTTCTCTCTCTTTGATCTTAAATACAATGTTCTCCTTGATGTTCTTGGAGTTCTATTAGATGTAATCTCCTTTTGTGGTGTGTTTGTTGGGATCCGATGAATTGTGGGTTTATGATTAGATTATTCATGAATATTAATTAATTCTTTTTTGTATTCTTTTATGCACGATTATTATTGCATTATATTTCTCTTCGACCTATCCGTTTATTTTGGCCAACAAGATTGATTTATTGTGCAATGCGAGAGGTGCTTTGTGATGGGTCCAATCCTGCGGTGCTCAATTCCAGTGACAGAAAGGGGCATGACACGTATTTGTATTGTTGCCATTAAGGATAAAAACATGGGGTTTATTCATGTTGCTTGGGTTTACTTTGTCTACATCATGCCATCTTGCTTAAGGCGTTACTCTGTTTTTACAAACTTAATACCCTAAATGCATGCTGGATAGCGGTCGATGGGTGGAGTAATAGTAGTAGATGCATGCAGGAGTCGGTCTACTTGTCTCAGACGTGATGCCTATATACATGATCATTTCCTTGAATATCACCATAACTATGCACTTTTCTATCAATTGCCCAACAATAATTTGTTCGCCCACCGTACATTATGTGCTCGAGAGAGAAGCCTCTAGTGAAAACTATGGACCCCGGGTCTACTTTTATCATATATAAAATCCAAAAATACCTTGCTGCACTTTTTATTTTATTTTATTTTGCAATTTATCTATTTTCCAACCACTACGAGATTTGATCCTTGCAAATAACCGTCTCGAGGATTGACAACCCCCTTGTTTGCGTTGGGTGCAAGTATTTGCTTTTGTGTGTGCAAGTGCTGCTAAGAAGGTTCTATGTGGTTCTCCTACTGGATTGATAAGCTTGGTTCTTAACTGAGGCAAATACTTATCTCTACTGTACCACTTCATCATCTCCTCTTCGAGGAAATCCGAACGCAACTCACAAGTAGCAGGAAGAATATCTGGCGCCATTGCTGGGGAGACATCACCAAAACCTATCAAGTACCTTCACATAAACCATCACCTACTTGCTCTTATTTTTATTTGGCTTTTCCTCTCATTTTTATCATCTTCACTTCTAATTTTTTTACAAAAACCAAAAAAAATATTTTTTGCTCATTTGCTTGTTTGATGTTGCCACCATGTCTGAATTTGTCATTGAGAAAAGTGAGGATGGTAAAGCCCCTAAAGTAGAAGTTCCCACAAATTTGGATACAAAAATTTTCGTAAGGAGAAGTGGGATCATCATAGGGAAACATTACTCAGGAATTCTTTAATTGTACGGGAACTTTGGTTTGCAATGATATTCCAATTCTTAAAAGAACCTTCAAAGCTATTTCAGCACTTGTTCTTAAGATTAAAAGAATATTTATGCGTACTCATCCCACTTTGCAAAGGTTGTTCTATGAGTTACCTATTATAAACAACTGCTACCTCTTGAGCACTGCGTTGGATTTCCCCGAAGAGGAAGGGATGACACAGCAAAGTAGTGTAAGTATTTCCCTTAGTTTTTGAGAACCAAGGTATCAATCCAGTAGGAGGCTACGCTCGAGTCCCTCGTACCTACAAAAAACAATAGCTCAATGCAACCAACACGCTTAGGGGTTGTCAATCCCTTCACGGTCACTTACGAAAGTGAGATCTGATAAACATGATAAATAATATTTTTGGAATTTTTGGTATAGAGATGCAAAGTAAAAAGTAAAAGCAAAGCAAAAGAAAAGCAATAATAAAGTGATGGAGATTGATATGATGAGAAAGAGACCCGGGGGCCATAGGTTTCACTAGTGGCTTCTCTCAAGAGCAAAAGTATTCTATGGTGGGTGAACAAATTACTGTTGAGCAATTGACAGAATTGAGCATAGTTATGAGAATATCTAGGTATGATCATGTATATAGGCATCACGTTCGAGACAAGCAGACCGAAACGATTCTGCATCTACTACTATTACTCCACTCATCGACCGGTATCCAGCATGCATCTAGAGTATGAAGTTAAAAACAGAGTAACGCCTTAAGCAAGATGACATGATGTAGAGGGATAGTTTCATGCAATATGATAAAAAAACCATCTTGTTATCCTCGATGGCAACAATACAATACGTGCCTTGCTGCCCCTTCTGTCACTTGGAAAGGACACCGCAAGATTGAACCCAAAGCTAAGCACTTCTCCCATGGCAAGAAAAACCAATCTAGTAGGCCAAACGAAACTGATGATTCGAAGAGACTTGCAAAGATAACCAATCATACATAAAAGAATTCAGAGAAGATTCGAATATTATTCATAGATGGACTGGATCATAAACCCACAATTCATCGGTCTCAACAAACACACCGCAAAAAGAAGATTACATCGAATAGATCTCCATGAGAGAGGGGGAGAACATTGTATTGAGATCCAAAAACAGAGAAGAAGCCATCTAGCTACTAGCTATGGACCCATAGGTCTAAAGTAAACTACTCACACTTCATCGGAGGGGCTTGGATGATGATGTAGAAGCCCTTCATGATCGATGCCCCCTCCGGCGGAGCTCCGGAACAGGCCCCAAGATGGGATCTCGTGGATACAGAAAGTTGCGGCGGTGGAATTAGGTTTTTGGCTCCGTCCCCGATCGTTTGAGGGTATGTGGATATATATAGGAGGAAGAAGTACGTCGGTGGAGCTTCGAGGGGCCCACGAGGCAGGGGGCGCGCCCTAGGGGGGGGGGCGCCCTCCACCCTCGTGACCATCGCGTGGCTTTGTTGACGGAGGTTCCAAGTCTCCCGGATCTTATCTGATGAGAAAATCACGTTTCCGAAGGTTTCATTCCGTTTGGACTCTGTTTGATATTCCTTTTCTTCAAAACCCTAAAACAGGCAAAAAACAACAATTCTGGGCTGGGCCTCTGGTTAACAGGTTAGTCCCAAAAATAACATAAAAGTGGAAAATAAAGCCCAATAATGTCTAAAACCGTAGATAATATAGCATGGAGCAATCAAAAATTATAGATACGTTGGAGACGTATCAAGCATCCCCAAGCTTAATTCTTGCTCGTCCTTGAGTAGGTAAATGATAAAAACAGAATTTTTGATGCGGAGTGCTACTTGTCATAATTTTAATGTAATTCTTCTTAATTGTGGTATGAATATTCAGATCCGAATGATTCAAGACAAAAGTTCATATTGACATAAAAATGATAGTACTTCAAGCATACTAACTAAGCAATTATGTCTTCTCAAAATAACATGGCCAAAGAAAGTTCAACCCTACAAAATCATGTAGTTTAGTCATGTTTAATTTTCGTCACACAAGAATGCTCTCATCATGCACAACCCCGATGACAAGCCAAGCAATTGTTTCATACTTCAGTAATCTCAAACCTATAAACTTTCACGCAATATATGAGCGCGAGCCATGGACATAGCACTATGGGTGGAATAGAATATAATGAGGGGGTTATGTGGAGAAGACAAAAGGGAGAAAGTCTTACATCAACGAGGCTAATCAATGGGCTATGGAGATGCCCACCGATTGATGTTAATGCAAGGAGTAGGGATTGCCATGCAACGGATGCACTAGAGCTATAAATGTATGAAAGCTCAACAAAAGAAACTAGTGGGTGTGCATCCAACTTGCTTGCTCACGAAGACCTAGGGCACTTGAGGAGGCCCATTGTTGGAATATACAAGCCAAGTTCTATAATGAAAAATTCCCACTAGTATATGAAAGTGATAACATGAGAGACTCTCTACTATGAAGATCATGGTGCTACTTTGAAGCACAATTGTGGTAAAAGGATAGTAACATTGTCCCTTCTCTCTTTTTCTCTCATTTTTTGGGCCTTCTCTTTTTTATGGCCTTTCTTTTTTGGGGAGCCTTCTCCTTTTTACGGCCTTTCTATTATTATACCTCACTTGGGACAATGGTCTAATAATGATGATCATCACACTTCTATTTATTTACAACTCAATGATTACAATTCGGTACTAGAACAAAGATGACTCTATATGAATGCCTCCGGCGGTGTACTGGGATATGCAATGAACCAAGAGTGACATGTATGAAAGAATTATGAACGGTGGCTTTGCCACAAATACTATGTCAACTACATGATCATGCTAAGCAATATGACAATGATGAATGTGTCATAGTGAACAGAATGATGGAAAGTTGCATGGCAATATATCTCGGAATGGCTATGGAAATGCCATAATAGGTAGGTATGGTGGCTGTTTTGAGGAAGATATAAGGAGGTTTATGTGTGAAAGAGTGTATCATATCACGGGGTTTGGATGCACCGGCGAAGTTTGCTCCAACTCTCAATGTGAGAAAGGGCAATGCACGATACCGAAGAGGGTAGCAAGGATGGAAGGGTGAGAGTGCGTATAATCCATGGACTCAACATTAGTCATAAAGAACTCACATACTTATTGCAAAAATCTACAAGTCATCAAAAACCTCGGCACTACGCGCATGCTCCTAGGGGGATAGATTGGTAGGAAAAGACCATCACTCGTCCCCGACCGCCACTCATAAGGAAGACAATCAAATAACACCTCATGCTTCAAATTTGTTGCATAACGTTTACCATACGTGGATGCCACGGGACTTGCAAACTTCAACACAAGTACTTCTCAATTTCACAACTACTCAACTAGCATGACTTTGATATTATTACCTCCATATCTCAAAACAATCATCAAGCATCAAAATTTTCTTAGTATTCAACACACTCATACGAAAGTTTTATTATTAATCTTGCATACCAAGCATATTAGGATTTTAAGCAAATTACCATGCTATTAAGACTCTCAAAATAATCTTCATGAAGCATGGGAGATCAATAGTTTCTATAAAACAAATACACCACCGTGCTCTAAAAGATATAAGTGAAGTACTAGAGCAAAACTATAAAGCTCAAAAGATATAAGTGAAGCACATAGAGTATTCTATCAAATTCCAAATCATGTATGGCTCTCTTAAAAGGTGTGTACAGCAAGGATGATTGTGGTAAACTAATAAGCAAAGACTCAAATCATAAAAGACGCTCCAAGCAAAACACATATCATGTGGTGAATAAAAATATAGCTCCAAATAAAGTTACCGATAGAAGTAGACGAAAGAGGGGATGCCTTCCGGGGCATCCCCAAGCTTTGGCTTTTAGGTGTCCTCAGATTATCTTGGGGGTGCCATGGGCATCCCCAATCTTAGGCTCTTGCCACTTCTTGTTCCATAATCCATCAAATCTTTACCCAAAACTTGAAAACTTCACAACACAAAACTTAAAGTAGAAAATCTCGTGAGCTCCATTAGCGAAAGAAAACAAAAAGAACACTTCAAGGTACTGTAATGAACTCATTATTTATTTATGTTGGTGTTATACCTACTGTATTCCAACTTCTCTATGGATTATAAACTATTTTACTAGCCATAGATTCATCAAAATAAGCAAACAACACACGAAAAACAGAATCTGTCAAAAACAGAACAGTCTGCAGTAATCTGTAGCTAGCGCAAGATCTTTAACCCAAAAAATTCTAAAATAAATTTCTGGACGTGAGGAATTTATCTATTAATCATCTGCAAAAATAATTAACTAAATATTACTTTCCAAATAAAAATGACAGCAGTTCTCGTGAGCGCTAAAGTTTCTGTTTTTTACAGCAAGTTCAACAAGACTTTGCCCAAGTCTTCCCAACGGTTCTACTTGGCACAAACACTAATTAAACACAAAAAACACATCCAAAACAGAGGCTAAATAATTTATTTATTACTAAACAGGATCAAAAATCAAGTAATAAAAATAAAATTGGGTTGCCTCCCAACAAGCGCTATTGTTTAACGCCCCTAGCTAGGCATAACAAGCAAGAATAGATCTAGGTATTGCTATCTTTGGTAGGCAATCCATAAGTGGCTATCATGATAGATTCATATGGTAATTTTATTTTCTTTCTAGGGAAGTGTTCCATGCCCTTTTTTAATGGAAATTCAAATCTAATATTCCCTTCCTTCATATCAATAGTTGCACCAACCGTTCTAAGGAAAGGTCTACCAAGAATAATAGGGCAAGAAGGATTGCAATCTATATCAAGAACGATAAAATCTACGGGCACATAATTCCTATTAGCAACAATAATAACATCATTAATTCTTCCCATAGGTTTCTTAATAGTGGAATCTGCAAGATGCAAGTTTAGAGAGCAATCATCAAAATCACGGAAATCTAGCAAACCACACAAAGTTTTGGGAATAGTAGATACACTAGCACCCAAATCACACAAAGCATAAAACTCATAATTTTTAATTTTAATTTTAATAGTAGGTTCCCACTCATCATAAAGTTTTCTAGGGATAGAAACTTCCAATTCAAGTTTTCCTTCATAAGATTGCATCAAGGCATCAATGATATGTTTAGTCAATGCTTTATTTTGACTATAAGCGTGAGGAGACTTTAGCATGGATTGCAACAAGGAAATACAATCAATCAAGGAGCAATTTTCATAGTTAAATTCCTTGAAATCCATAATAGTGGGTTTAGCAACATCTAGGGTTTTCATTTCTTCAATCCCACTTTTATCAAATTTAGCATCAAGATCAACAAATTCCGAATTCTTGGAACGCCTTCTAGGTAAAGGTGGATCATATTCAGTCCCATAATTATCAAGATTCATATTGCAAAACAAAGATTTAATAGGGGACACATTAATAACTTTTAGATCTTCATCATTATTTTCATAGGAACTTGAAGAACACGCTTTTATAAAGGCATCTTTCTTAGCACGCATCTTTGTGGTTCTTTCTTTGCACTCATCAATGGAAATTCTCATGGCTTTGAGAGACTCATTGATATCATGCTTAGGTGGAATAGATCTAAGTTTCAAAGAATCAACATCAAGAGCAATTCTATCAACGTTCCTAGCCAAATCATCAATCTTAAGCAATTTTTCTTCAATCATAGCATTAAAATTCTTTTGCGAAGAAATAAATTCTTTAATATTAGATTCAAAACTAGAGGGCATATTATTATAATTTCCATAAGAATTGTTGTAGGAATTACCATAATTATTAGAGGGATTACTAGGATAAGGCCTAGGATTGAAATTTCCTCTATACGCGTTGTTACCAAAATTGTTCCTACCAACAAAATTCACATCCATTGATTCATTATTATTCTCAATCAAAGTAGACAAGGGCACATCATTAGGATCAGAAGAAACACTCTTATTAGCAAATAATTTCATAAGTTCATCCATCTTTCCACTCAAAACATTAATTTCTTCTATCGCATGCACCTTTTTAGTAGATCTTTTAGTATGCCATTGAGAATAATTAACCATAATATTATCTAGGAGTTTAGTAGCTTCTCCTAAAGTGATTTCCATAAAAGTGCCTCCTGCGGCCGAATCTAAAAGATTTCTAGAAGCAAAATTCAATCCGGCATAAAATTTTTGTATAATCATCCACAAATTTAAACCATGAGTAGGGCAATTACGTATCATTACTTTCATTCTCTCCCAAGCTTGTGCAACATGTTCATGATAAAGTTGTTTAAAATTAATAATATCGTCTCTAAGAGAGATGATCTTAGTGGGAGGAAAATACTTAGAGATAAAAACATCTTTGCACTTGTTCCATGAATCAATACTATTTTTAGGCAAAGATGAAAACCAAACTTTAGCACGATCTCTAAGCGAAAAAGGAAATAGCTTCAATTTAACAATATCATTATTGACATCTTTTTTCTTTTGCATGTCACACAAATCAACGAAGCTATTAAGATGGGTAGCAGCATCTTCACTAGGAAGGCCGGAGAACGGATCTTTCATGACAAGATTCAACAAAGCAGTATTAATTTCACAAGATCCAGCATCGGTAAGAGGAGCAATCAGAGTGCTAAGGAAATCATTGTTGTTGGTATTGGTGAAGTCACACAATTTAGTATTATCTTGAGCCATCGTGACAAACAAGCAATCCAACACACGAGCAAACAAAAAGCAAACGGGCAAAAGAGGCAAATAGAGAGAGAGAGAGAGGGGGAGGATAGAGAGAGAGGGCGAATAAAACGGCAAGGGTGAAGTGGGGGAGAGAAAATGAGAGGCAAATGGCAAATAATGTAATGCGGGAGATAGGGATTGTGATGGGTACTTGGTATGTTGACTTTTGCGCAGACTCTTCGGCAATGGCGCCAGAAATTCTTCTTGCTACCTCTTGAGCACTGCGTTGGATTTCCCCGAAGAGGAAGGGATGATGCAGCAAAGTAGCGTAAGTATTTCCCTCAGTTTTTGAGAACCAAGGTATCAATCCAGTAGGAGGCTACGCTCGAGTCCCTCGTACCTACACAAAAACAATAGCTCAACGCAACCAACGTGCTTAGGGGTTGTCAATCCCTTCACAGTCACTTACTAAAGTGAGATCTGATAAAGATGATAAATAATATTTTTGGAATTTTTGGTATAGAGATGCAAAGTAAAAAGTAAAAGCAAAGTAAAAACAAAGCAATAATAAAGTGATGGAGATTGATATGATGAGAAAGAGACCCGGGGGCCATAGGTTTCACTAGTGGCTTCTCTCAAGAGCATAAGTATTCTACGGTGGGTGAACAAATTACTGTTGAGCAATTCATAGAATTGAGCATAGTTATGAGAATATCTAGGTATGATCATGTATATAGGCATCACGTCCGAGACAAGTAGACCAAAACGATTCTGCATCTACTACTATTACTCCACTCATCGACCGCTATCCAGCATGCATCTAGAGTATTAAGTTAAAAACAGAGTAACGCCTTAAGCAAGATGACATGATGTAGAGTGATAGTTTCATGCAATATGATAAAAACCCCATCTTGGAAAGGACACCGCAAAAAGAAGATTACATCGAATAGATCTCCATGAGAGAGGGGGAGAACATTGTATTGAGATCCAAAAAGAGAGAAGAAGCCATCTAGCTACTAGCTATGGACCCGTAGGTCTGAAGTAAACTACTCACACTTCATCGGAGGGGCTTGGATGATGATGTAGAAGCCCTGCGAGATCGATGCCCCCTCCGGCGGAGCTCCGGAACAGGCCCCAAGATGGGATCTCGTGGATACAGAAAGTTGCGGTGGTGGAATTAGGTTTTTGGCTCCGTCCCCGATCGTTTGGGGGTACGTGGATATATATAGGAGGAAGAAGTATGTCGGTGGAGCTTCGAGGGGCCCACGAGGCAGGGGGCTCGCCCTAGGGGGGGCGCCCTCCACCCTCGTGACCACCTCGTGGCTTTCTTGATGGAGGGTCCAAGTCTCCTGGATCTTATCTGATGAGAAAATCACGTTTCCGAAGGTTTCATTCTGTTTGGACTCCGTTTGATATTCCTTTTCTTTGAAACCCTAAAACATGCAAAAAACAGCAATTCTGGGCTGGGCCTCCGGTTAATAGGTTAGTCCCAAAAATAATATAAAAGTGGAAAATAAAGCCCAATAATTTCTAAAACAGTAGATAATATAGCATGGAGCAATCAAAAATTATAGATACGTTGGAGACGTATCAACAACCCTAAGGCTAAAAAGATAGATACCCTTATCCTTATGAATGAATTTGATTATATAGTGCGGGAGGCTCGAGAGATCTTTGTTTTTTATAATATGAGCCATGAATATATTGTGATAGATGAAATTCTCTATGATGAGATATGTGTTTCCTGATAATCATACTTTTGACAAAAAATACTAGAAAGGAAGTTCCTCGTTTACATATCATCCAACGAGTTTTCAATGGTATTAATCAACAATATTCTTGGATTGTGAAAGGGAACCAACAAGGGTCTAAAGAAAGTAGCCTCAAGAATGCAAAGATTTTAATAAATAATGTGTTCCCCATTGTTTTTGAAAAGCCTCCCGATAAAAACACATCCTAAGATGCAAAAACTAAAGATGACAATAATTGAAACTATGCCTTACGCCTAGCTAGGGGCGTAAAACAATATCACTTGTTGGGAAGCAACCCAATAGTTATCTTTATTTTTTAATTTTCTTTTTTTTGTGCACACAATTGTGCTACTATTATGATTGTGTTTTTGTGTCTTAATTAGTGTTTTTGCCAAGTAAAGCCTTTGGGATGATTTGGTTGATAGTTGATTTGATTCTGTGAAAAAAACCGAAACTTTTGCGCCAAGTAGAAGAATTGTCTAAATTCACTAGAACATGATAAAATTCTGAATATTTTACAAATTACTTATATACAATTTCCCCGTATTTTCATAGTTTTTTAGAATTTTTGGAGTTACAGAAGTATTGCGTTTGTTTAGATAATTACAGATTATTACTTTTTTTAGATTCTGTTTTCGTTGCATGGTTTGCTTGTTTTAATGAATCTATGGATTGTATCGGGGGGGGGGGTATAAATCATGGAGAAGTTAGAGTACAGTTGGTATTATGCAATAATAAAATATGAATAGGTTTACAACAATACCTAAACTTTATGATTTGCTAGGTATACTAATGGATCTCACGAGGTTTCTATTGAGTTTTGTGTGGTGAAGTTTTCATGTTTTGGGTGAGATCAAGGAGCGGAAAGACCCTAAGCTTGGGGATGACCAAGGCACCCCAAGTCAATATTCAAGGACAACCAAGCATCTAAGCTTGGGGATGCCTCGGAAGGCATCCCCTCTTTCGTCTACAATCCATCGGTATATTACTTGAAGCTATATTTTTATTCATCACATGATATGAGTTTTGCTTGGAGCATAGTGTATTATATGAGTCTTCCTTTGTTTGACTTTTAGTTTGCCATAATCATCTTTTCTGCACACACCTTTTGAGACAGACACGCAATCATTCGTGATTTGTTAGAATACTCTATGTGTTTCACTTATATCTTTTCAGCCAGGCAGTTGCTCTAGTGCTTCACTTATATGCTTTAGAGCACAGCGGTGGTTATATTTTCAAGTAATAGTTGCACCCTCATGCTTCACTTATATCATTTTTAGAGTCTAAGAAATAGTAATGGAAATACGCACGGGTTATGAAATTGGTCCTAATATGATCATTATTCAAGAGGGATATATTTAAAAACTTTCATGTCAATCACTGAATATGATAAGTTTGATTCCTTGCAATAGTTTTGAGATATGGAGAAGGTGATATGTGGGTTGTACTAGTGCATAATTGTGGTTTAGTAAGAATATTGGTGTTAAGGTTTGTGATTCCTGAAGCATGCACGTATAGTCTCCCGTTATGCTAAGAAGTTGGAGCATGATTTATTATTGAGTGTCTTCCTTTGCGTGAAGGTCGGGGGCGCGCGATGGTTAACTCCTACTAACCTCCCCCATAGGGGCATGCGTAGTAGTACTTTGCTTCGAGGGCTAATAGACTTTTGCAATAAGTATGTGAGTTCTTTGTGACTAATGTGAGTCCATGGATTATACACACTCTCACCTTTCTGCAATTTGCTAGCCTCTTCGGTACCGTGCATTGCCCTTTCTCACCTCAAGAGTTTGTGCAAACTTCGTCCGTGCATCCAAATCCCATGATATGATACTCTCTATCACACATAAGCCTCATTATATCTTCCTCAAAATAGCCACCATACATACCTATCATGGATTTTCCATAGCCATTCCGAGATATATTGCCATGCAACTTCCACCGTTCCGTTTATATGACACACAACATCATTCTCATATTGCTTTGCATGATCATATAACTAGCATTGTATTTGTGGCTGATCCACCGTTCATCATTATCATACATGTTATGCTAGTATCATTGCACATCCTGGTACATTGCCAGAGGCATTCATATAGAGTCATATATTTTAGTTTCATCGAGTTGTAATATTGAGTTGTAAGTAAATAGAAGTGTGCTGATCATCATTATTCATTATGAGAGCATTGTCCAAGTGAGGAAATAAAAAAGAAAAAAAAGAGCCCAACAAAGAAGATGAGAGAAAAAGAAAGAAGAGGCAACGTTACTATCCTTTTCCACACTTGTGCTTCAAACTAGCACCATGTTTTTCATATAGAGAGTCTCCTATGTTGTCACTTTCATATACTAGTCGGAATTTTTCATTATAGAACTTGGCTTGTATATTCCGATGATGGGCTTCCTCAAATGTCAGAGGTCTTCTAGATCAAGCAAGTTGGATGCACACCCACTTATTTTTTTAGTTTGATCCTTCATATACTTATAGCTCTTAGTGCATCTTGTCGGTGTTCTGGGAACGGGGGTTCCCAGACCTACCTGCCTGCGGCCCATGGCATGGCTAAGCCAGCAGGCCGTACGACCCGTCTTCATCAACAAGGCATCCAAGACCCTCGCGAGGGGCCAAGCCTCGTGAGGCGGGCGACGCAAGACCTCCTCTAGAGCGTCCTGGTCAAGCAGGCTCGCGAGGAGCGAAGATATTAAGGCGGAGCGAACCTCACGAGGCTCTCGTGACGTGAGCGATGACGATTGACACCAGGCGGGCGCCAGCGCGCGCAGCATCCTTGTTTCCTCTTTGGTGCAAAGGAGGCAAGTGCAGCCGCGGAGTACCGAGGCATCGGGCAAAGGTTGCCATTCCGGTGCAACAAGACCAAGACCAGGAGGACTACAAGACGGAGGTCATTGTGGAGCCCAAGACAGTGTCACCACCAGAGCTTTGTGCAGGCGAAGACTACTTTAGTCAGCATAGCTTGTACTAGCTGCCCCCTTCAAATTTGCCCGCCGTTGTTGGCTCCCTTCCCACTCGATATTTGGGAAGAGGACCAGGGCCTCTATAAAGAGGACTAGCCACCATAGTAGAAGGGAGAGAGGTCACCAGACCCAGAGATACACACAAGTCCAAAAAGCACAAGAACACCCCAACTTCAGGAGGCAATTCTTCCCTTGTACTATTCATCATCAGCCCAAGAGGCAATCCACCGCCACCACACAAGAGTAGGGTATTACACCACAGCGGTGGCCCAAACCAGTATAAACCCTGTGTCTTTCTGTGTTGCGAGTTCGTCGAGTTTGTCCGCAAGATCTTAGCGAGCTAGAGCGTAGATTGGTAGAAGGGAAAGACTTCGCGCGCACCCCAGTGTACGAACCTTAAGGGTTAGCCGGAACCCCACATCCGACACATCCGTTGCATGGCAATCCCTACTCCCCGCACTGACATCAATTGAAGGGCATCTCCATAGCCCGTTGATTAGCCGTGTCGATGTGAGACTTTCTCCTTTTTTGTCCTCTCCAAATTAATCTCTACCACTGTATTCTATTTCACCCATAGTGTTATATACATGGCTTGCGCTCATGTATTGTGTGGGGGTTAAAAAAAGTTGAAGCACGTTAAAAGTATGAACCAATTGCTTGGCTGACACAGGGGTAGCGCATGATTTAGATTTTGTGGTAAGAAGATGGAGCATGACAAGGCTATTTGACTTTATAGGGATAGCGTCCTTTAGCATTTATATTTTGAAAGGCATGATTGTTTGTTGGTATGCCTACATATTAATGTCTTTATGTCAAATTATAGACTATCTCTTTGAATCATTTGGATCTAAATATTCATACCATAAAAGAAAGATTACATGATAGACATTTTCGGTAGCATCCCACATCAAAATTTCTATTTTTATCATTTACCTACTTGAGGAAGAGTAGGAATTAAGCTTGGGGATGCTTGATACGTCTCCAACGTATCCACAATTTTTTATTGTTCCATGCTATTAAAGCATCAATCTTGGATGTTTTATATACATTTACTAGCAACTATATATCATTTTTTGGGAGTAACCTATTAACCTAGTGCCCAGTGCCAGTTGTTGTTGTTGGCTTGTTTTTTTACTTTGCAGAATATCAATACCAAACGAAGTCCAAATGGCACGAAACTTTTTTGAGATTTTTTTCTGGTGATAAGAGAGCCTGGAAGCTTCTCGAGCACACGAGAGGAGGCTTGTGGGGCCCACTAGACACCAGGTGTGTAGTGGGTGATACACCTCCGTCGTATGTACATTTCCTAATGCTTTTGCTCTTGTTTTTGACTCTAATTTGCATGATTTGAATGAAACTAACCCGAACTGATGTTGTTCTCAGCAGAACTACCATGGTGTTGTTTTTGTACAGAAATAAAAGTTTTCGGAATTGGACAAAAAATAGAGAATTATTTTGGAATAAAATAAAAATATTGGAACCAAGACCCATTGAAGGGGGGCAGCTGCCCACTAGGCACCAGGGCGCACCACCCCCCCTCTAGTGCGCCCTGGTGGGTAGTGGCGCCCACGAGGCTCCGCTAACCCTAAGTCCAACTCTATAAATTCCTATTTTCATAGAAAAAATAGAAGAGGAAGTTTTATCATGTTTTACAATATGGAGCCACCGCCACATCCTGTTCTTTGTCACGAGGCCAAATCTGGAGTCCGTTCGGGGCTCCGGAGAGGGGGATTCGACGTCATCATCATCATCAACCATCATCCATCACCAATTTCATGATGCTCACCACCGGGAGTGAGCAATCTCTTCGTAGGCTTGCTAGACGGTGATGGGTTAGATGAGATTCATCATGTAATCGAGTTAGTTTTGTTAGGGCTTGATCCCTAGTATCCACTATGTTCTAAGATTGATGTTGCTATGACTTTGCTAGGCTTAATGCTTGTCAGGCCTGAGTGCCATGATTTTAGATATGAATCGTTTATGTTTTCACCAATATATTTGTGTTCTTTATCCGATCTTGCAAGTTATATGCACCGATTACGTGTTATGATCCGCATATCCCAAGGTGACAATAATTGGGACTCTTTCCAGTGATGATCGTAGTTTGAGGAGTTCATGTATTCACTACGTGTTAATGTTGTGTTCCGGTTCTCTACTAAAAGGAGGCCTTAATATCCCTTAGTTTCCTTATGGACCCTGATGCCTTGGGAGGATAGGACAAAAGATGTCATGCAAGTTCTTTTCCATAAGCACGCATGACTATTTACGGAATACATGACTACATTATATTGATGAATTGGAGCTAGTTCTGCGTTGCCATGGGTTATGACCTTTATATGACGAATATTATCAAACATTATCACTGATCCAATGCCTATGACATTTTCACATATTGATCTTCGATGTGTTACTATTACTATTGCTACTGTCACAACTACTACAAAATTACTGCTAGCACTGCTACCATTACTATTGTTGTTACTATTACTGTTATCACTATCAAATTACCATACCACCGTGTTACTAATCACTTTGTTGTAGTTATTTAGTCTCCAGCTATGGGGGAATTCACAACTGACCTTCCAATACTTACAAATATTCTTTGGCTCCCCTTGTGTCGAATCAATAAATTTGGTTTGAATACTCTACCCTCGAAA
Organism: Triticum aestivum; assembly: GCF_018294505.1. Classification (NCBI taxonomy): domain Eukaryota; kingdom Viridiplantae; phylum Streptophyta; class Magnoliopsida; order Poales; family Poaceae; genus Triticum; species Triticum aestivum. The sequence goes on along the minus strand of NC_057803.1, from coordinate 154,483,960 downwards.
ACTGTTGCGACCCCTGATACGTCTCTAACGTATCTATAATTTTTGATTGTTCCATGCTATTTTATTATCAATCTTGGATCTTTTATAATCATTTTATAGTCATTTTATATCATTTTTTGGTACTAACCTATGACATAGTGCCAAGTGCCGACTGCAGTTTTTTCCATGTTTTTTTACATCACAGAAAATCAATATCAAATGGAGTCCAAATGCCAAGAAACTTTACGGAGATTTTTTATGGACCAGATGGAAGATATTGGGCCCTGGTTGCACCTGGGGGGAGTCCCGAGGATGGGACAACCCACCATGGCACGCCAGGAGGCCCAGGCGCGCCCTGGTGGGTTGTGCCCACCTTGGGTGCCCCTCGGACCGCCTCTTTGCTCTATAAATACCCCAATATTCCAGAAACCCTAGGGGAGTACACGAAATATTCATTGAGCCACCGCAGAGTCCAGAACCAACAGATCCAATCTAGACACCATCACGAAGGGGTTCACCACTTCCATTGGTGCCTCTCCGATGATGCGTGAGTAGTTCTTTGTAGACCTTCGAATCCGTAGTTAGTAGCTAGATCGCTTCATCTCTCTCTCTTGATTCTCAATACAATGGTCTCTTGGAGATCCATATGATGTAACTCTTTTGCGGTGTGTTTGTTGGGATCGATGAACTTTGAGTTTATGATCAGATCTATCTTTTTATATCCATGAAAGTATTTGAGTTTCTTTGATCTCTTTTATGCATGATCTCTTATATCCTTGTATTTCTTCTCCGATATTTGGGTTTTGTCTTGCCAACTTGATCTTTTTATCTTGCAATGGGAAGAGGTGCCCGGTAGTGGGTTCGATCTTACGGTGCTTGATCCCAGTGACAGAAAGGGAACTGACATGTATGTATCGTTGCTACTAAGGATAAAAAGATGGGATCTATATCTACCGCCATAGATAAACGGATCTCGTCTACATCATGCCATCGTTCTTATTGCATTACTCTATTTTTCCATGAACTTAATACACTAGATGCATGCTGGATAGCGGTCGATGTGTGGAGTAATAGTAGTATATGCAGGCAGGAGTCAGTCTACTAATCTTGGACGTGATGCCTATGTAATGATCATTGCCTAGATATCGTCATAATTATTTGAGGTTCTATCAATTTCCCAACAGTAATTTGTTCACCCACCGCTTTGCTATTTTTCTCGAGAGAAGCCACTAGTGAAACCTACGGCCCCCGGGTCTCTTTCTCATATTATTTGCCTTCGTGATATATTTTTATTTGCCTTTATTTCCAGATCTATTAAACCAAAAACCCAAAAATACGTTGTTGTAATTTATTTTATTTGGCGTTCAATCTATCAATATTTACAACTCTCTCCCATCCACACGCCTTTCTGGCACCGTTACCCGAAAGGGATTGACAACCCCTTTAACACGTTGGGTTGCGAGTGGTTTTTATTTGTGTGCATGGGCTATTTATGTTGTGTTGCTTGGTTCTCCTACTGGTTCGATAACCTTGGTTTCATATCTAAGGCAAATACCTACCGCCGCTATGATGCATCATCTCTTCCTCTTTGGGGAAAAAACCGACGTAGCTTCAAGCGACACCAAAGGGAATTTCTGGTGCCATTCCCGGGGAGGATCTTCAACATAACCAGGTTCCTAATCATAAATCTCATCTCCTCTCAATTTACATTATTTGCCATTTGCCTCTCGTTTTCCTCTCGCCCACTTCACAAAAAGTTGCCATTTTATTCGCCTCTCTTTTTTTGTTCGCCGTTTTCTCGCCATGACCGATCTCAAAAGAGCTAAGGGTTTTCTCCCTGGTATTAATATTTTGGATAGCCCCTCTGTCCTCTCTAAGCTCATAAACAATGATGCTATGGAAGGATCTATTGGGGTTTTTAAGGAAAATCTTAACCATTGTGATGGAGATGATCCCTGAATTTTCCGTTATTTACTTGATGAGTCTTTGAAAGATGCTTGGGATAGGTTGTTGAGAATTCGAGCTAGCTATGTGCGCCAATATTAGATAGAGATGTACTTGAAAAGTTTTTATGATGGTTTACCTTCTTCCTTCAAGCAATTTTTAGATTCTATATTTGAAAATGGTTTTCTTGAAGGGGATGCCGTTGATACTTATGAAAAGATGAAAGACATATTCGGGCACCCTAAAGGAGAAAATGTTGAATCAACTACTCTTATGTGCTTTTATCAAAATGAAATAATTAAAGATATGAAGGCTAGTTTAGAGACGAATTTTCGCAACATGCTTAATCTTTCTTCCGCTATCAATGGCCATGTGCTTCCACATTATAGAAAATTAAATGACATTGATAGAAAATTTTCCCTTTTCTTTCCAAGGAACAAGAACGACAAAACTTAGATCCTTGCTTTATGCCTAGCTAAGGGCGTAAAACTATATCGCTTGTTGGGAGGCAACCCAATGGATAAAATTTATTTTTGATTGTTGCTTCCTGTTTTTGAGTATTAGCACAATTATGCTACTGTTATGATTGTGTTTTTTATGTTTTAATTAGTGTTTGTGCCATGTAAAGCCTTTAGAATCTTCTTGGGTGATAGTTGTTTGATCTTGCTGAAAAGACAGAAACTTTTATGCTCACAAAATTAATTTTCATTTTTTACCAGAGAGCGATAATATACCTATTCCACTTGCAGTAGATCAATACACAAATTTCTCAGGTCGTCCTAATTTTTCAGAGTTTTTGGAGTTACAAAAGTATTCGAAATAGTCAGATTGCTACAGGCTGTTCTGTTTTGACAGATTCTGTTTTCTTTGTGTTGTGTGCTTATTTTGATGGCTCTATGGTTTTCTTTGATGAGTTTTTGCCATAGAAAAGTTGGAATACAGTAGATATAATACAAAAACAAAATATGAATTGGTTTGATACATCACTTATAGTAGTAGTTTATTATTCTTATACTAACGGATCTCACGAAGGCTTTGTTGAGTTTTGTGTGATTGAAGTTTTAAAGTTTTGGGTTATCTTATGATGGATGAAGGAAGGATGTAAGAGCATAAGCTTGGGGATGCCCTGGAATCCCCAGCTATTATCCAAGAATGAGCAACCAAGTAAGCTTGGGGATGCCCCCGAGTGGCATCCCCTCTTTCTTCCAACAACTATCGGTATTTTACTCGAGACTATATTTTATTCGTCACATGATATGTGTTTTACTTGGAGTGTCTTGTATGATATGTGTCTTTGCATGTTTTATTTTGTGTTTTAAGTCATTAATCCTTGCTGGACACACCTATTTGAGAGAGCCAAAATTATGTCACGACTCTATGCTTCACTTAAATCTTTATGAGCTAGGACTTGCTCTAGTGCTTCACTTATATATTTTTGAGCACGGTGTGCTTAGTATTTTTGAAGAAATTCTCTCTTGCTTCACTTAGATTTATTTGAGAATTAGTAAAATTTTGAAAAAAATTCTCTCTTGGTTCACTTAAATTATTTTGAGAGAAATAATTTTTTTATGCTCATGATCTTCACTTATATTTGTTTGAGCTTATGAAAAGCAACACATGAAAATTAGTCCCAAAGTGGTAGATATCCAAGAAGGATAAAGAAAAAATATGTCATGAAGATCAATGGACAAAATAAACTTGATTCTTAGTAATAGTTTTGAGATATGATGATGTGATATGTGAGTCATCTTGATGAGTAATTATGCTTTAGTAAGAATATTGGTGTTAAGATTTGTGATTCCCTATGCATGCACGAAAGTCAATAATCATGCATTAAAATTATATCCTACTTATGGTGCATTATTCGGTGTTAATTATGCTTAATGCTTGCTTATGAGATTATACGTTTCTTGGTTGGTCGCTTCCCAATCTTTTGCTAGCCTTCATTTTGCACTAAGTATGATCACTAATTGTGCATCCAAAATCCTTTAAACCAGTTTTGCCATAGGAGTCTACTATATCTACCTATATGCGGTATTCTTTTGCTGTTCTAAGCAAATTTTCATGTGCCATCTCTAATTTTTAAAATAAACTTCTCTTTTGTGTGTTTGTTTCGCTCGCGGAGCGGTGAGGGGTGGCTAATATTTTCCATGCTAGATGTGTTATTCTCAAGATGAGTGTTTATTTACTTGTCATTGCATGAGAGTAAGGCAAAGGTATTAGGGGTGCCCAGTCCCAAAATGCAAAAAAAATGAATTTACTTTATGTTGTCAAATAATAAATTCCTTGGAAAGTGTTGGTATGTAGGGCACCCGTGGATATAGTAAGCCATGGAAAGTGAAAGTTATGGTGGAAAAAGGAATAAACTTTATTTTCTATTTGTGAACCGCCTATGATATATCTATGCTTGGAAAGTATTGGGAACTCTAAGTCATTTTTGTTGGTGGGATGGATACACCTCTCAAAATGTTTTTATATCTAAAATCTTCGCTTTGAGCTCTGGCACCTCTACAAATCCCTACTTCCCTTTGCGAAGGGCCTTTCTTTACTTTATGCAATTTTTATTTTCAGTCTCCATATTCTCTTATAAAAGCACCAACTAGGAGGCAATATGATCATGCTTAAGTATTGGGTGTAGCTAATATTCGAGTGTGTTTCATGAATGGATCAATGTTTGAGCACGATGGGCTAGGGATAACTTATTTTAGCGTTGATATTTTGAAAGACACGGTTGCTTGTTGATATTCTTGAGTATCTAAATTATTATGTCAAAACTAGACTATTGCTTTGAATCACATAAAAGTCCAAATGTCCATGCTATAAAGAAAAGAATATGATATGACATGATGAACAGCACTCCACATCAAATTTTTTGTTTTTATCACTTACCTACTCGAGGACGAGTAGGAGTTAAGCTTAGGGATATTGATACATCTCCAACGTATCTATAATTTTTGATTGTTCCATGCTGTTTTATTATCAATCCTGGATGTTTTATAATCATTTTATAGTCATTTTATAACATTTTTTGGTACTTACCTATTGACATAGTGCCAAGTGCCAGTTGCTGTTTTTTCCATGTTTTTTACAACACATAATATCAATATCAAACGGAGTCCAAATGCCACGAAACTTTACAGAGATTTTTTATGGACTAGATGGAAGATATTGGGCCTTGGTTGCACCTGGGGGAGTCCCGAGGAGGGGACAACCCACTAGGGCGCGCCAGGAGGTCCAGGCGCACCTTGGTGGGTTGTGCCCACCTCGGGTGCCCTCGCGGACCGCCTATTTGATATATAAATGCCCCAATATTCCAGAGACCCTAGGGGAGTCGACAAAATATTCATCCAGCCGCCATAGAGTCCAGAACCACCAGATCCAATCTAGACACCATCACGGAGGGGTTCACCACTTCCATTGGTGGCTCTCCGATGATGCGTGAGTAGTTCTTTGTAGACCTTCGGGTCCGTAGTTAGTAGCTAGATGGCTTCATCTCTCTCTCTCTCTCTTGATTCTGAATACAATGGTCTCTTGGAGATCCATATGATGTAACTCTTTTGCGATGTGTTTGTTGGGATCGATGAACTTTGAGTTTATGATCAGATCTATCTTTTTATATCCATGAAAGTATTTGAGTTTCTTTGATCTCTTTTATGCATGATCTCTTATAGCCTCGTATTTCTTCTCCGATATTTGGGTTTTGTCTGGCCAACTTGATCTTTTTATCTTGCAATGGGAAGAGGTGCCCGGTAGTGGGTTCGATCTTACTGTGCTTGATCCCAGTGACAGAAAGGGAACCGACACATATGTATCGTTGCTACTAAGGATAAAAAGATGGGACCTATATCTACTACCATAGATAAACGGATCTCGTCTACATCATGTCATCATTCTTATTGCATTACTCCGTTTTTCCATGAACTTAGTACACTAGATGCATGCTAGATAGCGGTCGATGTGTGGAGTAATAGTAGTAGATGCAGGGAGGAGTCGGTCTACTAATCTTGGACGTGATGCCTATGTAATGATCATTGCCTGAATATCATCATAATTATTTGAGGTTCTATCAATTTCCCAACAGTAATTTGTTCACCCATTGTTTTGCTATTTTTCTCGAGAGAAGCCACTAGTGAAACCTACGGCCCCCGGGTCTCTTTCTCATATTTTTTGCCTTCGCGATCTATTTTTATTTGCTTTTATTTTCAGATCTATTAAACCAAAAACCCAAAATGCCTTTGTAAGGCCCATGATTTGGCTATATCTCCCATGTGTCGAGGCACGACTTAGAGGCATAACCGTACTGTACTTTTGTCACAAGAAGAGTCATCTTCACACAATCCCATGTAATGAACAAGAAAGGGATAAATACAGTTGGCTTACAATCGCCATGCCAGACAATGATCAAATAATTCATACATCATTCAGAGTACACACATAGTCCGACTACGGACAAATCCAAATGAAAAGAAGATAACCCCAAATGCTAGATCCCCGATTGTCCCAACTGGGCTCCACTACTGATCATCAGGAAACGAAACTTAGTAACGACCAAGGTCCTCATCAAACTCCCACTTGAGTTCGGTAGCATCATCTGCACTGGTATCATCGGCACCTGCAACTATTTTGGAAGTATCCATGAGTCACGAGGACTCAACAATCTCAAGACCCGCGAGATCAAGACTACTTAAGCTTATGGGTAGGATAAGGTAATGAAGTGGAGTTGCAACAAGCGCTAAGCAAATATGGTGGATAACATACGAATACAAGAGTAAGATGAGAAACTACGCAACTGTCGTGAAGCTAGAAGCGATCAAGAAGTGATCCTGAACTACTTACATTCAGACACAACCCAAACCATGTTCACTTCCCGGGCTCCGCCGAAAAGAGAACATCATGACTACACACGCGGTTGATGCATTTTAATTAAGTCAAGTGTCAAGTTCTCTACAACCGAATATTAACAAATTCCCATCTGCCAGATAACCACGGGCACGGCTCTCGAAAGTTTATACCCTGCACGGGTGTCCCAACTTAGCCCATCACAAGCTCTCACGATCAAGGAAGGATATTCCTTCTCACGGAAAGACCCGACCAGTCTTGGAGTCCCGGTTACAAGACATTCCAACAATGGTAAAACAATTCTAGCAAGACCGCCCGATGCGCAGACAAATCCTGATAGGAGCTGCACATATATCGTTCTCAGGACACACCAGATGGGACAAGCTATGAGTAAAACCAACCCTCAAGTTTCCCCGAGGTGGCCCGACAGGCTGCCCGGTTCGGACCAACACTCAGAGGAGCACTACCTCTGGGGGGTTGAATAAAGATGACCCTCAGGTTTATAACTCCCTAGGGAAAAGATTAGGTTGTTAGGCAAATGTTAAAACCAAGGTTGAGCCTTGCTGGAGGAGTTTTATTCCAATGCGAACTGTCAAGGGGGTCCCATAACCCCAACCGCGTAAGGAACACAAAATCAAGGAACATAACACCGGTATGACGGAAACTAGGGCGGCAAGAGTGGAACAAAACACCGAGCAAAAGGCCAAGCCTTCCATCGTTTGCCAAGTATATATATGCATTAATTAAAATAAGAGATATTGTAATATCCCAACATATCCATTTTAATGCCACCATGTTAATCTATGCATTTTTCTACCCCATTTACATATAAAGTTTTTTTTAAAATGGAGCTACGGTTATTTAGTCATTAAATAAACCATTTTAACATGTTAATTATGTTTACCCAGGTTTGGGCCCTCTTGATGGAGGTAATACCCTACTTTCTGCTTGATTGATTTTGATGAGTATAGGGGTTACAAGAGTTGATCTACCTCGAGATCGTATGTTGTGGTCTAAACCCTATAGGTATGATGAGTAATGTCATAATGATCTATCGACTAGCCTGGCCTCGGCTTATATTATGTACCAGAGGCCTAGGATAACAAGAGTCCTAGTTGAATATGCCGGTGGAGAGGAGTCCTTGTCTTGATCACCAAGTCTTGTGGAATCTTCCTCGTGTTTACATCGGCTGTCCGAACTGGCCCATGAGCATACGGCCATGGGGGTCCTCGGCCCAATCCAACTGATCGAGAGACGACGTGGTGAGTACCCCCTAGTCCAGGACACCGTCACTAGCCCCCTGAACTGGTCTTCAAGTTGGGGACGCTCCTTGATTCTTCCGAACTGTTCTTCATCTTCAGTCGTCGATCTTGAAAACTGGTTCAACAAATCTTCCCATCTTCGATCTTGAGGATCGCCGAAGTAAATCCAAAGAGTTTACACGTCGGGTATCCGAGGAGCCCCGTTAAGTTCTCGGCCTTTATCAATGCCTTGTTATTTTTATGCCACACCTCGGGTTTGAAGTTGTTCCCGGGCGGCAGCGTCCTCTTACGTCCGAGCTCCAATGTCGAACTGCATTTGAGGTATCTTTTGCAGCCGGGCACCAACACCGGACCACTTCCGAGCTCCAACGCCGGAATGTATCCGAGCTCCAACACCGGACTATGTCCAAGATCCAATGCCGAACTGTATCCGAGCTCCAACGCCGGACTATATCCGAGGTGTCATAAATCACCTTGGTTCAAAAAAGTTGAAGGAGTTTAGCCGAGCTTAATGCCAGAAATGCCCTCTATGGAGCCAGCCACTTGCGCCCGAGCTTTATGCTGGAATGCTTCTGAGGTGGTGCACCACCCCGACCGCGGGCCGCTTTTTTGTCAATATTTTTGATTGGTGCAATTTATTCTCTGCCGAGATATATAGCCAGTAGCCCTCAAGGTGTGTATCGGTCTAAAACCCGAGATGCACCTGAAGGATGACGTAAGACCGCTGATGCCAGTAGCCCCTGAGACTCAAGTTGATTCACAAAATCAGCCTGAGGATCAACTCCTAGCTCGGCAGAATACTTCGGGACACAAAAAGCGGTGTGCAAATTCCTCAAGACTCAGGTTGGGTGCGCCGACCAACATGAGGAACATAATCTCCTCGAAAGCTATATTACACTTTAAATTTTCTGCATTGGATTGTCAATGCAGTAGCCCCCGAGACACTGGTCGGGTGGCAACACTAGATGTGGGGATCGATACGTCCCTTTCAATATTAGTGAATGATTAGCCCGAAGCCCAGTAGCCCCCGAGCCTTAATGTGGGTACGGGTGGCCGAATTAAGGATCGATATCCAGAGTAAAACCACAAATTATGTGTAAATTCTACGTATCCAAGTACTTTACATCATTAATGCTCGGATCCGCATTGTACAATACTTTGTTGACTGACCATCGGCTGCAACCTCCTCGGCCAGAAGCCGGGGAGTGTTTGTCCTACTTTATAAAGCCGTTATAAGGGCAAAGATTTATGGAAAACAAGGCAATCCGGCCATACGGTTTTATAAACAAAGGTATGCGGAGAGATATGTTATATTACTCAATGTCAGAAACATCTTCCAAGGAAAATAGTCCCGCTATCGGTTCCTTTCTTTCGGTCATCATGCTTATCATGATCATGAAACCTCACCTCCGATCAATGTGGGAGGAAAATATTGAGGATTTAGTTCGGGGAAAGTTCCCGAACTATGTGGTATTGATGATTTTTTTTCTTCCGTCGTTGCCGACCAATGTGATCCTTTAAGATCGCTAGCTTTCGGCTTCACCCAGTCTGAGGTACTAACTCAGATGACCCGGTAGTAACAATGACAGAGGTGCTCCCTTTGCCGCCTAGCCGAACAATCGGGAACGTAGGGGTAAGCACAGGAACCAGGCAACCCACTTGGCAAAAATCTTAAGTCAAATTGATGCATATTTATGGCTTTATAATGATGATTACGGAAGGCAGCCCTTGTATATTAAATACAAATGACGATGCTATGTTTATTTTGACTCCGTTGCGACCGTTTATCAGTTGAAAGTGGCCCATCATCGGTTTCTACCCCTTTGTAGATACTACGCCGGGTGTCTCCGCAATAACAAGACAACCCTTACCGACGTCTCGGTGCCCGAAGGTGGTTGTGTTAGCGGAAACGAGGCAATCAGATATGCGGGCTTTATAACTTTCACTTAGTCATAGGAGGTTTAAACTGGGGAAGCTAGCTATGAGCCCCCGGTTAGTGTTCGGCGACATCCGAGGTCAATCCGTAAACACTTCGGCCAATGTTATGAGCGGCCCGTCATTTAACATAGTCATCGGATCGCTGACCAGTTTACGCTTATTGTGACAGTCAGTTTTCGGCTTTCTCCACTGAGGTGCTTAACCATGCGAGCTGGAAGCACAATCGCAGTGGTTCTCCCTTTGCACACCTAGCCGAACAAAGCGGAACGTAGGAGGCAAGCACAGGAGCGGGGCAACCCAACTATTGACCAAAGACACAATTCGAAACCAATGCATATTTAGCAATATCCGAGAATGTTTTTGCCGAATCTCTAAAGGTGTCCGGCGTTGCACTATGAGACTTGTGCTCAAAACACACAAATAATTTAAAAGTGCTATAAGCTTGGAAAACCAAAAAACATCAGTAAAAACTTGACGTCCAAACAAGATCAAGTGTTCGTTGCCAATCCGAAAATTGGAAAAAGAAAAAGTTGTGCTTCTGCCGTGCTTTAACATGACACACCCGATCTCAACACTTCAAGCGGGCTAGCCTACGGCTTCGAGCTCCTTATCCCAAAGGCGGAGTACTTCTTCAAGGCCCGTTTAGCGAACTGAACTCGAGCAGATTTTTAGAGAGAAGACAGGCTATCCGACTATTGACCATACACTCGAGTCGAAAAAGGAGTGGTAGAAAAATACTTTGCAACGACCAAGGAGAAAACACATTTACTATAAAACAACACATATAAATTTTAATAGCCCCCAAGTGACTTGGGTAAAAGAATTTTATGTATAATAATTGAATGTACCGATGTACTTATATCATATCTGTGTTCACCCGAACTTTAAACGCGTCTTAACCAACCGTCGGCTTCTCCCTCTTCGGTTAAGGACCGAAAAGTGTCCTGTACTCCACCTGTCGAAAGTATCAATGGTGTTTCCGATAACCAGGCAATCAGGCCATAAGGCTGTAATAGACAAAGCGCGCTCAGGGAACTTATGCTATATTACTGACGAAGTGTAAGAATCATCTTCGAAGAAAATAGTACCTCCACCGATACCTTTCTTCAGTTGCTCATTGTTACTATGAGACTTGTGCAATATATTTTTTGTACTCATGAGTTCTGTTGTGTGCCGACCATGATTGAAAACAATAAGAGTGTTACCTTTCAACTTCACCCAGTCTGAGGTACTAAGTCGGATGACCCGGTAGTAACAATCACAGAGGTGCTCCCTTTACCGCCTAGCCGAACAATCGGGAACGTAGGGGTAAGCAGAGGAGCGAGGCAACCCAGCTTGCGAAACACTTAAGTTAACATGATGCATATTATGGCGTAATACACGAACAAGGAACGAAGCCATACAAGTATAATCATATGCAAGAGGAAAGGCTTCATAAAGGAAGCCCCTAGATAAACGCGGTATTTGAATTTGTGTGTCACAAACAAAGTTTTGACAAGGAATTTTGTCACAAACAACTTTTTGCCAAAAAGTATAATGCTTGGTCGAACCGAACAAAATTTAAAACTGAAAGTTTTTTAGCATGAAAGCGACTTAGCTGGTTAATGTGCTCAGTATTGATGACGCGGTCCGAGCTTACAGTGGGATGAGCTCCCAGCCCCCAAGCCGGTCTCTAGGTGGCAAAGCAAAGAGCTCGACGCTCCGAAGTGGCGACATAGCATGGCCGATGCAGGCCGGCAGTGTGACGCCGAAGTACCCAGCATGGGTTAATGAAGTGAGGACGAAGCCCCCAGTCCAGCCGAGGTGACGTGGTATGTCTGTACTCCGATGTGACAACACTGCCCGACCCAGACCATTTACTTGTGCATAGAAAATAGTGCAAACCGGGGATAATAGTAATAATAATAATAAAAATTGTTGCATAATTAATAATTTATGCAAAGTGAGTAATAAAAGAAATATGGCCCATGTGCCGAACATTGATGAGGTAGAGCTCTCTCAGCGATGCTGAAGTCCCCAAGGCGACCGAACATGTCGGTATGGCAATTCGACCAACAAGGTGATCACCGCGAGCCGATTGGGACAATGATGTCGGCTTGCCAAAGTGACCGTGTGACGCAGTCGAAGTCGATCACCTACACACATAAAATAGTGCGGTCCAAAAAGGATAATTGCTTTTCGCAAAAATAATTTATTGAAAGAGATGTGGCCTGGCGCCGAAGTCATGTCGATGCAGGGCGTTGGCGTGACGTGGTGAAGGCGTGGCCAAGCCTGAATTCACAGGCTGGTCTGAGTTCCGGATGCGGCATTCGCCGAACTATATACGCAAACTGACCGAACCACCACGCGACCGTTGTTAATGCGGCCACCATTTGATAGACCCATGTACAGATGATGAAAGAAAACAGAGTAATAATTCTTTAGGAAAAATAAACCCAAGCAAGAAAAAAATACTGGGATTAATAGCACCTGGTTTATCTGTTGTAGCAATATGAAGAAAGGTTACTCCTAAAATTGGGACTCGATCCGCACACCCATTGCCTGATGGGCGATAAAGCGACGGCATGGCGATGCTGGCAAAGGTGGGCTCGCCGAGGCAAAGCCCCCGGTCTAGCTAACATGACGAAGCTGGTTGGCTGGTGACGCCGAAGTCACCGGAGTATGTTGATGAAGAAATAACAAAGTCCCCGGTTTGTGACGCGGTCAATGTCGGATTGATGAAGTGACCGAGCGGCAATGTCGGCGCGCCTGACCCGTGCAATCCGTGGGGCGATGGTGTTGGTGATGATTTATCCTTCACGATGCCGAAATCTTGTTCGGCTTGCCGAGCTGATGACCCGATAAGGTTAGGCTCGGCTCGATGAAGCGACGATCTGTCTGGCACAGGTCGGCAGACGTGGAGCAATGTTACCGGACTGATGTGACACCAGCGCGATGGTGAAGAGTGCATCAAAGAAGGCTTAAAAATTTATGGGCATGTGTTAAAAATAACACACAATACCATAGAAGAAAATTCTTTAAAAAGGTTGTCCAATATCACGTTCATAAAGAAATATGAATTCTGGTCGGATCCGTATTCGCGCAGAAAACATATCTGAAAAGTGATGCACTAATCGGAAGGTTCCTGGAGTTTGGACGGTCGGATGGAGCTGATATTTTGAGGAGTGGTAGATATAGGAATTCCGCAGCCGATCAATGGTTGGATCTTTAAAAGGATGTCCGAGCTAGGTGCTGGAGACCACGCCCAAAATTCGTCCAGATTCTCGTCCAGATTTGACAGGGCTCCGGGATATCGTAAATTGCCAGACATTCCTCCATCGGAACTCGACGAAATTTTGCATGATTGTTGTAGACTCAATTTCCCACAATTCCACCAAAGGAATCATCAAAGAGATGCTCGAGGAGGTGGTGGCAACGGATACAAGTTCGCTGTTCGGAAAAACAGCAAGGTCACCCGAGGGCAATGTTGACGTTGAGCCCCCGAGCTCCATGGATGATTCCTCCATGATTTTGATAGAGATCGGAGTTTATGTTGATGAAGGCCCCCATCTGAACATGACGATCGGAGACGGATCGCGGTCCTTGGTCGAGCCGAGGTGACCAGTCGAGCCGGCGACGAAGATGCCGGCGTCGCAGTTGATCTGCGGGCGAGCCATTAATCCTTCGCCGATCACATAGCAGAACTCTCAACGAAAGCACCATTGTCGGTGTCAAAACCGGCAGATGTCCCGAACTGTACGTCTAAGGATTGATGGTAACAGGAAACAGGGGACACGATGTTACCCAGGTTCGGGCCCTCTTGATGGAGGTAATACCCTACTTCCTGCTTGATTGATTTTGATGAGTATAGGGGTTATAAGAGTTGATCTACCTCGAGATCGTATGTTGTGGTCTAGACCCTACATGTATGATGAGTAATGTCATAATGATCTATCGACTAGCCTGGACTTGGCTTATATAATGTACCATAGGCCTAGGATAACAAGAATCCTAGTTGAATACGCCGTTGCAGAGGAGTCCTTATCTTGATCACCAAGTCTTGTGGAATCTTCCGTGTGTATACATCGGCTGTTCGAACTAGCCCATGAGCATACGGCCATGGGGGTCCTCAGCCCAATCCAACTGATTGGGAGACGGCGTGGTGAGTACCCCTAGTCCAGGACACCGTTAGCGGCACGGATGGACAACGGCGAGGCAGCAGCGGAGGGCGGCGGCGCCAGGGCTCGGGAGGTCAAGGACGACTGGGGTGATGACCAACGGAGCTCGGGCGCGGGGCACAACCATCCATGACTTGGGGCATTGTTGAAGGCTCCAGCGACGGGGACGACGGGAGGCGTCAGATCTGGGCTTGGGAATCCATTCCCGGTGACAAGGTGGCCTAGCGCAACGCGGACGAGCAGAGGCAGATCACCACGATGCAGAGGATGCAGGCACACGTGGTTGTGGCTCGAGGCAGGGGTGTCGACCTCCTGCTCGAAGTAGAAACAGAGGAGGTGAGCGAACTTGGCGAGCGAAGCGTGCGGCGGCTGGCGCAGGGTAGAACCGGCTGGATCCGAGCGCGAGCACGACAGAGGAGGCATCTCCCATCGGTGGTCATGGTGACGTCAGCAACTGCACAAGGGCAGCAGCCATGACCTCGGGCGCCGCGAAGAAAGAGACACAGAGAGAGTCGAACATGAGAGAAAATAGAGAGATTGAAAGGGAAGGAGAAGAAGGGAACAGGGCAGGGGAAATGGCCTGGTGGTCGCGCTCCGGTGGCGGCAAACTCTGGCGAGGCGAGCTACAGGAGGAGAGCACGGGAGGGACTGCAAGAGAAGGTCCTCTTCTCTGGGATGAGAGGAGGCAGAAGCCCTTGCTCGGGAGGAGCTAGTTGACTGCGGGTGATGCGGGAAGGAGGAGTCTGTGATTAGCTGGGGATTTCGGTGGCACGGAAATCACGGGAGGCGGTCGGAGGGAGGTGGATCTGAGACGGACGGATGGTGGTTGGCTTGGTGGGGAAGACTAGGAGGAGACTAGGTGGGCTGGCGGCGGCATGATGGAAATAATGGATGGGACAGGAGAATAGGCTAGGGTTGATCGGTTATTTATAGCATGTGGGTTTATGAGTAGGGGTTAGTCGGACCTCCAATCATTATCGAACAACCAAGAAAACATAGGTTAGGGGAGCCAAAGGAAAAAACCGAAGATATTTTAGGGGTGTTTGGGGATGATCCGGACCCATCGGTCATGACCGTGCGGTTCAGGTTCGGGAATGTTTTCCGGATGCGTGCGAGGGGTCAATGCACTGTGCAGAGAGGTTGGACATTTAGAAGAGAGGGAATATCAAAGACAACGGGGTCTGACAAAAGGGCACAGAGGAGACAAGAGAGAAGAGAATGGTCCAGTTGGTCTGAGAGAATGACAACGGAGGCAACGGAGAGAAACGACAACTACGAACATATGCAAGTTTTGAAAAAAATGACGGCAACGAAGTGCCGATGCAATGCGAATGATGCCATGATGAATGCAACAAACAAATAAAACACACGGCGACACACAAAACATGGAAGGCATCTGGAGCGTCGGTCTCGGGTCGTTACAACTCAACTCCACTTACAAGCGATCTCGCCCTGAGGTCTAGGGATGGCACCGGAGAGAAACAGAAGAAGGAAGAGGTAAAAATAAGTTGCTTCTTGACAAAAGAGTGAAACCAAGGAACCTTGAGAGGTTGCAAAGCTTGAAGAAATGACACAACAGAGATGAACGAAATAGGAAATACTCCATTAGACAAGAAGAATAAGGAATACGACGAGAACAAAGAGGCTGAAGGGATAAGATAGGCTTTGAAACCAGTCAGGTTTAAACGTGATAGACAACGAATGAGAAGGAAAGAATTTTGCCATCACTCCGGTAGAAAAGCGAATCAAAACTTGATAAGATGAGAAGAACTTGAAAAGAGGACACGACACTCCGGTTAACATTGTTATGCAATGAAAATAATACGATCTTGAGAAAACGAGATGATGTGTCGAAGAGAGCAACAACACAACGCCTCCGAAACAAAGAGTAGAAGCTAGATTATTGGAAAGAAAAGAAGGGAGAAGCAAATGCCAACTCCTGCCACAAATGAACTTGGAAAGCATCCTTGCAAAGAAGGATTGAACGGAGTTGTTGGGAAATCAACAACGAAAAGCACAAGCTTGTTGTGGGCTTATGGAAAACATCTCAAAATTATGAGGTGACAACCGGCCACTAACGGAAACAGTTGATTGAATTTATATCAACAAGGAGATGAAAACTCCTTTTACCGAGAGAATAGGAGGAAACTTGGATTATCTATAGGCACCACAATTAGCAACATTCCTTAGGGAAGGCTCTAGGTGGAATCTTTACCAAGATAACTCCAACGAAGAGATTGATGGATTTAAAATACCTCATTCTTGACACTTGTGAATCATGAAACATGAAGGAAATTGTCAAGAGTGACATAACACCACCCTAAAGATAAGGTAGAAAGCAATGCACTTTGGAATGCAAGAAGAATAATACTTGAGCTCCTCCAAGAATAATCTTGAAGATGAATTAAATCTGATGAACCACCATGATGAAACTCTCGAAGGACTCCAGATAGATACCAAGATGGTCGGAAAGACATGAAGCTTGAAAATAATTAAGATAAAGCCTTGCAATGATTTAGATGGAACTTCACGATGAGATAATTGAGAGCTTGGAACTTCGGAAACAAAAGATGAACAACATAGCACCGACAAATTGATATCATGACGAACTCCGGAAGAAGGAATTAATCACTTGGATGAAGCAAGAATAAGAATTATGTTATGCGCATCCTTCACCAATTTAAATTGATGACAAGCAACGGATTTGGCATACTACTTATTCTTCTTGAAAAGATTGAAGATATATAGCCAAGCTTGGGAAGGTCTTCAATGAACCCCCGGTAGGATTATGAGAGAAAAAATGAATTGATATGATAGCAAAGGAAGAGGAATCTGGAACGAACCACCGTAAGGATTGAAAATGAAAGTAGCAAAGGCACAATTCACCGTGAAGAATTTGAAAACGAATGAAGATACTTGAGGGAATTTAGATACATGAGAACAAAGAGATCATGAATTGATTAGAGGATATTTAAATGATGCGCCGGCCGGTAGAATTGGGGAATGAGAGCTGAATGTTGAGAGCGAATAAATCTTCTGAAATGATGGCCTTTGGATGATCAAGAAACGAAAACAACTCCTGAAATGCTCCAGATGGGTATGAAAAGAATTCCTGATGATCGGAACAATTTGAGAGGATGGCATGAAGCTAGAACCATGAATCTTCAAGAGAATGGACAAGATTTAAGAGAAACTCTTCTTCGGTGATGACGAGAACCACCACTAAAATTGTTGAGACACTCCGGAATGGAGAATAGAATTGTTGAACCAACGATGAAAATGTTTGGTAAGTGATCTTGGAGAAGGCATTTGACTGATGAAAATTCATTCTTATGTCAAAAGTTGAAACGAATTTGAGAATAACTCCGGAAAATAATTAGAAGAGTCAGGTAAGATCCTGGGAAAAGACATGTGGGTTAGGGCCCACTCAAACAAAACACCGTTGGAAATGATTGCTTAGGAAGAGATAATGCACCGGTAAAATTTAAATGGCTTGAATAAGATAAGAACCTCGAAATAGCTTGAAAGGATTAAGAATGGAAATGCGAATCTTCTGAGATGTCTTCAGCACTTCAGATACGAATAGACAAAGGTGAATGATTAAGAGGTGCATCGACATGGGGAAGCATTTGAAACGAGGAAAAGGATATGATCAATAAAGCTTGAATTGAATCCACTGGAGAAGAAAATGATAACAAAGAATGATGAACTTGAAACTCCTGACCATCTTCACGAGAAATCACCGTCTAAGAACATTGAAGGAAATAATGAAGAAACTTCACATCAATAAAATGGATACTCGATTAAGGAATCTGAGTCCTTGAAGAAAAAAAGGGTGGGAGGGCGGGAAAACAAAGGCAGCTCGGGACGGATGAAAGAACACCGTTGCAAAGAACTGAGAATTGATCTAGCAAATATTGAAATGATAGGATTAATGTCAAGAGAAGCACATCAGACGGAAAAGAATTTTCAAGACAGTCTCGATGGTCAAGAAGGATTGGTATTCATATAGAAGTACGCGAACACCACTTAGGGAAGGTATGGAATCAACACTTGAGATAGAAGCAACTTGAATACCACAACTCAAAACAAAACAAAGGATTTGGCTTGCAGAATAAGCCGGAAACAAACATATGATAGATCCCATATCGTATCATGTGTCTGTTGGAAAGATATCCTACGTGATACTTGAATTCCCACCTAAGAACTGCAGAAACTTTCTGGTTATGCAATCAGGTGTTGGGGATACAGGGAGGCACAATATATATCACACAACTAACAAGCCCTACGCTCCAACTGTATCCATCCGTCAACACATAACCAAGAAAAACTCCGAAAATCATGTACCTCAACCTTCAAAAAGCATCCGTTATACGAGCTATGGCAATACTCCCGAACTCCCTCCCCAGTACTGGGTGGTGTCGAGGTTATCTCACCAACAACTGCATAAAAGAGATTTTTGATGCCGACGAGCTTAGGTATTCCAGAACGGCAACGATAAAACTGTGACGACAACACCTCGGTGCTCAACTCCCCGGGACACTGCCATAACCCCTAAATGTCAGGAGGCACCAAGAACAATGTTCTCGTCACAAGAATATCGGAACAATTCCAAGATACCCGTGTGATCCTAATTTTTTTTCGTGAAATTTGAGGAAAGTCAAAACATCTACGTCAGGAGGCCTCACTAGAGCGACGAAGGGACTGGGGAGTAAAAAGAATCCTACTCTCCGATATATATAATCCTAACACTCAAAACTTTTTGTTCTAGACTCAACAACGTCAGCGATTCGATCAAGCAGGGCTCTTAAGTCGGGGATGGCTCTGATTACCAACTTGTAACACCCACGATGCGGCTATATCTCCCACGTGTCGAGGCATGACTTAGAGGCATAACCGCATTGTGGTTTTATCGCAAGAAGGGTCATCTTCACACAGTCCCTTGTAATGAACAAGAAAGGGATAAATACAGTTTGCTTACAGTCGCCACATCACACAATGATCAAATAATTCATACATCATTCAGAGTACACACATAGTCCGACTACGGAGAAATCCAAATGAAATGAAGATAACCCCAAATGCTAGATCCCCGATCGTCCCAACTGGGCTCCATGACTGATCATCAGGAAACGAAACATAGTAACGACCAAGGTCCTCGTCGAACTCCCACTTGAATTCGGTAGCATCACCTGCACTGGTATCATTGGCACCTGCAACTGTTTTGAAAGTATCCGTGAGTCACGAGGACTCGGCAATCTCAAGACCCGCGAGATCAAGACTATTTAAGCTTATGGGTAGGATAATGTAGTGAAGTGGAGTTGCAGCAAGCGCTAAGAAAATATGGTGGCTAACATACAAATACAAAGAGTAAGATGAGAAACTACGCAACGGTCGTGAAGCTAGAAGCGATCAAGAAGTGATCCTGAACTACTTACGTTCACACATAACCCAAACCGTGTTCACTTCCTGGACTCCGCCGAAAAGAGACCATCACGGCTACACATGCGGTTGATGCATTTTAATTAAGTCAAGTGTCAAGTTCTCTACAACCGGATATTAACAAATTCCCATCTGCCACATAACCGCGGGCACGGCTCTCGAAAGTTTATACCCTGCAGGGGTGTCCCAACTTAGCCCATCACAAGCTCTCACAATCAACGAAGGATATTCCTTCTCCCGGAAAGACCCGATTAGTCTTTGAATCCCAGTTACAAGACATTCCTACAATGGTAAAACAAGACCAGCAAGACCGCCCGATGCGCCGACAAATCCCGATAGGAGCTGCACATATCTCATTCTCAAGGCACACCGGATGGGACAAGCTATGAGTAAAACCAACCCTCGAGTTTTCTCGAGGTGGCCCCGCAGGCTGCCCGGTTCGGACAACACTCAGAGGAGCACTGGCCTGGGGGGGGTTGAATAAAGATGACCCTCAGGTTTATAACTCCCTAGGGAAAAGTTTAGGTTGTTATGCAAATGTTAAAACCAAGGTTGGGCCTTGCCGGAGGAGTTTTATTCCAAAGCAAACTGTCAAGGGGGTCCCATAACCCCAACCGCGTAAGGAACGCAAAATCAAGGAACATAACACCGGTATGACGGAAACTAGGGCGACAAGAGTGGAACGAAACACCGAGCAAAAGGTTAAGCCTTCCACCCTTTGCCAAGTATATAGATGCATTAATTAAAATAAGAGATATTGTGATATCCCAACATATCCATGTTCCAACATGGAACAACCTGCAAGGCACCTGCAACTGGCAACGCTATAAGAGAGGCTGAGCAAAAGCGGTAACTTAGCCAAACAACGATTTGGTAGGAAGGTGGGTTAGAGGCTTGACATGGCAATATGGGAGGCATGACAAACAAGTGGTAGGTAGCGCGACATAGCGATAGAACGAACAACTAGCAAGCATAGATAAAAGTGATATCGAGGGTAATGATCATCTTGCCTGCAATCCCGTTAGGAAGAAGACTGACACCGTGAAGTAGACGAACCAACATGGTCGAACGGATCCTCACAATCGCAACGATACCGAGAACTATCGAGAAGTAGCACAACTAGAAAAAAGCAAACAACATGGTAAACCAACAAGCATAAGCGTGGCATGATGCACAACCAAGTATGATGCATGTCCGGTTTAATGAGGCAAGGCATGGCAAAGTGCACAAACATCACTACAAGTTAAGTGGAGCTCAATATGTAACAAGTTGCATATTGATGAAACACCACATTCGATTATTTAGTTCACTCCCGTTTAGGTACTCAGCAAAATTAAAAGTTGGTTAACATGGAAAGAGGCGAGGCATAAGTAAACTAACTATTTAGGCAAGTTTGAATGAGGCAGGAAATAACAAACAACAATTCCGGAAAATCCCCATATGTATATTATGAATTTGGTACCGTTCTTCCCTAAACCATATTTTAGATTTGTTAAACATGCCAAGTAATGCCACCATGTTAATCTATGCATTTTTCTACCCCACTTACTGATAAAGTTTATTTAAAATGAAGCTATGGTTATTTAGTTATGAAATAAACCATTTTTCATGTTAATTATGCAAATTAGTGCAAACGGCCATTTAAACATTTAAACATGGATGAAAGTTGCAAATTATGAAACTAGATAAAATTCTAAGTATTTTACATGTTTAAAGCATTTTAATCCGATGCACGGTTTGTGAGTTATTAAATGCATGATCTAGAGGGACTTTTCTGTAAAATGGTAATTCTCGGGATAAATGGACAAATCGCAGAACAAAAAAAAGACATGCGGGCCGAATCTGGCTGGGCCAAAATGCATAGGGGGTCTGGACGGGGCTGCTCACCCATGGGCTTCGACCCGGTTGGTGAGGAGGCAACAAACGGCTGACTTGGTTGGTCCTGGGAAGCCGCTCGGGGCGCGGTCAACGCTCGAGGGCAGCGTGCAGTCGTCGCGGGACAGGGGCTTGAAGCAAAGGAGGTCGTAGGCGGGCGCCGGCAGGCACGGGAAGCGGCGAGTCGGCATGGTTCGCCGGGAAGAGGGCAGCGGGCGGCGGACTGG
Organism: Triticum aestivum; assembly: GCF_018294505.1. Taxonomy (NCBI): domain Eukaryota; kingdom Viridiplantae; phylum Streptophyta; class Magnoliopsida; order Poales; family Poaceae; genus Triticum; species Triticum aestivum. The sequence goes on along the minus strand of NC_057803.1, from coordinate 154,462,297 downwards.
AGTAGGTCAACGAGGCGGGGCGCTCGTCTTCGATGCAGGGGAAGTAGGGGCACGACGACACAGATGGACAACGGCGAGGCAACAACGGAGGGCGGTGACGCCAGGGCTCGGGAGGTCGAGGACGACTTGGGCGACGACCAACACAGATCGGGCGCGGGGCACAACCATCCATGGCAACGAGGTGCGGGGTTGCCGGACAGAGTGGACCTGGCTGTCCCCATCCTGATCAGGTGGTGGAGCGGCTCGCCAGCAGAAGCTCGAGGTCGGGCGTTCATGGCGGGACTTGGGGCGTTGTTGAAGGCTCCGGCGACGGGGATGACGGGAGGCATCAGATCTGGGCTTGGGAATCCATTCCCGGCGACGAGGTGGCCTGGCGCAACGCGGGCGAGCAGAGGCGTAGGGCCGCGATGCAGAGGATGCAGGCACGCGTGGCAGGGGTGTCGACCTCCTGCTCGAAGTAGAAAGAGAGGAGGCGGGCGACCTTGGCGAGCGAAGCGTGCGGCGGCTGGCGCGGGGTAGCAGCGGCTGGATCCAGGCACGAGCACGGCAGGGGAGGCATCTCCCAGCGGTGGTCATGGCGACGGCAGCGACTGCACAAGGGCAGCGGCCATGACCTCGGGCGCTGCGAAGAAAGAGACACGGAGAGAGTCGAACATGAGAGAAAATAGAGAAATTTAAAGAGAAGGAGAAGAAGGGAACGAGAGAGGGGACACAGCCTAGTGGTGGCACTCCGGTGGCAGCGAACTCCAGCGAGGCGAGCTGCAGGAGGAGAGCACGGGAGGGACTGCAAGAGAAGGTCCTCTTCTTTGGGACGAGAGGAGGCAGAAGCCCTTTCTCGGGAGGAGATGGTTGATTGCGGGTGAAGCGGGAAGGAGGAGGCTGCGATTTGCTAGGGATTTCAGTGCCGCGGAAATCACGAGAGGCGGTCGGAGGGAGGTGGATCTGAGACGGATGGATGGTGGTTGGCTCGGTGGGGGAGATGAGGAGGAGACCAGGTGGGCTAGCGGCGACGCGATGGGAAAGGATGGATGGGACAGGAGGATAGGCTAGGCTGATCGGTTATTTATAGCATGTGGATTTATGGGTAGGGGTTAGTCGGACCTTCGATCGTAATCAAACATCCGGGAAAAAATAGGTTAGGGGAGCCAAAGGAAAAACCGAAGATATTTTAGGGATGTTTGGGATGATCTGGACCCATCGGTCATGAAGGTGCGGTTCGGGTTTGGGGAAGTTTTTTGGACGTGCGCGAGGGGTCGATGCACTGCACAGAGAGGTTGGACATTTAGAAGAGAGGGAAGATCGAAGACAATGCGGTCTGACAAAAGGCCACGGAGGAGACAAGAGAGAAGAGAACGGTCTGGTTGGTCTGAGAGAATAACAACGGAGGCAACGGAGAGAAACGGCAACTTCGAACGTATGAAAGTTTTGAAAAAAATGACGGCAACGAACTGCCGATGCAATGCGAATGATGCCATGATGAATGCAACAAACAAACAAAACACATGGTGACACGCAAAACATGGGAGGTATCTGGAGTGTCGGTCTCGGGTCGTTACAACCTTGCTGCAATTTATTTTATTTGGCGTTCGATCTATCAATATTTACAACTCTCTCCTGTGCACATGCCGTTTCTAGCACTGTTACCTGAAAGGGATTGACAACCCCTTTAACACGTTGAGTTGCGAGTGGTTGTTATTTGTGTGCAGGGGCTGTTTACGTTGTGTTGCTTGGTTCTCCTACTGGTTCGATAACCTTGGTTTCATATCTGAGGGAAATACCAACCGCCGCTGTGCTACATCATCCCCTCCTCTTTGGGGAAAAACCGACGTAGCTTCAAGCGACATCAACCCCCTACACTTGTGGGTTATCAAGACGCTTCTCTGGCGCTGCTGCCAGGGAGCATAACTATATTTGTTGAGTCACTTGGATTTATATCTGTTTATCACTATGAAGAACCTTAAGGATGAAAGAACCAAGATTGTTCCCTCTAAGACGAGGGGAGGTAAGGAACTATTATCTAGCTCTACACTTGATTCACCTTCTGTTTTGAGTAAGCTTGCAACACCACAAGATGTATTACTCATGATATGTCACAAGTAATTGATGATGATACTTCTGCTATGAATGATGCTTGCGATGATGCTAGTACTATGCTTGATAAGACTGTGCCACTAGGTGAATTTCTTGATGAACAACTTGCTAGAGCTAAAGAAATTGAGAGTGCTAAAACTAGTGAGAATGTTGAAACTGATGAAGTTATTGAAACTAAGAATTATGAAACACCTATTAGACCTAGATCTCCAAGATATGAATTGCCCGAGATACCTGAGGGTTACGTTGTGGATGGTGAGGTAGGCAGGGACTTTCTTGCTTGTAAGGATAGAGATGATCTTAAGAAATTGCTATGCAAGTTGGAAGAAAAATCTTTGAATGCTAGAATACAATATGATCCTAAGTCTGCTACTTCACCTATCTTTATTACCAATAAGGATTATGAATTCTCTATCAACCTAGAGTTAATTACTTTGGTTGTATTTGATCCTCTCCATGGCTATGAAACTAAAACTGTTGTGGCACATATTACTAAATTAAATGATATAGCCACCTTATTTGCTCATGAGGAAAAAAATCACCATTACTATATTCTTTTTTATTTCCTTTATCATTAAAGGTTGATGCTAAGTTATGGTACAATACTCTTGCTCCTTGTTGTGTGCGTAGTGCCCGGGATATGATTTAGTACTTTTCTAAAAAATATATTCCTGCTCGTAAGAAACAAGTTGCCTTACAAGAAATATTTAACTTTGTGCAAATTGAAGAAGGGAGTCTCCCACAAGCTTGGGGGAGGCTTCTCCCATTCTTCAATGCTTTGCCTGATCATCCGCTTAAGAAAAATGAAATACTTGATATCTTCTATAATGGACTAACTGAGCTTCTAGGGACCACCTAGATGGTTGTGCTGATTGTGTTTTCAGGGAACAAACTATTGAACAAGCTGAGGAATTATTAAATAATATATTGAAGAATCATGATGATTGGACACTTCCTGAACCACCACCTAAACCCACTCCTAAGAAGAGGGGTATTTTATTTCTCGATCCTGAAGATATGCAAGAGGCAAAGAAATGTATGAAGGAAAAAGGTATTAAAGCTGAAGATGTTAAGAATTTACCACCTATTGAAGAAATACATTGTCTTGACACACCACCATAGGTGGTATAGGTAAATTCCATTTTAAAGTTTGATGAAGGTGATGCCCCTTACAATAAACATCCTAGTCAATGCTTGTATAAATTCGATAATTACATTATGAAGCAAGATCATTTCAATGCCTATGTTATGAAACAATTAAAGCAAAATGCTGATATGATTGCTCACTTGAGTGAGTTGTTATTTTGAATCACTAATGATGTTAGGAGTAGGGAAACATGCTTCTATGGTTCAGACTTAGTTAGAACAAGTTGCTAAATCTCAAACTGAGTTACTCAATGAAATGAATAATAATATGAATGATCATGATGTTAGAGTAATGACTAGAGGAGGTAAAAGGACTCAGGAGCCACTTGGGACACCCTAAAAGAATTGAACAAGACTCTCAAAGAATTAATGTTAATGCACCTAGTCCATCTAAAAAGATAAAGAAAAATGATAGGACTTTGAATACTTCTAGTGACCTTGAGGTAGAAAAACCTTCTGATGATGATAATGATGTTTCTATTTCTGATGCTGAAACTCAATTTGGTACTGAACATTCACCTAGTGACAATGATGGTGTTTATGTAGATGCTCAACCAGACAATGATAAAGAACTAGATAATGATGTTGAAATAGAACCTACTGTTGATATTGATAACCCACCTTCTAAAAATAAATGATATGATAAGAGAGACTTTGTTGATAGAAAACATGGTAAAGAAAGAGAACCATTTGTTCAGAAACCCATGCCCTTTCCACCTAAACCTTCTAAGAAAAAAGATGAGGAAGAATTGGAATGCTTTGCTGAAATGCTTAGGCCAGTCTTTTTGCGTACACGTTTGACTGATATTTTAAAGATGGCCCCTTATGATAAATATATGAGAGATATTGTCACTAATAAAAGAAAAATACCTGAAGCTAAAATCTCCACCATACTTGATAATTATTCTTTTAAGTATGGAGTACCTAAGAAACTAGGAGATCCAGGAATACCAACTATACTATGTTCCATCAAAAGAAGTTATGTTAAAACTGCTCTATGTGATTTAGGATTTGGTGTTAGTTTTATGACTTTCTGTTTATACAAAAGACTCGATTTGAATAAACTCACACCCACTAAAATATCTTTGAAAATGGTTGATAAATCAACTGCCATACCTATCGGTGTTTGTGAGGATGTGCCTGTTGTGGTTGCAAATGTCACTATCTTAACGGACTTTGTTATACTTGTTCGAGGACGACAACATGTCTATTATCCTTGGTAGACTCTTTGTGAAGACTGCAGGGGCTGTTATTGATTGCAACAAAAGCAAGGTCACTTTTCTTATCAATGGTAACGAGCATACAGTGCATTTTCCGAAGAAACAATTTCAAGTGAATGGTATTAACATTATTGAAAAAACTCCGACAATTACTATTGGGAGTTTTCAACTCCCTCTACCTACTACCAAAATGAAATATGAAACACTTATTGTTGGGGATATGCATATCCCCATTGAGGTAACTTAGTGTTTTACAAAGATTCTTTCGGTTCATTCTAATTGAAAGCGGTTGTTAATAAGACTTGATCAACCTTATTAATGGATTATTTTCGAGAGGCATGTGGTCGATGAATTTAGTAGGCACAACCTTTTGTACCCACTTTATATTTTCTGTTATTTTTAGTTAAATACAATAAAATGCCATGAATATCTTGTTTTCTGAATTATCCGTACAATAAAAAGTGCCCACTAGGCACCAGGGTGTGCCACACCCACCTGGCACGCCCTGGTGGATAGTGGGCCCCAGAAGTAACTTCTCACTCTCTCCGTTACCTCACTTCATCACCTACCTCTAGAAAAAATCCATGTAGCTCTCTCTCTCTCTCTCTCTCTCTGTCTCTCTCTCTCTGTCTCTGTCTCCTGTTCTTGAATTTTAATCTCTTTGCTCGGAGCCCCGTTTCCGAAATTGTTTTGGGGGATTGCTACTTGGTATGTGACTCCTCCATTGCTCCAATTAGTTTTTGCTTTAGTGGTTTATGTTTTGATTAATTAGCTACTCTTGGTGCTGTTCAAAATGATCTTGCATATTGAATTCTTTGAGTTCCAAGTAGTTTGAATGCTTGATATAGCCTCTAGACATCCATATGTGTAGTTGCTATCAATCTTGTGAAGTTTCCTTGACTACTTATGGTGCATTATTCGGTGTTACATCCTACTTGTGGTGCATTATTCGGTGCTGCATTATTTGGTGTTAGTTATGTTTAATGCTTGTTTTTGATCGTTTTTGTTTTTTGGTTGGTTGCTTCTCAATCTATTTGATAGCCTTCCCTTGTACTAAGCGGGAATACTACTTGTGCATCCAAGTCCTAAACCAAGTTGTGCCAAATGAGTCCACCATACCTACCTATATGCGGTATTTCCATGTTGTTCCAAGTAAATTTGTATGTGCCAACTTTAGTTTGTATGGTATTCTCAAGATGAGTGTTTATTCACTTGTCATTGCACGAGAGTGTGGCAGGTAATAGGGATTCCTGAAAGCATTGAGAAGGGGTCTGGGGGGGGGGGGGTGATTAGACCCTCAACAAGTAAAAGTGGCAATTTTTAAGTTCTTCAAGTTGAGGTGAAGTTTTAGCACAAGTTTAAGCATTCACAATACATTTTAAGCAAGCATGAAAAGAGTATGAGCAGCGTAAAGAGTAAAGCATGCTAATTGCAAGAAAGTAAAGGATGGGATTGGAGTGTGCAAACGAAATGAAGACATGGAGATTTTTGGCGTGGTTCCGATAGGTGGTGCTATCGTATATCCACGTTGATGGACACTTCAACCCACGAAGGGTAACGGTTGCGCGAGTCCACAAAGGGTTCCACCCACGAAGGGTCCACAAAGAAGCAACCTTGTCTATCCCACCATGGCCATCACCCATGAAGGACTTGCCTAACTCGGGTAGATCTTCATGAAGTAGGCGATCTCCTTGCCCTTACAAACTTCTTGGTTCAACTCCACAATCTCATCGAAGGCTCCAAAGCGACAGCTAACCAATCTATTAGACACCACTCTCCGAAAGGTAATAGATGTTGTCTTGATGATGAACTGCTTGCTCTTGTGCTTCAAATGATAGTCTCCCCAACACTCAACTCTTTTTCACAGATTTGGTTATGGCGGAAAGAAGTTTTGAGTGGAATGCAACTTGGGGAAGGCTAGAAATCAAGATTCTTGTGGTTGGATTGGAATATCTTGATCTCAACACATGAGTAGGTAGTTCTCTCTCAGAAAATGTAGGCTGGAAGTGTAGGCACGTTCTGATGGCTCTCTCATAAATGGAGAAGGGGGTGGAGGGTTATATATAGCCTCCACACAAAATCTAACCGTTACACACATTTGATCCAACTCGGTCAGACCGAATAGAAGAACTTGGTGAGACCGATTCAGTTCAAAATGTGAATGTTAGGAATCTCAGTGGGACAGATGTGCTAGGGCTAGGGAAAAACCTCATCCCGGTGAAGCCGATTGCTTGAACTTGGTGAGACAGATTTCAGCAAAGAGCAAACAGAGAGTTGGTCAAGCAAACTTGGTGGGACCGATTGCACATTTTAGTGAGACTGAAATAATTGCAACTAGCAACAGAGAGTTTGCAAGGCCATCTCGGTGAGACCAAGATCCATATCGGTGTGAATGAGGTGTTAAGGTTTCTGGCAATGGCTAGGTCAAATGAACTCGGTGGCGCCGGATAGAATGTTTCAGTGGGGCCGAGTTTGACTTTGGGTTTTGGACAAATTTGGAAATGAGAAAGTGGTTGAGGGCTTTGGAGCAATATCACTAAGCATTTTGAGCAAGTAGACCATTAAGCAACAACTCATCCCCTTTTAATAGTATTGGCTTTTGTCGGTGTCAAAACCAGTGGATCTCGGGTAGGGGGTCCCAAACTGTGCGTCTAGGCCGGATGGTAACATGAGGCAGGGAACACGATGTTTTACCCAGGTTCGGGCCCTCTTGATGGAGGTAAAACCCTACGTCCTGCTTGATTAATATTGATGATATGGGTAGTACAAGAGTAGATCTACCACGAGATCAAGGAGGCTAAACCCTAGAAGCTAGCCTATGGTATGATTGTTGTATGATGAAGTTGTCCTACGGACTAAAACCCTCCGGTTTATATAGACACCGGAGAGGGTTAGGGTTACACAAAGTCGGTTACAATGGTAGGAGATCTTGAATATCCGCATCGCCAAGCTTGCCTTCCACGCCAAGGAAAGTCCCATCCGGACACGGGACGAAGTCTTCAATCTTGTATCTTCATAGTCCTGGAGTCCGGCTGAAGGTATAGTCCGGCTACCCGAACACCCCCTAATCCAGGACTCCCTCAGTAGCCCATGAACCAGGCTTCAATGACGACGAGTCCGGCGCGTAGATTGTCTTCGGCATTGCAAGGCGGGTTCCTCCTCCAAATTCTTCATAAAAGTTTGTAAACACCAAGAGTAATGTCCGGCTCTACAAAATAAGTTTCCACGTATTGCCACAGAGAGAATAATATTAACACAAATCTAATCTGCTGACGTATTCCGCAGCGTGACATCACACTACGGCCAAGCCTTTATTCGAATCGTTTTCACTTTTCCACCTCAGCGTGTTTTGCGAGGCGGTTTCCTTGGCACGTCTTGTCAAAGCAGAGATCGTGTCCCCCATTTACGGGATTCCCATCAATACGGACGTGGGTAACCCAACCGCGCCATTTATCACGGCGCTTGGGAGGCAAGCGAGTTTTACTAGGCTGGTGGGGACGCATGGTCACATCTGCCCATATAAGGGGATAAGGACCCACCTTTTTACCTATGCCTTCTTCCTCCTTTGCCTATCCATCTTCTGCGCATCCGAGCTCCAGCGCCCAAGCCCGCACTTCCTACCTCAACCTTCTCCAATAATGTCCGGAGCGGGAGGCAAGTGGATGGTCTCCTCCGTCACAGAGGGCCATGTCAAAAGGCTAAGGAAGGCCGGAAACTTGTCCAAAGACATCGCGCACCGGCTTCCTGATGAGGGGCAGCTTCTCCCCACCCCAAGGCCCCATGAGAGGGTAGTATTTCTTCCCCACTTCCTCCGCGGACTGGGTTTTCCTCTCCACCCATTTGTCTGCGGGCTCATGTTCTACTATGGCCTAGATTTCCACGATCTGGCCCCAAACTTCATCCTCAATATCTCAGCGTTTATCATTGTGTGCGAGGCTTTCCTCTACATCTGCCCCCATTTCGGCCTCTGGATCAAGACCTTCAATGTCAAGCCAAAGGTGGTGCGCGGCAACCAGGCGGAGTGCGAAGGTGCCATGGCGGGCAAAATAGCCAACGTCCTATGGCTCGAGGGCTCCTTTGTGGAGACCTTGAAGGGGTGGCAATCAGGGTGGTTTTACATCACCGAGCCATGCGATCCGAAGTGGATCGCAGCCCCTGAATTCCGATCCGGACCCCCTACGCGGCTCACGTTCTGGAAGGAGACGGGCTTGTCATGGGGCGACGAAGAAGAGGTGACCGAACTGCAGAAATGCATCCAGTCCCTGGTGAACAAGCAGCTCAAGCTTGTCAACGTAGTCCAGGTCATGCTCGTCCGCCGGATCCTTCCATGTCAAGAACGGGACTTCAATTTGTGGGAGTTCAGCCCGGCGTAGCACCGAACTCTGAGCAGGCTCTTCGACACGACGTACGAAGATGCCTGGAAGGGGCTAACCAAAGGCGCCGAGGCTCCCACATCCGCCTCCGAAGACCGCAGATTCAGCTCGCAACATCCTTCTGGCGAGGTAAGATATTTTCATCTTTTACAGGATGTTAAGTTTTTTCATAGTTTGACTCTATGCGGGATCTAAACTCCCTCACCTTTGACAGGCTTGGCAGGCGAAGTCCGGACTGATTAACTGTCCGGCTCCCTTGCCTGAAGACCCAGCCCCTGCTCTCCTAGTGAAGCTGCTGGTTCCGGCACCTTATGTGGTGCCGGAGAAGAAGGCCAAGAAGAAGAAGGCCACGGGGACTCGAAAGAGTTCCCGGCATATGGTGGTGTCGGACTCGTCGTCCGACGAGTCTGAGACGCACTCCTCCCGTGAAGACGAGGAGGAGGAAGAAGAAACCTCTCCCCCTCCAGCGGGGGGAGGAAAGAAGAGGAAGGCCCCCCCATTAGGGGAGGCCGAAGGGTCCAAGAAGAGGAAAACCCCTCCGCCAGACTATGCCCCCGACACCGACGAGGACGAAGAGGAGTGGCCGAATAGAGCCAAGCGTCCGGTGAAATCGTAAGTGTTCGGATACCAGTGTAACTCATGATGTTCCTTTTGTTGCGCAGCTTTCCCTAATGTCGAATGTAATCATGCAGCCCGCCCAAGGACGGGCTCGACGAGTCGTCGAGTGGCTCCCTGGATTCATCGGACGTGAATTCAGTTCCGCCCGCTGCCTCCCCCTGTGCTGCGGATGACGCCGAAGTGGCGTCGCGACAAGCTCCGGGGCAAGAGGAGCCGGTCCAGGAGGAGCCGCGAGGCGACCTCCCGGACTCCATGAGTAAAGGGGACAAGACCCCCCAGGGCTCCAAGTCCGGCTTTAAGCCGGACACCGCGCCGGAATCATCAACGGTTCCGAACCGCGGCAGGCGAACTCCTACCAAGAGGAGCAAGCCTATTGAGCCAGCGTACTCTGTCCAACCGGAGGCGCCGAACAATCTGCTGGAGGTGCTTGAGGGCGCCTCCATCGACGAGGAGCACCGTACCATCATGAGTACGGTGGTCCAGAAGGTTCGGTCCGCCAAAAGCGGACTGACTGAAGCTTGTGCTAGCCTTCTAACAGACTTCGAGCTAAGTAAAAAATATGTAAAAATATTACCGCATAGACAGTAGCCCCTGATGCTCTGTTTGGCGTTCGGAAAGAAAAGCCGAATAGAGGATCTATTAAATATCGCAGGAGTCTAACTAAAAAGGAGTCAATATATGTATGCAGGCTTCGCTGCTGGCCACCGCCGCACTGACTGCGGAGGTGGGTGCCCTGAAGCAGGGCCTCGAGCGGACCGAGCAAGAGCTCGGACTTGCCAAATGGCAGCTCGAGGAGAAAGAAGGTAAGAGATACCTTATAGAAAAAATGCCTATAAGAAGACGCAATTGCAAAAAATGGCAGGAGTATACTGCTTATTGTAGGGGCCACAACTGAGGTGGCGACCCTCAAGTAGGCACTGTCCGAGGCCGAGAAGAAAGCGGCCATGGAGCGTACCGAGCGGGAGAAATATGAGGCGCAGGTCGGCGAGGTGCAGCAAGAGCTTCAGGCTCTCATGAAAAAACATGAGAGTTTGGAGCTCGACTCGAAGATGCGAGCGTCCGAGCTTGCTGCGGCCCTTAAAACTGCCAAATCTGCCAAGGCCAAACCCAGAAGGCCCTCCAGGAATTGGATGCGGTGAAAAAGATAGTGGCAGGTAAGGCATTCTCTATGCAATGCAGACATATAAAAGTAAACTACTTGTTACTTACCTGAATCCGGAGCTCTGCAGGGGCATTCGCAGATCTTCCCCACAGCGTATCCGATACCGCCTCATTCTACCGAGCCGAGGAAGGCAGCTCGACGGAGAAGGTGTTCTGGTCTCAGTACGCTGAGGCTGGACACCCTGTGCCCTTGAGCGACCAGCTGAAGTAGCTGGTCGAGCTCCACAAGGCGGCCGAACAGGCCCTGAAGGGCTTCATAGTTCGGCTGTGGCCTGGAGAGGCCCTGCCTGGGAGCTACTTCGGACTGGTGCGGCGGCTGGTGGAGGCTTGTCCAAGGCTCGAGGTCATCAAGTGCTCCGTCTGCATCGAAGGTGCCCGTAGGGCCGTTGCCTGTGCAAAGGTGCACTGGGGTAAGATGGACGGTGAGAAGCTTGTGAGGGACGGGCCGCCGCCGGGGAAGGAGCATCGCAAGCCCGAGAACTATTACAAGGATGTTCTGGCCGGTGCCCGCCTTATGGCGGATGAATGCACCAAGGATGTAATTTTTGAATGAACTCGCTCGTGTTATCCTGTGCGCCGAAAACTTGTTCCTATGCGCTAAGCAATGCTTGAATTTAAAATATTACTTTCTGTGCGGCCGTTTATCAAAAAATTGAGAGATGGCCAGTCATCGACTTCTGCCCCCATGCCACTAGTGCTGGGGTGTTCGGGATAAACCGGAGCGCTCTTTTTCCCATGATTGGGTCCGTCGAGGGAGGCCTCAGCACAACGAACAAGGCAATCGGACTATAATGCTTGAACACTCTCACTTAGCCATAGAACTCTATAATTTTAAATTTCGGCGAAGCCCCTAGTATTCGGAAGACCGAGTTCGGGGCGCTATCCACGCCTTGGCCGGACAAAGCCGGTTCCTCGCTCGAAGCGGCATAAGTCTTTAAGGACTCGAAAAACCTCTCGAACAGCGACCGGTCTCTCGCCTCATCATGACAGTCAGTTTTAGCTTTCTCTACTGAGGTGCTCAGCCTAGCTCAACTGCGGCACAATCGCAGTAGTTCTCCTAGTGCTACCTTAGCTGATATAGCGGAACGTAAGGCACCAAAACATAGGAGCCGGGCAAACCCAACTATTGACCCAAATCATGATTCGGAGCCGATGCATATAGTGCTATAAGTTCGGGGTGCCGCACTTGTGAAAGTGTACGGACTTCTCACGCCATATTGATGGGTACTGAAGCCCCTGGCGTATTTTTGCCGTACCACAGTGTACGGATGCAACATGTTATTGATAAACATATATATAAAAAGAGGGTAATGCAAAAAATAGACAAAAAGCTATGCATTGTTTATAGAAAGGCTGCTATGAAGGCGGAACGATACAATAGTGCGATAAGCAAAAGAAATTGGACTATTTAACATGTCCTGGCCAGGGGCAGGCCGCGGAATTGTATTAAAAAACAGGTATACTGCTCGCAATAGAGACCACCTGGGAGTTCCATAATGCGGCGTGGCTTGTCTGCTTTCCTTGATCTTGCATCGTTTGTGCGGCAGTTGAATTGCCGAACGGGTCGTCTGAAGTATGGAGTCCTGAGAGTAAGAGAAAAAAAGGAATCCAGCAGCCCCTGGTGCGGTTTAAGCCGTATTTCGGGCGTGCTGTGATAGTGCCCCTTCGCCTGTGCCCATGGTATTTCAAGAGCGTAGTGATGTACGCGAAGCACTAGTTTCGCTATATCGCGAGGGCTAGGGTTGGGGCCGCATTGCTACGCTAGCTCAGAATGTGCCAGGCGGTCTTGTTGTAGGGTACTCCGGGCACGCTTGACAGTGTCCGGCTTTTTGAAGGCCGAACTAGAGAACAGCCTAGAGAGGCTGCTTTGTACTTCTGCTGCGAGCGCTGCCGTGTGCTCCTCCGTTTGAAGGGAGCGTTCAGTGTTCCCATTGACCGTGATTACTCCTCTAGGGCCTAGCATCTTGAGCTTGAGGTATGCATAGTGTGGTACCGCGTTGAATTTTGCGAATGCGGTTCGCCCGAGCAGTGCGTGATAGCCTCTACGGAACGGGACTATGTCGAAGATTAACTCCTCGCTTCAGAAGTTATCCAGAGATCCGAAGACCACTTCCAGTGTAACTGAGCCTATACAGTTGGCTTCTACACCTGGTATGATGCCTTTAAAGGTCGTTTTGGTGGGCTTGATCCTCGAGGGATCTATGCCCATTTTTCGCACTGTATCCTGGTAAAGCAGGTTCAGGCTGCTGCCGCTGTCCATGAGGACTCTTGTGAGATAAAATCTGTCAATGATTGGGTCTAGAACCAATGCGGTGAAGCTGCCGTGACGGATGCTAGTGGGGTGGTCCCTTCGATCAAAGGTGATCGGGCAGGAGGACCATGGGTTGAACTTTGGGGCGACTGGCTCCATCGCATATACATCCCGTAACGCACGCTTCCGCTCCCTCTTGGGGATGTGTGTTGCGTATATCATGTTCACCGTCTGCACTTGCGGGGGAAATCCCTTCTGTCCACTGTTGTTTGGCGGCCTGGGCTCCTCCTCGTTGTCTCTATACAGCCCCTTGTCTTTGTTTTCGGATCTTAACTTGCCTGCCTGCTTGAACACCCAACAATCCCTATTGGTGTGATTGGCTGGCTTTTCGGGGGTGCCATATATCTGGCACAAGCGGTCGAGTATTCGGTCCAAACTGGACGGGCCCTGAGTATTTCTTTTGAATGGCTTTTTCCGTTGACCGGATTTATAGCCTCGGAATCCGGCATTAACTGCCGTATTCTCGTTGCTGTCGCTGTTAACGCGGCGCTTTTGTTCGTTCTGACGCGACCTGTCGCTTTTGTCCTTGGTATTCGAATTACCAGGGTTCTTGGTTAAATTGTTGCTGCGAGCTAGCCAGCTGTCTTCTCCCGCGCAAAAGCGGGTCATGAGTGTCGTGAGGGCTGCCATAGACTTCGGCTTATCCTGTCCCAGGTGCCGGGCAAGCCACTCATCACGGATATTATGCTTGAAGGCCGCTAAGGCCTCTGCATCCGGACAGTCGACTATCTGGTTTTTCTTCGTTAGGAACCGTGTCCAGAATTGCCTGGCCGATTCCTCTGGCTGCTGAATTATGTGGCTTAGGTCATCGGCGTCCGGTGGTCGCACATAAGTGCCCTGGAAGTTGTCAAGGAATGTGGCCTCCATGTCTTCCCAAGAACCGATTGAGTCTGCTGGCAAGCTGTTAAGCCAATGTCGGGCCGGTCCCTTAAGTTTGAGTGGGAGGTATTTGATGGCGTATAGATCGTCACCGCGGGCCATGTGGATATGAAGGAGATAATCCTCGATCCATACCGCAGGATCTATTGTGCCATCGTACGATTCGATGTTTACGGGTTTGAAGCCCTCAGGGATTTTATGATCCATTACCTCATGTGTGAAGCATAGTGGGTGTGCGGTGCCTCTGTATTGGGCTATATCACGACGCAACTCGAAAGAGCTTTGTCTTTTGAGTTCGGCCCGGCCAGATTTATTGCATCCGGAGTGATGATCACCATCACATGCCGTGGGGCGCCTGCGCGATCCGTAGATCGGTCTTGTTTGCCTTGCCTTGTCCTCCAGTATGTCGCGCAGGTCGGGCGCATTTTCCCGTGCCTTAGTATGCTTGACGCGGCGTCGGGGCATGGCTTGAGTGGAGGGCCAAGAGGCCTCTCTGTCACGGCCACGAGGTGGCCGGTCGGCCATGTCATGCGCTGGTGATGTAGGTGCTTCCTCCTCTAGTCGGGGTAGCAGCCTGCGCGTTGGGTAACTCTTGGAGGGGCGTTCGAGTTCATACTCTTCGGCCGCAAGGACTTCAGTCCATCTGTCAGCTAGCAAATCCTGATCAGCTCTAAGCTGTTGCTGCTTTTTCTTGAGGCTGCTCGCCGTGGCCATAAGCCTGCGTTTAAAATGCTCTTGTTCGGCGAGATCCTTTGGCACGACGAACTCGTCGTCGTCGAGGCTTGCCTCGTCTTCGGAGGGAGGCGTATAATTATCGTCCTCAACCTCTTGGTCCACCGCCCTCTCGTGAGGGCTGGCTTCTCTGTCCTCCTGTGCTGAATCTTGCTGGAGGGGGTGTTCTTCGGCGCTATCCGGAGTAATATTATCTCCTGTGCCGGAATCACCGTTTTTTGCTTTGGCGGGATTTAGAGTCGCGCCGCTGACGCTGGCGCTTGGGCTATTTCTTAGAGGTATTGTCCCCCGCTGTTCCATCGCCATCTCCATCCTTTGGAGTGTCCACCATATATATGTCATATGACGAGGTGGACTTCCTGCGCCCTACAGGTGCTGGTTCTTGTTCGTCTCCTGCATCGTCGTCCATGCCATCGATGTCTTCGGAGTCAAAGTCAAGCATGTCGGTTAAGTCGTCGACAGTGGCTACGAAGTGGGTGGTGGGTGGGTTTTGAATTTCTTCATCGTCCGTATCCCAACCTTGCTGACCGTAGTCCGGCCAGGGCTCTCCTGATAAAGAGAGAGACTTTAGAGAATTCAGGATGTCGCCGAAGGGCGAGTGCTGAAAGATGTCCGCGGCGGTGAACTCCATTATCGGCGCCCAATCGGATTCGACCGGTGGGGGCGCGGGGGGCTTGGAGTTTGGAGAGGAATCCGGCTCCTCGGAGTCACGGGCCATGCGGAGTGCGGGGCTGGAGTTCGGCTCGATCGCCTCTGAGATCGCAGCCCCTGAGGCAGTGTCCAACCGCTGATCCTCGATCAACGCAGTAGGCTCCGAATCAATGGTCGGAACCGATGCGTGTGCGGTCTCCAAGGCGTTGTTCGGCGGCAGAGCTATATCATGCCCATCGAGACTGTGCGGCACGCTTGGCTGTGGCTTGAATCCGTCAAAGATCAAGTCCCCGCGGATGTCAGCCGTGTAGTTTAGGCTTCCAAACCTGACCTGATGGCCAGGGGCGTAGCTTTCGATCTGCTCAAGGTGGCCAAGCGAATTGGCCCGCAGTGCGAAGTCGCCGAAGACGAAGATCTGTCCGGGGAGAAAAGTCTCCCCCTGGACTGCATCGTTGTTGATGATCGAAGGAGCCATCGGGCCTAAAAGCGACGACACAGAGGAACTCTCAATGAAAGCACCAATGTCGGTGTCAAAATCGGCGGATCTCGAGTAGGGGGTCCCGAACTGTGCGTCTAGGCCGGATGGTAACAGGAGGCAGGGAACATGATGTTTTACCCAGGTTCGAGCCCTCTTGATGGAGGTAAAACCCTATGTCCTGCTTGATTAATATTGATGATACGGGTAGTACAAGAGTTGATCTACCACGAGATCAAGGAGGCTAAACCCTAGAAGCTAGCCTATGGTATGATTGTTGTATGATCAAGTTGTCCTACGGACTAAAACCCTCCGTTTTATATAGACACCGGAGAGGGTTAGGGTTACACAAAGTCGGTTACAATGGTAGGAGATCTTGAATATCCGCATCGCCAAGCTTGCCTTCCACGCCAAGGAAAGTCCCATCCGGACACGGGACGAAGTCTTCAATCTTGTATCTTCATAGTCCTGGAGTCCGGCTGAAGGTATAGTCTGGCTACCCGAACACCCCCTAATCCAGGACTCCCTCAGCTTTCCTATGGGCTCAATGTGATCTTGGATCACTAAAATAGAAATGAAGATTCTTGAGCTTTTGCCAATATGTATCCTTAGCATTTTGAAGGGGTTCGACATCCTCTTGTCCATACCACGCCATTGTTGAACTTGTGTGAAATACACTAGATAAAATATTAGTCCAAGAAGAGATATGTTGACATTAATTACCAAAATCACCCAGGGAGAACTTGTGCTTTCAATCTCCCCCCTTTTGGCAATTGATTACAACATACATCAAAGCTTTAGATAAAAGATATGCAGAGTAATAGGTAAAGCTTGGGAAGGACATGTAACATGCATAAGCTCCCCCAACATGTATGCAATCATGTGAAGTTAGAATATAAGAACATGTGAATGCATAAGCACGACATAGCAAGCAATGACTTACATGTATCTTGGCTATATGCATCAGAGCAAATGATGTGGACAAGAAGTGCACCTTCATGTTTATGAATCCCTCTTGCAAACAATATGTACATCAGCAAGAGATCATAATGCACATGAGAGTGATGCATGTACGTACCTTGTGGTCTTCAGCTGGCTTTGGAAGGAGTGGACTTGAGAAAACAGGGTTAGATAACACAAGAACACTCTAATTAAAGCAATTTCAGGAAACCACAAGAGTACCAAGACTGGGATGACATGTAATGAGTGAGTAGTAAGTACTTCATTTGGATATTGACATGTCCCCAAATATCTAAATCTTTGCAATGAATTCCAGAGATTTTCCTTCGCTAGACATAAACTCTTTCTCCCCCTAAATCTGATATTGGATAATGGGAGAAGATAGGGTGAGAGAAAATTAGAGCAAGAGGTGGTAATATCAGCCAAAATCAGAGCAACAAGAATATTAGCAATAGTTACGATCAAACATATTGACATGTCTTTCCCCTCTTAAAGACATGTGACTTTTCTCCTCTTTTGTCAACGAGCATCGGTAGAAGAGCTTAGATGAGCTCATGATAAGCTTTGATGGTCTCTCTCTCTCCCTTTTACATTAATTTCCAAGAAAGGGCACTTCTGGAGCATGAGTCAAATAGGTGTGGTCCTTGAGACTCACTACAAAGCAGTAGGTAGTCTGAGATGCTGATAGAGGATATAATCATTGAGTGGAGCTGAAGAAAATAGACAATAAGAAATGAAAAAAATATTTTCTCAGAGTTGAAATCGGTGATGCCAATTGTTTTTCTTCGGTGACACCGAAATGACAGTCACAGAAAGTCCAGATCGGTGAGATCGAATCAGTCCATGTCGGTTGGACCGATGAACTGTTCAAAAGAAGACATTGTGCTTCGGTCAAGTCGATGGGTTTGGATCGGAGGGACCGAGTTCAACTTGGAGTAAATATTTTGTCAATCTCAGCTCACTTGGCAAATTAAATCTCACAATGATTTGCAAGGAATCAATAGAAAGCTTTGCAATGACTTAAAACACAGAAGTTACAGAGAAAAACAGAAATAAGATAAAAGATCTAGATGCTATTTTTATAAAGAGGGAGACAAAATAGCAAGAAACATATGCAAGAACACAAAGTAAATGAGCAAAGGAACACTAGAGAACTTCATCTAGAAGGGGTCGGCGACGAGTCACCTATGTTAGAGTATATTGACTGAGGAGTCAAGTGATAACACTTGATCGTAGGTCATACTCATCGTTCAAGCTCAAAATGGGTTTACCATTTTTTTAAGCATTTTGATGTATTCATATCTCGTTGAGTTACTTTGGCTCATGATTTGGAGCAAAGCTTCTCTAAGATGGAATGACATACCTTGGGTTGTTGTGTTGATCTTGATCATGTAGTCGAACTTGTGTTGGATGCTCAAGGTTAATGTTGTCCATCAAGAGTTGGGAGCACCTCTAGAAGTTTGAGTTCACCTTCCTACCTGAGTTAGCCTTGCAAGGAAGAGAACTTGTGTATCCAAAATGACAATCATTAAAGTTGATACCAAATGAAATTTGATATATTTAAATTGTCAAAGGATGTGTTGAGTGGGTTCGTGCTTCCTTGTATTCAACAACCTTATAGTAGGAACTTGGAGATGTAGAGATTGCTCAAAATGTGAGTGACTCGCAATCTCATAGATTTGGGCTCATCAAAGTACCTACAAGGGTAGATAACATGCAAGGGTACAAGTATAGATCCAAGACATATGATCATCATCATAGGAGAGACATCAAGTATTAGTCATAAAAGGCTCATGCCTTGCATGTATCCAAATGGAGTTTCTACTCCAAGTTTGAGGAATCAATGATGTTCAATTCACCTCTCAAACGGCAAAAACTTTCTCATCAAGTGGTTTGGTGAATATATCCGCCAATTGCTTATCGGTAGGAATATGCTTAAGATTGATGTCTCCTTTAGCAACATGATCTCGAATGAAATGATGATGAACTTAAATATGCTTAGTTCGAGAATGTTGCACGGGATTGTGAGCAATCTTAATGCCACTTTCATTGCCACAAAGCAATGGAACATGTTTCACATGTATCCCATAATCCTTAAGAGTTTGGGTCATCTAATGTAATTGAGCACAACATGATCCGGCGGCAATGTATTCCGCTTCGGCGGTGGATAAGGATACCGAGTTTAGTTTCTTGGAGGACCAAGACACAAGGGATCTACCAAGAAATTGCCAAGTACCCGAAGTGGACTTTCAATCAACCTTATCATTGGCATAGTCAGAATCGGAGTAGCCAACAAGATCAAAATATGACCTTTTAGGATAGCAAATGCCAAAGTTTGGTGTATGAGTTAAGTATCTCACTATCCTTTTCACAGCCTTAAGATGACATTCTTTAGGGCCGCTGATATCTTGCACACATGCACACACTTAACATAATATCGGGACGGGAGGCACATAGATATATCAATGAGCCAATCATAGAGCGGTAAACCTTTTGGTCAACCGGATTGCCATCCTTAGTCAAGTCAAGATGTCTACTAGTAGGCATGGGTGTTTTCATACCTTTGCTTTCTTGCATGTTGAACTTCTTGAAAAGATCCTTGGTATAGTTTGTTTGAGAAACAAAGGTACCTTCCTTAGTTTGCCTGATTCGCAAACCAAGGAAAAATTCGAGTTCACTCATCATAGACATCTCGAACTTCTCCGACATTAGCATTCCGAACTTTTCACTAAAATGAGGGTTAGTAGAACCAAATATGATATCATCCACATAAATTTGGCACACAAATAATTCACCACTAACCCTTTTACTAAAAAGTGTAGAATCAATCTTCCCAATTTCAAAGCCTTTTTCAATAAGGAGCTTGGTCAAGCATTTATACCATGCGCTAGGAGCTTGTTTAAGACCATAAAGAGCTCTGTGAAGTTTCTAGACATGATTAGGTTTCTTGGGATTGACAAATCAGGGAGATTGTTTAACATAAACTTCCTCCTCAATTTCACCATTTAGAAAAGCACTTTTAATGTCCATTTGGTGTAAAGTGATATCATGGTGATTGGCATAAGCAAGTAAGATGCGTATGGACTCAAGTCTAGGAATGGGGGCATATTTCTCACCATAGTCCATACCATTGACTTGAGTGTAGCCTTAGGCAACGAGGCGGGCCTTGTTGCGTACAACTTGTCCATCCTCATCTTGCTTATTCTCAAACACCCATTTGGTTCTAATGACATTGTGGTTGTCGTCCGGCTTTTCAACCAATGTCAACACTTGATTCCTCTCGAAGTTGTATAGCTCTTCATGCATAGCGTTTACACAATCCGGATTCTCAAGAGCTTCTTCAACCTTCATAGGTTCAATATTAGAAATGAATGAGTAGTGTTCAAAAGTTAGCTAAACAAGTTTTAGAGCGAGTAATTCTCCCTATTTGAATATCATCAAATTTTTTTTCGACATGATGGTCTCTTGTGAATCTTGCTCTAACTCGTGAGAAGTTTTGTTTAGGCTGGGGTGGAACATCCTCTTCATTGTCTTCTTCTTCTTCTTCTTCTTCTTCTTCTTCTTCTTCTTCTTCTTCTTCTTCTTATTGTCCTTCATCATTGTTGTTGGCATTTTTGTTCTCTTGTGGAGGTGGAGAGGGAGGTTAATGTGGTACATCTTGTTGTACTTCCTCATTTCCTCCGTCTTGACATGTTCCACTTGTGGATGCCTCCAAATCAAATAGTGGTTCACCTTGATGTGAAGTTGAGGCTTCCACTGGAATGGATGAGGTACTCTCCTTCACCTCCTTTGGCCGAATCTTGTCAATAAGAAATTCTTGAATTGCTTCCGAAGGATCTTTGTCTCCTACATCAATTGGCAATTGCTCTACTTGCGAGTCGTTAGATTCATCAAACTTCACATCTACCGTCTCTTCAACCTTTCAGGTGAAATTGTTGTAGACATGGTAAGTGTGAGAGTTTGAGCCATAACCGAGTAGGAAACCTTCATGAGATTTAGGAGAAAATTTCGAGCGACCATGCTTATCAATAATGTAACACTTTGAGCCAAATACTCGAAAGTATCCAACTGGGGTTTGTTAGCGGTGAGAATCTCATATGCCATATTGCTGAGAAGCTTGTGAAGATATAGTCGATTCGTAGCATGACAAGTTGTCTCAACCGCTTCCGCCCAAAAGTGTCTTGGCGTCTTGTATTCATCAAGCATCGTCCTCGCCACTCTTCGTATCAACAACTCCACTTTGTTGAGCTGTGTATGTAGCCGAGAACTCATGTGAGATCCCTTCTTTGTCAAGAAAGGTATCCACATTTGCATTCTCGAACTCCGTTTTGTTGTCACTTTGAACCTTCTTGATCTTCACTTCAAATTGGTTTTGAGCCTTCCTAGCAAAGTTCTTGAAGATCTTTTGGACCTGCAATCATCAAGAAAGAACATCCACATAAATCTTGAAAAGTTGTCAACAATGACCAAATCGAATGAGTTACCACCGAGACTCTTGTAGGAGTTGGGACCAAAAAGATCCATATGAAGTAGTTCAAGCGGTCTTCTCATGATCATGATGTTATTCACGGGATGACTTCCTCTAACTTGTTTTCCTGCTTGACAAGCACTACAAACTCTATCCTTGTCAAATATGACATCTTTAACACCAAGGATATGATCACCTTTAATAAGCTTATCAAGATTTCACATACCCACGTGACCTAATCTTCTCTACCACAACCAATCTTTAGAGGATTTAGCAATTAAGCATGTACGAGGTTGAGCTCTCTTAGTGAAATCAACAATGTATAGATCACCTCTACAAATACCGGTAAAGACCATATTACGTTTATCTCTTCGAAACACCTGGCAATCTATTTCCGTAAATAGAACATTGAAACTGAAGTCAGCTAGTCTAGATACAGAAAGTAGATTATAACCGATAGGTTCAACAAGCATGACGTTCTGGATAGAGATATCATGGGAGATAGCCACCTTACCAAGGCCAACTACCTTTCCCTTTGAGTTATCACCAAAAGTGACATACTTCCAAGGACCGTCATTTTTAACAAGATCACGAAACATGTCCTTATCTCCGGTCATATGATCCGTACATCCACTATCAAGAACCCATTCCTTTCCTCTGTCCATGTAGTCACGAAGGTTAGCCATAATAGGAAAGTGTCTCATTGACTCATCAAGATCAAAGTCACCATCATCATCCTCATCAAAATATCCATGCTCACCATCATCATGTGAATGATCATCATCTATAGAGAGTGATTCATTAGATGTATGACCATGACAATGTAAATACTTATGAATTCTAATAACTTGTGAGGTGATGCTACTAATGATTCCAACATCTCCTTTGACACGCATAAGATCACGAAGCTCAAATAGACAATCATCAAATTTAGGATCACGGGTATCCATATTTTGAAAAGCAATGGGCTTTTGAAGAATCTCATCTAGATTTTTCAAGGAATAGTTTGGAAAGCGCTCCTCAAGATATTTTCATAGAGTATAAGCACATTCAAATGTAGGAAAGCATACAAGCAAATTCCTAGGCAATCCTCTCATGATAAGATCAATAGTTCTAAGATTGTGGGTCATGTCAGGATACTCATGTGTGGTAGGATGGAGAGGATCAATGGGGGCGCGTAAGGGCTAGTAATATACTTGTTCAAATTATATTCATTGAACATCTAAACCATCTCATCCTTCCAAGAACTATAGAACTCTCTGTCAAGCATTGGCACTCTACGTCTAATACTCCCAATCATAGAATCATCCATCTACATCCAATGGTTATTAAATCAAAGCAATGGAGACCAATGCTCTAATACCAATTGAAAGGATCAAGAAGAGGGGTCTAGAGGGGTGGTGACTAGACCCTCAACAAGTAAAAGTGGCAATTTTTAAGTTCTTAAAGTTGAGGTTAAGTTTTAGCACAAGTTTAAGCATTCACAATACATTTCAAGAAAGCATGACAAGAGTATGAGTAGTAGAAAGAGTAAAGCATGCTAATTGCAAGAAAGTAAAGGGATGGGATTTGAGTGTGCAAACGCAATGAAGACACAGAGATTTTTGGCGTGGTTCCGATAGGTGGTGCTATCGTACATCCACGTTGATGGAGACTTCAACCCACGAAGGGTAACGGTTGCACGAGTCCACGGAGGGCTCCACCCATGAAGGGTCCACAAAGAAGCAACCTTGTCTATCCCACCATGGCCATCACCCACGAAGGTCTTGCCTCACTCGGCTAGATTTCACGAAGTAGGCGATCTCCTTGCCCTTACAAACTTCTTGGTTCAACTCCACAATCTCGTCGAAGGCTCCAAAGCGACAGCTAACAAATCTATTAGACACCACTCTCCAAAAGGTAATAGATGTTGTGTTGATGATCTGAGAAAATGTAGGCTGGAAGTGTAGGGGCGCTCTGATGGCTCTCTCACAAATGGAGAATGGGGTGGAGGGGTATATATAGCCTCCACATAAAATCCAACCGTTACACACATTTGACCCAACTCGGTCAGAACAAATAGAAGAACTCGATGAGACCGATTCAGTTCAAAATGTGAATGTGAGGAATCTTGGTGGGACCAACTGGAACAACTCAGTGGGGCTGATGTGCTAGGACGTGCAAAACCGCATCTCGGTGAAGCCGATTGTTTGAACTCGGTGAGACCGATTTCAGCAAAGAGCAAATAGACAGTTGGTCAAGCAAACCCGGTGGGACCAATTGCACATTTCGGTGAGACGTAATAATTGAATAGGCAACAAAGAGCTTGCAAGTCCATCTCGGTGAGACCGAGATCCGTATCGGTGTGACCGAGGTGTTAGGGTGTCTGGTAGTGGTTAGGTCAAATGAACTCGGTGCCGCCGGATAGAATCTTTCGGTGGAGCCGAGTTTGACTTTGGGTTTTGGACACATTTGGAAATGAGAAAGTGGTTGATGGCTTTGGAGTAATATCACTAAGCATTTTGAGCAAGTAGACCATTAAGCAACACCTCATCCCCTTTTAATAGCATTGGCTTTCCTGTAGACTCAATGTGATCTTGGATCACTAAAATAGAAATGAAGTGTCTTGAGCTTTTGCCAATATGCATCCTTAGCATTTTGAAGGGGTTCCACATCCTCTTGTCCATGCCACGCCATTGTTGAACTTATCTGAAATACACTAGATAAAATATTAGTCTAACAAGAGATATGTTGACATTAATTACCAAAATCACCCAGGGAGCACTTGTGATTTCAATTCCTAGTGCCTAGATGAAAATAAATTATATATGTTGTCAATAGTAAATTCCTTGGAAAGTGTTGGTATGGAGGCACCCCGTTGATACGGCTAGCCATGGATTGTGAAAGACTGGTGAAAAGGAAATAAACTTTATTTTATGTTTGGGAACCGCCTATGATTTATCTAGCATGGAAGATATTGGGAATTCTCAGTCATTTTCGTTGACAGGAAAATCATGCATCTCAAAAAAAATTTATCTCTCAATTTAAGGTATGAGCTCTAGCACCTCTACAAATCTCTGCTTCCCTCTGCGAAGGGCCTATCTATTTACTTTTATGATTATTGAGTCTCCATCTTCTCTTATAAAGCGCCAACTAGGGAACACTATTGTCATACTTGTGAATTGGATGTAGCTAATATTTGAGTGTGTGTCATGAATGGATCAATGATGGAGCATAATGGGCTAGGGATAGCTTTCTTTAGCATTCATATTTTGAAATACATGGTTGCTTGTTGATATGTTTGAGTATTGATGTCTTCATGTCAAATTATAGACTATTGCTTGGAATCACTTAAAGTCCAAATGTCCATGCTACAAAAGAAAAGAATATTTGATGAACATGATAGGTAGCATTCCACATATTATTTTTTGTTTTTATCATTTACATACTCGAGGACAAGCATGAATTAAGCTTGGCGGTGCTTGATACATCTCCAATTATCTGTAATTTTTTATTGTTCCATGCTATTAAACTATCAATCTTGGATGTTTTATATACATTTTCTAGCAACTTTATATCACGTAGGGTTCTTCATCATCCTTGATGTCCCTCCGATGATGTGTGAGTAGTTTACCATAGACCTACGGGTCTGTAGTTAGTAGCTAGATGGCGTCTTCTCTCTTTTTGATCTTCAATACAATGTTCTCCTCGATGTTCTTGGAGATATATTTGATGTAACTCCTTTTGTAGTGTATTTGTTGGGGTCTGATTATTCGTGAGTTTATGATCAAATCTATCCATGAATATTATTTGAGCCTTCTCTGAACTTTTTTATGCATGATTGTTATAGCCTCATATTTCTTATCCGATTTATTGGTTTGGTTTGGCCAACTAGATTGATTTATCTTGCCATGGGAAGAGGTGCTTTGTGATGAGTTCGATCTTGCGATGCTCAATCTCAGTGACAGAAACAGACATGACACGCATGTAACATTGCTATTAAGGGGAACAAGATGGTGTTTATTCATATGTGAGTTTATCTTGTCTACATCATGTCATCTTCCTAATGCATTACTCCGCTTTTTCATGAACTTAATACACTAGATGCATGCTGGATAACGGTCAACGTGTGGGGTAATAGTAGTAGACGAAGAATCATTTCGGTCTACTAATTTGGACGTGATGCCTATATACATGATCATTACCTTGGATATCGTCATAATTATTTGCTTTTCTATCAATTGCCCAATAGTAAATTGTTTGCCCACCGTATGCTATTTTCTCGAGAGAAACCTCTAGTGAAAACTATGGCCCCGGGTTTACTTCCTATCATATATTAAAACCAAAAATACTATGCTGCAATTTTCTTTTATTTATTTTATTTTGTGTTTTAGTTAGATCTATTTATCAAATATCATACAATTTAATCTATCTCAATAGCATTGAGGGGTTGAGAACCCCGTTACTTGTTGGGTTGCAAGTATTTTTTGTTTGTGTGCAGGTGCAGGTGTTGTTTACATAGTGTTGCTTGGTTCTCCTACTGGATTGATAACCTTGGTTTCATAACTGAGGGAAATACTTACCTCTAATGTGTTGCATCATCCCCTCCTCTTCGGGGAAATACCAACGCAGATTACAAGTAGCACATCTCCAACATATCTATAGTTTTTTATAGTTCCATGCTATTATAGTATCAATCTTGGATGTTTTAGATGCAATTTTATGGGACTAACCTATTAACCTAGTGCCTAGTTTCAGTTGCTATTTTTTTGCTTGTTTTGGCTTTTTAGAAAATCAATATCAAATAGAGTGCAAATGGAGAAAAAACTTTGGATTAACTTTTTCTGGACCAGAAGGGACCCATGAAGGTTTGGCAGAAGACCAGAAGAGTCATGAGGGAGCGACAAGCTCAAGGTGGCGCGCCCCTAGGCTTGTGGGCGCCTCGTGGGACCTCTTGACCTAATTCCACCTCTTTAAATTCCCAAATATTCCCAATACATCAGAGAGCCACCTGAAACACTTTTTCCACCGCTGCAAGTTTTTGTTCTTCCGCGATCCCATCTGGAGGCCTTTTCCGGCACTCTTATGGAGGGGGAACCGATCACAGAGGGCTTCTACATCATCCTTGTTGCCCTTCGAATGATGCATGGATAGTTTACCACAGACCTACGGGTCCATAGCTAGTAGCTAGATGGCTTTCTTCTCTCTCTTCGATCTTCAATACATTGTTCTCCTTGATGTTCTTGGAGTTCCGTTCGATGTAATCTTCTTTTGTGGTGTGTTTGTTGGGATCCGGTGAATTGTGGGTCTATGATCAAATTACTCATGAGTATTAATTGAGTCTTTTCTAAATTCTTTTATGCATTATTTTTATAGCGTTGTATTTCTCTCCGAGCTATCTATTTAGTTTGGCCAACTAGATAGATTTATCTTGCAATGGGAGAGGTGCTTTGTGATGGGTTCAATCTTGCAGTGCTCAATCCCAGTGAGAGAAAGGGACAGGGCACATACTTGTATTGTTTCCATTAAGGATTAAAAGATGGGGTTTATTCATATTGCTTGGGTTTACTTTGTCTACATCTTGCTTAAGGTGCTACTCTGTTTTTATTAACTTAATACCCTAGATGCTTGCTGGATAGCGGTCGATGCATGGAGTAATAGTAGTAGATGCAGGCAGGAGACGGTCTACTTTTCTTGGACGTGACGCCTATATACATGATCATTGCCTTGAATATCATCATAACTATGAGCTTTTCTGTCAATTGCCCAACAGTAATTTTTTCACCTACCGTCCGTTATGTCCTCGAGAGAGAAGCATCTAGTGAAAACTATGGCCCCTGGGTCTACTTTTATCATATATAAAATCCAAAATACCTTGCTGCACTTTTTATTTATTTTATTTTATCTGCAATTTATCTATTTGCCTACCACCACGATATTTGATCCTTGCCAATAACCGCCGAGGGGATTGACAACAAACTTGTTTTCATTGGGTGCTAGTATTTTCTTTTGTGTGTGCAGGTGCTACTAATCTGTGTGGTTCTCCTACTAGATTGATAAGCTGAGGGAAATACTTATCTCTATTGTACTGCTTCATCCTTTCCTCTTCAAGGAAATTCCAACGCATCTCACAAGTAGCACTGTTCAAGGGAGATCGGACAAGGAGGAGACGACTCTGGACACGCTGCCCCAACTCTACTTCCGCTGCACGACCCTGTGCGTCTAGTGTTACCGATCCATGATCCATTCCCATAGCATGTTCCTGGTTGTTCTGTGCATAGGGAAAAAATATTTTGCAGCCGATGCACCTAGCACAGAACCCAATTGTGGTATCAAAGCCTCTACCATAGGATTTGGATTCAGATCGGATGTATATTTAGTATGTGGAGGTAGGAGATGAGATATGTTGTCATTTATGAGATCGACTATGTGCACGGTTGATGAGATCAATTGCACATGGGTACCATTGAGGCTATGTTTTCTGCCAATTGGAATCGATGAGGTCGTGACACAATCTACCCGTACCGGCCGGTTTCTACCATCGGGATTAATAGTGAAACGTAAATACGAATCATATTCGGGATGCTCGTTGAGATTGGCCAGATCAGATAATTCGGTGTGATCGGAGTGCAGATTCGGTCTGTGATTTTTGAAAACGCCGTACGCGTAGCGCCTTGTATTTCGTACACGATCACTCAAAACGGCAGAATGCAATTCTATGCATAACTTTGTTTTGCAGGTTTGATGTGAATAGTATGACTCATGTGTATGTGATGCATGTGTGTAAACTATACATGGCCCGCGCATCATGATTTGTCAGTCGATAGGAGCCAAAGTGCTATTATTATAATGTATAATGACTTGCGTCTCGACTTGTTATTCTCTGTAAAATTCATTACTATTTGTAGTACTTGAAGGAGAGAGATCAAGTTCAAAGCTTTGGTGTCCTGGCGTGACGAACAAGATGGAGTGCCAACCTGGTCATCGGAGTTGGAGCCGGACTAGAAGGACGCCCATGGAGCCAGATTATTACACAATATATGTTTATTTGTGATTGTTATGCCTCTTGTTTCTATGCATGTTAAAATGGTAGAAAGATCCCTCGTTAATATCAAGCAAATTGCCATTCCACATGTTGCACCTTCGCACGTCAGGTACGTTTAGTAGTGGGTGAAAGTGCGTTATATCGACTAGAGGGGGGTTAATAGGCGATTTTTACAAAGTCGTCACTAAAGAATTTCAAGGTGAGGAAATTTGTAAGCAAAGAACTACTTAGCATTGGAATAAGTACTCAGATGCAAGTATAACAGAGTAGTAGCACAGTCATCATGATGAAATGAAAAGGAGCACATAGTACAAGAAGCGTAAACACATGATAAGCAGGCTGAAGACAAACTGAATGAAGAAATAGGATTGAGGAAATGGAGAAAGTCTTCAGTCAAAGTCTTCAAATAGTAATGATCAAGTACTTCTACACAAAGATGCGGAAATGAAAGAGTTGAGGAAATAGAAACAGTAGCTTGGTGAAGACGATGATTTGGTAGACCAGTTCCAACTACTGTGACAGTCGTACGTCTGGTTGGAGCGGCTAGGTATTTAAACCTGAGGACACACAGTCCCGGACACACAGACCTCACCATATTCTCCTTGAGCCAAGGTCACACAGACGTCGCCCAATCACTCGTGATAAGTCTTCAGGTGACTTCCAAACCTTCACAGACTCGGTCACTCGGCGATCCACAATTCTCTAGACCATGACGCCTAACCGTCTGGAGGATGCACAGTCCTCAAAGGTAACAAGTGTCGGTTCCACACAGGAACAATCTCTTCACTGACGCTCAATCACTTTGGGTTTGTAGGTGTTGGGTTTGGGTTTTCCTCACTTGATGATTTTCGCTCAAAGTCCTCGGAGGATGGGATGCTCTCAATGACAAGTGTCAGTTTCTCACGGAGCAGCCAACCAGCTAGTGGTTGTAGGGGGCGGCTATTTATAGCCTAGGGAGCAGCCCGACATGATAAGACATAAATGCCCTTCAATGATACGACCGTTAGGTGGGTAGATATTTTGGGACAGCTGGCGCGTAGCACAGCAACGGTCGGATATTTGAGTATCAAATTCCTGAGGGCTATCATGTTCCTCACTTGTAGGCAATCCGCAGTGGCAAATTCCTAACTCCTCAGTTAGAACAAATTCCTCAAATACCAGAAGATCTTCGTCTCTGTCACTGAAGAAATTGAATGAACTATATGAGATTTCCAATGGCTTCACTTGAAAGGATTGCTAGGTGTAGGATTTTGAGATGAGCATCACTTGGAAACTTTTCCTTAGTTTTACCTCGACCCCTTTAACAGTACAGTGTTTCCTATGAAGTCCTCAAGCTTCATATTCCTCGCATGAATATCAAGTCTTTAGGATCACACCAATTTTTTCACTTTCAAAGTCTTCAGAAAGCCAAAGTCTTCAGTTGAAGACATTCATTTTTAGGGGTCGACTTTCACTGTAAATATGAAACTCCTCATAGACTTATAGACCTGTGTACACTCACAAATGCATTAGTCCCTTAACCTATAAGTCTTCAATACACCAAAATCACTAAGGGGCACTAGATAAACTTACAATCTCCCCCTTTTTGGTGATTGATGACAATATAAGTTAAGTTCTCAACGGGGATAAACAATGAAATGTAAATACTAATATGAGGAATTTGATTGCAAGATATAGAAGAACTCCCCCTGAAGATGTGCATATGTGAGGAATTTGCCTTGAAGAGAAAATGCACATTGTAGAGTGGAATCATGGAGATCTCCCCCTATATCTTGTAATTCATACACGCATTTAACATATGATATGAAGAATTTGAAATGCATGATGAAATGTGGTGACTAATGTAATTCAGCATGCGTGCATTAACATATATGAGGAAATAACATGCAAAAACATAGCAAGAGTATCAGTCCACCATAGGACTTAAGTTTACAACTCGATCCAACAAAAACTTCAGAAGAACGAGAGTTGTAACTTAGCAAAAAAACGCCCATATATAGACCCGCTTGAAGAATAAACTCAAATTTCTCCCCCTTTGTCATCGAATGACCAAAAGGGACAAAAAATGAGGACTAGCGTCCCTGAAGAATATCATATTGAAGTCGATGGAGGAGCGCCAGCGTTGTTGGGGTCATCTGTTGATGTAGGGCCTGCCACAATGTCGTCCAAGTCTTCATGCGAATCAGTCTCACGCGATGAAGAATATGAGCTGGCAACTAGCTGAGGAACTTTGACCTTCTTGAATTTCTTCGAAGGTGGCTGTGCCCAGTCAAAGTTTTGTTGAAATTCCATCTCCTTGAGATCTTCAGCACTTTAGAGGTTAGACAGCCTAGGTGCATTCAAAGACTTCATGCAGATAGTAGTGATTCTTCTTCACAGTATTTTGAGTGACTGTTATGTTCTAAAGAATAGCACCAAACTGACGCTTGACCCACTAGTGGTTGCGCTCGACCTTCTGATGAAGATTGAGGAGAAGCTCACGACCAGTCATCACCCTTGGAGCAGTGGCTTGAGGAAATTGCCTTGAAGCATTTGCGGCAGTGTCATGTGTGGCAGAGTCATCATTGGTGGAGTAGGATGCAGCTTTGTGAAACTGTCCATCCAATGGACGAGTGCCTTCATCAGTTACATCAACCTTGCCCTTCTCATCAGCTGAGGAAATAGTCCGTTTGAGGACTTCAATTGGGGGCAAATAGCTGACGTGATTTTGTAAATCAGCCTTCTAATGAATTGAAGACCTTGATCTGGTGAATCTCATCATCCAGGGAGCGTAAGGCTTCAATTCAAATGGTGATAGAGCGACATTGGCCATGGTCCTCATGAAGAAATCGTGGGAGTTGATAGGAATACCATGTATGATGTTGAAAAGCAGATTCTTCATGATGCCATTAACTTCTTCATCATCAGAGTTTTGGTCCTTGATTGGACTGAGGGTTTTGGTCAATATACTGTATATTGTCCTTGGCACATAGAGCAGTTC
This sequence comes from Triticum aestivum, assembly GCF_018294505.1. Taxonomy (NCBI): domain Eukaryota; kingdom Viridiplantae; phylum Streptophyta; class Magnoliopsida; order Poales; family Poaceae; genus Triticum; species Triticum aestivum. The sequence continues at coordinate 154,431,208 of NC_057803.1, read as the reverse complement.
CTTGATGAGGAATTTGGTTCTAGGAGATTGGCCTGGCTTCAAAGGCTTCATCAGCACTTGCATCAGATGATTTAACAGTTCTGGTTCATCATAGATGCACCTTGCACCTTCAGTGGGAGGACTGACTGGGACGGCATGAAGCAATTCAGTGGCCGGTGCTTTGTAGTGAGTATTTTCAGTCATCCAGTCCAACACCCATGAGTTCACGTCTTCAACATTGCCAGTGATGTGCAACGTGGCATAGAACTGAAGAATGAGTTCTTCATTCTAGTCGCAGATGTCGGTGCAGAGGTTGAGCAGCCCAACATCATGAAGAACACTGAGGACTGGGGTGAAGCAGGGCAGCGACTTCATATCCACCTGAGGAATTTTCTCATGGTCAAAGATCTTGTCTTTATCAAACAACAATGAGGAATAGAAGTTCATTTGACTTGCTGTCCAGAAGCGCTTGCATCTAAGTCTTGCAGAGTCATATGGATTATAATCCGTGAAGAAAATGTGTTGAACAAAGAAGTCATCAGACTTGAACTTCTGCTTCTTAATGTGAGGATTCTGAGGCTTGGGCTGAAGATTTGCAGTTGTTGCCTTCACAGCCTCATGAATCATAGTTTCTTGAGCCACAGGCTAAGGAATTTCAGTGCCAATTTCTTCAGCACCCTTGGCCTCCATTTCTACAACAACATTTTCATGAGCGCTAGTAGCTGGAACTTCTTCAGGAATACTGAGGAGAGCTGTCTGGTGTTCTTCAGATCCTGGGTGAATGTCTTCAGTCTGAACAGGGGACTAAGGAATTTATTGGAGAGGGGTGAACATCGATGAATTGGGGTGTTGACTTTCCCAGTAGTCATCATTCAGAATTGGAGTGGTACACCCAATGTCCACGTCTTCATCTTCCTCATATATTTCTTCAACACCGGCCTCTTAAGCTGTGAACTGAGGCATGGGCGATGAAACTAGTGGAGTTGAAGGGATGTTATCCACTTCAATTTCATCATCCAACTACTTTGTTGAAGTAGCAGAAGGATCTTCTTCATTTGATTCATTGTGAATCACATATTCCTCATCAAAGGGAACAATCTCCTTTGATGGCATGCTTGATAGAGGAACAACATCTATATGATTTTCATAGGAGCTTGTCAATGTCTTCACTTTCTTGGAAGCTGAAGACTCTGAGGAAGTAGATGCTTACCTTTTCTTCACAGCTGCTCGCTCCGCAGCTTTGGTTTTTTTCGCTTCTGATGCAGAAAGAAGGTTGATGTTTGTTGTTGGTGCAGGAGGAGCATAGGAAATTTGTTCAGTTTCTTCAGGCACAACTCATGCAGTTGTCCTGGCTTGGTCAGTCTCTTCAGGGGCTGTAGTAGATGCTTCAACAGGTCTGGCTTGTTCTTCAGGCTCAACACTAGAGGTTGCCCTGACAGTTTCTTTAGTGGCTGGAATGTCTTCATCAGCCCCGGTGCTTTCATTTTCTTCAGCGGCCTGATTTTCATCAGTGGTGCTGGCATGTTCTTCAATAGGCTGAGCAGATGCGTCAGCCTGAGGAATTTCATATTGCGCTGGGGCTGCAATATTAGAGGTGAACCCCTTTGCAATGTTGAAAAATCTGACCTTGGCTCCTAGCCAATCTGCACGATATACGTCAAATTCATCACTGAGTGCTTTGATGTCAGCTTGTGTCGGTGTCAAAACCGGCGGATCTTGGGTAGGGGGTCCCGAACTATGCGTCTAGGCCGGATGGTAGCAGGAGGCAGGGAACACGATGTTTTACCCAGGTTCGGGCCCTCTTGATGGAGGTAAAACCCTACGTCCTGCTTGATTAATATTGATGATATGGGTAGTACAAGAGTAGATCTACCACGAGATCAAGGAGGCTAAACCCTAGAAGCTAGCCTATGGTATGATTGTTGTATGATGAAGTTGTTCTACGGACTAAAACCCTCTGGTTTATATAGACACCGGAGAGGGTTAGGGTTACACAAAGTCGGTTATAATGGTAGGAGATCTTGAATATCCACATCGCCAAGCTTGCCTTCCACGCCAAGGAAAGTCCCATCCGAACGCGGGACGAAGTCTTCAATCTTGTATCTTCATAGTCCTGGAGTCCGGCTGAAGGTATAGTCCGGCTACCCGAACACCCCCTAATCCAGGACTCCCTCAGTAGCCCCTGAACCAGGCTTCAATGATGACGAGTCCAACGCGTAGATTGTCTTCGGCATTGCAAGGCGGGTTCCTCCTCCAAATTCTTCATAAAAGTTTTTAAACACCAAGAGTAGTGTCCGGCTCTGCAAAGTAAGTTTCCACGTATTGCCACAGAGAGAATAATATTAACACAAATCTAATCCGCTGACGTATTCCGCAACATGACATCACACTACGGCCAAGCCTTTATTCGAATTGTTTTGACTTTTCCACCTCAGCGTGTTTTGCGAGGCGGTTTCCTTGGCACGTCTTGTCAAAGCAGAGATCGTGTCCCCTTTATTTACGGGATTCTCATCAATACGGACGTGGGTAACCCAATCGTGCCCGTTAGCATGTCTTCTCGATTAAAGGCGAGTCCCAAACGGTTACGGGGAGGGCTCCTGGTATTCAACCTCTTATAAAGAGACCAAGGCCTTACTCCTTTTCTCCAATCTCAAAACAAGTTCGCCCGTCGCCTCGAGTTCCAACACCCTAGGCTCCAGATTCCAGGTGCTTCGGACTTTCAACAATGTCCGGTTCCGACCATCAAGGCGGATGGATGCCCTCCTCTGTCACAGAGGAGGACGTGCTAAAGTTGAGAGAGGATAAGTTCTTGACCGCCGAAATTTTGCATAGGTTGCCTGCTCAAAGGCAGGCTATTCCCAGTCCCCAGCCCGGTGAGAGCGTAGTGTTCATGTCTCACTTCCTTCGGGGGTTAGGTTTCCCGATGGATCCCTTCATGAGGGGGCTGATGTTCTATTATGGGCTGGAATTCCATGACTTAGCTCCGGAGTCCATCCTCCACATTTCCTAATTCATCGTTGTGTGTGAAGCGTTCCTCTGTGTTACTCCTCACTTCGGATTATGGCTCAAGACTTTTGGAGTGGAGCCGAAGATGATCGAGGGACGGCACGCAGAGTGCGGAGGCGCTGTCATAAGTAAGAATGCCGATGCTCCATGGCCCGAGGGCTCATTTCAAGTGGAGCTTGGCTTGTGGAAACGAGAGTGGTTCTATATCACCGCTCCCAGGAGCGCCAAGTGGGTGGTGCCTCCTGCCTTTCGCTCGGGTCCCCCACCACCGCTAGCGTCATGGGTCAACAAATGATTAGATTGGGGGTTATCCAAAGACATGCCCTTGTTGCAGGGCCGCATCCGGGATCTCTTAGAAAGAGACCTCAACCTGGTCAAGGTGACGTAGGTCATGCTCATTCGCCGAGCACTGCCCGGCAAACGTCGCTCCCTTCGTCTGTGGGAGTTTAATCCGGTGGGTCCACGAGCTCTCCAGCATTTTATGGGCGCAATGCCCGTGGAGATGTATAAAATGTTCTTCGGATCACAAGCAATGTGTCCGGATTTGACCGAGGATGCAGGTTTAAGCTGCAATCGCCCGGATACTCAAGTAAGTAACCTTGTGCCCGGACTCGCTATCCGTAAAATTGTCATGAATTCGCCCCTAAAAGAGATGTCCTTTTAAACAGGAGTGGATAGCGAAGGCAAAGCTGATCAGGTGTCCGGCTCCCCTTCCTGAGACCAGGCCGGATCCCGTGCTAGTCAGGATGTTGAAGGTCGTGCCTTTGGAGGGAAGTGAGGGGGAGGACAAGGAAACTATGGCCTCCTCGAAGGAGGCTGCTCCGAAGGGAAGAACCGACAATTCCTCTCCTAAGTGGAAGAAGAGGGCCGCCTCTGACGACCCGGAGACCATGGCCTCAAAGCGGGGGAAAAAGTCCTCGTCAGAGGGTCCGACACCAGGGAGATCCTCGGCCGAACTACGCCCTCAAAGGGATCAGCCCTCCAGCGAGCCGTAAGTAGAGAAAGATTTTCCTTTAGAGGGATGAGAGAAATCCTTGCTTTTTATCTGAGAAGATTAACCGAAATTTTACTTTGTAGCTCGGACCTCAGCCCTTCTCGGCAGAGCTCGTCTTCGGGGGATCTTCTTCCGGAGATGATGGAGAGTGGAACGCCTCCCCCTGCCGTACCGCTGGGCGAGGCGGGAGACCCTGAGGTGTCGTCGCGGAGGGTTTCTCCGAATCCAGCAGGGGTGGAAGGTAGCCATGTGTCCCCCTAAGGTTCTGGTAAGAGGAGCTTTATCCCAGATGCCGACTTGACGTGGCAGATGCCGTCCCAGTATCTTGACGTGGCAGGGGTGGAACTAAAGCGGCAACTTGACGTGGCAGATGCCGACATCGCGCTCGTCAACGAGCGGCTTGATGAGGCTCAAGGTATGCAATTCCTCGGGCGGCATCTGGTAAGAGGAGCTTTATCCCAGTATCTTACAATGTGTGTGCTTGACGCAGATGGTGCGTCGCCGTGGAGAGTCCTCGGGCAGAACTTGCCCGAGCTAAGGAACAAGCCAGGAAAAGTGATGCGGCTGCCGAGAAGGCCCTTGAAGAGCTGAGAGCCGAACAGGCTGCTCACTGCCGAAGCAAGAAGGAGATGGCCGTGATGGCCGTGAAGTTAAAAAGTGTTGCTGACTGTTAGAAGTTTCTTCAGAAAGAAGACCGGGCGAGACAGACGGACTTAGAGAAGGCCGTTGCTGATGCCAAGGACGCTCGCTCTGCGATGAGGGCTGCGAAGGAGGAGCTGCGTCAGGCCGGACAGATTGCGGCTAGAAAGCCCTTTATGCTGCGGAGGAAGTTTTGCGATCCGAAGTTTGCTCCGTTGGACCGGATGTGGAGTGCGGAGGACACTATTTGGATTTGGCAGCGAGTGCTGCTGATGCGACCGAATACTTTCGAGATCAAGAAGATCGTGAAGTGGAAAGGCTTTTCTGGTCGCAGTTCCAGAATCCAGAGCGTCCACTGGCAGTGGACGATCGTCTGGCTCAATGGGCCAAACTGAATAGATTGTCCAGACTCGCCATGAAGTACGTCATGGGTCATCTGTGGCCGGGGAGATCGGAGCCGAAGAGTTATTTCAGCTTGGTGCAGCAATTCCTTGACGCGGTGCCACGTATCAATGCGATGAAGAGGTCAGCATGCATAGAGGGTGCACGGATGGCTCTTGCCCATGTCAAGACATACTGGGCAGAGATGGAGACCACCGTTGCTGCATCCCGAGATTCGGACAAAAGCCGACTACCCTCCGAGCACTATTTTCAGGAAGTCCTTGAAGGCGCTCGTGTAATAGAGACGCAGTGCTCGAAGGATGCTATTTTCTGATAGCATATGTAATTATAAAGCAATATTTTGATGAATTGTAGTAGCCTTTTATACTTGTGCCTTCATGTATTGGAACACCTCCTGTGCGGCCGTTTTAAGATATATATACAAAATCTGTAAGATTGCAGTCGTTGGCTTCAGCCCCCAGGCACATAATGCGGGGGTGCTCACAGAAGGCGCATTTTCACACTTAATCCAATGTCTTGGTCCTACAAAGGAGGTGATAGCGCAGCGGGCTAGGCAACCGGACTATAGTGCTTTAACACTTTCACTTAGCCATAGGAGCTTGACAATGGGACTATTTAGGTAGCCCCTGGTGGCGACTGCACTCGCCCGAATTCGGGGCGCGTATGTGCCTGGCCGGGAAACGGCCCTTCGTTAATGCGGAGGAATCCTACAGATTCCGGAGAGTCATCGAGTGGTTGACCAGTCTCACGTCATATCATGACAGTCGGTTTTCGGCTTTCTCTACTGAGGTGCTCGCCTGGCCGAACCAGGGCACAATCGCAGTAGTTCTCCTGGTGCCGCCTTAGCCGATAGAGCGGAATGTAAGGCGGCCGAACACAGGAGCCGGGCAACCCAACATTTGACCAAAATCATAACTCGGAGCTGATGCATATAAGGCCAAACTCGCGACGTCGAACACTCCCTAAGGTATTCGGTCTTTATGAGAGCGGGCGAGGTAATGCTCTGAGGTATAAGCCCCTAGTGTCCAGGTGCGCGCAAGAATTCTGACGTGGCCACATGCCAAGACGCCAGCCTCCTCCTTGGTCATAGAACCAGGGGATGTGTATCAACAAGATACAGTAAAAAAGGTTTACGCAGGGTCTTAATCTGAAAAGAATCCTTGGAACGGGTCCCTACTGCACGTCTGCGCCTGTGTCTCTGTTGTGCCGTATCCTGGACGGGCGCAGCACGACGTTCATCTGTAAAAAGAGAGCAACTAAGTTGAAAAAGGGGCGTGCTGAACAAAAGTTATATGAAATAAACAAAGTGTAAAGTAAAATATGAAAAATTGAGTTTTATTGTCTCCTATTTTATACATGTGAAGCCCCTAGTGCAGGGGTATATGGCCACTAAGCCTTTATCAACGATACTTTTGTGCCGGACTCGTCTATCCGTGTCCGTGTTCTTAATGACCTGTTCCGATGTTGTGGCTGGTGAAGCCATTGTATTGTGGGGCTGTTAAAGCGGCCGCACAATCCTCCGCTTGGGGGAGGTGTTCTCACTGCTTCCCCTTTAAGGAGATGGTGCCGCGTGGACCGGGCATCTTAAGCGTAAGAGATGCATAATGCGGTATCGCGTTAAAGCGGGCGAAAGCTTCGCGTCCTAGTAGTGCTTGATAGCGACTTGAGAATGGGACGATGTGGAAAGTCAGCTTTTTGCGATGGAAGTTATCGGCAGAGCCGAAAATAACCTCGAGGAGGAGAAAACCCATGCAATGGGTGTCCGGACCTGGCGTTACTCCTTGAAGGAGGTTTTGCTGTGATGAATTCTTTTTGGGTCGATCCCCATGTGGCGGATTGAGTCCTGATATATCAGGTTGAGTCCGCTGCCACCGTCCATAAGGACATTTGAAAACTGGAGTCCGCCAATTATTGGATCGAGTACCAGGGCAGTCCAGCCTGGGTTCCTGACACTTCTAGAATAATCCAGATGATCAAAGATGATTGGTTTTGACAACCAGTGGCGGGATTCCAGTGGGATAGGCCGTGGGGCGCGTACCTTTATGGGCGCCGCACGTTTTGTTATGTGGAGTAAGTTTACTGTTTTTACTTCTTGTGGGAAATTCTTTTGTTTCCTGGTACTCTGCTTTTGGGGTTCGTCCTCGTCTTCGCTTGGTGTGTCGAGCCCCTTGTGTTCGGCGTTGAGTCTGCCGGATTGTTTGAAAACCCAACAATCTCTCTGGGTATGGTTAGCAGGCTTTCCGGGAGTGCTGTGTATTTGACATATCCTATCCAAGATTTTGTTTAGGTTGGATAGGTCCTCCCTGTTATCTTGGAGGGGCGGCTTTTTCTGATTCTGTCGTGAGCTTTTGAATCTGGCGTTGACTGCCGTGCTCTTCAGACTTTTTCCTTAGTCCGGCGACGGTCCTTATTGCGTCGCGGTTTTTCGTTTCCATCCCTAGTTTCGGATGTACTTGGGTCACTGGTGCTGCATCTTGCCAACTAGCTTTCCTCTCCTGCGCAAAAGCGGGTCATGAGGCTTGTTAGTGCGGCCATTTTTCTTGGCTTTTCTTGGCCGAGGTGTCTGGCGAGCCATTCATCTCGGACATTATGCCTGAAAGCCGCTAAGGCTTCAGTGTCTGGACAGTCGACTATCTGATTCTTTTTAGTAAGAAATCTATTCCAGAATTGCCGAGCTGACTCTCCGGGCTGTTGAGTTATGTGACTAAGATCGTCTGCATTCGGAGGGCGGATACAGGTCCCTTGAAAATTTGCTTGAAAAGCGTCCTCGAGCTCTTCCCAACTTCCGATTGTGTTCTCAGGAAGGCTTTTGAGCCAATGCAGGGCTGGCCCTTTAAGCTTGAGGAGTAAGTATTTTATGGCGTGGAGGTCATCTCCTCTAGCCATATGTGTGTGGAGGATATAATCCTCGATCCAGACTCCAGGGTCTGTTGTTCCATCATATGCCTCTATGTTTACGGGTTTGAATCCCGCTGGAAATTCATAATCCAGGACCTCATCGGTGAAACATAGGGGGTGTGCGGCACCCCTGTATTTGGGTGTGCCGGATTCTGATAATGGCTTTACTGCATTGCTTACGAGAGCTTGCTTTCTTGGCCCGTAAATGGACCTCGCTGGGCCATGATGTGAATCCTTAAGTGGGTAGCATGTCGGCTTAAGTGCGGCGCTGCTTGCCGCTTTATGTTGGCCATGGGGTCGTCTATCCGACCGTGTGGCTTTCTCACTTTTGGAATGCGAGGGCTCTAAGGCCTCCTCGTCGAATTCAGGCAGTAGCTTTCTCTTCGAATAGCTTTTAGTGCGGCGACTGTCGCCGTATTTGTCTGCAGTATTGATTACTTTACTCCATCCGATCCTGAGTGCATCTTCCACAGTTTTTAGCTTCCGCTTCTGCTTTTTCAGGCTGCGTGCGGTTGCAACGAGCCGTTTGTGGAGGTTCTTCTGCTTCGTGGGCTTGTCCGGCGTAGGGTCGTCCGGAATGCCATTTTCGCCGGGGGAGGGATGTTCGGTTTCTCTATCCGGGTTGTCCTGTTGGGACGGTTGCTCTAAGGCATGCTCATCGTCTACCGGCTCATCCTGCTCTATGGCTAGGTCTTTATCAAGGCGGGGCTTGGGTCGGCGTTTACGCCGATGCTTTGATTGTTTTTCGAGAGATCGATCCCTCTTTCCATCCCCGTTTTCCTCGTTGTTGCTTCCTTTAGGGGTATCCACCATGTACACATCGTGAGATGTGGTGGCTGTCCAATGCCCTATAGGCGTTGGTTCTTGGTCGTCTCCTGCATCGTCATCCATACCGTCGATGTCTTCAGAGTCAAAGTCGAACATGTCGGTTAAGTCGTCGATAGTGGCTACGAAGTGGGTGGTGGGTGGGTTTTGAATTTCTTCATCATCCGAATCCCATCCTTGCTGACCGTAATCCGGCCAGGGCTCTCTTGATAAAGAGAGAGACTTTAGCGAATTCAGGATGTCGTCGAAGGGTGAGTGCTGAAAGATGTCTGCGGCGGTGAACTCCATTATCGGCACCCAATCTGATTCAATCGGCAGGGGCGCGGGGGGCTCGGAGTTCGGAAAGGAATCTGGCTCCTCGGAGTCACGGGCCATGCGGAGTGCGGGGCTGGACTTCGGCTCGATCGCCTCTGAGACCGCAGCCCCTGAGGCAGCGTCCAACCACTGATCCTCGATCGGCGCAGTAGGCTCCGAATCAATGGTCGGAACCGATGCGTGTGCGGCCTCCAAGGCGCTGTTCGGCGGCAGAGCTATATCATGCCCATCGAGACAGTGCGGCGCGCTTGCCTGTGGCTCGAATCCGTCAAAGATCAAGTCCCCGCGGATGTTAGCCGTGTAGTTTAGGCTTCCAAACCTGACCTAATGGCCAGGGGCGTAGCTTTTAATCTGCTCAAGGTGGCCAAGCGACTTGGCCCGCAGTGCGAAGCCGCCGAAGACGAAGATCTGTCCGGGGAGAAAAGTCTCACCCTGGACTGCATCGCTGTTGATGATCAAAGGAGCCATCGAGCCTAAAGGCGACGACACAGAGGAACTCTCAATGAAAGCACCAATGTCGGTGTCAAAACCGGCGGATCTCGGGTAGGGGGTCTCGAACTGTGCGTCTAGGCCGGATGGTAACAGGAGGCAGGGAACACGATGTTTTACCCAGGTTCGGGCCCTCTTGATGGAGGTAAAACCCTACATCCTGCTTGATTAATATTGATGATATGGGTAGTACAAGAGTAGATCTACCACGAGATCAAGGAGGCTAAAGCCTAGAAGCTAGCCTATGGTATGATTGTTGTATGATGAAGTTGTTCTACGGACTAAAACCCTCCGGTTTATATAGACACCGGAGAGGGTTAGGGTTACACAAAGTTGGTTACAATGGTAGGAGATCTTGAATATCCGCATCGCGAAGCTTGCCTTCCACACCAAGGAAAGTCCCATCCGGACACGGGACGAAGTCTTCAATCTTGTATCTTCATAGTCCTGGAGTCCGGCTGAAGGTATAGTCCGGCTACCCGAACACCCCCTAATCCAGGGCTCCCTCAGCTTGCATGGTCACAAGTTCATGAGTTGTCATTTTGACAACGTTCTTCTTCAGAAGATGCTCCTTCTTGTACTGAGCCTTCTTTAGCTTCCTGGCCTTCTCAAACTTCCATTTTTCTTCGCCTATGAAGGCTGTCAACATGCGATTCTGGCGAGGTGTAAGTTTGAAATCAGGCATAGGAGTATTGGGGTCCTTGTGCCAGAGATCAATGAAGTCTAGGATCAGCTTGGGATCCAGCAGAAGAGGCACATTGGTGCCTTTGGCTCTAGCGGCCCGTTACTATCTGTCTCTGATGATTTCTTCTAATTCCTCATCACCAGCTTCGTCTTCACTAGACGGTACATGGAAGGCAACCTGCTTCTTGTGAGGACTTGGCCTTGTGCCTCGTCCAATGGTGGCCTTTGTCTTCGGCAAAGTTGGGCCTGTTGAGGACTGCAGAGGAGCTAAAGAACTTGCAGAAGCTCCTGAAGCAATTGAGATGCCAGTGGTCCTTTGGCACGAGGCGAGGTGCGCAGGTGCTGAGGACTTTGCAGTAGCAGCTGAATCTTTTGCAATAGTGGGAACTGGAGCTTCTTGAGGATTTTGCCGTGAGGGCTTTGACGAGCTTCGTCGTGAGGGCATTGCAGCTGAGGAACTAGGCCTGTGCGCAGGCTTCTTGGGCATAGCCTTCTTAGGCTTGCTAGCAGAGGCCTCAGCAGCGGCAGCAGCAGAATCTTCATTGAATTTCTTCACCGCTTCCTTGGCTATTTTGGCCAACTTGGCTTGTCTCTTGGCCCATTCATTAGGATAGTCCTGACCGTGCTTGAGGCTAGTGGGATCAACAATTTGGCCATGCGCCAAAGGAGGTCTTGGGCAAGGAGGGTGCAACGCGAATTTCTTCATGTACTTAGGAGTGGCATATCTGTACTCCCTCCATTCCCGTGCCCATCTCCTCTCAATCCTCTGAATGCGCACATTGCGCTCATTCTTCATTTCTTCAGCTGGAGTGCAGTACCCTGCATAGATGTTCTCAGGGATCTCAAATGTTGTGTTTACTTCAAGTCCCTTTCCTCCCTTCTGAGGTCTCTTGCCATCAGCAATTTTCTTGAGCTAAGGAATTTGAAAAACATAGTTCTTTGAAGAGGTATGCAATTTGTCTTCAAGGAACGCTGCAAATGAGTTAAGTTGATGAGAACCTAGTGATTCAACAGCGGTCATGAGTATCTGTGAACAGAGTATATGTGCGAAGAATTTGAAGAGGTCACATTCGTTCTCAGAATTTTTTCAAAATGAACATGTTTGAGGAATTTGACTAGGAGTGTCTTGAGGAATTTCATTAAGCGGTCTTTGATTTAGGTTCCAGAGTTGTATAGATTGAAAATCCAGACAATTGAGGAATCTTGAAGAAAAACATTGCTTAGAGAAATAGATCAAGAATAGATGCATGTGAGGTGTTTAACTAGTGGGGAAGTTGAAGAATAAACACCTTTTGAAGATTTTGTGGAAATCATCAGAATTAAGAAGGGCAGTAAAAATAGATTTTATTTACCCTTGACGAAGAGCACGACGAACTGGGAGGTGTAGATGGGAAGTTCGTCCGTTCAGATCTTCCACGCCCTAACTCGGCGGCAGAAGACAGCTACGGTAGCGGTGAAGTGAAGATTTCCGCAACCGGCGCGAGTACGACGGCGACAAGGTCAAGGTAGTGAAGCTCTTCCACACAGACGATGATGGAAGTAACGGCGGCGCTAGGTCTAAGAGCTCGAGCGAGGGGAGTGGGATCGAGCGGGGTAAATGAGTCTGAGGAGGGTGAGTGGTATTTATAGCCAAGGTGAAAAACGCTCGCCTGAAGAAATTGGACGAATGTGCCCCTGACCCTTCTCATCCTAGTGACATGTGTCACCCATGTACAGTGAGGTGGAGATCGTGGGTGAATAGAATAATCATATCGTGGGATGTGAAACGATTTGAGCGGCAAAAGCCGAAAACTGAGATATGAAAATTTTAATGTTACGTTCGCAAATTCTTCACCTGACAAGGACATGGTGAAGATTTTGAACGGGTTAAAAATAGAACACACATGAAGAATTTGTGAACAAACTGGGTTGAGGTAAGAATAGAGGGTGAAGGGTCCGATCACACTCACTTAGCAGAAAATTCAACTTGAAGAATTAGCAATAAGTGAATGATGTAGAGGACTAAAAACTCAAATATATAGCCAATGAAGAACACAATCGGAAAGAGTGAATGTCGGATTCGGGGTTCCGGCAAACCCTTGAGGTTCTAACTCTGGGGTGCAGACGAAGATCCCTCTCTTCCTAGCTCACTCTCGCAACAATCTCAAGGCTTAGCTCGCCGAACCCAAGGAACAAGAGACACGAGGTTTATACTGGTTCGGGCCACCGTTGTGGTGTAATACCCTAGTCCAGTGTGGTGTGGTGGATTGCCTTGAGGGCTAGGGAAGAATCAGTACATTGGATGAACAACCTCCTGAGGAGAGGTGTTCTTGAGCTCGATGAGATGGTGTGTCTGAGGATGGTCCGAATGATCCATCCCCGCAATGGTGGTGGCTAGCCCTATTTATAGAGGCCCTGGTCCTCTTCGAAAATGTTTGGCAGGAAGGGATCCCACAACGACCAATTTTGAAGGGAGACAACTAGTACAAGTTATCCTGACAAAAGGTGGTCTTCACCTACCAAAGGTTCTGGTGGTGATGCAGCAGTCGGCTCCGCGGTGACCTCCGTCCTGCCACCCTGCTGGTCTTGGTCTTGTTGCACCGATATGGAAACCTTTGCCTGAAGCCATGGGACTCATCGCCTGCGCCTGCCTCTTTAGCACCAAAGAGGAAACAGGCACTCTGCGCCCATTGGCACCCGCCTGGCTTTGGTCGTCATGGCTCACGTCACGCGAACCTCACGAGGTGCCCCCCGCCTTGATATCTCCGCTCTTCATGAGCCAGCCTAGCGAGGCTGTCCCTGAGGAGGTCTTGTGACGTCCGCCTCGCGAGGCTCGACCCCTCGCGAGGGTAATGAGTGGTTGCTGATGAAGATGGGCCGTACCAGGCCGCAGGCAGGCAAGTCTGGGTACCCCCATTCCCAGGACGCCGACAGTAGCCCCCGGGCCCAAGGCACACTCGGACTTGGCTTCGAAGCGACGCCAAAGGGCAAGTGTGGAGCGCCGCAGGCCCCAACCGCCTGCGGCCTTGATTGTCGCGTGGCAATTGACACGATGTGGGCGTCTCCACTTCCCCATGCTACCTCGGCAACCATTCGGCCTAACGATTCCCTGCTACATGCAGAAAAAACCATAATTACCTACGATTGTGGAGGTCAGCGGTTGGCTTCCTCCTGGCTATAAATGAGGAGAGGGACGGAGCCACCGTTGCTCATCTCTTCCTCCATTCCGCCTGCTTCTTCTTCCTCTTTGCTCCACCGCCTTGTAGTGACACTCATGGCATCGACAAAGAGGTTCTCGGCCGTAGAGAAGGGGAAGGCTCGCCAGGCGGGGCCCGTCTCGCCACCGCCTAAGAGGGGGCGTGGTTGCCCCCGCAAGCACGCCGCGACCACTGCTGTGGTTCCTCGTGGTCCCGGACGAACTTCCTAGGGGTCCAGCGTCGTCCCTGGCAGCCACGGTGGGGTCTCTTCGTGCGGTGGGAGCCGCCCGACATGCGGTAGTCCAGCCCACAAAGGGAGGCGAGCTATGGTCGCTCGGCCTCCTCGGCCGCGCTTCCACTCATTAGAGGTGCTGTCGGAGTTCGTCGTGTGGTCAGAGAACTCGGCCGGCACCTGGCTTCAGCTTCCGCGCTCCTTTGCCGGCGAGGTCCTGATGTCTACTACACAACCTTCTTCTTGTAGACGTTGTTGGGCCTCCAAGTGCAGAGGTTTGTAGGACAATAGCAAATTTCCCTCAAGTGGATGACCTAAGGTTTATCAATGCATAGGAGGCGTAGGATGAAGATGGTCTCTCTCAAGCAACCTGCAACCAAATAACAAAGAGTCTCTCGTGTCCCCAACACACCCAATACAATGGTAAATTGTATAGGTGCTCTAGTTCGGCGAAGAGATGGTGATACAAGTGGTATATGGATGGTAGATAAAGGTTTTTGTAATCTGAAAATATAAAAACAGCAAGGTAACTAATGATAAAAGTAAGCGTAAACGGTATTGCAATGTGTTGAAACAAGGCCTAGGGTTCATACTTTCACTAGTGCAAGTTTCCTCAACAATAATAACATAATTGGATCACATAACTATCCCTCAACATGCAAAAAAGAGTCACTCCAAAGTCACTAATAGCGGAGAACAAACTAAGAGATTATGGTAGGGTACGAAACCACCTCAAAGTTATTCTTTCCAATCAATCCGTTGGGCTATTCCTATAAGTGTCACAAACAACCCTAGAGTTCGTACTAATATAACACCTTAAGACACAAATCAACCAAAACCCTAATGTCACCTAGATACTCCAATGTCATCTCAAGTATCCGTGGGCATGATTATACGATATGCATCACACAATCTCAGATTCATGTATTCAACCAAAACATAGGACCTCAAAGAGTGCCCCAAGGTTTCTACCGGAGAATCACGACGAAAACGTGTGCCAACCCCTATGCATAGGTGTAACACCCCGGATGTAATTTACCTAATATGTACTCCAACTCTTGCTGTTTCCGGCGCTAAGTTATTTTATTTCCTCGGGTTCGGGTTTTTTTCTCTGTGTGTTGTTGTCGTTGTCATGCATCTCATATCATGTCATCTTGTGCATTGCATTTGCATACGTGTTCGCCTCTTGCGTCCGAGCATTTTCCCCGTTGTCCGTTTTGCATTCCGGCGCTCCTATCTCCTCCGGTGGTCCTTTCTAATTCTTTTCGTGTGTGGGGGTTAAACATTTCCGGATTGGACCGAGACTTGCCAAGTGGCCTTGGTTTACTATCGGTAGACCGCCTGTCAAGTTTCGTACCATTTGGACTTCGTTTGATGCTCCAACGGTTAACCGAGGGACCGAGAAGGCCTCGTGTGTGTTGCAGCACAACACCCCTCCAATTTGGCCCAAAACGCACCAAAACCCTCTCCATCATCTAGAGCATTCGATCACGATCGTGTGGCCGAAAACCACACCTCATTTGGACTCTTCTAGCCCCCTCTATGCCTATATATAGACCCTCTCCCGAAATTTTCGGATCTTCTTCCCCAAAACCCTAGCTCCCCTTCCTCTCCGCGCGCCGGACAACGTCCGGACACGCCGGACACGTCCGCCCGCTTCGCCGGACGAACCATCTCCTGCCATGTGTCCCGGGCGGGCGCCCGCATTGCCGCCGCCGCCCGAGGTCCGCCAGGCCCGCAGGGAGCCCCCGCGGCCCGGTCTGCTCGCCGCCGCCCGGGTCGGCCTCCTCCCCGCCCGGTCCGCCACCTCGCCGCCCCTCGCCTCCAACTCCGGCGGCCCAAGCCACCGCGCCATCGCCGGCGGCCGCCGCACTCCTCGCCGGCCGGAGCCGCGCTTCGTCCCGCACCTCGCCGCCCCCACCGCCGCACCTCGCCACCGACGTCCGCCGTCCCTGCCGCCTTCCTCCCGCGCCGGCGTGCACCGCGCCAAGTCCGGCGAGCTACAGTAACTCTAGCGAGCGCATCATGAACAGTGCCAGATCTGGATCTGAGACTTTCTCCTCGGTTGACTTTCCCCCAAAACCCTAGTTATTTTGCGTTTTTCATCATGTCGTAACTCTGCATCCGTAACTCCGTTTTGCGCATGTAGCATATCAAAATGTTCGTCTCAGAGAGCACATCATTTCTTCTCATTGCATCATTTCCATTGGAGCTCATCTTGATTCCCTAAATGCTGTTGGAAGAGAGCTATTTGAGATAATTTTCAGATCTGCTGCATCAATTAGCTATTTGTTATTTTTGCCATGATTAATGTGTGGATGATATGCTCCTGAGTTCTACATGTGTTTTTTATATGCCATGCCATATTTACAGAGGTGCTATCCATGTATTTTTGTGACATGTGTGGTGACTAGCACAAGCTTGCAAAGTAGTGCATTCATTAATGCTGATTTCGGGGACTTAGAATTTCACTAAGTCCTTGATCTGTGTTTATCAATATGCCATATGTTCATGTTGTTTCCTAGTGATCCGTGCCTCTTTTGAGGATGATCAGTAAGGATGATTTGTTAATATTGTGGTGCTCTATCCATCCATTTCCTTGTTTGCATTTATGGAGCAACCTAGCTTGAGTCAATCGAGCTCTACTTTTGCTATTTCGTGAATCCTGGCAGATTGTCTACTTGTTAGCGATGTTGCCGAGGATGTTGTTGTTGATCCGTGCATGCTATGTTGTTGTTCTTGCCATGCCTAGCTTCTATGATATGTATACTTGATGGGTGTATTCTTAGTTTGTCATGCCATGCTCTGTAGTGAGTGCATCGAGCTCGTGAACATGCCTACTCGTTAACATATTTGCATGCTCCAGTTTTTCACTAAGTCTGAGATCTGATTATGTTTTTGCCATGTTCACATGCTTCCAATTGTGTTTTCTGATCCATTTTGGCTCAAGGTCACTAAGGGACTTTTGTTAAGTGCTTTGAGTAGCTTCATTTGATGCCTTGCTTTGCCATGATAAGTTCCTGTAGAATATAGTTTTCTTGCTCCAAAGTGTGCTACCTGATCTAAAATTTCAGACTTGTGTTAATTTCACTAAGTCTAAAACCTGTTTATCATTTGCACTTTTGCCATGCTTGTTTGAACTTTTTAATGGATGAATTGTGTCGAATTTCAGGTTCCGGCAGACCCTTGAGATTCGAACACTGGGGTGCACGCGGTGATTTCGCCTCCTACCTACCTGCACCCCTCCACCATGCTAGGATCAAAGCTATGAAAAGAACAACACAAGGGACACATGGTTTATACTGGTTCGGGCCACCGTTGTGGTGTAATACCCTACTCCAGTGTGTGGTGTGTGGATTGCCTCTTGGGCTGATGATGACGAATAATACAAGGAAGAACAGCCTTGCAAGGGTCTGTTCTTGGCTGGGGCAATGAACTGATGGGAGGAGTTCAGCCACCTTTCTCTCTCTCTTTCTCTATGCTTCTAGCCTCTCTAACGAGCCTCTTTCTTCCTACCACCAAACCCCTTTGCTTTGTGGGTGGCTGGTCCTATTTATAGAGGCCCTGGTCCTCTTCCCAAATATTGAGCGGGAAGGGAGCCAACAATGGCGGGCTAATTTGAAAGGGCACAGCAAGTATCAGCTATCCTGACAAAAGTAGTATTCGCATGCACAAAGCTCTGGTGATGACGCCGTCTTGGGCTCCATGGTGACCTCCGTCTCATAGTCCTCCTGGTCTTGGTCTCGTTGCACCGAAATGGCAACCTTTGCCTGATGCCTCGGTACTCCGCGGCTGCGCTTGCCCCCTTTGCACCAAAGAGGAAAGGAGGACGCTACGTGGGCTGGCACCCACCTGGCGCCCTGAGTTGTCATGGCCTGCGTCATGGGCACCTCGCGAGGTACCCCACCTTGATCTCTCCACCTCCTCGTGAGCCAGCCTGACGAGGCCGTGCCTGAGGAAGTTCTGTGTCGTCCGCCCCGCGAGGCTTGGCCCCTCGCGAGTGTCTTGAGTTTGCGTTGGTGAAGATGGGCCATGCTGGGCCCCCCTTTGAGCCACGCCGCAGGCTGCAGGCAGGCAAGTCTGGGGACCCCCGTTCCCAGAACGCCGACAGTAGCCCCCGGGCCCAAGGCGCGCCCGGACTTGGCCATGCAGGGAGGCAGAAGGGCAAGAGCGAAGCGCCGTGGGCCCTAACAGCCTGCGGCCTTAGGCGCCGCGCGGCAGTTGATTGGACGTGGGCGGCACTATTCCCCCACGCCCTCCTTATCTTGCGCCTTGCTAGGCCGACCCGTAGTCGTACACAACCGTCCCCCTTTTATCGCCCGAGCGCTTCCTGTCCTTCCTCCGCTCGAACCCTGGTTTCTATTTTCAATTCAATCTCGAATCCTCCCCCTCCCTTTCCTATCGCCATGGCCCCGATGAAGAAAGGAAGAGGGAAGAATCCCGTGTCTCCGCCTTGCCCGCCGCCGTTGGCGGCCCCCGCTGAGGGCCTGGGTAAGGTCAGCTTAGCTCTGGCCACCATCTTCAATGAATGCGGGAGGATGACGGCCTGGCCCGCGCCCCACTTCTCCATCGACAGGATAGCTACCGAGGTCCCATATTTTGCCGACGCCCTGTGGGCGGGTCTTGTTCCCCCCTTTTCTGATTTCTTCAATGCCGTGCTCTCCCACTATCAGATTCACATGATGCATCTAAGTCCTGAGTCCATCACCCTCCTTTCGGTCTTCGCCTTTGTTTGCGAAGCCATGGTGGGCATCCCTCCTTCGGTTGCCTTGCTGCGCCACTTCTTCTCGCTGCATCTTGTCGACCCTACCCAATGTTGGGCGTGCGTGAGCTTCGTTGCCTCGCCTGAGACTGCGGCCTCTGGGATTGACTTCAGGCTCCCCCTGCCCACGGTTGGGTTCCGCGAGCGGTGGCTGTATGTGGATGCAGGCGTGCCCAGCCCCCTGCTATCGGAGCCGACCTCGCCTGCTGTCCCCAATTCGGGTTGGGGCCAGGAGACGCTCGAGAGCCCCCGGCTCGTCTTCGTCTGGCGCCACTTCGCGCTCTTGAGGTCGCTTGGCGTGACAGCGCCCAAGGTGGTGAAGGAGTTTCTGCTATGCCGTGTTGCTCCCCTTCAACGCCACTCTCGCCGGATGTGGGTCTTCCGTGGGCGTGAGGATAGTATGAGGCTCCAGGAAGAGGACCTGGCTCCTGAGGTGCTGAAGACGATGCTCTTGACTTTGGCCGGGGACCCCAACCCCGGCAGCGTTCGGCAGGGAGGGCCCTTGCTATACCTCTGCCAGAGCAGGGTCGACTTCGTGAAGCAGATGCCCGTCTTTGATGAGTGGGGGCTGCGCCCCGCCGGCCTCCAGGGACCTCGTGAGAATCCAGTGGTGGTGACTGCCCTTCCAATCGGCCAAGGCAACTCTTCCTCAAGTGGCGGAGCAGGGAGGCACGAGGCGCCAGAGGCCGAGGGAGCTCCTGGCATGGTGACGGCACCGGGCGAGGCTCACAAGGAAGTAGTTATCGGGGCCCGTACCACTGAGGCTGAGGGTGACAAACAGCTGCCCTCTGCGCATGCGACTGGGGCCCCTGAGGCTCCAGCTGCTTCTCTCGGGGAGGCGATCGGCGGCACACATCAGGCAGGCGCCCGTGACGCTGATCGTCTTGACACTCCATCTTCGTCGCAGGTCGATCCCTGCGCCCGACTCTTAGGCCACTTACGCGTGGACTTTGGGGCTCTCCGGAAGAGAAGGGAGGCCTTGGGCGATGGTTACCCTTGTCGCCTGCTGAAGCGCAGAAAGTACTTCGCCACTGATGAGTAAGCCTTCCCCTTTCCCTGCTCCTGATCCTTCCGTTGCTCTTACTGACCCTTGCTCCGCAGGCCCCTTCCAGCCGAGCTTGCTGAGACGGCTGAGGAGCCGTCCCCTTTGGCTTTTCCCCCTCCACCGTCCTCGAGCGCCCCAAGCAGCGGAGCCCCTATGGTGAGGGCGATCGAAGAGGCGAACCATCCTGAGGCGTATCGTGGCCCCGCACACCTCGCGATCCTCCTTCACGAGCCTTCTCGTAGCATAGCCAACCTGCCATGGGCTTCTCGCCTGGTCGTGCACTGCGATTGGCTGAGGCGCTTCCTGCGCTCTTCTCTGAGGTCGGGCTGGCCCCAGGCCGGGCTTCTGATGCGGCATGCCCGGCCGTTGCGAGGGTGCCAGCCCCCAGCCCCCAGCCCAGAGGGGGAGCGCTGACTTGCAGCCCCCGGCGCTTGCTTGGGGCAGATGATGGTGTGGAAGACGTGCTTGAGCGCACTCGGGAGCGTCGCGCTCTCCGCCTAGGATTCCTTCGAAGGGCGACTGACGCAGTGAGCCTGCTTGGTGAGGAGCTTGCTGATGAAGACGCGCGCCTTGAGGCCGAGGGCCTGTGCCTGGCTGCAGAGAGGCGCGAGCTGGAGGGCGCCATCGCCCTTGCGCACCATCAGCGTGACCTTGATGAAGCAGAGGCCAAGGCGTCGTTGGTGGCCTCATGGGAGGCCCGGTCTCGGGCTGCTGAGGAAGCTCGGGAGGCTGACCGGCGGCGAACGGCTGCAGAAGAGCGGGCTCGGGAGCTCCTGGCCTGGTGCCACTCGCTGGAGGAGCAGGTGGAGCTGCGCGAGGCAGCCCTCGCATCAATGAAGGTGGCCTCTGGTGACCCGGCGGAGCTCCAGAAGCGTGAGGAGGCGCTAACGCTGGAAGCTGCCGAACGTACCCACGAGTACGAGCGTCCAGAGATGAGGGAGCGCTTGGTGACACAGGCGGAGGACGATGTCGCTGCACATGAAGCCCATGTCCTGGAGGAGGTCGGACGTCGGGTGGCGATGGCGCATTTGAACCTCGAGCACGAGTTCGAGGAGAAGCTGGGGTTGATCCGGGCTGAAGCAGAAGGCAGGACTGCTGCCCTAAGGGCCAAGCTGGAGGAGCTGACGCGGCGGGCCGATGCTTCCCGGGCCACCCTTGAGGTGGCGCAAGGTGAGCTAACGACCTCCCAGGCTGAGGTGCTCCTTCTTCATCAGCGGGTGGAGGAGGCTGAGGCCATCGCGCGCCAGAACACGGACGAGATACGTCAGCGGCGGCTCCTAGAGCATGAGCACGGCCCCTTGCTCACCACGCTCCGGGAGAGGGCCAACGCGGCCTTGGGCAACATCTGCAAGGAGACCGTCGGCGAGCCGCACGCGGTTAACTACGCGGGCAATCTTCAATTCTTCACTGACGTGGTGACGCAGCTGGAGGTGCGGTCGATCAGGGCGGACAGGTTGGTGGAGGAGAGAAGTCACGCCCTGCTCAGGCGCGCCTTTTCTCGTGTCTTCAGCCATCTCCGGAGCATGGATCCCCACTTCGATTTCGACGCCGCCATCGCCCCAGTCCCCCAGGCCGTCCGAGGTGAGCTGGCGCACTGGGTGGAAGACCACGTGGAGGCTCTTATCAGGGCCTTCGCCTCGGACAACGACGACGCGATCGTGGCGGCCGACGAGGGCGGCGTGATGGGCGGCCCTAACGCCGCTGGTGGCAACGCGGGCAGCGATGGCGAATTCAACGACGCCAGCAACGGCCCCGATGGCGCTCCTGAGGACGCATTGGGAGATTCATCCGACTGATTGTGCATCGTTCCTGCTTACCCTGTATGAATAGAACTCAGGTTTTAGCCTGATAGCTGTGAGAGCGCTTTGGAGGGGGAGCCCCTCATTTAAAACTTGTGTTTGTCGTATCAGTAGGAGCTACGTTGCCCATGCGCCCACGCCAAGTGGTTGGCTTAAGCGACGTGCTGGTCGGCTAATTTACCTTTGTCCCGTGATGGCCCTGGGGCAGCACGTAGGAGGCTGTGGTGCCCTGAGTGTTTCCTGATTGAATCCGTTGGACCTGCAGTAAGACGCCCTCCTGAGAGGACACGACGGCGGCAGTCTGGGCTGCGCGCAAGCTAGGCCTGACCCGGCTCGCGAGGGGCTCACGAGGGGAGGCAGCTGAGGCGAAGTGGTAACCGAAGCGCGAGAAATTGCTCGAACGAGACTAAGCACCCCTTCCCTGAACGCACGCAAATCTCAAATTCGAATCCAACTTGAATCCAGCGGGGGAAAACAACAACCAAAGGGAAGAGCAACGAAAGCAAACAAAAGGCCGCGTCCGCCACCTAGTCTAGTCTTGGACGTCTTCTCACCAGCGCGGAGCTAAGTGCTACCACTGGGCGTGGGAGGGAGCCCCAGGGCCTGAGGCCGGCACCCCTGAGACTCCGGGGCGTGTACAGCCCCACTCATTATTACGTGAGAGTGTCACGGGGCGGCGAGCTTCATAGGCACTCGACCTAATTCACAGGTACTGGCCTTGCTTCATATCGCCAGATGAGGGCCCCGCCTTGCGCCACACTCTAGTGCCATCAGCAACGACCGGAAACCAGGACGCCACCCGATGGGGTAGAGCGGTCGCCAGCGGTTCCCCCGACGACCACGGGTCCTCCGCCAGGGGCAGGCCCTGAGGCACCTCCCCAGCAGAGGGCCTACCTCCTGAGAACACCTTGCTCCGAACGCTGCGGTGGTGATGTCGGATCTCGGCCCCTCTCCTGCAGCCCCCTGCGCCCTCCTCCCGAGGGGTAGGACACTGTGGGAGTGGGGCAGCTGCTTGCTGCGGCGACCTGCACCTCATGCGATCCATGGTTAGCGTATACCTGCTCCTGAAGAATTAGCGGTACCCGATAATCGTTGCCTCCAGCGTGGCCAGTGGGACCGTTCCGGGGCTCCTGGAAAGGCTCAGCTTCTAGTGCCTCGTCCCCCCAGCTTGGGCTGAGGAGCGAGCCTTGTCCGTTCTCATGAGGGTGTCCTTGGTCCATCATGTGGGGAACGTATTCCTCCGGCACCGTCATCCCGAATGCCACGCCGTGATGCCCCGCATGCCACGCGGTCCTGCCTGACGCACCCATCGCGGGGTGGCAGCGCGGCTGCCCACTGGGGCTGCGGGTCGTGTTGAGTCCTTCTTCTTCGTGGACCGGGGGCGGGGGCAGCGCTGCCGCTGGTCCAGTGCTGACAGCTTCGCTGGTGTCGGAGTAGCCTTGGAGCCCGCTGGCGTGCGTGGAGCCCCCGCACGGGTCGCCCTGGGCTTGAGATGGGAGCTGGGTGGAGAAGGGGTGAGCCCTCGAGGCGGCGAAGCCCAGGAGCTCTGCCACTCGCTCCAGCAGCACATCGTGGCCAACCTCCAGCAGTCTGCACTGTAGCAGCTCTCGGGCCACCGTGAGCGCGGCCCTCGAGTTCGCCTGCTCCCGGCGGGTGTACGGTGCCGTGGTCGCGTCGTGATTGGAGGCCCTTGCTGCCGACTGTGCCTGCCGCGGTGTAAGAGTTGTCGAAGCCTGTTCGCGTCGCCCGTGGCCCACAGCGCCCTGCGGACCGCGAGCTGCCTAGGGCACGGGGTTGCCCGAGGCGAGCGGTTCTACGCGGGCGGGCCACGCAGCCCATGGGTCTGGGTTGCCCTCCTGGTCGCCGGGCATGGTGATGACGACGCGATGGGGCACGAAGCGGCGGAAGACGAATTCTGTCGCACCCCTACCTGGCGCGCCAAATGTCGGATTTCGGGTTCCGGCAGACCCTTGAGGTTCGAACACTGGGGTGCGCACGGAGATTTCGCCTCCTACCTACCTGCACCCCTCCACCATGCTAGGATCAAAGCTATGAAAAGAACAACACAAGGGACACATGGTTTATACTGGTTCGGGCCACCGTTGTGGTGTAATACCCTACAACAGTGTGTGGTGTGTGGATTGCCTCTTGGGCTGATGATGATGAATAATACAAGGAAGAACAGCCTCGCGAGGGTCTGTTCTTGGCTGGGGCGATGAACTGATGGGAGGAGTTCAGCCACCTTTCTCTCTCTCTCTTTCTCTCTGCTTCTAGCCTCTCTAACGAGCCTCTTTCTTCCTACCACCCAACCCCTTTGCTTTGTGGGTGGGTGGTCCTATTTATAGAGGCCCTGGTCCTCTTCCCAAATATTGAGCGGGAAGGGAGCCAACAATGGCGGGCTAATTTGAAAGGGGATAGCAAGTATCAGCTATCCTGACAAAAGTAGTCTTCGCCTGCGCAAAGCTCTGGTGATGACGCCGTCTTGGGCTCCATGGTGACCTCCGTCTCGTAGTCCTCCTGGTCTTGGTCTCGTTGCACCGAAATGGCAACCTTTGCCTAATGCCTCGGTACTCCGCGGATGCGCTTGCCCCCTTTGCACCAAAGAGGAAAGGAGGACGCTGCGCGGGCTGGCACCCACCTGGCGCCCTGAGTCGTCATGGCTTGCATCACGGGCACCTCGCGAGGTACCCCGCCTTGATCTCTCCGCCTCCTCGTGAGGCAGCCTGATGAGGCCGTGCCTGAGGAAGCTCCGTGTCATCCGCCCCGCGAGGCTTGGCCCCTCGCGAGGGTCTTGAGTTTGCGTTGGTGAAGATGGGCCATGCTGGGGCCCCCTTTGAGCCACGCCGCAGGCCGCAGGCAGGCAAGTCTGGGGATCCCCGTTCCCAGAACGCTGACAAATTGGCCGTAGCTCAGTGTTCATATTTTGTCAAGCATTATGAGTGGATCCCTGCCATGTATTTGTTTTGCCATGTTTGAGTGCTGTAGCATAATTATCTTGATGCATTTAGATGGCTACTTGCTGTTTATCGCAGACCGGTGCCATATTTGTTTTGCTTACCATTTCCAAACCGTGCATCCGATTCCGGTGATCTTTATATCGATTTCAACCAAAATCACCTCACCTTTCCAGTGCCACTCTTGGATTTCCAAGTTGAGGCCAGTTTCAATCATTCCTTGTCAAATCTTGCATAGGCATTACATATCGCATCCCGCATAGCATACCATGTTTGCATCATGTTGTTCGAGCTTTTGCATGTGGTTGATTGTGTTCCTTTTGCTTGTTTGTCTTGTTTGGGTAGAGTCGGGAGACGAGTTCACTAACGAGGATCCCGTTGAGTTTGCTTACGAGGATCAAGTCAACTCTGACAACTTTGCAGGCAAGATGATCATACCCTCGAAATCACTTCTATCTTTGCTTGCTAGATGCTCTCTCTTTTGCTATGCCTATGTTACGGTGCCTACCACTTTCTTATCATGCCTCCCAAATTGCCATGTCAAACCTCTAACCCACCATGTCCTTGCAAACCGTTGATTGGCTATGTTACCACTTTGCTCAGCCCCTCTTATAGCGTTGCTAGTTGCAGGTGAAGATTGGAGATCGTTCCTTGTTGGAACATTGTTTATTGTTGGGATATCAATATATTATCTTGTTATCTTAATGCATCTATATACTTCGTAAAGGGTGGAAGGCTCGGCCTTTTGCCTAGTGTTTTGTTCCACTCTTGCCGCCCTAGTTTCCGTCATATCGGTGTTATGTTCCTGGATTTTGCGTTCCTTACGCGGTTGGGTGATAATGGGAACCCCTTGACAGTTCGCCTTGAATAAAACTCCTGCAGCAATGCCCAACCTTGGTTTTACCATTTGCCACCTAGCCTCGTTTTCCCTTGGGTTTCCAGAGCCTGAGGGTCATCTTTATTTAACCCCCCCGGGCCAGTGCTCCTCTGAGTGTTGGTCCAAACTTGAGTCCTGTGCAACGCCCCCTCAGGGAAACTCGAGGTTTGGTTTTAGTTGTATGGAGAGCTCATCTAAGTGTGCCCGATGAACGAGATATGTGCAGCTCCTATCAGGATTTGTCGGCACATTCGGGCGGTGTTGCTGGACTTGTTTTACCATTGTCAAAGTTGTCTTGTAGAACCGGGATGCCGAGTCTGATCGGAATGTCTCGGGAGAAGGTTTATCCTTCGTTGACCTGAGAGCTTGTGATGGGCTAAGTTGGGACTCCCCGGCAGAGATTTGAACTTTCGAAAGCCGTGCCCGCGGTTATGGGAATATGGGAATTTGTTAATGTCCGGTTGTAGATAACATGAACCTTAACTTAATTAAAATGAATCAACTGCGTATGTTACCGTGATGGTCTCTTCTCGGCGGAGTCCGGGAAGTGAACACGGTGTTGGAGTAATGGTTGCCGTAGGTTGTTATTTAGTTCTTCGTTCGTGCTTTGCCTTCTCTTCTCGCTCTCTTTTGCGAATAGGTTAGCCACCATATATGCTAGTCGCTTGCTGCAGCTCCACATATTACCTTGCCTTACCTATAAGCTTAAATAGTCTTGATCGCGAGGGTGCGAGATTGCTGAGTCCCAGTGACTCGCAGATTACTTCCAAACCAGCTGTAGGGCCCGATGACTCTGTTTCAGATGATGCGCTTGAGCTCAAGTGGGAGTTCGACGAAGACTCACGCCGTTACTATGTGTCTTTCCCTGATGATCAGTAGTGGTGCCCAGTTGGGGCGATCGGGACCATGTCGCTTGTTGGGGTTGATCTTTTATTTTGGTACCATAGACGGACCATGAGTGCAATGGATGATTGTAATGTTATTTATGTACTTTGTGTGACGTGGCGAGTGTAAGCCAACTATGTACCTTTTCCCCTATTATCTATTTACATGGGTTGTTGTGAAGATTACCTTACTTGCGACATTGCTTCCAATGCGGTTATGCCTTTAAGTCATGCTTCAACACGTAGGAGATATAGCCGCATCGAGGGTGTTAGAATAGGTTCATGGGCGGAACTCGCAAGTTGATCACCAAAACATACATCAAGTGAATCACGTGATATCCCATTGTCACCACAGATACGCACGGCAAGACATACATCAAGTGTTCTCAAATCTTTAAAGACTCAATCCGATAAGATAACTTCAAAGGGAAAACTCAATCCATTACAAGAGAGTAGAGGGGGGAGAAAACATCATAAGACCCAACTATAATAGCAAAGCTCGCGATACATCAAGATCGTATCACCTCAAGAACACGAGAGAGAGATCAAACACATAGCTACTGGTACATACCCTCAGCCCCGAGGGAGAACTACTCCCTCCTCGTCATGGAGAGCACCAGGATGATGAAGATGGCCACCGAAGAGGGATTTCCCCCTCCGGCAGGGTGCCAGAACGGGTCTAGATTGGTTTTTGGTGGCTACGGTGGCTTCTGGCGGCGGAACTCCCGATCTATTAGGCTCTCCGATGGTTTTAGGGTATATGGATATCTATAGGCGGAAGAAATACATCAGGGGAGCCACGAGGGGCCCACGAGGGTGGAGGGCGCGCCTCCTGCCTCGTGGCTTCCTTGTTGCTTTCCTTACGTGGACTCCAAGTCTCCCGGGTTGCTTTCCTTCCAAAAATAAGTTCTGTGAAGTTTCAGGTCAATTGGACTCTGTTTGATTTTCCTTTTCTGCGATACTCTAAAACAAGGAAAAAACAGAAACTAGCACTGGGCTCTGGGTTAATAGGTTAGTCCCAAAAATAATATAAAAGTGTCTAATAAAGCCCATAAACATCCAAAACAGATAATATAATAGCATGGAACAATCAAAAATTATAGATACGTTGGAGACGTATCAGCTGCCGGCCAGGGTCCTGGTGGCCTCTGGTTGCAGGCCGACGGTTGCTGCAGCAAGGCTTCGTGGGTTGCGGTGGAGGTCTCTGTCGCGGGCAACGTAGCCCTAGCCCACGGATAGCAAACGTTTGCCCGCGCGCGCGGCCTGTCCAGGCGGTTTACCCTCCACTTCAAGTACGACGGTGCCGCGACCCTCTTCGTGTGGGTTGAGGGAGTCCTGGACTAAGGGGTCCTCGGGCGTCCGGCCTATTATTTATTGGGCCGGACTGATGGGCTGTGAAGACATGAAGGCCGAAGATTGTACCTGTGTTCGGATTGGACTCTCCATGGCGTGGAAGGCAAGCTTGGCGACCGACTATGAAGATTCCTTATGTAACCGACTCTATGTAACCCTGGATTCCTCCCCAGTGTCTATATAAACCAGAGGGGTTAGTCCGGAAAGGATATACTCATTACCATAGTCATACATGCTAGGCTTCTAGGGTTTAGCCATTACGATCTCGTGGTAGATCAACTCTACTAACACTCATATTCATCAAGATCAATCAAGCAGGACGTAGGGTATTACCTCCATAGAGAGGGCCCAAACCTGGGTAAACATCGTGTCCCCCATCTCCTGTTACCATCGATCCTAGACGCACAGTTCGGGACCCCTACCCGAGATCCGTCGGTTTTGACACCGACATTGGTGCTTTCATTGAGAGTTCCACTGTGCCGTCGACGAAATGCTCGATGGCCCGCCTTGTCCTTAAAGACAACATCACCTCCGGGGGAGCTCTGGCCCCGGGCCAAACCCTCCGGTTGGGCGGCTTTACTATCATCGCCCGTGCGGCCGTTGAGCCGACGATGACCTCTCGGGCCATTGAAAACCCCCTTCGCATCAACTCCGAGCACTCCAAGCAGATGGATCCGACAGAGTTTTCGTCTTTGAATGAACTCCTAGATCGCATCGCCACTTTGGGAATAGCCACAAACTACGATCGGATCGGGCCCAAAACCGATCAAGGAGAAATCGAGACCCTACCGATCACCCACCAGATTGCGGTGGCCGTGGAGCAGGACGGCGAGTCTTCTTCTATATCGAAGACGGATTATGTTCGGATCGCTGATCAGGAAGAGTCGGATACCCACCCGCGAAAGAATGCGACCAACCCTCCGAATATAGCATCAGATGATGATCCCAAACAATCAGAAGATATTCTGGAACCCGGACTGTTAAGCCCGGAAGGTTGTCAGACTCCGGATAATCGGTCAGGTCGCGGTTCGGATTTAATTCCACCCACCCACCCAGATATAGACGCTCTCATGAGAATAAAACAGCAGTATCAGGAAACGGTCCATCACTTCTGGGCCAGATTCCTCCTCGTCAAGGACAAGGTAAAATATTGTCGTGGCAAGGACGCAATATCAATGTTCTGCAACAATTGCACGGACGAAGGAATCCTCAACGCCATTAATCGCCGCGGATACTGAAATTCGCTGACTTAGTAATCATCATACAAAAGTACAGCGCAATGGAGAGCACCTAGAAAACTTAGGCAGCTCGCTGGGAACCGTCAGTCCCAACTCAACTCCCCCTACAGGCGAAAAGGGCGCACCCTCGCGGCACGCCCAGTCCAACAGTCAAGAAACACGAAACCGCTATGTGGCACGGCACCGTTCTAGTAGGGTGGCTCGATGGCCCATGCAAAATACATACAGCACCAGATACCGCGGCAACCCACACCCTTAGAGCATGTTGGATACTATGAAAGGTATCCAAGAGCGGCAAGGACATCCTTATCAAGGACGACCCAGAACAGCATCCCCCAGGGGACGATAACTCAAGAGTATTGACGGTCTTTGAGACATTCACTTCAAACAACAAGCGCAAAAGGGCGCTTCGCGAGCTCGCCGAAGTCTGCCAAGTTGTTGCGATAAACCCCTGGAACAACGCGGCTATAACATTCAACGCCGGTGATGAACCAAAGTACAGAACACTACAAGCGCCAGCCGCGTTTGTCCTCAGTCCCATCGTGGACGGGTTTCGACTTACCAAGGTCCTCATGGACGGCGGCAGCGGACTAAACCTCATTTATGAGGACACACTCCATAAAATGGAAATAGATAGGAGCCGCATCATGCAAAGTAACACAACCTTCCGAGGAATTATTCCCAGTCGGGAGGCGTGGTGCGCGGGCCAAATCACACCTCACGTAGTATTCGGCACGCCGGAAAACTACCGGTCCGAAGAAATAACTTTCCAGGTGGCCCCTTTCGGGAGCGGATATCACGCCCTGTTGGGGCGGGATGCTTTTACACACTTTTAGGCCATACCCCATTATGGGTATATGAAGCTGAAAATGCCCAGACCAAACGGTATAATCACTCTCGTCAGTGATCCGGACACAGCACTCCGCGCTGAAAACAAAACCGCATCCCTGGCCCTGGAGGAGCTTTCTGAAGCCCTCGCGGCCGACAAATTAACCGCATTACGTTCCACGGTGGACAGGGAGGACGTGATCCTCGATAAATGCCCTAAATCCACATCCTTCAAACCAACAGAAGAAATAGTCAAATTCCAGGTCCACCCAATGGACCCTAAGAAGACAGCATCCATCGGAGCTCAAGTGAACCCAACAGTTGACACCGCACTATGAGAATTCCTGCGCGAAAACTGGGACATATTCTCCCGGCACCCTTCAGATATGTCAGGGATCCCACGCAAGCTGGCCGAACATAGCCTGAATATATTAAAGGGGTTTAAACCGGTCAAGCAATCACTGTGGCGCTTTTCCGAACCCAAGCGACAAGCCATGGGGGAGGAGCTGGCCAAACTCATCGAGGCCGGATTCATTAGAGAAATCAAACATGCAGACTGGCTGGCAAACCTGGTGATGGTACCAAAGAAGGACAAATCCTGGCGCCTATGCATCGATTTCAAAGACCTCAACAAGGCTTGCTATAAGGATC
Source organism: Triticum aestivum (assembly GCF_018294505.1). Classification (NCBI taxonomy): domain Eukaryota; kingdom Viridiplantae; phylum Streptophyta; class Magnoliopsida; order Poales; family Poaceae; genus Triticum; species Triticum aestivum. The sequence goes on along the minus strand of NC_057803.1, from coordinate 154,401,178 downwards.
CCTTCCCCCTCCCCCGCATTGATCAAATCATCGACGCCACCGCATGACACGACTCACTGTGTTTCCTCGATGCATATTTCGGATACCATCAAATCAAAATGAAGGAGTCCGATCAAGCCACAACAACATTTATCACCCCATATGGGCCATTCTGCTTCAACACCATGCCCTTTGGGCTCAAGAACGCCGGCGCCACATACCAACGCATGATTCAAACATGCCTGGAGAAACAGATCGGCAAAACAGTAGAAGCTTATGTCGATGACATCGTCATCAAAGCAAGGCACGTCGAAACACTAATAGACGACTTGTGTCTTACATTTGACAACCTCCGGGCGTATGACATTAAGCTCAACCTGGAAAAGTGTGTCTTCGGCATCCCCGCTGGAAAACTTCTGGGCTTCATCATTTCCAATAGAGGAATCGAAGCAAACCCAGCCAAAATCTGAGCTTTGTCATAGTTGGCTAAGCCAACAGACCTTAAACAAGTTCAAAAGCTTGCGGGTTGCATAGCAGCCCTAAGACACTTTATCTCAAGATTGGGAGAAAAGGCACTGCCACTCTATCGCCTTCTACAGCGAACCGACCACTTCGAGTGGACGGACGCGGCCACAGCCGGACTGGAGGAAATAAAAACACTTCGTGCGAGCAATCCAATCCTGGCCGCACCAAATGTCGGTGAACCGATGTTATTATACATATCGGCAACACACCAGGTGGTGAGCGCCGTACTCGTCATTGAACGAGAACATGACGGATATAAATTCCTGCTTCAGAAGTCATTATACTACGTATCTACTGTCCTTACACCATGCAAATCCCAGTACCCTCATTATCAAAAAATAGCATACGCGGTATTCATGGCATCTCGAAAGCTCCGTCACTACTTCCAGGAGTGTTCGATCATCGTGGCCTCTGAAGTACCACTCAATGACATCATAAACAACCGCGATGCTACGGGCCAGATTGCCAAATTGGCCATTGAACTCCTCCCATTTGAGATTACATATAAACCACGTCGAGCTATCAAATCCCAAATATTGGCCGACTTTGTCGCCGAATGGACAGAGGCCGAACTCCCTAAAGAGTATGACACATACTCCAATTGGATCATGTACTTCGACGGCTCCAAAATGCTGGCAGGGTTAGGAGCATGCGTCATTTAACATCCCCTACTGGAGACATTGTCCATTACGTTCTCCAAATACTATACACCGACTCCAATAATGCAGCCAAATACGAGGCCCTATTACATGGTCTCCGGATGGCTGTCTCCATGGGCATACAATGCCTAGAAGTACGTGGGGATTCTAACCTTGCAATATCTCAAATAAACGGAGATTTCGATGCTAAAGATCCGAGGATGGAAGCATATCGTAACGCAGTCATAAAAATGTCGACCCGGTTCAAGGGACTCGAGCTCCATCATGTGGCTCGAGAAAGTAATCAAGCGGCGGATGTTCTTGCTCATATCGCCGCTAAGCGCGACCCCGTACTACCTAATATTTTCCTGGAAAGGCTCTTTAAGCCATGCATGGTGTGGCAAGGGGAAAACAACAATACTAATCCGGAACCAAACTTAATCCAAGATCCCGGAAACACTGACGTCATCGGGGGCTCAGCCATCGAAATAACACCTTCGGTGTCTCTCATCATGGCAGTCATTGCCCCCTGGACCGAACCCTTCCTGGCCTACCTCAATAGGAAAGAGCTTCCTGAGGACCAGAATGAGGCCCGCTGCATTGTCTGGTGTTCAAAGGCCTACAAGGTTCATGATGGAGAGCTCTACAAGAAAAGCGCCACCGGAGTCCTTCAACGATGTATATCTGAGGAAGAGGGGCGACAACTCTTGGCTGAAATTCATGCCGGACTCGGCGGGCACCATGCCGTAGCTCGGGCCCTTGTTAGCAAGGCCTTCCGTATAGGGTTTTATTGGCCGACAGCCCGAACAGATGCACAGGACCTTGTCCAATGTTGTGTCGGATGCCAACTCTTTGCCAACCAAAGCCATATGCTCCCACCGCCTTGCAAACAATCGCCATCACTTGACCTTTTGCGGTCTAGGGACTCGATATGGTTGGACCCCTTAAAGGGGGAAGCCATAAGAGAAAATATCAACTGGTTATGGTGGAGAAATTCACTAAGTGGATAGAGGCTAAGCCGGTCTAAGCGGTTGAGTCCGGCCCGGTGATAGACTTCATATCCGGTGTTGTGCACCGTTATGGTGTCCCACACAGCATCATCACTGACAACGGCTCCAATTTCATAGCCGACAAAGTAAAAACTTGGTGTACTAATCTGGGTATTAAACTCGATTACGCCTCCGTCTACCACCCACAAACCAACGGTCAAGTCGAACGAGCCAACAGTCTTATTATGAGCGGCATCATGCCCAGACTAGTGTGGTCTTTAAAAGAATCAGACAAGCACTGGGTTGAGGAGCTCGACTCCGTACTCTGGGGGCTGCGGACCACAGCCAACCGCACTACCGGATACACACATTTCTTCATGGTGTATGGCGCAGAGGCCGTATTGCCCTGCGATATTATTCACGACTCACCTCGAGTGCATATGTACGAAGAGAGAGAAGCCGAGCTTGATCGGTAGGATGGCCTAGATTCCCTGGAGGAGGAACGCAATGTCGCAAAGCAGAGAAGTACGGGCCAAGACTTACAACGCTGGCGAACTCGTTCTACGCCCGCCGGAGAAGAAAAAGGACAAACTCAAGCCCAAATGGGAGGGTCCCTTCATAATTGATGAAGTTCTCACTGGAGGAGCGTACCATCTTTGCGATGCATCAGACAATCGCCTCAAAACTAACCCCTGGAACGCGGCCAGACTCCGGAGATTCTATGCCTAGCACCAAACCCCTTGTTCATCTCCTCCTCCCCTGTAGTTTCCATTATTTTTTCTCTCTTTTCAGATTATTTTCTTCTTTCTTACTTTAACGCTTTGGTACGGCTATACCGCACACCATCGACACATACATCTCTAATTATGTATGTCACTTGTACCCGGGGCTTCTCGGATAGATGTTCTTGTCATTCTTTGAGCATTAAGCTCCTCACATATGAGTTTTTCCATATGTACCACTTCTTTGCCACTATACACATCGATATGACTTAAGTTTTAGCCAAGCTGGGTTGCCTGGCTCCCGTGCTTATGCCCTACGTTCCCGTTAGTTCGGCTAGGGCATAAAGGGAGCACCTCTGTGATTGTTACTGTCGGGTCATCCGGATGTGTACCTCAGACTGGGTAAGCCGAAATCGGCGAAATAAAGATGTTTTCTAAACTCACTCCATTGTGCACCCCCAGAAGTTGTACAAACTGTGGTGCTCACATCACAATTCGGACATGTACATTAAATACATGCACACCTAGGGAAAGGAACCCTTAATGGAACTATTCTCTCTGGAAGATGTTTCTTACGATATCAATGTAATATAACATAGCTAGCCAGATACAACTTGTCTGTTCAAGAAACTATGACCCCTACACCAAGTTTTCCAGGCATACCCCGGCCTATTCGGCCGCGACGGTATTCAGAAACACTCCGCACCTTCGGGTCCGGAGGTTGAAGCGAAAAGGTTTGCCATGACAAATGATATACAATTCAGCTAGATGAGGAAAATACACAGTCACCTAGACTCGAACACCTCTTCCTCTACACCTTCCAACAGGCAGTCTAACTTACAATCCTATTGGGAATATTTGGCGGCCACCTCTACTTGGTCATATACTATACTAACGGGAATTTTCCCCCATTTGGCCCTACCGGTCTGACACGAGCCATGTGATTAGGATCTAGCTTGGTATATCACGTCTTCACCATGGCCCAGGCCTCTCGCGCACCCTCTCGGCAGGCAGATATCTTCCACAGCCGGATACACTGCCGCGCTCCCTTAAACATCTCTACCAGCTTCTCCATGCTTCCTGGAGGGGAGTCGGACGACCATAAAGCCTTGGCTACACTCCGCATAGCCTGCCGAGCTTGCTCGTGCAACTGTGACAGCCCTTGCAGAAGATCATTTGATGATCCGGAGACTTCCTCTTCGGGGCGGTTCGTCAATACACCTGCAATTACAGCTATATTAGCTACCGCTACCTCCAAACTGCTATAAGATAAAAGCGGCCACATACTTAATATGCCGCCTCACAGCTTCTTGTTCTCCTTCACAGAGTCGGCTAGCTACGCTCGCACATCTTTCAGCTCTTCGCACAGTTTGGTGTTCGAATCCTGGAGTTTCTTTTTCTCTTCAACGACTTTTGTCAATACATGCTCGCCCGCTGCTAGTAGCTTTTTGGCTCCGTGTTCTTCACTTCGAGCGGCGTCCAGCTGCTCTGGTACTTGGTATAACGACCCAACACGAATATTAGAACCCAGATTCACACTATCGGTGTATCATTATGAATTTTCGATAGAGGAAAATATTACTGGGAGATGCTTTGTATTTCTCCAGTTCAGCATTGGCAGCAAGTAGCTGGCGCTGACACTTCTCTAGTTCCTGAGCTAGCTGGGTATTCCTCTCCGTAAGCACCTGGTTGTACATTGATCCTTAGATCAGTTGTTTCAACTCCTTTAAGTCTCGGGGGCTACTAGCATATGGTTACGATAGTCAGACAAAGCAAATTTACTTGCACATCTTTCAAATGTTGCTTTGTGGCCCTGTTAATCCCATCTCGAGCAGCCAGTATGTATGCATCGGCTGAGTTGAAGGCGTTAAACGGATCTACTGAAAAGCCACGGTGTTGTAAAATGGCCCAACGGCACCGATGATTCATGGCACTCTCCACTTCCGAGTTTGTGACAGATACATCATCCGAGTCCTCGGCTGGAGGACAGTCCGGTGTCGCCCCCGCATTAGCCCCCGTCTGCATGGCAGGATTTGAATCCTGGCTGTGGGAAGTATGGCCGCTCGAATCTCCGGATATAGTCCGGTGCACCTTCCTCCTAACACATGGAAAACGGGAAGGTCACGGTTGGACGTGACTGCTCAGGTGTGGGTGGGCAAATTCATACCTCTTCGACGAAGGCACGGCCGTGTATTCATTTGCTTTCCTCTTGGAAGGCTTGCCCGGCGCGGGAGCCGATCTCTTCGAAACCGTTGAGCGTCTCCCCTGTGAAGCACGATACAATACGGTGGGTGAGACAGAATAAGTGAACTCTTTTAGAGAAGGTGTTTCTTAATTATTTACATGTGAACCAGGAAGAAGGCCATGATAGTCGGCAGTGATGGCCACTTCTGTGCTGTCATAGCTGGTCTGGTAAAACATTCCCCCCGCAAGCACCACGAATATATCCAGATCCTCTTCAAACCGAGGATCTAGCTCCCGGTTGTGGATCTCCGGCTGTGGGGCGGGACTATGAAGTCCTTCGGTGACCTTCCGCCAGTGTTGTCATAAACAGACTTGAAATTTATCAGAAGTAATCCGGAAAGGGAATGAGTGGAATAGAGGGGTCGAAGCTTACCCAACTGGGAGGATCATACATAGAATATCCATCTCTGCGCTTAATGCAAAGGAACTCCTCTTCCTCCCCTTTAAACAGCTCCACCAATATTTTGGCCAGAGTGGCAGGGGTATCCGGACCCTTTCGGCCATAGCGGGAGGCGTCATCCTCTCCGTTATAATGCCACATGGGCAGCCCTCTGTATTGTAGCGGTTGAACCCCACGCACTATGGAGATCGCCATTACCTCGACTATTGTGAGTCCGGACTGAGCGAGCGTCTTTATCCTGCTCATGAGCTGCCAAACTTCTGCGATGTCATCCTCTTCAAGACTCCGAGGACGCCAACTGTGGCGTTTCTTCAACGGAACGCTCGCAAATTCAGGAAGACCCTTTCAAACTGGATCGGGAAGTGCGACATCCTCGATATAGAACCATCCGGAAGGCCATTCTTCGGATGCCTTCCTTGGTGTGCCGGACAGATATCCGGTATCAGCGACACGCCATACTTCGGCTCCGCCCACTTCAAATATTGACCCCTCGTGATTTCGCGAGACGAGACAGAACAACTTCCTCCATAGCTCGAAATGAGCCTCGATACCCAAGAACGGTTCACATAAGGCGACGTAACCTGCAATGTGCAGAATGGAGGCAGGGGTGAAGTTGTGCAGCTGGAGGCCATAGTATTCCAGAAGCCCTCGGAGGAATGGATGAATGGGAAATCCAACGCCCCTTAGCAGGCAGGGGACGAAACATCCTTGCTCTCCCCCTGATGGATTGGGGAAGTCCTTTGCTTGAATCTCACCGTTGAAGGAATCTAGCCCCGCTCGAACAGGAACTAGATATACGGGGGGAAGAAATCCCTACATCTGCAGCTTCGTCAATTGACTGTGGGACACTGAACAATTCTCCCACTGGCCTTTCTCTGAGCCTGAACGGGTGGAGGAGCTGGGGGCACTAGCCATGTTGGAATGATTTCTCCTAAGAAGTTTCCGGGGATTTCCTCTGCGTGGTGCTCTTCCTTGCCTGGACAGGGTGTTATCTGCAAAAATACCCTGACCTTCCACCTTTGCTTGACACATGGGGGGCGAAGTTATTTAACGCGCAGAAGCCGAGGGGAGCGACATTGAGCCGATGGCCGAATACATCACTTGAAGATCATTAAAGGAGGAACCCGCCTTGCAATGCCAAAGATGATTTGTGTGTCGAACACCTCGCTATTGAAGACTGGTTCGGGGGCTAATGAGGGAGTCCTAGACTAAGGGGTCCTCGGGCATCCGGCCTATTATCTATGGGGCCGGACTGATGGGCTGTGAAGACATGAAGGCCGAAGATTGTACTGTGTCCGGATTGGACTCTCCACGGCGTGGAAGGCAAGCTTGGCGACCGACTATGAAGATTCCTTCTTATGTAACTCACTCTATGTAATAATGAATCCCCCCGCTGGTGTCTATATAAACCAGAGGGGTTAGTCCGGAAAGGATATACTCATTACCATAGTCATACAGGCTAGGCTTCTAGGGTTTAGCCATTACGATCTCGTGGTAGATCAACTCTTGTAACACTCATATTCATCAAGATCAATCAAGCAGGATGTAGGGTATTACCTCCATAGAGAGGGCCCGAACCTGGGTAAACATCGTGCCCCCCGTCTCCTGTTACCATCGATCCTAGACGCACAGTTCGGGACCCCGTACCCGAGATCCGCCGGTTTTGACACCGACAAGGGAGTTCGGGGAAGACGGTCGCCGCACCGGGAGCTGCCCTAAAGACATCGGTGATGAAGAAGTGCTCGGCCTTGGCGACGGTCGTGATGAGGATGAGGGTGAACTCGCCCTTGGCGATGGCCGTGGCTCGTCTGGCAACGACAGCTCCTCCTCTGGAGAAAGCTCCAGCAGCGGTGGCTACGACCAGCCGCCACGTCGCCTGGCTCCCTTCGAGGACGGTGACGGGTAGTCCCGTCACCGTGCCCTAGTGAAGCGCGAGGACGGCTCCGGCTGAGCCCGAGGGCGCTAGGGGCCGATCCTCGTGAGCAGACGTGTCGTAGGGGCCACTTTTTCCTGTCCTTTCCTCTCCTCCTGTATTAAAGAAACAAGTATGGGGCCCTGCGAGGGCGTGTAATGATCTGTGGTGCCTATGCTGCTTTGTGCTATGTTTATTGTTTCCGGGTTGTGTTGTGGAATATGTGCTTTATGCAGGCGTGGAGGAATAACTTAGCTTGATACATCCGGGGTAGCTTCCACCTTGTGAGGGCGCGCGCCTCCGGGCATCTGGCGGGGCTTCCCTACTGTCGACGAAAATTTGTTTGGAAATTCTTATCCCTCCTTGCGCAAGGCCTCAGGCATGGGCTGATCATGGCCTAGCGCACCACGTCGTGGTTCCTGTGGGGCACGGACTTAAAGGGGGGGTGCGCCGATCACAAGCTCAATCGAGGGTGCCTCGTGGAGACCAAGGGAGCGCGCACGCACGCATACCTATCCAGCCCCCTCGCGAGGCGTGCGAGGGAGAGCATCGGGCAACTGCCACCCTCCTTGGTGCAAAACAAAGAACTGAGGGAAGAATCAGTGAAAAGAGGGGATTGAACCAAGCCATCGAGAAACGCCAGAACTTAAAATTCCATTAAAAAGGGGTGCAAGCCAACAACAGAAAGCAAATGAATAGCCACGTCCGGCACCCAGTCTAGTCTTCTCACCAGCGCGAAGCTAAGTGCTGCCACTAGGACGTGGGAGGGAGCCCCCGAGGCCCAAGGGCGGCACTCTGGAGACTACGGGGCTTTTACAGCCCCACTCATCATTACGTGAGAGTGTCACGAGCGGAGACCTTCACAGGCACTAGGCCTTGCTTCATGGGTAGAACTTCCGGAGGTGCTGGATGTTCCAGGCGTTCTGGATGGGGATCCCGTCCTGCGTCACCAGGCACGCGGCACCAGGCCTGGAGACGCGGGCAATCCTAAACGGGCCCTCGCACATGGGTGAGAGCTTATGCAGCCCTTCCCTGGAGAGCACCCGCCTCAGGACGAGATCACCCACCTTAAGCATCCTGGAGCGGAGGCTGCGGTAGTGGTACCATCGCAGCGCCTGCTGGTATCTCGCTGCCGGGAGCGAGGCTTGACAGTTGTATGATTGAAAGTATGTCTAGGGGGTGATTAGACTACTTGAACAAATAAAAAGAAAGCCTTTTCCCAATTTTTAGTCTTGGCAGATTTTAACAACTAAGCACAAGTCAAGCAATCAACGTACACATGCAAGTATAAGAGTATAGCAGCGGAATGTAAAACATTTGCATATGAAGGTAAAGGGAGGAGTTTGGAGGGAGCAAACTCAATGTAGAACGGAGATTTTTAGCATGGTTCCGATAGGTGGTGCTATCGTACATCCACGTTGATGGAGACTTCAACCCACAAAGGGTAACGGTAGTGCGAGTCCACAGAGGGCTCCACCCACGAAGGGTCCACGAAGAAGCAACATTGTCTATCCCACCATGGCCATCACCCACGAAGGAGTTGTTGTCGGTGTCAAAACCGGCGGATCTCGGGTAGGGGGTCCCAAACTGTGCGTCTAAGGCAGATGGTAACAGGAGGCGGGGGACACAATATTTACCTAGGTTCGGGCCCTCTCGATGGAGGTAATACCCTACTTCCTGCTTGATTGATCTTGATGATATGAGTATTACAAGAGTTGATCTACCACGAGATCGTAGAGGTTAAACCCTAGAAGCTAGCCTATGATTATGATTGTTGTTGTCCTACAGACTAAACCCTCTAGTTTATATAGACACTGGAGGGGGCTAGGGTTACACAGAGTCGGTTACAAGGGAGGAGATCTACATATCCGAATTGCCAAGCTTGCCTTCCACGCAAAGGAGAGTCCCACCTGGACACGGGATGAAGTCTTCAATCTTGTATCTTCATAATCCAACAGTCCGTCCGAAGGATATAGTCCGGCTGTCCGAGGACCCCCTAATCCAGGACTCCCTCAGTAGCCCCTGAACCAGGCTTCAATGATGATGAGTCCGGTGCGCAGATTTTCTTCGGCATTGCAAGGAGGGTTCTTCTCCAAAAACGTCCATGGTTCCTGGCAGGAAAAACGGTCGCCGGACCATATCTGGAGAGCCTGCTGGCCAAGCCTCCACCAGCCGGGCTCCAGAGCCGGACTTAGAGGCAGATGCTAACGTGGGGCCAACACCGGATTTTCCTCCTACAGAGGATGCGGATAGGCTGTCCGCTACGAATTCCAAAATGGGGAGTGCCATGAATCACAGGCGTCGCCGGGCCGTACTCCGTGATGCTTGTTTCTCTGAAGAGGCGTTCGATGCCTTCAACTCAGGAGACGCGCACATCCGAGCTGCTCAAAATGGTCTTGCCCGAGCCACGGACCAGTATGTGAAGGATATATGGGTAAGAAAATCTAATAATCATGTAAATCAGTAGCCCCTGAGACTTGAAACAGTTGGCACAACTGATTTAAGGATCATTGTTTGCGTAGGTTCTTACGGAGAAGAATACCCAGTTGTCTGAAGAGTTGGAGGAGTGCAAAGCCCAGCTACGGGCCACAGTTGCCGTAATGAAGGAGTCCGAGAAGGCCCCATCTAGTACCACTTGTTTCTATCTAAAAGAATGACATGTACCAGTTAGTATTTGGCATGCATGCAAATCTAACAATAGATTCTGCAGATGATCCCGGAGTGAATTCGGAGGTCGTGCGAGGGGATGAGCAACATGCTCAATGACAACTAAAGGCTGGCAAGCGCGTGCTTACGCAAGTGAGGCGGGAGAAAAACGATCTCCAGGATGCCAATACTCAGCTGGGCGTTGAACTGAAAGATGTTCGGGCCCAGCTTGCTGACTCCGTAAAGGAGAATCAGAGGCTTCGACGCGGCATTTTTAGTAAGTGCTTGAACGAACTTTTATAGAGTTCGGCAAAGAAAACCGGCTAACAGAGTTATATCTGTAAGTATGCTGATGGGTCGTCCCGCAGAGGAGATGCCTGGGTCTGCGGGTCATCTTCTGCCAGAGCTCTCACAACTGCACGAACAAGTTCGGCAGGTGATGCAGGGCATTACCCTAGCCTTGTGGCCATCCGCCCCCCTTGCAGGAGGCATGGGGGAGCTTGTAGATATGCTCAAGGGAGCGCGACAGCGCTTCCAATTATGGAAGATATCAGCCTGCCAACAAGGTGCAAGGAAAGCCTGGGCCATGGTGAAGACGCGATATACCAAGGCTGACCCGAACCACATGGCCGAAGTCGGACCTGAGTGGTCTGATGGGAAAGAGATCCCCGTCAGTTTGGTGTATGACCAGGTGAAATTAGCCGCAAAGTATTCCCAATAGGATTGTAGGCTAGACAGCCCGTTGGATGGTATAGAAGAAGAATTTAGTCAGTCTAAGTGACTGTGTACTTGAAGTGACATATATTGTCCCTAGCTGGATTGTAAATCTTTTGTCGTGGCAGACCTTTTCGCTTCAACCTACGGACCCGACAGTCCGGAGTGTATCCGAATACCTGCTCAGTTATGTAAAAACCGGGGTACGCGTGGAAACCAGATGTAGGTGTCATAAGTGCTTGAACAGACAAGTACCCAACTAGCTATGTTATATTACATGGATAGTAAGAAACATCTTCCAGGGAGAATAGTTCCATTAAGGGTTCCTTTCCCTGGGTACGCATGCATTAATGTGCATGTCCGAACTGCGAGAAGAGACGCGGGATATAAACATCTGGAGGCATGTATTACAATAAATAAAGGTCATCTTTTGTTCACCGACCAAATATTCCCTTAAGAACGCTAGCTTTCGGCTTCACCCAGTCTGAGGTACACATCCGGCTGACCCGGCAGTAACAATCGCAGAGGTGCTCCCCTTATGCCCTAGCCGAATTAACGAGAATGTAGGGCATAAACACAAGAGCCAGGCAACCCAGCTTGGCCAAAACTTAAGTCATACCGATGCATATAATGGCGAAGAAAAGGTACATGTGGAAAAGTAACACATGTGCGGGGGGCATACAGCCCAGAACATAGTTATATTAAGCTTCTGTATAAGAAGCCCCCAGGTATAATGAGCACACCTAGCGTGTCAAGATTGTGTAGTCGAGACACATTTTAACCTTTTAAGGCCATGAAGAAAAAGGGAAGAAGGAAGGAAAGAAAAGACAGATAACGGATATATAAAAAATTAACGGAGGTATGGAGACGAACACAGAGTCTGGCACTAGGCGTAGAACCTTCGGAGTCTAGCTGCGTTCCACGGGTTTGGCTCGAGTCGATTGTCCGATGCATCCCGCAGACGGTACGGTCCACCGGTCAGAACTTTGTCAATAACAAACGGACCTTCCCATTTGGGCTTGAGCTTGTCCTTTTTCTTCTCCAGTAGGTGTAGAATGAGTTCGCCAACATTATAAGTTTTGGCCCGTACTTCTCTGCTTTGATATCGCCAAGCCTGTTGTTGATAGAATGCAGAGCGGGATTTTGCCACGTCACGCTCCTCCTCCAGGGCGTCCAAACTGTCCTGCCGATTAAGTTCGGCTTCTTTCTCTTCATACATGTGCACTCGAGGTGAGTCATGAATTATGTCGCAGGGCAGTACTGCCTCTGCGCCGTACACCTTAAAGAACGGTGTGTATCCGGTAGTGCGATTCGGCGTGGTCCGCAGCCCCCATAGTACGGAGTCAAGCTCCTCCGCCCAGTGCGTATCTGATTCCTTCAAGGATCGCACTAATCTTGGTTTAATGCCGCTCGTGATAAGACCATTTGCTCGCTCGACTTGACCGTTAGTTTGTGGGTGATAGACAGAGGCATAATCGAGCTTAATGCCCATGTTGCTGCACCAAGTTTTTACATCGTCGGCTATAAAGTTCGAGCCGTTATCGGTGATGATGCTGTGGGGGACGCCGTAACGGTGTACAACCCTGGATATGAAGTCTATCACTGGTCCAGACTCGGCCATTTTAACTGGTTTGGCTTCTATCCATTTGGTGAATTTATCCACCATGACCAATAGGTATTTTTTCTTATGGCTTTGTAATGGGGATTGTATGGAGGGCGGTCGGTGGCATATGGATTTGGCTTGCAAAAAGCTGGCAACCGACGCAACGTTGAACGAGGTCCTGTGCGTCTGCTCAGGCTGTCGGCCAGTAAAACCCTATATGGAAGGCCTTGCTTACAAGGGCCCGAGCTGCGGTGTGGTGGCCGCCAAGTCCAGCATGAATTTCTGCCAAAAGTTGTCGTCCTTCCTCTTCGGAGATGCACCTTTGAAGTACTCCGATAGCACTTTTCTTATAAGGCTCTCCCTCGTGGACCTTGTAGGCTTTAGACCGCCACACAATGCGACATGCCTCGTTTCGGTCATCAGGGAGTTCTTGCCTAGTTAGGTAAGCCAAGAAGGGTTCTGTTCATGGGGCGATGACGGACATAATCACATGGGCCGAAGGTGTTATTCCGGTGGCAGAGCTTGCGGTTACGTTAGAGTGTTCGGGGTCTGGTGTTATGGCTGGATCCAGACAGTTTTTGCCGGTCTCCCCTTCCCACACCACAGATGGCTTAAACAACCTTTCCAAGAAGATATTAGGTGGGACAGGGTCGCACTTAGCGCCGATGCGTGCAAGAATATATGCCGCTTGACTGTTTTCTCGAACCATATGGTGGAGTTCGAGGCCCTCGAACCGAGCTGACAATTTGAGGACGGCGTTGCGGTAAGCCGCCATTTTTGGGTCCTTGGCATCAAAGTCCCCATTTATTTGAGATATTGCAAGGTTTGAATCCCCCTGCACCTCTAGGCATTGAATGCCCATGGAGACTGCCATCCGGAGACCATGCAATAGGGCCTCATATTCTGCTGCATTGTTGGAGTCTGTGTATAATATTTGGAGTACATATTGGACTGTATCTCCGGTGGGGCATGTTAGGACGACGTCTGCCCCCAGACCAGCTAGCATCTTAGAGCCGTCGAAGTGCATGATCCAATTGGAGTACGCGCCGTACTCTTTAGGGAGGTCGGCTTCCGTCCATTCGGCGACGAAATCAGCCAGTACTTGTGACTTAATGGCTCACCATGGTTTATATGTTATGTCGACCGGGAGGAGCTCGATAGCCCATTTAACAATCCGGCCTGTGGCATCGCGGTTGTTTATTATGTCGTTGAGTGGTACTTCGGAGGCCACCGTAATTGAACACTCTTGAAAGTAGTGTCGTAGTTTCTGGGATGCCATGAAGACCGCGTATGCTATCTTTTGATAATGTGGGTACCGTGATTTGCATGGAGTGAGGACGGTGGATACGTAGTATACCGGTTTTTGAAGCGGGAACTTATGTCCGTCTCTCTCTCTTCGACGATGAGCACTGCGCTTACAACTTGGTGTGTTGCCGCTATATATAACAACATTGGTTCGCCGACATTTGGCGCGGCCAAGATTGGGTTGGTGGCCAATACGGCTTTTATTTCTTCCAATCCAGCCGTGGCCGCATCCGTCCACTCGAAGTGTTCGGTGTATCGAATAAGGCGATAAAGAGGTAGTGCCTTTTCCCCTAATCGGGAGATAAAGCGGCTTAAGGCAGCCACGCACTAGTTAACTTCTGGATTTGCTTGAGGTCTGTTGGGATAGCCAACTATGACAAAGCTCGGATTTGCTTCGATTCCTCTATAGAGACGATGAAGCCCAAGAGCTTTTCGGCGGGCACGCCGAAAACGCATTTTTCCAGATTGAGCTTGATGTCATATGTTCGGAGATTGTCGAACGTGAGCCTCAAGTCATCTATTAATGACCACATCGTCTACGTATGCCTCCACTATTTTGCCGATTTCTGTTTCCAGGCATGTCTGAATCATCCGTTGATAGGTTGCATGATAACCCACAAGTATAGGGGATCGCAACAGTTTTCGATAAGTAGGAGTGTCGAACACAACGAGGAGCTAAAGGTAGAACAAATATTCCCTCAAGTTCTATCGACCATGGATACAACTCTACGCACGCTTGACATTGACTTTACCTAGAACAAGTATGAAACTAGAAGTACTTTGTAGGTGTTTTTGGATAGGCTTGCAAATATATAAAGAGAGCGTAAATAAAAGCTAGGGGCTGTTGTAAGTAAAGAATTAATAAAGTAAATATAGCGAGTGTGGAAAAGTGGTGGTAGGAGTTGCGAAATTGTCCCTTAAGCAATTGACTACATTACTAGACCGATAGCAAGTATTATGTGGGAGAGGCCACTGCTAGCATGTCATCCCTGACTTGGAATTCTATGAACTTATGATTGGAACTATTAGCAAGCATCCACAACTACTAATGTTCATTAAGGTAAAACCCAACCATAGCATTAAGGTATATTGGCCCCCCTTCAATCCCGTATGCATCAATTTCTATGCTAGGTTGAAGCTTCTGTCACTCTTGCCCTCCAATACATAGTCCTATCAACATACAACTAACCCTAGGGTGTGATCCACGCGCGCAATCATATGATGGGCACCAAAGGACAGCAACATAACCACAAGCAAATTAAATCAATCACAGCAATTCATCAACCACCGATAGGACAACCAAAATCTACTCACACATCATAGGATGGCAACACATCATTAGATAATAATATGAAGCATAAAGCACCATGTTCAAGTAGAGGGTACAGCGGGTTGCGGGAGAGTGGACCACTGTAGATAGAGGGGGGAAGGTGATGGATATGTTGGTGAAGATGGCGGAGGTGTTGGTGTAGATCGCAGTGATGATGATGGCCCCCGATGGCACTCCGGTGCCACCAGAAGCGAGGGGGGAGAGCCCCCCTCCTTCTTCTTCTTCCTTGACCTCCTCCCTAGATGGGAGAAGGGTTTCCCCTATGGTCCATGGCCTCCATGGCACGGGAGGGGCGAGAGCCCTCCAAGATTGGATCTGTCTCTCTGTCTCTCTCTGTTTCTGCGTTCCCAGATTCTTCCCTTTCACCGTTTCTTATATTCCTGGAGATCCGTAACTCCGATTGGGCTGAAATTTTGACACGATCACTATCCGGATATTAGCTTTCTTGCGGCGAAAGAAGGCCATCAACCGCCTTACGGGTGGCCCACGAGGGTTAGGGGCGCGCCCAGGGAGGGCAGGCGCGCCCCCTGCCTCATGGCCACCTTGGGCACCGTCTCGCGTGGATTTTTCTTCCCAAAAATCATATATATTCCAAAAAAACCTCCACAGTTTTTGTCCCGTTTGGACTCCGTTTGATATGGATATTCTGCAAAACAAAAAACATGCAACAAACAGGAACTGGCACTGGGCACTGGATCAATATGTTAGTCCCAAAAATAGTATAAAAAGTTGCCAAAAGTATATGAAAGTTGTAGAATATTGGCATGGAATAATCAAAAATTATAGATACGACGGAGACGTATCAGCATCCCCAAGCTTAATTCCTGCTCGTCCTCGAGTAGGTAAATGATAAAAAGGTAATTTTTGATGTGGAATGCTACCTAGCATAATCTTGATCACATATGTAATCATGGCATGAATATTAAGATACGAGTGATTCAAAGCAATAGTCTATCATTTGACATAAAAAAATAATACTTCAAGCCTACTAATAAAGCAATCATGTCTTTTCAAAATAACATAGCCACAGAAAGTTATCCCTAAAAAATCATATAGTCTGGCTATGCTCCATCTTCACCACACAAAATACTCACATCATGCACAACCCCAATGACAAGCCGAGCAATTGGTTCATACTTTTTAACGCGCTTCAGCATTTTAAACCTTCACGCAATACATGAGCATGAGCCATGGACATAGCAGTATAGGTGGAATAGAATGGTGGTTATGGAGAAGACAAAAAGGAGAAGATAGTCTCACATCAACTAGGCGTATCAACGGGCTATGGAGATGCCCATCAATACATATCAATGTGAGTGAGTAGGGATTGCCATGCAACGGATGCACTAGATCTATAAGTATATGAAAGCTCAAACTGAAACTAAGTCGGTGTGCATCCAACTTGCTTGCTCATGAAGACCTAGGGCATTTGAGGATGCTCATCGTTGGAATATACAAGCCAAGTTCTATAATGAAAATTCCCACTAGTATATGAAAGTGATAACTCAAGAGACTCTCTATATGAAGAACATAGTGCTACTTTGAAGCACAAGTGTGGTAAAAGGATAGTAACATTGCCCCTTCTCTCTTTTTCTCTCATTTTTTTTCTTTTTTTGTAGGCTTCTTTGGCCTCTCTTTTATTGGGGGGGGGGCTTCTTTGGCCACTTTTATTTTGATAACCTCACATGGTACAATGTTCTAATAATGATGATCATCACACTTTTATTTACTTACAACTCAATATTACAACTCGATATCTAGAACAAAGATATGACTCTATATGAATGCCTCCGGCGGTGTACCAGGATGTGCAATGATCTAGCGTAGCAATGACATCAAAAAACGAACAAGCCATGAAAACATCATGCTAGCTATCTTACGATCATGCAAAGCAATATGACAATGAATGCTCAAGTCATGTATATGATGATGATGAAAGTTGCATGGCAATATACTCAGAATGGCTATGGAAATGCCATAATAGGTAGGTATGGTGGCTGTTTTGAGGAAGGTATATGGTGGGTTTATGGTACCGGCGGAAGTTGCGCGATACTAGAGAGGCTAGCAATGGTGGAAGGGTGAGAGTGTGTATAATCCATGGACTCAACATTAGTCATAAAGAACTCACATATTTATTGCAAAAGTTTATTAGCCCTCGAAGCAAAGTACTAATAGGCATGCCCCTAGAGGGATAGATTGGTAGGAAAACACCATCGCTCATCCCCGACCGCCACTCATAAGGAAGACAATCAATAAATACCTCATGCTCCAAGTTCGTTACATAACGGTTCACCATACGTGCATGCTACGGGAATCACAAACCTCAACACAAGTATTTCTACAATCCACAACTACCCACTAGCATGACTCTAATATCACCATCTTTATATCGCAAAACTATTGCAAGGAATCAAACATATCATATTCAGTGATCTACAAGTTTTATGTAGGATTTTATGACTAACCATGTGAATGACCAATTCCTGTCATCTCTCTAAATAGATATAAGTGAAGCAAGAGATTTTAATTCTTTCTACAAAAGATATTCCCACGCTCTAACAAATCTAATTGAAGCAAAAGAGCATTCTACAAATGGTGGTTGTCTATGTAAAGAGACACAAGGCAATCCAAACTTCAAATGATATAAGCGAAGCACATGAAGCATTTTATAAGGCCATACTCAAAAGATATAAGTGAAGTGCAATGAGCATTCTATAAATCAACCGAGGATTGTCTCATACCAGCATGGTGCATAAAATAAAAGTGAAAACTAAATGCAAACGATGCTCCAAGATTGCACATATCGCATGAACAAAACGAATCCGAAAACATACTGATACTTGTTGAAGAAAAAGGGGATGCCTTCCGGGGCATCCCCAAGCTTAGACGCTTGAGTCTCCTTGAATATTTACTTGGGGTGCCTCGGGCATCCCCAAGCTTGAGCTCTTTCCTCTCTTCCTTCTTCTCACATCGAGACCTTCTCGATCATCTAACACTTCATCCACACAAAACTTCAACAGAATACTCGGTAAGATCCGTTAGTATAATAAAGCAAATCACTACTCTAAGTACTGTTGCAAACCAATTCATATTTTGTTTTTGCATTGTGTCTACTGTAATATAACTTTTTCATGGCTTAATCCACTGATATAAATCGTTAGTTTCATCAAAACAAGCAAACTATGCCTCAAAAACAGAATCTGTCTAAAACAGAATAGTCTGTAACAATATAAACATTCACCATACTTATGGTACTTCAAAAATTATACCAAAATTAGGAAGAGTAAACAATTTGTATAGGAAGATAGTGCAAAAAGAATCAGAACCATTTGACATTCCAGCTAAAAAAGTAAAATCGCGCACTACAGCCAAAGTTTCTGTCCTGCACCGTACAAACCATCAAGCAAATGTAAACATCCTAAAGGCAAACCTTGGCACATTATTTTTATAATACATGGAATTGTACAAGGGGATAATTATTTTTATTGAGAAGTTTCTGTAATCAAGATTCACAAAGTTTCCGTGAGCATGAACAAAGTTCAAGGTTAGCTCCCACTTCAACAATGCTTGTCTTTCTCACTTTCGCTTTCCTTTTTGAAAAAGTTTTGGGTTCCCCTCTTTATTTTTGTTGTTTTTAAACTATATAAAAGAACTTACAGAAATAAATGACTCTCTAAAACTTCTGGGTTGTCTCCCTGGCAGCGCTTTCTTTAAAGCCATTAAGCTAGGCATATAGTGCTTAAGTAATGGATCCACACGGATCCCAAGGTATATCAAAGCCAATTTTAATTAACAATTATATGTAATTTAGTGGTGAGCACAAGGTAACATATATCATGTAATGACAATGTCTAACTCTCTTCCTATGCATCGGCATGTCATAAAAGAGCAATTCATGCACACAAAGTAAAGGCCAATGCATAGTATAAACAGTTTCTTGCAATTTTATCATATTGGAAACATAGAGAGGTGGAGATATAGTTCCTCTCTCGTAATAATTGCAAGTAGGAGCAGCAATCACATGCATATTATATTCATCAAAATCATCATGTGCAACGGTAAAAGGCAACCCATCAATATATTCCTTAATAAGAGCAAACTTCTCCGATATAGTGTAGTTTGGAGAATTCAAAAAGATAATGGGACTATCATGTGTGGGTGCAATATAAAAAATTTCATGTTTAACATAAGGAACTATAGAAAGTTCATCTCCATAAGCATAATTCATATTGGCATCTTGGCCAAAACCACGGCAAGCATCACCAAAAAGGGATATTTCAAAAGAATCAACGGGATCATAACAATCATCATAGCAATCATCCTCCGGTAAGCATAAAGGGAAATTAAACAATATATGAGTTGAAGAGTTACTCTCATTAGAAGGTGGGCACGGGTAGCTAATCCGCTCTTCCTCCTTTTGTTCTTCGCTCTCCTCCTCATCTTTTTCATCAAATGAGCTCACAGTTTCAGCAACTTCTTCTTCCATAGATTCCTGCAAAATATTAGTCACTTCTTGGACAGTGGATACTTTCTCAATAAGTGCATTAATATCGGAATTGTATTCATAATTCTCATGGCAATATTTAAGGATAGCTAAATTTTCAGGTCTATAAACCGAATCATCAAAATCTTCAAACTCTTTAAACATAGATTCAATTTCATAAGCACCCATAAAAGCAACAAATTCTTCTATTTGTTCCACATCATAGTAATTATATATACCATTAGCATAAGAAGCTAAGGTTTTATTATCATTAAATTCACATAAAAAGGGAAGGTGTGGAGCCTTCATCCTCGAGCAACAAGTATAATCATATCTCAAGCATAGTTGCCTAGCTTACCAATTCAATATATGAATTTGATCCCATAATAGTTTCCCTTTTTGTGTCAAGCGGTAATCCCTAAAGTATTCACGTTGATCCAACATTACTCCCATTACATAATTGAATGGGGTTTTCTCAGGATTATTAAAGTAGTACATAATATTTTTCACATAACCAGCATCGAGGGTTTTAGGAGGTTCCCCATCTCCATGGGTAGCAAGTACACCTAATATTTTTGATATTTCGTGTTCCATATCCATAACTAAAGATAAAGAACAACTAAGAACAGCAAATAAAAATTACTTAGTGATAAAGCAAACAAGCACACACGAGAATATTGACCCCACGCTATTGCTCCCTGGCAACAGCGCCAAAAAAAGGTCTTGATAACCCACAAGTATAGGGGATCACAACAGTTTTCTATAAGTAAGAGTGTTGAACCCAACGAGGAGCTAAAGGTAGAACAAATATTCCCTCAAGTTCTATCAACCACCGATACAACTCTACGCACGCTTGACGTTCGCTCTTCCTAGAACAAGTATGAAGCTAGAAGTACTTTGTAGGTGTTTTTGGATAGGCTTGCAAAAATATAAAGAGAGCGTAAATAAAAGCTAGGGGCTGTGGTAAGTAAAGAAGCAATAAAGTAAATATAGCGAGATGTGGAAAAGTGGTGGTAGGAGTTGCGAAATTGTCCCTTAAGCAATTGAATACTTTACTAGACCGATAGCAAGTATTATGTGGGAGAGGCCACTGCTAGCATGTCATCCTTGACTTGGAATTCTATGCACTTATGATTGGAACTATTAGCAAGCATCCGCAACTATTAATGTTCATTAAGGTAAAACCCAACCATAGCATTAAGGTATATTGGTCCACCTTCAATCCCGTATGCATCAATTTCTATGCTAGGTTGAAGCTTCTGTCACTCTTGCCCTCCAATACATAGTCCTATCAACATAAAACTAACCCTAGGGTATGATCCACGCGCGCAATCATATGATGGGCACCAAAGGACAGAAACATGACCACAAGCAAATTAAATCAATCATAGCAATTCATCAACCACAGATAGGACAAAGAAAATCTACTCAGACATCATAGGATGGCAACACATCATTGGATAATAATATAAAGCATAAAGCACCATGTTCAAGTAGAGGTGTCGGTGTCAAAACCGGCGGATCTCGGATAATAATATGAAGCATAAAGCACCATGTTCAAGTAGAGATGGTAACAGGAGGCAGGGAACATGATGTTTTACCCAGTTTCGGGCCCTCTTGATGGAGGTAAAACCCTACGTCCTGCTAGATTAATATTGATGATATGGGTAGTACAAGAGTAGATCTACCACGAGATCAGAGAGGCTAAACCCTAGAAGCTAGCCTATGGTATGATTGTATGTTGTCCTACGGACTAAAACCCTCCAGTTTATATAGACACCGGAGAGGGCTAGGGTTACACAAGGTCGGTTACAAAGGAGGAGATATACATATCCGTGTTGCCTAGCTTGCCTTCCACGCCAAGTAGAGTCCCATCCGGACACGAGACAAAGTCTTCAATCTTATATCTTCATAGTCTAACAGTCCGGCCAAAGGATATAGTCCGGCTATCCGGAGACCCCCTAATCCAGGACCCCCTCAGTAGCCCCTGAACCAGGCTTCAATGACGATGAGTCTGGCGCGCAGTATTGTCTTTGGTATTGCAAGGCGGGTTCCTCCTCCGAATACACCACGGAAGAATTTGAATACAAGGATAGTGTCCGACCCTGCAAAATAAGTTCTACATACCACCGTAGAGAGAATAATATTTCCACAAATCTAATTTGCTGACTTGTTTTGGCAACACGACATTATGTCATGGACCGGTGATTACTCGAACTGTTTCCTTTAACTAGCCCCGCACATAACGCGAGGCAGTTTTTTGACACGTCTTATCAAAGCAGAGATTGTGCCCCGTTATCGCGGGATTCTCATCAATACGGGTGTGGGTAACCCAACCGCGCCATTGATTACGTCGCTTGGGGGATAAGCGAGCTTTAGCAGGCTAGTGGGGACGCATAGTTTTGTTCGCCCATATAAAGGGATAAGGTTTAACCTTTTTCTACCCACGCCTTCTTCCTCCTTGCTCATCCATTCTTGCACACTCAAGCTCCAACACCCAAGTCCACATCCTTTCCCTCAACCTCCTCCTAACATGTCCGGAGCGGGAGGAAAATGGATGGCTTCCTCCGTTATGGAGGGACATATCAAGAAGCTGCGCGGAGCCGGATACTTAGCCGCGAATATCGTGCATCGGCTGCCCGCTGCGGGGTAGATCGTCCCTACCCCGAATCCTCACGAGAGGGTAGTTTTCCTACACCACTTCCTCTGTGGACTGGGGTTTCCCCTCCATCCATGGTCTCATGGTCTACTACGGGCTGGACTTTCATGATCTGTCCCCGAACTTCGTCCTCAACATTTCGGCGTTCATCGTCGTGTGTGAGGCTTTCCTCCGCATCCGGCCCCACTTTGGCCTATGGTTAAAGACCTTCAATATCAAGCCGAAGGTGGTGGGAGGCCAACAAGCAGAATGCGGCAGCGCCATGGTGGGCAAGATACAAAATGTTATATGGCTTGAGGCTCCTTTGTGGAGACCATAAAGGGGTGGCAATCGGCGTGGTTCTACATCACCGAGCCGCGCGACGCCAAATGGGCGGCGGCCCCCGAGTTTCGATCTGGATTCCCTACACCGCTCACTTCTTGGAAAGAGAAGGGCTTGTCGTGGGGTTCATCGGTGGAGCTGGATGGACTCCAGAAATGTATCCGGAGTATGGCAAGCAAGAAGCTCAAGCTTGTCAACAGAGTCCAGGTCATGCTCATCCGCCGGATCCTCTCGTGTCAACAACGGGATTTTAACTTGTGGGAGTTCGACCCGGCCCAGCACCAGACTCTGAGCGAGCTCTTCGATACGGTGCACAAGGATGTCTGGAAGCTGCTGTTCAAGGGCGCTGAGGTCCCTCCTCTCGCCGAGGACCGCGGGCTAAGCGCAAAGCGTCTAGCGCATTCGGTGAGTTTAATACATACCCTAGGATATTTATTTCCCCTAGCTTAATCATGTGCGGGGTCTGATCTCCATGCCTTTGACAGGACTGGGTGGAGGCGTCGGGGCAGATTAACTGTCCGGCCCCTCTGCCCGAAGACACTGCGGGCGT
This sequence comes from Triticum aestivum, assembly GCF_018294505.1. Classification (NCBI taxonomy): domain Eukaryota; kingdom Viridiplantae; phylum Streptophyta; class Magnoliopsida; order Poales; family Poaceae; genus Triticum; species Triticum aestivum. The sequence continues at coordinate 154,378,158 of NC_057803.1, read as the reverse complement.
TCTCCTGACGGAGATGCTAACTCCGGCTCCTTACAAGGTGCCGGAGAAGACCAAGAAGGCCAAGGGAACCCAAAAGAGTTCCCGACGCCAGGGTTTATCAGACTTATCGTCCGATAACTCCGCGGCGCACTCCTCCCCCGAAGACGAGGAGGAAGATGAAAACACTCCCCCTCCAGTTGGTGGAGACAAGAAAAGGAAGGCCACCCCAACCGGGGGGCCGAAGGGTCCAAGAAGGGAAGGACTCTCCTTCCGGACTACTCTACCATCGCTGCCCAGGGCCAAGCCCCTGGGGAAACCGTAAGTATTCGGCTACCAGAGTAACTCATAGCATTCCTTTGTCGCACTACTTCTCCTAACGTCGAATTATGACTATGCAGACCGCCACGAGCCCGTATCGACGTATCATCGGACGGCTCCCTTGGCTCGTCAGATATGGATAGCAATCCACTTCCGACCGCCACCTCCCCTTGCCCTACGGACAACATCGAGGTATTGTCTCAAGAGGCACCGGGTCAGGGGAGACAGTCCCGGAGGCGCCTCAAGGCGACCTTCCGGACTCCGAGAGCAGAGGGGACAAGGCCCCCGAGGGCTCCAAGTTCGGCCCTCAGCCGAACACCACGCCAGAACCTTCAAAGGTTCCGGATTCGGGCAGGTGGCCTCCTTCCAAGAGGGGCAAGACGCCTGTGCCGGTGACCTCTGTCCATCCAGAGGCACCGGACAATCTGCTGGGAGCGCTTCGCGGCGTTTCCATCGACGAGGAGCACCGCACTATTATGAGTGCGGTGGTCCAGAAGGTTCAGTCTGCCAAGAGAGGACTGCCTGAAGCCTGTGCCATCCTTCTAACAGGCTTTGAGGTAAGTGTTAAAATATAGGAAAAATATTACCGCATAGACAGTAGCCCCTGATGCTCTGTTCAGTGTTCAAAAAGAAAAGCCGAATAGAGGATCAAATAATACCACAGGAGTCTAACGTAAGTATGTCTATATGCGTATGCAGGCTTCGCTGCTGGCCTCAGCCGCACTGACTACGGAGGTCGCCACACTGAAGCAGGACCTCGAGGGGTCCAAGAAAGAGACCGGCCTTTCCAAGAGGCAGCTCGAGGAGAACAAGGGTAAGTAATACCCTATGTATAGATATGTATATATAAAAGAATACGCGATTGCCAAATGACAGGATCATCGTATATTTGCCAGGGGCCACGACCGAGGTGGCATCCCTGAAGCAAGCGCTATCCAAGGCCGAAGATAAAGCGGCCAAGGAGCGCACCAAGCGGGAAAGGCAAGAGGCTCGGGTGGGCGAGGTGCAGCAAGAGCTCCAGGATCTCGTGACGAAGCACGAGGCGTTGGAGCTTGACTCGAAGACGCGAGAGTCTGAGCTTGCTGCGGCCCCCGAGAGCGCAAAGAGTGCCAAGGCCGAAGCCCAAAAGGCCCTCCAGGAGGTTGACGCAATGAAGAAAATAGCGGCGGGTAAGGCATTCTATATGCAAAGCAAGCATGTGAAAGTAAATTACCTATTACTTACCCGGATCCGGAGCTCTCCAGGAGCATTCGCAGATTTGCCCCGCAGCGTGTCGGATGCTGCACAGTTTCACCAGGCCGAGGAGGGAAGCTCAACAGAGAAGCTATTTTGGTCTCAGTATACTTGGACCGAACACCCGGTGCCTATGAGCTACCAGCTGAAGCAGCTGGTCGAGCTACACAAGGCGGACGAACATGCCATGAAGGGCTTTATAGTCCGGCCGTGGCCTGGTGACGCCCTTCTGAACAGCTACTTCGGCCTGGTGAGGCGGCTTGTGGATGCCTGCCCACGGCTGGAAGTCGTCAAGCGGTCTGTCTGCATCGAAGGTGCAAGCCGGGCTTTCGCCCGTGGCAAGGTGCAATGGGCCAAGCTAGACGCCGTGAAGCTGATCAAGGAAGGACCGCCGTAGGGCAAGGAGCATCGCACCCCCGAAATTTATTATGAGGGTGTCCTGAAGGGTGCCCGTTTTGTAGCGAACGAATGTTCAAAGGATGTAATATTTGAGTAAACTTGCTCGTTGCTCGTATGATCCTGTATGATGAAAATTTGTTTCATATGCGCTATGCAACGCTTGTTTGAATTTAAAATATTACCTTCTGTTTGGCTGTTTATCCAATCTGAGAGATGGCTAGTCCTCGGCTTCTACCCCCATGTTGCGAGTGCTGGGGTGTTCGGGATAAACGTGAGCACTCTTGTTCCCATTTTTGGGTCCTTCGAGGGAGGTGCTCAACACAGTGAACAAGGCATCCGGACTAATAATGCTTTATCACTCTCACTTAGCCATAGAATTCTATATTTCTAAATTTCGGCGAAGCCCCTGGTATTCGGAAGGCCGAATTCGGGGCGCGATACACGCCTTTAAGCCGGACAGGACCGGCTCCTCGCTCTAAGCGGCATAAGTCTTTAGGGACTCGAAACCTCGCCGAACAGCAACCAATCTCTTGCCTTATCATGACAGTTAGTTTTAGCTTTCTCTACTGAGGTGCTTAGCCCAACAGAACCGGGGCACAATCGCAGTAGTTCTCCTAGCGCTACATTAGCTGATAGAGCGGAACCTAAGGTACCAAAACATAGGAGCCAGGCAAACCCAACATTTGACCAAAGACATGATTCGGAGCTGATGCATATAATGCTATAAGTTCGGGGTGCCGCACTTGTGAAAGTGTTTGGACTTCTCACACCATATTGTGGGGTACTTAAGCCCCTAGTGTATTGGCCGTACCAAAGCGTACGGTTGCAAGGCGTCATTAATGAACACATATATATAAAAAGAAGAATGCAATAATAGTCTTAATGATATGCATTGTTTATTCAAAAAGATGCGTTAAAGCAGAATGATGCAGATAGTGCGATAAGCAAAAAGTAGGACTATGTCCCTTCCAAGGGCAAGCTGAGGAACAATATTAAAGTAAATATTTCACTCGTTATCGTAATCCACCTGGAAGTTCCATGGTGTGACGTAGATTTCTGCCTCCTTGGTTGCTGCATCATGTGTTCGGCAATCATGCTGCCGGACAGGGTTTCCAGAGATTGAAGTCCTGAAAGAGAAAAATAGCAAAGCGGGAAGCCCCTAGTGCGGTTTAAGCCGTGTCTTGGGGCGTGCCGTAGTTGTGCCCACCTCCCCACTTGTGCCCATGGTATTTTTAATGCGTAATTATGTACGCGTGGCACGGATTTCGCCATTTGGCTGGAACTGGGTTGGGGGCCGCATTGCTACGCGAGCTCAGATCGTGCCAGGTGGTCTAGTTGCCGATTACTCCGAGCACGCTTGAAGGTGTCCGGGTCTTGAAACACCGAACTGGTGGATTTCCTTGAGAGGCTGCTTTGCGCTTTTGCTGTGAGGGCCGCAGTGTGCTCCTCCGTGCGGAGGGAGCGCTCTGTGTTTCCATTAACTGTGATGACCCCCCGAGGTCCTGGCATCTTCAGCTTGAGGTATGCATAATGCGGTACCACATTGAATGTTGCAAATGCGGTTCCCCCGAGCAGTGCATGATAGCCACTGCGGAACGGGACTATATCGAAGAACTTCGCTTCAGAAGTTATCCGGGGATCCGAAGACCACTTCCAGTGTAATTGAGCCTGTGCAATGGGCCTCTACACCTGGAATGATGCCTTTAAAGGTCGTTTTCGTGGGTTTGATCCTTGAGGGGTCTATACCCATTTTGCGCACCGTGTCCTGATAAAGCAGGCTCAGGCTGCTGCCGCCATCCATGAGAACTCGAGTGAGGTGAAATCCGTCAATGATTGGGTCTAGGACCAGTGTGGCGAATCCGCCATGACGGATACTAGTGGGGTGGTCCCTGCGATCAAAGGTGATCGGACAGGAGGACCATGGGTTGAACTTTAGGGCGACTGGCTCCAACACATATACGTCCCTGAGCGCACGCTTCCGTTCCCTCTTGGGGATGTGGGTTGCGTATATCATGTTCACCGTCCGCACTTGTGGGGGGAACCTCTTCTATCCTCCGGTGTGCGGCTGCTGGGGCTCTTCCTCGTCATCGCTATGTGGCCCCTTATCTTTGTTTTCAGCAATTAACTTGTCGACCTTCCTGAATACCCAACAATCCCTATTGGTGTGGTTGGCTGGCTTGTCGGGGGTGCCGTGTATCTGGCACGAGCGATCGAGTATGCGGTCCAAACTGGATGGGCCCGAAGTGCTTCTTTTAAATGGCTTTTTCCGCTGACCGGGTTTAGAGCCTTTGAATCTGGCATTGACTGCCATATCCTCAGTATTGTCGCTGTTAATGTGGTGCTTATGTTTGTTGCGACGTGACCTGCTATTGCCGTCCTTGGTATCCGAAGTACCATGGTTCTTTGATATGTTATTACTGCGAGCCAGCCAGCTGTCTTCTGCCGCACAAAAGCGAGTCATGAGTGTCGTGAGGGCTGCCATAGATTTCGGCTTTTCCTGACCAAGGTGCCGGGCTAGCCACTCATCGCGGATGTTGTGTTTGAAAGCTGCTAGGGCCTCTGCATCTGGACAGTCGATGATTTGATTTTTCTTTGTTAGGAACCGAGTCCAGAATTGCCTGGCTGATTCTTCTGGCTGCTGAATTATGTGGCTCAAGTCATCGGCATCTGGTGGTCGCACATAAGTGCCCTGAAAGTTGTCGAGGAATGCGGCCTCCAGATCTTCCCAACAGCTAATGGACTCTACTGGCAAGCTGTTAAGCCAATGCCGCGCTGGTCCTTTCAGATTTAGTGGGAGGTATTTGATGGTATGTAACTCATTACCGCGGGCCATGTGGATGTGGAGGAGGAAATCCTCGATCCATACCGCAAGATCTGTTGTGCCGTCGTATGATTCAATATTTACGGGTTTGAAACCCTCTGGGATTTGATGATTCATTACTTCGTCTGTGAAGCATAGCGGGTGTGCGGCGCCTCTGTATTGGGCTATATCGCGACGCAGCTTGAATGGGTCTTGCCCGCTGTGTTTGGCCTGGCCGGATTTACTTTTACTGTATCCGGCGTGACATTTATCGTCTTGCATAGTGGCGCGCCCCCGTGATCCGTAGATCGATCTTGCATGTTTTGCTTTGTCCTCCAATATGTCTTGCAGGTCTGGTGTATTTCCCCATGCCTTTTTATTTGAATGGCGTCGGGGTGCAGGCTGAGTTTTTGGCTGGAATGCCTCTCTATCGCGGCCACGAGGTGGCCGATCAGCCGCGTCATGCGCTTCTTTCTCCAGTCGAGGTAGCAACCTGCATTTTGGGTAACTCTTGGAGGGGCGCTCGAGTTTATATTCCTCGTCCGCAAGGACTTCAGTCCATCTGTCAGCTAGCAGATCTTGATCAGCTTGAAGCTGCTGCTGCTTTTTCTTAAGGCTATTTGCCGTGGCCATAAGCCGGCACTTGAAGCGCTCTTGTTCGACGGGATCCTCCGGCACGGCGAATTCGTCATCGCCGAGGCTTGCCTCGTCTTTGGAGGGGGCATGTAATTATCATCCTCCGCCTCTCCATTTGCCGCTCTCTCAGGAGGGCTGGCTCCTCCATCCTCCTGCTCTAAATCTTGCTGGAGGGGATTGTCGTTGTCTTCGGTACTATCCGGAGTGTTATTATCTCTTGTGACGGTATCACCACTTTTGCTTTGGCGGGACTTTGAGCGGCGCGCTGACGTCGGCGCTTGGGTTGTTTCTTGCAGGGGTCATCCTCCGCTGTCTCGTCACCATTGTCTTCTTTCGGTGAGTCCACCATGTATATATCGTATGATGAGGTGGCTATCCAGTGCCCTGTGGGCAGTGGTTCCTCTTCGTCTCCCGCATCGTCATCCATACCATCGATGTCTTCGGAGTCGAAGTCGAGCATGTCGGTTAAGTCATCGACAGTGGCTACTAGGTGGGTGGTGGGTGGGCGGCGAATTTCTTCGTCATCCGCATCCCAATCCTGCCGGACATAGCTCGGCTAGGACTCTCCTAACAAGGAGAGAGACTTTAATGAACTCAGTATGTCGCCGAAGGGCGAGTGCTGAAAGATATCTGCGGAGGTAAACTCCATGATCGGCGCCCAACCGGATTCGATAGGAATGGGCGCTGGCTGTTCGTAGTCCGTGGCCGGAGAAGTATCCGGCAGTTTAACAACACGGCTCTCGTGAAGGGTAAGGTCGATATTCTGCTCAATCGCCGCTGAGGATAAGGCCTCCATGGCGGGGTCCATCCACCCGTCCATGGACGGCGCAACTGGCTCCGAATTGAAGGTCGGAGCAGCTGTCGGTGCGATTTCTTGAACACTGTCCGATGGCAGAGCTAAATCGTACTCATCGTGACCGCGTGACGCACCGGCAGAGGCTCGAATCCGTCAAATATCAAGTCTCCACGGATATCGGCCGTGTAGTTTAAGCTTCCAAACCTGACCTGGTGGCCAGGGGCGTAACTTTCGATCTGCTCCAGATGGCCAAGTAAGTTGGCCCGCAGTGCGAAGCCGCCGAACACAAAGATCTGTTCGGGGAGAAAAGTCTCACCCTGGACTGCATCCCTATCGATGATTGTAGGAGCCATCAAGCCTAACAGCAACGACACAGAGGAACTCTCAATGAAAGCACCAATGCAGGGGTCAAAACCGGCGGATCTCAGGTAGGGGGTCTCGAACTGTGCGTTTAAGGCGGATGGTAACAGGAGGCAGGGAACACGATGTTTTACCCAGGTTCGGGCCCTCTTGATGGAGGTAAAACCCTACGTCCTTCTTGATTAATATTGATGATATGGGTAGTACAAGAGTAGATCTACCACGAGATCAGAGAGGCTAAACCCTAGAAGCTAGCCTATGGTATGATTGTATGTTGTCCTATGGACTAAAACCCTCAGGTTTATATAGACACTGGAGAGGGCTAGGGTTACACAAGGTCGGTTACAAAGGAGGAGATATACATATCCGTATTGCCTAGCTTGCCTTCCACGCCAAGTAGAGTCACATCCGGACATGAGACGAAGTCTTCAATCTTGTATCTTCATAGTCTAACAGTCCGACTGTCCGGAGACCCCCTAATCCAGGACTCCCTCAAGAGGGTACAGCGGGTTGCGGGAGAGTGGACCACTGTAGATAGAGGGGGGAAGGTGATGGAGATGTTGGTGAAGATGGCGGAGGTGTTCGTGTAGATCGCGGTGATGATGATGGCCCCCGATGGCACTCCGGTGCCACCGGAAGCGAGGGGGGAGAGCCCCCCTCGTTCTTCTTCTTCTTCCTTGACCTCCTCCCTAGATGGGTGAAGGGTTTCCCCTCTGGTCCATGGCCTCCATGGCACGGGAGGGGCGAGAGCCCCTCCGAGATTGGACCTGTGTCTCTGTCTCTCTCTGTTTCTGCGTTCCGAGATTCTTCCCTTTCACCGTTTCTTTATTCCCGGAGATCCGTAACTCCGATTGGGCTGAAATTTGACACGATCTCTATCCGGATATTAGATTTCTTGCGGCATAAGAAGGGAGTCAACCACCTTACGGGTGGCCCACGAGGGTCAGGGGCGCGCTCCCTGCCTCGTGGCCACCTCGGGCACCGTTTCGCGTGGTTTTTTCTTCCCAAAAATCATATATATTCCAAATAAAATCTCCGTCAGTTTTTATCCCGTTTGGACTCTGTTTGATAAGGATATTCTGCAAAACAAAAAACATGCAACAAACAGGAACTGGCACTGGGCACTGGATCAATATGTTAGTCCCAAAAATAGTATAAAAAGTTGCCAAAAGTATATGAAAGTTGTAGAATATTGGCATGGAACAATCAAAAGTTATAGATACGACGGAGACGTATCATTGCACGGGAGTTTTTGAGTCCGAAAGGCATGGTGTTAGAACAGAAGGGGTCATATGGAGTGATGAATGCCGTTGCGGCTTCATCGGGCTCCGCCATCTTAATTTGATGGTATCCGGAGTATGCGTCGAGGAAGCACAATGAGTCGTGTCCTGCGGTAGCGTCGATAATTTGATCGATGCAGGGGAGGGGGAAGGGATCCTTGGGGCAAGCCTTGTTAAGGTCCTTGAAATCGATACATAGGCGCCAGGATTTGTCCTTCTTTTGTACCATCACCAGGTTTGCTAGCCAGTCCGGATGTTTTATTTCTCTAATGAATCCGGCCTTGAGTAACTTGGCTAGCTCTTCTCCCATGGCTTGTCGCTTAGGCTCAGAGAAATGCCGAAGAGTCTGTTTGACCGGCTTGAACCCCTTTAGAATGTTAAGGCTATCCTCGGCCAGCCTGTGTGGGATTCCTAGCATTTCTGAAGGATGCCAGGCGAAGATGTCCCAATTCTCGCGCAAGAACTCCCGCAGTGCGGCGTCTGTTGTGGGGTTCAGCCGTGCCCCGATGGATGCTGTTTTTGTAGGGTCCGTTGGGTGGACCTGGAATTTGACTATTTCGTCCGCTGGTTTAAAAGAGGTGGACTTGGGTCTTTTGTCGAGTATCACATCGTCCCTGTCCACCGTGGAGCGCAGCGTAGTTAGCTCTTCGGCCGCAAGGGCTTCGGATAACGCCTCGAGGGCTAGTGCGGTGGTTTTATTTTTGGCGCGGAGTGCTATGTCCGGATCACTAGCCAGAGTGATGATTCCATTGGGCCCGGCATTTTGAGCTTCATGTACCCGTAATGGGGTATAGCTTGGAAGATCATGAATGCCTCCCACCCTAAAAGGGTGTGGTATCCTCTACTGAACGGGGCCACTTGGAATGTGATTTCTTCGGACCTATAATTCTCCGGCGTGCCAAATACCACATCTACTATGATTTTTCCTGCACATCGTGCCTCCCGACTAGGGATGATTCCTCTGAAGGTTGTGCTGCTTTGCTCAATGCGGCTCTTGTCTATTTCCATTTTGCTGAGAGTTTCCTCGTAGATGAGGTTTAATCCGTTGTCACCGTCCATGAGCACTTTAGTAAGCCGGTAGCCATCCACAATTGGACTAAGGACCAAAGCGGCTGGTGCTCGGGTTGTTCAGAATTGAGGTTCGTCACTGGTATTGAAGGTTATGGCTGTGTCGTTCCATGGATTTATTGCTGCAATGTGGCAGACTTCGGCAAGGCTATGGAGTGTTCACTTGCGCCTATTATTTGAGGCGAAGGTCTCAAAGACTGTCAATACTGTATTGTTATTTTCCACGGGATGGTGCTCTATTGTATTGTTGATGAGGATATCCTCGCCGCTCTTGGCCACCTGCTGGAGTATCCAACATGCTCTAAGGCTGTGTGTTGGCATGGTATCTGTTGTACTGTGAATTGTGCATGGCCCATTGAGCCATCCCTCCAATACAGTTATACGCCCTGTAGTGGGCTTTTGTTTCTTTGTAATTAGATGGGGTGACTTACGAGAGTACACCCTTTTAGTTCGGACGGGGGGTTTAGTGAGAGCCGGAGTGTCCTAGAATTTTGTTTGGGTTTTCTAGGCGCTTTCCATGGCACGGTACTTCCGTACTATGGCCGCTAAGTCAGCAAAGTGTGCTATGTCATGGTGACTTATGTCGTTGAGGATTCCCTTGTCCATGCAATTTTTGCAAAAGAATGAAATTGCGTCTTCCTCGCGACAGTCCTTGACCTTGCTCATTACAACGAGGAATCTGGCCCAATAGTGATGTACTGTCTCTTGGGGCTCTTATCTAATGTGGGAAAGATCACTTGAGTCTGGGTGGGTGGGTAGATTTAGGTCCAAACCCTGATCCGATCTGAGACCCAGGGGCGGAGGAGTTTCCGAGCTTGGCAGTTCGGACTCCGGGATGTTGCCCAATAGTTCTGGCCTGCCGTCTGATTCTAGCTTCGAGGCTTGGGCCATGTCCTCCCATGGACGGGTATCCGGCAAGGATAGCTCGGGAATCCAGACATAGTTTGTCCTCAAAATAGATGAAGAATTGCTACATTGTTCCTCCACCACCGCTATCTGATGGGTGACCAGCGGAGAGTTAATCTCCCTTTGGTCGGGTTTAAGCCCGATCCGATCATAGTCCGTTGCAACTCCCAGGGCGGCGATGCGATCCAAGAGCTCGTTCAGGGAAGAGAGCTCTATTGGATCCATCTGCTCGGCGAATCCCGAGCCGACGTGGAGGCTGTTTTTGATGACCCGAGAAGTCATCATTGGCGCGACGGCCGAACGGGCGATCATGACGAAGCTGCCAAGTCGGAGAGTTTGGCCTACAGCCAGGGCTCCCCCCGTAGTAGTGTTGTCCTTGACAACAAGACGAGCCATGAAGCATTATCGTGGCGGCACAGTGGAACTCTCAATGAAAGCACCAATGTCGGTGTCAAAACCGGCGGATCCCGGGTAGGGGGTCCCGAACTGTGCGTCTAAGGCGGATGGTAACAGGAGGCAGGGGACACAATGTTTACCCAGGTTTGGGCCCTCTCGATGGAGGTAATACCTTACTTCCTGCTTGATTGATCTTGATGATATGAGTATTACAAGAGTTGATCTACCACGAGATCGTAGAGGCTAAACCCTAGAAGCTAGCCTATGATTATGATTGTTGTTGTCCTACGGACTAAACCCACCAGTTTATATATACACTGGAGGGGGCTAGGGTTACACAGAGTCGGTTACAAGGGAGGAGATCTACATATACAAATTTCCAAGCTTGCCTTCCACGCAAAGGAGAGTCCCACCCGGACACGGCACGAAGTCTTCAATCTTGTATCTTCATAATCCAACAGTCCGGCCGAAGGATATAGTCTGGCTGTCCGAGGACCCCCTAATCCAGGACTCCCTTAGTTGCCTCACTTGGGTAGATCTTCACGAAGTAGGCGATCTCCTTGCCCTTACAAACTCCTTAGTTCAACTGCACAATCTTGTTGGAGGCTCCCAAGTGACACCTAACCAGTCTAGGAGACACCACTCTCCAAAAGGTAATAGATGGTGTGTTGACAATGAACTCCTTGCTCTTAAGCTTCAAATGATAGTCTCCCCAACACTCAACTCTCTCTCACAGATTTGGATTTTGTGGAAAGATGATTTGAGTGGAAAGCAACTTGGGGAAGGCTGGAGATCAAGATTCATATGGTTGGAATAGAATATCTTGGTCTCAACACATGAGTAGGTGGCTCTCTCTCATAAAATGAATTCTGGAAGTGTAGGCATGTTCTGATGGCTCTCCTTCACAATGAAGGAAGGGTGGAGGGGTATATATAGCCTCTACACAAAATCTAACCGTTACACATAATTTACCAAACTCGGTGGGACCGAATCAGAAAACTCGGTCAGACCGATTCAGTTCAAAATGTGAAAGTTAGGCTTTTCGGTGGGACCAACATATCAACTCGGTAGGACTGATTCCATTAGGGTTAGGGCATAACTAATCTCGGTGAGACCGATTACACAAACTCGGTAGGACCAACTTTGGTAATAAGCTAATCAGAGAATTGGTCAGGCAAACTCGGTGGGACCGATTCACTCATTTCGGTGAGACCGAAACATTGCGAAAGGGAAACATAGAGTTTGCATTGCGAACTCGGTGGGACCGATCGCTCATCTCGGTTGGACCGAAACGTTACGATGGGAAACAGAGAGTATGCAATCCCATCTCGATGAGACCGAGATCCCTATCGGTGAGACCAAAATGACTAGGGTTTCCGGCAGTGGCTATGTCAAGTGAACTCGGTGGCGCCAGATAGAACATTTTGGTGGGGCCGAGTTTGACTTTCGGTTTGGGACATATGTGGCCAGGAACATTAAGATTGATGATTTGGCTAGGAACGTTGATAGAATTGCTCTTGATGTTGATTCTTTGAAACTTAGATCTATTCCACCTAAGCATGATATCAATGAGTCTCTCAAAGCCATGAGAATTTCCATTGACGAGTGCAAAGAAAGAACCGCTAGGATGCGTGCTAAGAAAGTTGCCTTTATAAAAGCGTTTTCTTCTAGTTCCTATGAAAATAATGATGAAGATCTAAAAGTTATTGATGTGTCCCCTATTAAATCTTTGTTTTGCAATATGAATCTTGATAATAATGGGACTGAATATGGTCCACCTTTACCTAGAAGGCGTTCCAAGAATTCTGAATCTTTTGATCTTGATGCTAAATTTGATAAAAGTGGGATTGAAGAAATTAAAACCCTAGATGTTGCTAAACCCACTATTATGGATTTCAAGGAATTTAACTATGAAAATTGCTCTTTGATTGATTGTATTTCCTTGTTGCAATCCGTGCTAAATTCTCCTCATGCTTATAGTCAAAATAAAGCGTTTACTAAACATATCGTTGATGCCTTGATGCAATCTTATGAAAAAACTTGAATTAGAAGTTTCTATCCCTAGAAAACTTTATGATGAGTGGGAACCAACTATTAAAATTAAAATTAAAGATCATGAATGCTATGCGTTATGTGATTTGGGTGCTAGTTTTTCCATGATTCCAAAGACTTTGTGTGATTTGTCAGGTTTCCGTGATTTTGATGATTGCTCTCTAAACTAGCACCTTGCGGATTCCACTATTAAGAAACCTATGGGAAGAATTAATGATGTTCTTAGTGTTGCAAATAGGAATTATGTGCCCGTAGATTTTATTGTTCTTGACTTAGATTGCAATCCTTCATGTCCTATTATTCTTGGTAGACTTTTCCTTAGAACGATTGGTGCAATTATTGATATGAAGGAAGGAAATATTAGATTCCAATTTCCGTTAAGGAAGGGCATGGAACACTTTCCTAGAAAAAAGAATTAAATTACCTTATGAATATATTATGAGAGCCACTTATGGATTGCCTACCAAAGATGGCAATACCTAGATCTATTCTTGCTTGTTATGCCTAGCTAGGGGCGTTAAACGATAGCGCTTGTCGGGAGGCAACCCAATTTTATTTTTATACCTTGATTTTTTTCTCCTGCTTAGTAATAAATAAATTATTTAGCCTCTGTTTTGGTTGCATTTTTTTGTGTTTAATTAGTGTGTGTGCCAAGTAGAACCGTTGGGAAGACTTGGGGAAAGTCTTGTTGAACTTGCTGTAAAAAACAGAAACCTTACAGCTCACGAGAACTGCTGTCATTTTTATTTGGAAAGTGCTATTTAGTTAATTATTTTTTCAGATGATTAATAGATAAACTACTCACGTCCAGAAATTTATTTTAGAATTTTTTGGGTTCCAGATCTTGCGCTAGCTACAGATTACTTCATACTGTTCTGTTTTTGACAGATTCCGTTTTGCGTGTGTTGTTTTGCTTATTTTGATGAATCTATGGCTAGTAAATTAGTTTATAGACCATAGAGAAGTTGGAATACAGTATTTATAAAACCCATATAAATAAAGAATGAGTTTATTACTGTACCTTGAAGTGGTCTTTTGTTTTCTTTCACTAACGGAGCTCACGAGATTTTCTAATTTAAGTTTTATGTTGTGAAGTTTTCAAGTTTTGGGTAAAGATTTGATGGATTATGGAACAAGGAGTGGCAAGAGCCTAAGCTTGGGGATGCCCATGGCACACCCAAGAAATCTAAGGACACCTAAAAGCCAAAGCTTGGGGATGTCCCGGAAGGCATCCCCTCTTTCGTCTACTTCTATCGGTAACTTTGCTTGGAGCTATATTTTTATTTACCACATGATATGTGTTTTACTTGGAGCGTCTTGTATGATTTGAGTCTTTGCTTATTAGTTTACCACAATCATCCTTGCTGTACACACCTTTTGATAGAGCCATAGATGATTTGGAATTTGTTAGAATATTCTATGTGCGTCGCTTATATCTTTTGAGCTATTTAATTTTGCTCTAGTGCTTCACTTATATCTTTTAGAGCACGGTGGTGCATTTGTTTTATAGAAAATATTGATCTCTCATGCTTCACTTAGATTATTTTGAGAGTCTTAATAGCATGGTAATTTTCTTAAAATCCTACTATGCTTGGTATGCAAGATTAATAATGAAACATTCTTATGAGTGTGTTGAATACTAAGAGAAGTTTGATGCTTGATGATCATTTTGAGACATGGAGGTAATAATATCGATGTCGTGCTAGTTGAGTAGTTGTGAAATTGAGAAATACTTGTGTTGAGGTTTGCAAGTCCCGTAGCATGCACGTATGGTAAACGTTATGCAACAAATTTGAAACATGCGGTGTTATTTGATTGTCTTCCTTATGAGTGGCGGTCGGGGACGAGCAATGGTCTTTTCCTACCAATCTATCCCCCTAGGAGCATGCACGTAGTACCGAGGTTTTTGATGACTTGTAGATTTTTGCAATAAGTATTTGAGTTCTTTATGACTAATATTGAGTCCATGGATTATACGCACTCTCACCCTTCCATCCTTGCTGGCCTCTTCGGTACCGTGCATTGCCCTTTCTCACATTGAGAGTTGGCGCAAACTTCGCCGGTGCATCCAAACCCCGTGATATGATACGCTCTTTCAAACATAAACCTCCTTATATATTCCTCAAAATAGCCACCATACCTACCTATTATGGCATTTCCATAGCCATTCCGAGATATATTGCCATGCAACTTTCCGTCATTCCGTTCATCATGACACATTCATCATTGTCATATTGCTTAGCATGATCATGTAGTTGACATAGTATTTGTGTCAAAGCCACCGTTCATAATTCTTTCATACATGTCACTCTTGGTTCATTGCATATCCCGGTACACCGCCGGAGGCATTCATATAGAGTCATCTTTGTTCTAGTATCGAGTTGTAATCATTGAGTTGTGAATAAATAGAAGTGTGATGATCATCATTTTCTAGAGCATTGTCCCAAGTGAGGAATATAAAAAAAAGAGGAAAGGCCACAAAAAAAGAGAAGGCCCCCCAAAAAATAGAAAGGCCATAAAAAAGAGAAAAGGCCCAAAAAAAGAAAAAAATGAGAGAAAAAGAGAGAAGGGACAATGTTACTATCCTTTGCCACACTTGTGCTTCAAAGTAGCACCATGATCTTCATAGTAGAGAGTCTCTCATGTTATCACTTTCATATACTAGTGGGAAATTTTCATTATAGAACTTGGCTTGTATATTCCAACAATGGGCCTCCTCAAGTGCCCTAGGTCTTCGTGAACAAGCAAGTTGGATGCACACACACACTAGTTTCTTTTGTTGAGCTTTCATACATTTATAGCTCTAGTGCATCCGTTGCATGGCAATCCCTACTCCTTGCGTTAATATCAATCGGTGGGCATCTCCATAGCCCATTGATTAGCCTCTTTGATGTGAGACTTCCTCCTTTTTTGTCTTCTCCACATAACCCCCTCATTATATTCTATTCCACCACCACGCCGGTCACCTCCGTCCAACCAGAGGCACCGGATAACTTGTTGGAGGTGCTTAACGGTGCCTCCATCGAGGAGGAGCACCGTACTATTATGAGTGCGCTGATCCAGAAAGTTCAGTCCGCCAAGAGCGGGCTGACTGAAGTCTGTGCCAGCCTTCTAACAGGCTTTGAGGTATGTAAAAAATATATGAAAATATTACGGATAGACAGTAGCCCTTGATGCTCTGTTTGGTGTTCACAAAGAAAAGCCGAATAGAGGATCTAATAATAAACACATGAGCCTGACATAAATATGTCAATATGGGTATGTAGGCTGCGCTGCTGACCTCTGTCGCACTGACTGCGGAGGTCGATACGTTGAAGCAGAGCCTCGAGCGGTCCGAGAAAGAGCTCAGCCTTGCCAAGAAGTAGCTCGAGGAGAAAGGAGGTAAGTAATACCTTGTGTAAGTATATTAAAAAGATGTGGTTGCGAAAAATGACAAGATCATCGTGGCTATGGCAGGGGCCACGAACGAGGTGGCGACCCTGAAGCAAGCGCTGTCCGAGGCCGAAGACAAAGCGGCCACGGAGCGCACTGAGGGAGGGAAACAGGAAGTGCAGGTGGAGGAGGTGCAGCAAGAGCTCCAAGCTCTCGTGAAAAAGCACGAGAGTTTGGAGCTTGACTTGAAGACGCGAGAGTCCGAGCTCACGGCGGCCCTTGAAAGAGCCAAGTCTGCCAAGGCCGAAGCCCAAAAAGCCCTCCAGGAAATTGAGGCGATGAAGAAGATAGCAGCGGGTAAGGCATTCATTATGCAAAGCAAGCACGTGAAAGTGAATTACTTGTTACTTACTCGAGTCCGGAGCTCTCCAGGAGCGTTCGTAGATTTGCCCCGCAGCGTGTCAGATGTCGCCACCTACTACTGGGCCGAGGAAGGGATCTCGACAAAGAAGGTGTTCTGGTCTCAGTATGCTGAGGCCGGACACCCGGTGCCCTTGAGCGACCAGCTGAAGCAATTGGTCGAGTTCCATAAGGTGGCCGAACAGGCCATGAAGGGTCTTATAGTCCGGTTGTGGCCTGGAGAGGCCATGCCTGGGAGCTACTTTGGGCTGGTGAGGCGGCTGGCGGATGCCTGTCCGTGGCTTGAAGTCATCAAGCGCTCCGTCTGCATCGAGGGCGCCCCCAGGGCGCTTGCCCGTGTTAAAGTACACTGGGACAAGATGGATGCTAAGAAGCTGGTGAAGGATGGGCCACCGCAGGGCAAGGAGCATCGCAACCCCGAGATGTACTATGAGGGCGTCCTGAAGGGTGCCCGCCTTGTGGCGGATGAATGTTCCAAGGATGTAATTTTTGAGTGAACTCGCATTTGTGATCCTGTACGCTGAAAACTTTTTCATATGCGCTATGCAACTCTTGTTTGAATTTAAAATATTACCTTCTATATGGCGGTTTATTAAATCTGAGAGATGGCGAGTCGTCGGCTTCTGCCCCCATGCCACGAGTGTTGGGGTGTTCGGGATAAACCTGAGCACTCTTTTTCCCATTCTTGGGTCCTTCGAGGGAGGTGCTCGGCACAACGAACTAGGCAATCGGACTATAATGCGTTATCACTCTCACTTAGCTAGAGAATTCTATAATTTTAAATTTTGGCGAAGTCCCTAGTGTTCAGAAGACCGAGTTTGGGGCGCTATACACGCCTAGGCCGGACAAAGCTGGCTCCTCACCCTAAGGGGCATAAGTCTTTAGGGACTCGAAACCTCTCGAACAGCGACCAACTCTCGCCCTATCATGACATATAGTTTTAGCTTTCTCTACTGAGGTGCTTAGCCCAGCTGAACCGGGGCACAATCGCAGTAGTTCTCCCAATGCTACCTTAGCCGATATAGCGGAACGTAAGGTACCAAAACATGGGAGCCGGGCAAACCCAACTGTTGACCAAAGACATGATTCAAAGCTGATGCATATAATTCTATAAGTTCGGGGTGCCACACTTGTGAAAGTGTTCGGACTTCTCACACCATATTGTGGGGTACTTAAGCCCCTGGTGTATTGGCCATACCAAAGTGTACGGTTGCAAGGTGTCATTAATGAACACTTATATAAAAAAAATGCAAAAACAGACTAAAGCTATGCATTGTTTATTTGAAAAGATGCATTGAAGCAAAACGATACAAGTAGTGCAATAAGCAGAAAATGGGACTATTTGACATGTCTCTTCCAAGGGTAAGCTGCGGAATGGTAGTGAAAGCGGGTGTTTTGCTCGTTATAGAGACCACCTGGGAGTTCCATGATGCGATGTAGCTTCCGGCCCCCCTGGTCCTTGCATCATGTGTTCGGCGATTATATTGCCAGACAAGGCTTCCAGAGAGTGAAGTCCTGGAAGAGAGAAAAAATAACAAAGTAGGGAGCCCCTAGTGCGGTTGAGCCACGTTTCGGGGCGTGCCGTAGTCGTACCCCTCCCCTGTGCCCATGGTATTTTTAATGCGTAATTGTGTACGCGTGGCACATGTGTCGCCATTTGGATGGGGCTGGGGTAGGGGTCGCATTGCTATGTGAGCTCAGAACGTGCCAGGTGGTCCTGTTGCAGATTACTTCGGGCACGCTTGATGATGTTTGGACGTTTGATTGCCGGACTAGAGAATTGCCTTGATAGGCTGCTTTGCACTTCTGCTGCGAGGGCCGCAGTGTGCTCCTCGGTTCGGAGAGAGCACTCTATGTTTCCATTGACTGTGATGACCCCCCGAGGTCCTGGCATCTTGAGCTTGAGGTATGCGTAGTGCGGCACCGCATTGAATTTTGCAAATGTGGTTCGTCCGAGCAGTGCGTGATAGCCACTGCGGAACGGGACTATGTCGAAATTTAACTCCTCGCTTCGGAAATTATCCGGGGATCCGAAGACCACTTCTAGTGTGACTGAGCCTGTGCAATGGGCCTCTACACCTAGTATTAGGCCCTTAAAGGTCGTTTTTGTGGGTTTAATCCTTGAGGGATCTATGCCCATTTTGCGCACTGTGTCCTGATAAAGCAGGTTCAAGATGCTACCGCCGTCCATTAGGACTTGGGTGAGGTGAAATCCGTCAATGATTGGGTCTAGAAC
This sequence comes from Triticum aestivum, assembly GCF_018294505.1. Taxonomy (NCBI): domain Eukaryota; kingdom Viridiplantae; phylum Streptophyta; class Magnoliopsida; order Poales; family Poaceae; genus Triticum; species Triticum aestivum. Next base: position 154,359,907 of record NC_057803.1, on the reverse strand, counting down.
CAATGCGGCAAATCTGCCATGGCAGATACTAGTGGGGTGGTCCCTGCGATCGAAAGTGATCGGGCAGGAGGACCATGGGTTGAACTTTGGGGCGACTAGCTCCAATGCGTATACGTCCCTTAACGCATGCTTCCGCTCCCTCTTGGGGATGTGGGTTGCGTATATCATGTTCACCGTACGCACTTGTGGGGGAAACCCCTTCTGTCCTCCGGTGTTCGGCGGTCGGGGCTCCTCCTCGTCATCGCTATGTAGCCCCTTGTCTTTGTTTTCGGCATTTAACTTGCCGGCCTGCTTGAACACCCAACAATCCATGTTGGTGTGGTTGGCTGGCTTGTCAGGGGTGCCATGTATCTGACACGAGCGATCGAGTATACGGTCCAAACTGGACGGGCCCGGAGTGCTTCTTTTGAATGGCTTTTTCCGTTGACCGGGCTTAGAGCCTCTGAATCCGGCATTAACTGTCGTATCCTCAGTATTGTCGTTGTTAATGTGGCGCTTATGCTTGTTGCGACATGACCTGCCATTGCTGTCCTTGGTATCCGAATTACCAGGGCTCTTTGACATGTTATTGCTACGAGCTAGCCAGCTGTCTTCTCCCGCGCAAAAGCGGGTCATGAGTGTCGTGAGGGCTGCCATAGATTTCGGCTTTTCCTGTCCAAGGTGCCGGGCAAGCCACTCGTCGCGGATGTTATGCTTGAAAGCTCCTAGGGCCTCTGCATCCGGACAGTCGATGATTTGATTTTTCTTAGTTAGGAACTGTGTCCAGAATTACCTAGCCGATTCCTCTGGCTGTTGAATTATGTGGATCAAGTCATCGGCATCTAGTGGTCGCACATAGGTGCCCTGGAAGTTGTCGAGGAATGCAGCTTCCAGGTCCTCCCAACAACCTATGGATTCTGCTGGCAAGCTATTGAGCCAATGACGGGCTGGTCCTTTAAGCTTGAGTGGGAGGTATTTGATGGCATGTAGGTCGTCACCACGGGCCATGTGGATATGAAGGATATAGTCCTCGATCCATACCGCGGGATTTGTCGTACCATCATATGATTCGATATTCACGGGTTTGAAACCCTCTGGGATTTGATGATCCATTACTTCATCTGTGAAGCATAACGGGTGTGCGGTGCCTCTGTACTAGGCTATATCACGACGCAGCTCGAATGAGTTTTGTCTGTTGTGTTCGGCCCGGCCGGATTTACTTTTACTGTATCCGGCGTGACGGTTATCGTCTCGTGTCGTGGGGCGCCCATGCGATCCGTAGATCGATCTTGTTTGCCTTGCTTTGTCCTCCAATATATCTCGCAGGTCTAGCGCGTTTCCCCGAGCCTTGGTATTTTTTGTGTGGCGTCGGGGTGCGGCTTGAGTTGTGGGACGAGAGGCCTCTCTGTCGCGGCCAAGAGGTGGCCGGTCAGCCGCGTCATACGCTGGGGACGTAGGTTTAGATGCTTCCTCCTCTAATCGGGGTAGCAACCTGCGTTTTGGGTAGCTTTTGGAGGGGCATTCGAGTTCATATTCCTCGGCCTCAAGGACTTCAGTCCATCTGTCGGCTAGCAAGTCTTGATCAGCTCTAAGCTGCTGCTGCTTTTTCTTAAGGCTATTTGTCGTGGCTATAAGCCGGCGCTTGAAGCGCTCTTGCTCAATGGGATCCTCAGGCACGACAAATTCGCCGTCACCGAGGCTTGCCTCGCCTTCGGAGGGAGGTATGTAATTATCATCCTCTTCCTCTCTATCTGCCGCTCTCTCATGAGGGCTGACTTCTCCATCCTCCTGTGTTGAATCTTGCTGGAGGGGGTTGTCTTCGGCACTGTCCGGGGTGTTATTATCTCCTGTGCTGGAATCACCGTTTTTTCTTTGGCAGGACTTGAGCGGCGCCGCTGACACCGGCGCTTAGGTTGCTTCTTGGAGGGGTCATCCTCCGCTGTTCCATTGCCATTGCCTTCTTTGGGTGTGTCCACCATATATATGCCATACGACGAGGTGGCTTTCCAGTGCCCTATAGGCGCTGGTTCCTATTCGTCTCATAAATCATCATCCATACCATCGATGTCTTCGGAGTCGAAGTCGAGCATGTCTGTCAAGTCATCGACAGTGGCTATGAAGTGGGTGGTGGGTGGGCATCAAATTTCTTCATCGTCCACATCCCAATCCTGTCGGTCATAATCCGGCCAGGACTCTCCTGACAAAGAGAGAGACCTTAGTGAATTCAGTATGTCGCCGAAGGGAGAGTGCTGAAAGATATCTGCGGCAGTGAACTCCATGATCGGCGCCCAATCAGATTCGATTGGCAGGGGCGCGGATGGTCCAGAGTCCGGAAGAGAGTCTGGCGATGGGGAGTCACGAGCCTTGCGAAAGATAAGGTTGGTGTTCGGTTCGATCTCCGTTGAGGCTGCTGCCTCTGCGGCGGGGTCTAACCACCCTCCCTCGGATGGCGTAGTTGGCTCCGAATTAAAGGTCGGAGCGGCTGCAGGTGCGGTCTCCAGGACACTGTTCGGTGGCAGAGTTAAATCATGCCCATCGTGACAGTGCGGCACACTCGGCAGGGCCTCGAATCCATCGAAGATCAAGTCTCCGCGGATATCGATCGTGTAGTTTAGGCTTCCAAACCTGACCTGATGGCCAGGGGCGTAGCTTTCAATCTGCTCCAGATGGCCAAGCAAATTGGCCCGCAGTGCAAAGTCGCCGAATACAAAAATCTGTCCAGGGAGAAAAGTCTCACCCTGGACTGCATCGCTAACGATGATCGAAGGAGCCATCAAGCCTGATGATGACGATACAGAGGAACTCTTAATGAAACCACCAATGTCGGTGTCAAAACCGGCGGATCTTAGGTAGGGGGTCCCGAACTGTGCGTCTAGGCGGATGGTAACAGGAGACAAGGGACACGATGTTTTTACCCAGGTTCGGGCCCTCTCGATGGAGGTAAAACCCTACTCCTGCTTGATTAATATTAATGATATGGGTAGTACAAGAGTAGATCTACCACGAGATCAGAGAGGCTAAACCCTAGAATCTAGCCTATGGTATGATTGTTGTGATTATGTCCTACAGACTAAACCCTCCGGTTTATATAGACACCGAAGGGGGCTAGGGTTACACAGAGTCAGTTACAATGGGAGGAGATCTACCTATCCATATTGCCAAGCTTGCCTTCCACGTTAAGGAAAGTCCCATCCGGACACGGGACGAAGTCTTCAATCTTGTATCTTCATAGTCCAAGAGTCCGGCCAATGGTTATAGTCCGGCCGTCTGGATACCCCCTAATCCAGGACTCTCTCACTCAACTCTCTCACATAGATTTGGATATGGTGGAAAGATGATTTGAGTGGAAAACAACTTGGGGAAGGCTATAAATCAAGATTCTTGTGGTAGGATTGGAATATCTTCATCTCAACACATGAGTAAGTGGTTCTCTCTCAGAAAATGTATGGTGGAAGTGTAGGCACGTTCTGACGGCTCTCTCACATATGGAGAAGGGGGGGAGGGGGTATATATAGCCTCCACACAAAATCCAACCGTTACACACATTTGACCCATCTCGGTGAGACCGAATAGATAAACTCGGTGGGACCGATTAGTTCAAAATACTACAAAAAATACACTTCCGTGATGATACGTGTTTGTCACAGTAGGTCACGTTTTCTGTCATGCATGTACATCCATGACAAATTTATGACAGAATCAAGATAGTCATACCTGTATTGGCGTAAAAGTGTTCCATGACATTACGAAAATTATCATCACGGAAGTGTCCACTTCCATGATGATAAATTGCGTGTCATGGAAGTGCTTTCGTCAAGGGTGACCGACACGTGGCATCCACCGTAACCGGGCGCCGTTAAGCTATCAGGTCCGGTTTTGGATACGATAACCCGCTAACAGCCCAGATCAATGAGGATTTTCCACATGTAAAATTCCCATTGGCCGGAGGAAACACGTGTTGGCTCACCGTTGGGACAGATGTCATCCATTCATTGGACAGGAGGCGCCTATGATACATCGACACGTGGCATGGCCCAACAGAGGCCCACTCCGATGAAAAGGTCGGCCCGTTTGACTTGGTCAAAAAGGTAATGGCCCGGCCCACGGGAAGCCTGTTAATGGCCTGTTCGTATATAGCCCATTTACGACCCGCTAACTCATGGCCCGTTATGGCCTATCCGAATTAAGCCCAGTAGCTTCATCTAGGCCTTTCAATATGATTCCAGCCCGCTGTAACTTCTAGCCCATGTATGGCCCATGATGTATTTCGGCCCATATGAGACCATTTGTAACTCTTGGCCCATTAACGGCCCTTGGTGAATCTGGCCCGCAATGAACAGTGTGCACCTTTATACCCATTAACGGCCCATTATTCCATTGGGCCGTTTACAACCTGTGTTATCTTTCGGCCTTCTCGGGGCCCATTTATTCTTGGGCTCATTTCCAGCATTCGGTTACTTACGGTCCGTCAATGGCCTTTTCTGCCTATGGGCCAAATTCAGCCCGCGGTTACAATCGGCCCATTTGCGGCCCATTACTCTGTTGGGACATTTACATAACACCATCAAATACGGTCGATTAACGACGGCTTGCTATTGTTGGCCCATGAACGGACGATTCCAAATCTAGCCCTTTTACGGCCCATAATGTGGTCTGTTATTGGCCCATGTTTGGCCTATCGATCATACGGCACGTAGAAGGCCCATTGATGCTACGGCCCATAGAAGGCCTATTCTTTCTATGGCCCTAAGAAGGCCCATTTTTTCTACAGCCCGTAGGAGGCCCATGGTAACTATAGTACATATGTATCCCATAGTTATTGTGGCCTAGTTGTAAAAAATAGGTTATTGTGGCCACTAGCAAACCGCAGAAAAAGAACTACATTAACTACAAGCAAACAAATAAACAAGACAACAAGGAAATAAATAAGCAAGCAACTTATGCTAGGCTATCATGGCTATTACACATATTACATCCACTGGGCATCAAAGTTCGCCACCAGTGCAAATATAGGGAACAAAGAAGCATATGATATACACTGGTTGTCAAAGTTGGCAGCCAGTGCAAATAAACGCTGCAGCAAAACAAGTCCAGAACTGAAACCACTTCAGAAGAGCTCAAGAAACAATATCCTGGGTACCCATAATGTTGGCAAGATGCTTAGCAAGCTTATTAACTTTCTCTTGTTTGGCGCTTAAATCCTCCAGCACTTGTTGTTGCACCAGAAAGTATGCATCTGAATTCTGCAGGGACTTCCTCAGTCCTTCGGCTTCCTGTCGCATAACATCTGATCGATGTCTTTCAACTTGAAGTCGAGACTCAAGAAGCCGAACTGATTCAGGCAGTGAGTTCGAAGAGCTGGTTCCAGCAGTAGTAGCGAGTAACTGGAACACTACATTAAGACAGGACTTTGGGGCTGTCTTAGTGTCTTCAATATAGTTTTTATCAGCTTTCTTGGAGACCAACAGGGATGTCTCACTATCTTGAACCTTATTTGCATTACTTCCTTTACCATTGCATAGCGGGTGATAACCCACAAGTATAGGGGATCAATTGTAGCCTCTTTCGATAAGTAAGAGTGTTGAACCCAACGAGGAGCTAAAGGTAGAACAAATATTCCCTCAAGTTCTATCAACCACCGATACAACTCTACGCACACTTGACGTTCGCTTTACCTAGAACAAGTATGAAACTAGAAGTACTTTGTAGGTGTTGTTGGATAGGTTTGCAAGATAATAAAGATTACGTAAATAAAAAGTAGGGGCTGTTTAGATAAAAACACAACTAAATTAGTTTTAGTAGAGAGCTTTTGTCAACAAGAAAGTTATTTGTCCCTAGGCAATGGGTAACTAGACCGGTAATCATTATTGCAATTTTATTTGAGGGAGAGGCATAAGCTAACATATTTTCTCTACTTGGATCATACGCACTTATGATTGGAACTCTAGCAAGCATCCACAACTACTAAAGATTCATTAAGGTAAAACCCAACCATAGCATTAAAGCATCAAGTCCCCTTTATCTCATACGCAAACAACCTACTTACTCGGGTCTGTTCTTCTGTCACTCACGCCACCCACCATAAGCAAATCATAAGCATATTGCAAACCCTATAGCGGGAATCCCTCACGCTTGCGCGACACGGAGAGCACCATAGGACAGCACCAATAATAAAACATACAACTCAAACCAATCACGGTCATCAAGTAGCCATTAGGACAAAACAGATCTACTCAAACATCATAGGATAGCCATACATCATTGGGAAATAGTATATAGCATTGAGCACCATGTTTAAGTAGATATTACAGCGGGTAAGAGAGAGGTTACACCGCTGCATAGAGGGGGGAAGATTTGGTGATGATGGTGGTGAAGTGTAGCGACCAGACCTCAAACAGTCTGATCTCTGTGCTCCGGTGCCATCCCTGGATCAGTAATGCTGACACCACACAGTACTCGGAGGATTTATAGCAGAGTAGCAATCACACACTTATTACATCGAGTGTCTCAAACGAGAACTTATTACAATAAATATGGCTTAAGGCCATCTAATAACTATAACAGCGGAAGGCTTGGAAGATAAGTGAGTCCATCAACTCCAACGGCATCACTGAGTATAGAACCACGACCTAAAAACTCCTTAATCATCGTCTGAAAAGTCTGCAACATTGACGTTGCAGCCCGAAATGGGTCAGCACATGGACTATGCTGGCAAGGTAACACATAGAGAGTAATGGAATGAAACAGCTATACTATATGCATATTTGGCTGGTGGAAAGCTCTATGGTTACAGTTTTGCGTAAAGCCAATTTTTCCCTACTTCAAAGGAATAAAATTTAATTACTGTCATGGTGGTTGTTAAACATTGAGAATGGTTGACAGCATTCTCAATCCCAATTAAGCATCATCATTAAACATAACCCAACAAAATTAATTTAGAGTAACATGTTGAGATTCACATGAAAATCCAAGTACTAGATACTCAAGATGTCCATAACCGGGGACACGGCTAACCATGATTAGTTTATTACACTCTGCAGAGGTTTGCGCACTTTTCCCCACAAGACTCGATCGCCTTTGTTTGGTTTCTTGCACTACATGGTGTTTGAGAAGACGGATGACCGAGACATAGTCTTTCAGAAGCGCTAGCACCTTACGATCGGGTAGACCGTACCACCTACATCCCCTACATCTGCTAGTCTACCACTGTAAGAGTTCGCACAACTTAGTCAACTATGCTAGAGCCCATAATAGCTTGTGGCTGCACATGGAAGTTTCTAGTATGAATAGTCTCATGATCCCTTTGAGCCTGGGTGGCGGTCCAAAAGAAAACAAGCAAGTCCTGGAATAACCAGGTGCCTCAATCCACCCAGATGTGTGTTTAAGTTGCCACCTTAGATAAATCATTAATTAACAATCTCACATATGTCATGGATATCACTCACCCAATCCACGTCTACTAGCATAGCATGGCATAATAAGCAAACATAGAAGTAACTCCCAAAGGTTTGATAATAAACAGGTAATAGGTACTACCTCGTCTACTTCCCATCCCACAATTTAATTAGATACTAATCATGCATTGTGTGAGGATTGATCTAATGCAATAAAACTGGGTAGTAGAAAAGGTATGATCAAAGTGTTACTTGCCTTGCTGATGATCCGCGAAACCTAACGATTCGAAGTAACAGGCGGCGCACTCCGGGTATTCTATCACAGACAAACAAACAAGCATACAATAAGTACTCATCTAATGCACAGGTAAAACTCAAATAAGAGATCTAACCAGAAGGTTCAACTTAAGAACTCCGGTTGGCAAAAAGAATCAAATCGAACGAAGCAACGAAAGTCAAACGGCGAAAGAAAACAACTTCGTTCTAGTAATCTGGATCTAGGGCAAATTTTATAGTAGCAAAATCTTGTTTAAGTTGATTAAACGGATAGAGGGTTTCGAGACGAATCCCTAGGCGCTTGAATCGCCTGATTCCGATAAACGAGCGAAAAGTTAAACTAATAACGAAAATCGGATCAGGAATCGCGATCAGAAAAATCGCGGATTTAATCCGAGAAAAAGAAAAACGATGAATACCAACTTTTTTTCTCTTTTCTTTTTTTCGGCATGGAAAACGAGGCGCGACGAACCTCGGCGGCGAGATCCAGCGGCGGCGGCGGACGTTGGCGGCGGTGGCGGCTTCTTAGGGCGGCGGCGGCTTAGGGTGCTTTAGGGTTTCCCCCCGGGGCCGGACCTCGGCTTATAAAGGCCTCCCGGTCGGTGTCCAGGTCGGACACGGCCCGTTCAGTCGGTTTTTTTTAAATTATTCCGCTCGGAAGAAAAATAAAAAGAAATACTAAACGGACTCCAAAAATTCCGAAAGAAATTTTCACGGGCTTCTAAAATCAAGCGGCACAAGGTGAACATTTATTTGGGACCTAAATGCAATTTTGAAAAATGCACTTTTTTCCTAAATTCAAATAAAACACCGAAAAACTCTGAAATAAAATCTTATTTGATTTTATTATTAAATCCTCAATATTTCCTTATTTTGGGAAAGTCATATTATTGCCTCTCTCGTATTTTTGTATTAGAAATAATTGATGATAAAATAAATAAAATCAAATGATCCTATTCTCAAAATTTGAGAAAACTCAAATATGAAAATAATGAAATCCCCAACTCTCTCCGTGGGTCATTGAGTTGCGTAGAATTTCTAGGATCAACCAAAATGCAAAATAAAATATGATATGCATGATGATCTAATGTATAACATTCCAAATTGAAAATTTGGGATGTTACAAACCTACCCCCCTTAAGATGAATCTCGCCCTCGAGATTCAGGTTGGCTAGAAAATAGGTGAGGGTGGTCTTTGAGCAAATCTTCCTCTCGTTCCCAGGTGGCTTCATCCTTTGTGTGGTGACTCCACTGAACTTTGCAAAACTTGATAACCTTGTTGTGGGTAACTCGGTTGGCAAACTCGAGAATCTTGACTGGTTTCTCCTCGTAGGTCAAATCGTTATCCAACTGAATAGTTTCCAAAGGCACTGTGTCTCTCAATGGTATGTCATCCATCTCCGCGTGACATTTCTTTAACTGAGAAACGTGGAACACATCATGAACTCCTGATAATCCTTCGAGCAATTCCAACTTGTAGGTCACTTCTCCCATACGCTCCAAAACTCGATAGGGTCTTACAAATCGTGGTGCTAACTCCCCTTTAACTCCAAAACGCTTTGTTCCCCGAAGTGGAGATACTCGAAGATAAGCTCTATCTCCAATTTCGTAAACTGTCTCCTTACGTTTAGAATCTGCATAACTTTTCTGGCTGGACTGGACTACCTTGAGCCTATCGCGAATCAACTTTACCTTTGTTTCAGACTCTTTAATCAAGTCAGGTCCAAACAACTGGCGGTCTCCAACTTCGTCTCACGACAGCGGTGTCCTGCACCTCCTTCCGTACAATGCTTTGAAAGGGGCCATCTTCAAACTGGTTTGGTAACTGTTGTTGTAAGAGAACTCTGCATATGGCAAATTATCATCCCAACTAGATCCATAATCTAGCGCACAAGCTCTCAGCATATCCTCCAAAATCTGATTGACTCTCTCGGTCTGTCCATCTGTCTGTGGATGAAAAGCTGTACTGAATTCTAGCCTGGTACCCAAAGTTTCGTGCAACTGCTTCCAGAACTTTGAGGTAAACTGGGTTCCTCTATCTAATACGATACTCCTCGGAACTCCATGCAGACATACTATTCTGGTCATGTATATCTTTGCCAACTTAGCACTGGTATAAGTGGTCTTTACTGGGATGAAATGAGCTACTTTCGTCAATCGATCAACTACAACCCAAATCGAGTCATAGCCTGAACGAGTCCTGGGTAATCCCGTGATAAAATCCATGCCTAGCTTATCCCACTTCCATTCGGGTATCGGCAATGGTTGTAACAATCCTGCTGGCTTCTGATGCTCTGCCTTTACTCTCTAACATACATCACAAACTGCTACATACTCCGCAATATCCTTCTTCATTCTGGTCCACCAGAAAATATCCTTAAAATCCAAATACATCTTGGTATTTCCTAGGTGAATTGAATACGGTGAGTCGTGTGCCTCTTGCAAAATCAACTTCCTGATCTCCGGGTCATTGGGCACGTAAACGCGGTCTTCGAACCATAGGGTGTCGTGCTCATCCTCACGAAATCCTTTAGCTTTTCCTTTGCTCGGTTTCTCTTTTATAGCGGCACTCTCTTTGTCAGCTTTCTGAGCTTCTCTGATTCTATCCATCAAAGTTGACTGAATCTCCAATGCTGATACATAGCCTCTCGGAACTATTTCCAAACTTAGTTCACGAAGATTTTCTGCTAACTCCCTTGGTATTTCTCCCGTCATTAACGTATTGACATGGCTCTTGCGGCTTAATGTGTCTGCTACTACATTAGCCTTTCCAGGATGATAATGCAATTTCATATCATAATCCTTGATAAGCTCCAACCATCTCCTTTGTCTGAGATTTAACTCCTTCTCCGTGAAAATGTACTTCAAACTCTTATGATCCGTGTACACCTCACAATGATTTCCAATGAGAAAATGTCTCCATGTCTTCAATGCATGCACTACGGTTGCTAACTCCAAATCATGCGTGGCATAATTCAACTCATGAGGTTTCAGTTGTCTTGAGGCATATGAAACAACTCTCCCTTCCTGCATAAGCACTGCTCCAAGTCCTCGACATGAAGCGTCGCAATACACCTCATAATCCTTGGTCTGGTCTGGCAAGATCAATACTGGTGAGGTAACTAAGTGTTTCTTCAACTCCTGGAAACTAGCCTCACATTCCTCTGCCCATATGAACTTGGTATCCTTCTTCAACAACTCAGTCATAGGCTTCGCAATCTTTGAGAAATTCTCAATAAATCTCCGGTAGTATCCTGCGAGTCCAAGAAAACTCCGGATCTCTCCAACGGTTGTTGGGGCTTCCCACTTGGTCACAGTTTCAACTTTAGCGGGATCTACTGCTATACCTTCTCCAGATATAACGTGTCCGAGGAATCCTACTTCCTTCAACCAAAACTCACATTTGCTGAACTTGGCATATAATAGATGTTCTCTGAGCTTTCCAAGTACCAAACGCAAATGCTCCTTATGTTCCTCTTCATTCTTCGAATAAACCAGGATATCATCAATGAACACTACGACGAACTTATCCAAGAACTCCATAAACACTTTGTTCATCATGTTCATAAAATAGGCAGGTGCGTTAGTCAGACCAAATGACATAACGGTATACTCATACAGCCCATACCTGGTGGTAAAAGCTGTCTTAGGAATATCCTGTTCTTGAATCTTCAATTGGTGGTATCCTGATCGCAGATCGATCTTGGAAAATACCTTAGCTCCTTGCAATCAATCAAACAGATCGTTGATCATAGGTTGTGGGTACTTGTTCTTGATCGTTACTTCATTCAATCCTCGATAATCAACAACCATCCTTAATGATCCATCCTTCTTCTCCACTAGAAGTACTGGCGATCCCCAAGGCGAAGAACTTGGGCGAATATATCCTTTATCCAATAACTCCTTAATTTGCTTCTTAATTTCCACCAAATCCTTTGCTGGCATCCTATATGGTCTCTTTGATATTGGCCCTGTGCCTGGCAATAGCTCAATCAAAAACTCAATATCTCTATCCGGTGGCATGCCTGGCAACTCCTCTGGAAATACATCAGGGAAATCCCTTACCACTGGTACTTCCTCCTGCACAACTCCTGTTAGGCAATTTACTTGAGTCCTCTTTGGCTCATGCCGGGATACATACTTGATCCTTCTCCCTTCTGGGGTGGTAAGCAAAATTGACTTACTAGCACATTCAATATTCCCTTCATACTTTGATAACCAATCCATGCCTAATATCACATCCAATCCTTGAGATTCCAATACTATTAGGTCTGAGGGAAAAACATAGTTACCAATCCTTAATGGTAACCGATCACACCATAGACTAGCCACATACTCTGCTCCGGGCGAGGTTACTAACATGGGTGACCTAAGGGCTTGGGTTGGTAGGTTATACTTATCCACAAATCCCCTTGAGATGTATGAATGCGATGCACCAGTATCAAAAAGAACGAGTGCAGTAAATGACTTAACCAAAAACTTACATATTACTGCATCGGGCTGAGCTTCAACCTCCTCCACGCTAACGTGGTTCACCTGTCTCCTGTTAAAAGGGTTCGGCTTCTTCCCAGAACTTCCATTGCCATTTCCATTTTGCAATTCAGGACATTCATTTGCATAATGTCCTGTCTTCGAACACTTAAAGCAAGTGACTTGGCTCAAGTCCTTCTTGGCTGGGGTTGAGGGGTTGGTGTGATTCTGGCCGTTGCTTCCTCCATTGCCATTACCATTCTTGGTACCATTGTGATTGTTTGAGCTACCTACTCCATGGGTATGCTGAAAATGTCCTCCCGGTCTAGGGGTAAAACGTGGCTTCTGCTGAGCTCCTGAATTGTACTTTCCTTGTCCATACTTCCTCTTGCGATTCTCAATTTTCTGTTGCTTCCCTTCAATCATAAGAGCATGATCTACCAACTCCTGGTAGTTGTTGAAGGTTGCTACCATCAACTACATGCTCAACTCATCATTCAGTCCTTCCAGAAACTTCTCCTGCTTAGCTGCATCCGTAGCGACGTCATCTGGAGCATAACATGCTAACTTACTAAATTCCTCCACATACTGGCCAACTGTCCTTCCTCCTTGGCGCAAGTTGCGAAACTCACGTTTCTTCATGGCCATAGCTCCTGCTGAAACATGGGCAGTACGAAAAGCCTGCTAAAACTGGTCCCATGTGACAGTGTCTACAGGGAAAGTGGCTGTGAAATTCTCCCACCATGATTTTGCGGGTCCTTCTAACTGATGTGCGGCAAACTTCACCTTCTCCGCATCTGTGCACCCTGCTGTGGTCAACTCCCTAGCTGTCTTGCGGAGCCAATCATCTGCTACTATCGGCTCGGTGCTACTGGAAAATACCGGCGGATTCAGCCTAAGAAAATGGGCTAAGTGGTCAACAGGTGGTGGTGGTGGGTTGTTGTTGTTGTTCCCCTGATTCTGATTCTAGACTAGCAACTGCATCAATGTGTTTTGCTGCTGGATCAACTAGGTGAGCTCCGGTGGAAAGGAAAATCTGGGGTCACGACTCGGAGGAATCTGAGGGTTTAGAAAAGATGAGATATAAGAATAGAGGGGGTCTAAAGAGAAAACACTACCCATATGCACATGAGGTAAAAACAAACAGTTCACTTCAATCAATAAAACAAGGGCATACATCCCTACTATCTGGTTCCGAGTAGGTGCCGTCGATGATGATGTAGTCTTCCGGGCTAATCTCCTGGGGTTCTTCGTCTTCATCTACTGGCGTAGGGTCTCCCATAAATATTCCAACCTTCTTGATCAAGTCGTCATTTTTCTCCACCAATACTTCAATTTCTTCTTCATAATCTTCACGTTTAGCCTTGAGTTCTTCCTCCAGTTCCTTGATTCTAGTCTTAGCCTTCTTCAGATCTATCATGTCGGCGCACATCTGGTTCTCCTATCGTCGAATGTGCTGGTTTAATTCCTGGATAAAAGCTGCAATTAATCTATCCTTCCTGGTGCTGATCATCTCCCAGTGTTCATCTCGGCGCCTACAAATCTGGTAGATAGTATCCTTGAGATCCTTGCGGTAGACTTCTCCAATGCGTCCCATGGTGATGTGAGCTGCCATGCTCTTTCCTAGACTCGAAGTTGGTGCATCAAAAGAAAACTCTATGGGCTCAGTGACTGGCATGAACGTCCTTCCTGGAACTTGAACTTGAATCATCCAGCGCTCTTCTTCAGGTAAAGTGGCGTTGTAGATTCCCGTGAAGCTTGGTACTCCTATGTTCAGTTATCTAGTGACTTCCTTCAAGTGACGTCCAAAGGGTGTATCTTCATCCGGTTGTGTGAACTTGTTCCTTGCATCCGCCATCCTAAAGAGTAGAAAAGATGAGAGGTCAGAAGAGAAGAGAGTGAATAGTGATCTAGGTCTCTAACTTAGTGGTCGTGTCCTACAGTCAGCGTGTGCTCTGATACCATCTCTGTAGCAACCAGACCTCAAACAGTCTGATCTCTGTGCTCCGGTCTCATCCCTGGATCAGTAATGCTGACACCACACAGTACTCGGAGGATTTATAGCAGAGTAGCAATCACACACTTATTACATCGAGTGTCTCAAACGAGAACTTATTACAATAAATATGGCTTAAGGCCATCTAATAACTATAACAGCGGAAGGCTTGGAAGATAAGTGAGTCCATCAACTCCAACGGCATCACTGAGTATAGAACCACGACCTAAAAACTCCTTAATCGTCGTCTGAAAAGTCTGCAACATTGACGTTGCAGCCCGAAACGGGTCAGCACATGGAATATGCTGGCAAGGTAACACATAGAGAGTAATGGAATGAAACAGCTATACTATATGCATATTTGGCTGGTGGAAAGCTCTATGGTTACAGTTTTGCGTAAAGCCAATTTTTCCCTACTTCAAAGGAATAAAATTTAATTACTATCATGGTGGTTGTTAAACATTGAGAATGGTTGACAACATTCTCAATCCCAATTAAGCATCATCATTAAACATAACCCAACAAAATTAATTTAGAGTAACATGTTGAGATTCACATGAAAATCCAAGTACTAGATACTCAAGATGTCTATAACCAAGGACACGGCTAACCATGATTAGTTTATTACACTCTGCAGAGGTTTGCGCACTTTTCCCCACAAGACTCGATCGCCTCCATTTGGTTTCTCACACTACATGGTGTTTGAGAAGACAGATGACCGAGACATAGTCTTTGAGAAGCGCTAGCACCTTACGATCGGGTAGACCGTACCACCTACATCCCCTACATCTGCTAGTCTACCACTGTAAGAGTTCGCACAACTTAGTCAACTATGCTAGAGCCCATAATAGCTTGTGGCTGCACACGGAAGTTTCTAGTATGAATAGTCTCATGATCCCTTTGAGCCTGGGTGGCGGTCCAAAAGAAAACAGGCAAGTCCTGGAATAACCAGGTGCCTCAATCCACCTAGATGTGTGTTTAAGTTGCCACCTTAGATAAACCATTAATTAACAATCTCACATCTGTCATGGATATCACTCACCCAATCCACGTCTACTAGCATAGCATGGCATAATAAGCAAACGTAGAAGTAACTCCCAAAGATTTGATAATAAACAGGTAATAGGTACTACCTCATCTACTTCCCATCCCACAATTTAATTAGATCCTAATCATGCATTGTGTGAGGATTGATCTAATGCAATAAAACTGGGTAGTAGAAAAGGTATGATCAAAGTGTTACTTGCCTTGCTGATGATCCACGAAACCTAATGATTCAAAGTAACAGGCGGCACACTCTGGGTATTCTATCGCAGACAAACAAACAAGCATACAATAAGTACTCATCTAATGCACAGGTAAAACTCAAATAAGAGATTTAACCAGAAGGTTCAACTTAAGAACTCCGGTTGGCAAAAAGAATCAAATCGAACGAAGCAACGAAAGTCAAACGGCGAAAGAAAACAACTTCGTTCTAGTAATCTGGATCTAGGGCAAATTTTATAGTAGCAAAATCTTGTTTAAGTTTATTAAACGGATAGAGGGTTTTGAGACGAATCCCTAGGCGCTTGAATCGCCTGATTTCGATAAACGAGCGAAAAGTTAAACTAAAAACGAAAATCGGATCAGGAATCGCGATCAGAAAATCGCAGATTTAATCCGAGAAAAAGAAAAACGACGAACGCTGACTTTTTTCTCTTTTCTTTTTTTCGGCACGGAAAACGAGGCGCGACGAACCTCGGCGGCGAGATCCGGCGGCGCACGTCGGCGGTGGCGGCGGCTTAGGGCGCTTTAGGGTTTCCCCCCGGGGCCGGGCCTCGGCTTATAAAGGCCTCCCGGTCGGTGTCCAGGTCGGACACGGCCCGTTAAGTCGGGTTTTTTTTTCTTTTTTTAAATTATTCCGCTCGGAAGAAAAATAAAAAGAAATACTAAACGGACTCCAAAAATTCTGAAATAAATTTTCACGGGCTTCTAAAATCAAGCCGCACAAGGTGAACATTTATTTGGGACCTAAATGCAATTTTGGAAAACACACTTTTTTCCTAAATTCAAATAAAACACCGAAAAACTCCGAAATAAAATCTTATTTGATTTTATTATTAAATCCTCAATAATTCCTTATTTTGGGAAAGTCATTTTATTCCCTCTCTCATATTTTTGTATTAGAAATAATTGATGATAAAATAAATAAAATCAAATGATCCTATTCTCAAAATTTGAGAAAACTCAAATATGAAAATAACGAAATCCCCTACTCTCTCCGTGGGTCATTGAGTTGCGTAGAATTTCTAGGATAAACCAAAATGCAAAGTAAAATATGATATGCATGATGATCTAATGTATAATATTCCAAATTGAAAATTTGGGATGTTACATGAAGTTGTTGGCGAAGATGGCAGTGATGATGATGGCCCCCGGTGGCACTCCGGCGCCACCGGAAGCGGGGGGGAGAGATCCCCCTTATTCTTCTTCTTCCTTGACCTCCTCCCTAGATGGGAGAAGGGTTTCCCCTCTGGTCCTTGGCTCCCATGGCATGGGAGGGGCGAGAGCCCCTCCGAGATTGGATCTATCTCTCTGTTTCTCTCTGGTTCTGCGTTCTCCCCTTGCTCTGTTTCACCGTTTCGTGTATATATGGAGATCCGTAACTCCGATTGGCCTGAAACCTTCGCCGTGATTTTTTTTCAAATATTAGCTTTCTTGCAAAAAAATAAGAGCGTCAACCGCCTTACGGTGGGCTCACGAGTGTAGGGGCGCGCCCTAAGGGGGGCGCGCCCCCTGCCTCGTGACCACCTCGGGCACTGGTTCGTGTTGATTTTCCTTCCGAATTTTCCATATTTTCCAAAAATAAGCTTCATCCATTTTTATCCCGTTTGGACTCCGTTTGATATGGATATTCTGCGAAACCAAAAACATGCAACAGACAGGAACTGGCACTGGGCACTGGATCAATATGTTAGTCCCAAAAATAGTATAAAAAGTTGCCAAAAGTATATGAAAGTTCAATAATATTGGAATGGAACAATCAAAAATTATAGATACGATGGAGACGTATCAGCATCCCCAAGCTTAATTCCTGCTCGTCCTCGAGTAGGTAAATGATAAAAAAGATAATTTTTGATGTGGAATGCTACCTAGCATAATCTTGATCATATGTCTAATCATGGCATGAATGTTAAGACACGAGTGATTCAAAGCAATAGTCTATCATTTGACATAAAAACAATAATACTTCAAGCCCACTAATAAAGCAATCATGTCTTTTCAAAATAACAAGGCCAAAGAAAGTTATCCCTACAAAATCATATAGTCTGGCTATGCTCCATGTTCACCACACAAAATACTCACATCATGCACAACCCGGATGACAAGCCAAGAAATTGTTTCATACGTTTGATGTTCTCAAACCTTTTCAACTTTCACGCAATACATGAGCGTGAGCCATGGACATAGCACTATAGGTGGAATAGAATATGATGGTGGAGAAGACAAAAAGGAGAAGATAGTCTCACATCAACTAGGCGTATCAACGGGCTATGGAGATGCCCATCAATAGATATCAATGTGAGTGAGTAGGGATTGCCATGCAACGGATGCACTAGAGCTATAAGTATACGAAATCTCAAACTGAAACTAAGTGGGTGTGCATCCAACTTGCTTGCTCATGAAGACCTAGGGCATTAGAGGAAGCCCATCGTTGGAATATACAAGCCAAGTTCTATAATTAAAATTCCCACTAGTATATGATAGTGATAACTCAAGAGACTCTCTATATGAAGAACATGGTGCTACTTTGAAGCACAAGTGTGGTAAAAGGATAGTAACATTGCGCCTTCTCTCTTTTTCTCTCATTTTTTTTATTTATTTTTGGTGGGCTTCTTTGGCCTCTTTTTTTATTTGGGCCTCTTTGGCCTCTTTTATTTTTTTGTAAAGTCTGGAGTCTCATCCCGAATTATGGGGGAATCATAGTCTCCATCATCCTTTCCTCACTGGGGCAATGCTCTAATAATGATGATTTTCACACTTTATTTACTTACAACTCAATATTACAACTCAATGTCTAGAACAAAGTATGACTCTATATGGATGCCTCTGGTGGTGTACTGGGATGTGCAATGATCTAGTGTAGCAATGACATCAAAAAACGGACAAGCCATGAAAACATCATGCTAGCTATCTTACGATCATGCAAAGCAATATGACAATGAATGCTCAAGTCATGTATATGATGATGATGGAAGTTGCATGGCAATATATATCGGAATGGCTATGGAAATGCCATGATAGGTAGATATGGTGGCTATTTTGAGGAAGGTGTATGGTGGGTTTATGATACCAGTGAAAGTTGCGCAGTACTAGAGAGGCTAGCAATGGTGGAAGGGTGAGTGTGCGTATAATCCATGGACTCAACATTAGTCATAAAGAACTCACATACTTATTGCAAAAATCTATTAGTCATCGAAACAAAGTACTACGCGCATGCTCCTAGGGGGATAGATTGGTAGGAAAAGACCATCGCTCGTCCCCGACCGCCACTCATAAGGAAGACAATCAATAAATAAATCATGCTCCGACTTCATCACATAACGGTTCACCATACGTGCATGCTACGGGAATCACAAACTTCAACACAAGTATTTCTACAATACACAACTACTCACTAGCATGACTCTAATATCACCATCTTTTGATGGCAAAACTATTGCAAGGAATCAAACATATCATATTCAGTGATCTACAAGTTTTATGTAGGATTTTATGACTAACCATGTGAATGACCAGTTCCTGTCATCTCTCTAAATAGATATAAGTGAACCAAGATAGTTTTAATTGTTTCTACAAAATATATGCCCACGCTCTAACAAATATAAGTGAAGCAAAAGAGCATTCTACAAATGGCGGTTGTCTAAGTAAAGAGAAACAGGCAATCCAAACTTCAAATGATATAAGTGAAGCACATGAAGCATTCTATAAAGCCATACTCAAAAGATATAAGTGAAGTGCAATGATCATTCTATAAATCAACCAAGGACCATCTCATACCAGCATGGTGCATAAAAGAAAAATAAAAACCTAAATGCAAAAGACGCTCCAAGATTGCACATATCGCATGAACGAAATGAATCCGAAAACATACCGATATTTGTTGAACAAAGAGGGGATGCATCCCCAGCATCCCCAAGCTTAGACGCTTGAGTCTCCTTGAATATTTACTTAGGGTGCCTCGGGCATCCCCAAGCTTGAGCTGTTGCCTCTCTTCCTTCTTCTCACATCGAGACCTTCTCAATCATCGAACACTTCATCCACACAAAACTTCAATAGAAAACTTGGTAAGATCCGTTAGTATAATAAAGCAAATCACTACTCTAAGTACTGTTGCAAACCAATTCATATTTTGTTTTTTCATTGTGTCTACTATAATATAACTTTTTCATGGCTTAATCCACTGATATAAATTGATAGTTTCATCAAAACAAGCAAACTATGCATCAAAAACAGAATCTGTCTAAAACAGAACAGTCTGTAGCAATCTGAACATTCACCATACTTCTGATACTTTAAACATTCTTCCAAAATTAGAAAAAATAAACAATTTTTATAGGAAGACAGTGCAAAAAGAATCAGAACCATTTGACGTTCCAGCTAAAAATCTAAAATCGCGCACTACAGCCAAAGTTTATGTCCTGCACCGTACAAACCATCAAGCAAATGTAAACATCCTAAAGGCAAACCTTGGCACATTATTTTTATAATACAATGGAATTGTACAAGGGGATAATTATTTTTGTTGAAAATTTTCTGTAATCAAGATTCACAAAGTTCCCGTGAGCATGAACAAAGTTCAAGGCTAGCTCTCACTTCAACAATGCTTGTCTCTCTCACTTTCACTTTCCTTTTTGAAAAAGCTTTGGGTTCCCCTCTTTATTTTTGTTATTTTTAAACTATATGAAAGCACTCAACAGAAATAAATGACTCTCTAAAACTTCCGGGTTGTCTCCCTGGCAGCGCTTTCTTTAAAGCCATTAAGCTAGGCATATAGTGCTCAAGTAATGAATCCACCCGGATCCCAAGGTATATCAAAGCCAATTTTAATTAACAATGATTTGTAATTTAGTAGTGAGCACAAAGTAACATATATAATGTAATGACGAAGTCTAACTCTCTTCCTATGCATCGGCATGTCATAAAAGAACAATTCATACACACATAGTAAAGGCCAATGCATAGTATAAACAGTTTCTTGCAATTTTATCATATTGGAAACATAGAGAGGTGGAGATATAGTTCCTCTCTCATAATAATTGCAAGTAGGAGCAGCAAGCACATGCATATTATATTCATCAAAATCATCATGTGTAGTAGTAAAAGGCAACCCATCAATATAATCCTTAATGAGGGCAAACTTCTCCGATATAGTGTAGTTTGGAGAATTCAAAAAGATAATAGGACTATCATGCATGGGTGCAATAGCAACAATTTCATGTTTAACATAAGGAACTATAGCAAGTTCATCTCCATAAGCATAATTCTTATTGGCATCTTGGCCACAAGCATAGCAAGCATCATCAAAAAGGGATATTTCAAAAGAATCAAAGGGATCATAACAGTCATCATAGCAATCATCCTTCGGTAAGCACGAAGGGGAATTAAACAATGTATGAGTTGAAGAGTTACTCTCATTAGAAGGTGGGCACATGTGATCAATCCGCTCTTCCTCCTTTTGTTCTTCGCTCTCCTCCTCATCTTTTTCATCCAATGAGCTCACAGTTTCATCAACTTCTTCTTCCATAGACTCCTGCAAAATATTAGTCTCTTTTCGGACAGCGGAGACTTTCTCAACAAGTGCATTAATTTCGTAATTGTATTCATAATTCTCATAGCAATATTTAAGGATAGCTAAATTTTCAGATCTATAACAAGCATCATCAACATCATCAAACTCTTTAAACATAGATTCAATTTCATAAGCACCCATAAAAGCAACAAATTCTTCTATTTGTTCCACATCATAGTAATCATATATACCTCTAGCATAAGAAGCCAAGGTTTCATTATCATTAAATTTGCATGAAAAGGGGAGGTGTGGAGAATTCATCCTAGAGCAACAAGTATAATCATATTCCGAGCATAGTTGTCTAGCATACCACTTCAATATATAAATTTGATCCCATAATAGTTTCCCTTTTTGTGTCAAGCGATAATCCCTAAAGTATTCACGTTGATCCAACGTTACTCCCATTACATAATTGAATGGGGTTTTCTCAGGATTATTAAAGTAGTACAAAATATCTTTCACATAACCAGCATCGAGGGTTTTAGGAGGTTCCCCATCTCCATGAGTAGCAAGTACACCTATTTTTTTGGTATTTCGTGTTCCATATACATAACTAAAGATAGAGAAGAACTAAGAACAACAAATAGAAATTACTTAGTGATAAAGCAAACAAGCACACACAAGAATATTCACCCCACGCTATTGCTCCCCGGCAACGGCGGCAGAAAAAGGTCTTGATAACCCACAAGTATAGGGGATCAATTGTAGCCTCTTTCGATAAGTAAGAGTGTCGAACCCAATGAGGAGATAAAGGTAGAACAAATATTCCCTCAAGTTCTATCGACCACCGATACAACTCTACGCACACTTGACGTTCGCTTTACCTAGAACAAGTATGAAACTAGAAGCACTTTGTAGGTGTTGTTGGATAGGTTTGCAAGATAATAAAGATTATGTAAACAAAAAGTAGGGGCTGTTTAGATAAAGACACAACTAAATTAGTTTTAGTAGAGAGCTTTTGTCAACAAGAAAGTTATTTGTCCCTAGGCAATCGATAACTAGACCGGTAATCATTATTGCAATTTTATTTGAGGGAGAGGCATAAGCTAACATACTTTCTCTACTTGGATCATATGCACTTATGATTGGAACTCTAGCAAGCATCCGCAACTACTAAAGATTCATTAAGGTAAAACCCAACCATAGCATTAAAGCATCAAGTCCCCTTAATCCCATACGCAAACAACCTACCTACTCGGGTATGTGCTTCTGTCACCCACGCCACCCACCATAAGCAAATCATAAGCATATTGCAAACCCTATAGCGGGAATCCCTCACGCTTGCGCGACACGGAGAGCACCATAGGACATCACCAATAATAAAACATACAACTCAAACCAATCACGATCATCAAATAGCCATTAGGACAAAACAGATCTACTCAAACATCATAGGATAGCCATACATCATTGAGATGCGTTGAGCACCATGTTTAAGTAGAGATTACAGCGGCTAAGAGAGAGGTTACACCGCTGCATAGAGGGGGTAAGAGTTGGTGATGATGGTGGTGAAGTTGTTGGTGAAGATGGTGGTGATGATGATGGCCCCCGGTGGCACTCCGGCGCCACCGGAAGCGAGGGGGAGAGAGCCCCCATTCTTCTTCTTCTTCCTTGACCTCCTCCCTAGATGGGAGAATGGTTTCCCCTCTGGTCCTTGGCTCCCATGGCGTGGGAGGGGCGAGAGTCCCTCCGAGATTGGATCTATATCTCTGTTTCTCTCTGGTTCTGCGTTCTCCCCTCGCTCTGTTTCACCATTTCATGTATATATGGAGATCCGTAACGCCGATTGGCCTAAAACCTTTGCCGTGATTTTTTTCCGAATATTAGCTTTCTTGCGGCAAAAGAAGAGCGTCAACCGCCTTACGGTGGGCTCACGAGGGTAGGGGCGCGCCCTAAGGGGGGGGGCGCCCCCTGCCTCGTGACCACCTCGGGCACTGGTTCGCGTTGATTTTCCTTCCGGATTTTCCATATTTTCCAAAAAAAAGCTCCGTCCATTTTTATCCCGTTTGGACTCCGTTTGATATGGATATTCTGCGAAACCAAAAACATGCAACAGACAGGAACTGGCACTGGGCACTGGATCAATATGTTAGTTCCAAAAATAGTATAAAAAGTTGCCAAAAATATATGAAAGTTCAATAATATTGGCATGGAACAATCAAAAATTATAGATACGACGGAGACGTATCAACGGGGTACTATTCTCCAATATTTTATCCGTGTTCTAAAAGAGAAACAAACAAACACATCACAGGTTTACAATGTAGCATATGAAACTCATTTTTGTAAACCAGTTCAGTAGTAAGGTGGACAAGATAACAGCATGAAACAAACATATATCTATGTAGTATGGTCACTATATGGTCTATATCATTCTAGTTTATGTTGCCAAATCAAGATAAATACAGTCTGAATCATATCTATTTAAGACAAAGCAGCATAGACAGAATATAAGTGTGGGAAACTACACAGCAATAACAACACTTGTAATGTGCATGGCAAGAGAACATAACTATTTATTCAATTCAAACTGAAATCAACATAGAGCAAGTTACAATAGCAAACACGTTAAAGAAATAGGTTTAAAACATACCTGTTGCGCCATTATAGCTTCAATTGCATCCTTCAATTTGAAATTAGTTGGTATGAGTAAATACAGTGATGCAAGAGCAAAGTAGTATGAACCGTAGCTACGGAACCTGGCCTAAGAACAACTCTTCTTCCGCTTTAAGCGTTGACTTGGGGTTCGGAGTGGTGGTCCTCATGCTTTGGGCACTGCAGTTGCCTTACTAACTGCTCGTGTTTGGGTGCTCTCTGGTGGAGATGGTGTTGTGTCAACTGGAACAGGGTTACTATCTGCTGGGGTTGGAGTTAGAAGGGGTGTGGCTGGTTCTCTATCCAACTGGGTAGGGGTACAATCTGCGTGAGTCTGAGTTATGTGTGGTAGGGCTGGTTCTTCGGCAAGTACAATCGTGGTTCTATCTGCATCGACAGGTAGCACAATCTTTTCTTAAGACCGTGTTTTTACTCCCATAGATACTGCCATCACCCCCTCCAATTGAAATGGCTGATAAACAAGAAAAGTAATTGAATGTACAGACATTGTAAGATAGACAGGTGCAATGGATAGTAGGGAAGAAAACAGGGCATGAAATAATTCACATTTATGTTGTCTAACCAAACAGAATAGCAGGACATAATTTCACATATATGATGGCTAATTAAACAGGATAGCATGACACAATTTAAAATGTATGATGGCTAACTAAACGGGATAGAATGACATAATTCAAAATATGATGACTATGTAAACAGGATGAGATGATATAACTATATTATGTCTTTAAAAAATGGGTTGGCATTCCATAATTCAGATACATGCTGTCTATGTAAACATCTTGGCATGATATAATTCAAATATATGATTTATACTAAGCAAGTGAGCAGAGGGCAATAACATATATGATGTGTCTAAGGAGATGGCATTCAATATTGTGCATATGATGTAAAAACTAAGCATTACAATACAACATATGCATGATATGAGTAATATAACCCTGCCAAGATTGAGCATACACCTCAGGAGGGTAATAGGACTGGTCATCTGCCTCTGAATCCTCCTCTGAAGAGATATCTGTAACCAGCAAGATATCTGCTTCAGCAGGTAGCATTGTCTGCTCTGAAGACCTTGTTTTCACTCCAGATTTCTCCATCACCAATTCAAATGGCTGATGCACAGGAAGAGCAGTTGAATATACAAACATTGTCAACAAATGCAATGAGAAATACAAAAAAAGAACAGCATGATATAATTCACATATATGATGCTTGGCTAAACAGCATGGCATTGCATAATTCGCATATATAATGCCTTGCAACAAGATAGCATTGCATAATTCACATATATAATGTCTTGCAACAAGATGGCATCGCATGATTCACATATATGGTAATTAGACACTAAACAGGTGGCATTCACACAAAGAATGTCTATACTAAGCAAATGACATAGCAATGCAAGATACCATACGCATGATATGAGCAACATAACCCTGCCAAGTTAGAGCATGCACCTCAGGGGGGGATAGGACTGATCATCTGTCTCTGAATCCTCCTCTGAGGAGCTATCCGTAACCAGCAAGACATGTGCTTCGTTAGATAGCATTGTCTGCTCTGAAGATCTTGTTTCCACTTAAGATTTTTCCATGACCGTGCCGAATGGCTGATGCACAGGAAGAGTAATCGAATGTACTAAAATTGTTGACAAATTTAACACGTAGTAAAAAATGATGGCATGATATATTTCACATATAAGATGACTGGCTAACCAGGGTGGCATTGCAAAATTCACATATATGATGCCTGGCTAAACAAGATGGCATTGCGTGATTCACATATACGATAAAGAAACTAAACAGAAGGCATTGCCACAAAGCATGTCTAAACTAAGCAGATGACATATTTGATGTATCTAGTAAGCAATGCAAGGCACCATATGCATGATATTACCAACATCAGCATGTCAAGTTAGAGCGAAGACCTCAGGGGGTAAATAGGAGCGGTCTTCTCCTTCTGAATCCCCCTCAGAACAGTTATCCTCCTCTTGATTACGATCCAAAATGGGTGGAGGGGGCTGCCTTTGCGCCCACCATGGAGCGACGTCTGCATGAAATTTTATTGCCACGCAAGGCTCGTCTCTTTTGCTCTACATGTTCAGTTCCATTGTGTACAATAACTTACATGCATAGGAATAAAACATAGTGAGATTATGTAAGGAGTGCATGCACAAATCCAGAGTGATGGTAGCAAACTATGGATAGACCCAAAACCAATGATAGCAGGCAGATAATAGCTTTAGTTAAAAATACAGATAATTGCTCCTTTAATGTATGTTTGCACCCAACATGAAACTCATAGTAGACACACGAGATTAACTAGATAGTAGACAGATAGTACTGATTGCTGCCCCAATATGTACCCCACAACCATTTAAAAACTCAAGTTTCAGCATTAGTTTGGACCTGACTCGAAGTCTAATAGGTGAACACGATGATAAAGTAGCATGTCATCATATTAAGCGATGCATAACGTAAGCAGAAACAGAAGAGTGTGACCTCTCTTGTGGGCCTGTGTAGTCCTGAAGGTCATCTGCTCAGTTGATGATGGTAATGTAGTTGTCGTGGCTGCCGGCGGCGGGGAAGAAGATCTGAGGCGGCGAAAGATAGTCTGGAGAGCGGATCCCTGCTCTGGTGAACCCTTCCGTCATTGGAGCACCTGAGCTGGGGTGGAACATAGCGCGGCAGGAGCAAGACAAACCACACAAGGTTTTCTTTGACACATATCTGTAACAGAAGTAATTGTGTAAGGGCTTGTTTGAATTTGAGGATTTTACAATGCAGGGATAGGAGATAGACAGGAATAGGATAGGAATGCACGTGCAAAATAGAGAATTTAAAAACACAGGATTTATGCCAATCTGGGTGTTTGATTCACAAGAATTGGAAGATCACAGGATGCAAAGAAGCAAGGTGAGATTAAGTCAAACCACAAGAAAATGTAAGGTTATAATGCTATTATGCTACTATCTCTTAGTCTTGTACTTCATGAATAGGAATTTGAAAAGGAGAACAAGTGGAAATTAAAATTCCTACGGTTTTTCTTTCAAGGAGACACTAAAGGAACAAATCCAACAGTTTTCCTTTGCTCCATTCCTTTGAACCAAATTCATGAATAGTAGTACCATAGGAAACTTTCCAATTCCTATGTTTTTCCTTCACTTTTCCTTTCAAGCACTGGCAATTCTAGTAGGCAGGCTTGAGCAAGGAAAAGCCTACACTCAAAAAATGTTTTTGTGCTACTTCTATTACTTTGGACCCAGGCCACTGCCCTACTAGCTCAACTCCTAGGCCCATCGACAAATGCACAGCTCAAATGCGCAGAGATTAATAATTATGGCGTTCAAGAGAGTCCATCACGGATAGCTAAGTTGCCTGGTACCTCACTGCTTGTCCTATAGTAGGAGAAACTAATCGTATTTCACGTTACTGCGTGTGCTCAGTGGATAATATATATAACATGTAGAGTAAAAAACAGATGCAACAAGTGTACAAATTCTTTGGCGAAGCCATGTCGATCTTAGCATGATTCGGTTGGTCGGTGAGGATGATCCGGCTGACTTGGCTTTCGGAGGAGGGGAAGAAGATCTTAGGCGTCTAGAGATGGAGCCCGGAGTAATGCTCCGCTGTGATGGAGGGTTTCGTCGTTGGAGCAGCTCTGGTGAGTTGTACGACGCCGAGGCTGAAGCAGGACAAGAGAGACAATGTTAATCTGAGTGGAATTCTAATAGCATCTCCAATAGATGACGTAAAATACATAACCACAAAGTGCTAGATGTAAAATACAACAGCCGCTCATCTCTGAACTTAACTGTCGAAACTGAATTTAACTGTTGAAAGTGAACTTAACTGTCGAAACTGAATGCACTAGTAGCAGAAAAGCAGCAGGAGCGCGTGCGAGAGCCGGGGCAGCTGGTCGTGTAGCAGCATCAGGTGAGGCTACCCTGAGCCGCCAGCCACCACCGGCCAAACAGCTGCCCCCCTGCCGCCCGCGACCAGCGGTGCGCCGCCCGCCCGCCCGGAAACCACTCCCCACCGCCGGTCCGCCGCCGCCCCGGCCATCCCTCTAGGCCCCCCATGCCGAGCTTTTTCTACGGCGATCCTCACGCCACCGCCCCACCACCACCGACCACTACCGCCCCCACCCTGAACCCTAAGATAGATACTGGGGTACCTCTCCAGCGAGCCCCCCCTCCCCA